>NC_060143.1:411459458-412059458 GCF_021461385.2 Schistocerca piceifrons
AAACGCAAAGGAGAGAGCGGATAAGTGGAAAAAAAACACTGAAGGTCTCTATATTGTGGAGTTCTTGTCTGATGAAGTGACAGAACAAGAACCAGAAGTCGAAAAGGAAGTAACACGGGATCCGTTATTAGAGCCAAAATTTAAAACAGCTTTGGACGACCTAAGATCAAATAACGTACAAGAGATTGATAAAATTCCATCGGAATTTCTTAAATAATTGGGGAACATGGCAATAAAACGATTATTCGCGTTGTGAGTAGAACGGATGAGACTGGCGATTCACCAACAGACCTTCAGAAAAACATTATCCACATAATTCCGAAGATTGCAAGATCTGACAAGTGCAAAAATTATAAGACAGTTAACTTAATAGTTCATGCATCCAAGTTGCTGACAAGAATAATATACAGAAGAATGGAAAAGAAAACAGAGGGTCTGTTAGACGACGATCAGTTCGGTTTTAGGAAAGCGGAGAGGCAGCTCTGATATTACGGTAAATAATGGGATGGAGAATGAAGAAAAATCGAAACATGCTCATATCATTTATCATCTGGAAAAAGCGTTTGACTATGTGAAATGGTGAAAGATATTCGAAATTCTGAGATAATAGGGATAAGCTACAGGGAAAAGAGGTTAGTAAATTATATATACAAGAACCAAAAGGGAATCATAAGAGAGAAAGATCAAGAGCGAATTGCTGTGATTTCAAAGGGTTTAACACAGGGTTGTAACATTTCACCGCTACTGTTCAATCTAAATATCAAAGAAGTAATGCCGGAAATAAAAGAAAGATTCAAGAGTGGGATTAAAATTCAAGGTGCAAAGATATCAATGATAAGATGACATTGCTATTCTCAGTGAAAGTGAAAAAGTATTACAGGATCTAGCGAATGTAGTGAACAGTCTAATGAGAAAAGAATATGGAATGATAGTAAATCGAACAAAGCTGGAAGTAATGAGAGGCAGCAGAAATGGTAGAAACTTAATATCATAATTGTTGAACCACGACGTGAATGAAGTTAATGAATTCTGCTACCTAGGCAACAAAATAACCCATGAAGGACGGAGCACTGAAGACATAATTTGACGAAGAAATTTCTGAGACTGTACGTTTGGAGCACAACATTATATAATTGTGAGATATGGACTATGGGAAACCGGAACGTAAGAGAATCGAAGCATCTGTGATGTGGTGTGACGTTGAAAATTGGATGGACTGATAAGGTAAGGAATGACG
The DNA here is from genome assembly GCF_021461385.2 of Schistocerca piceifrons. Taxonomy (NCBI): domain Eukaryota; kingdom Metazoa; phylum Arthropoda; class Insecta; order Orthoptera; family Acrididae; genus Schistocerca; species Schistocerca piceifrons. The sequence continues at coordinate 411,460,696 of NC_060143.1, forward strand.
AGATCTCTGCAGAAACGACGAGGAAAGGATTATATGGTAATCATGACAGGAAGAAGGGACAAGATGGTAAGACATTTGTTAAGACATCAGGAAATAACATCCATGGCACCAGAGGGAGCTGTATAGAGTAAAAACTGTAGAGGAACACACAGACTGGAATATATCCAGTGAATAATTAAGGACTTAGTTTGCAGGTGCTACTCTGAGATGAAAATGTTGGAACAAGAGAAGAACTCGTGGCGGGCCGCATCGAACAAATAGGAAGACTAACGACTAAAAAGAAGAAAAAGGGAAACATGCAAAATCCTGGTTGAAGTATCGTAATTTTTTCACAAAGTGCTTCAAAAAGTCGCTAGAATGGTTTCTCTCCCCTCGAAGAACCTCACTGACAACGTTATTGCTGTGATCTTCAGACGGGCTTGAGACAGTTCTCCACCACACTCTCTCCTGTCCAAGCCTCTTCATTCCGGAATAGCTACTGCCACCTAAATCGTTTCGAACCTACTTACTGTATTCATGGCTAAAATTTTTACTCCTCCCCACGCGCCATCACGCTTGCCTCCAGGTCATGCCAAAGGATGTGCCCTATCAACCGATCTCTTCTTTCAGCCAATTTGTGCCATAACGTTCTTCTCTCCCCAAGCCCTTTCAGAATCGCTGCATTAGTTATTCCTTCGACTCACCTAGCCTTCAGCATTCTTTTTTAGCACTACAGTTCAAGAGCTTCTATTGTCTTCTTGACTGAAGTGATTATTGTCCATATTTCACTTCCGCATAACACTACAAGCTACACAAATACCTTCACAAGTGGCTTCCTAACATTTAAAATTATATTAGATGTTATCAAATTTCTCTTTTTCAGGGATATTTTTCGTGCTATTTTCAATTTGCGTTTTGTACTCTTTCATCCGTCTGCCATTTATATCCTTTTGTTGATATTCAACTTATGATATCTTTTCAAGACAAAATCTACTCCGTTCATCTGCTTTCCCAAGCCTTTTGCAACCATTTCATGCCCTTCGACTCTTGCAACCGTAATCTAATTTCTGTACAAGCTCTAAATAACGTTTCGTTCCCTGTACTTTATCCCTGCTACCTTCAGAACCTTAAGGAGTATAATCCAATAAATCTTTAACATATCTTCTAAGACAGACCGTAAGGTCTGCATTGCCTAGCGTGTTTCTCCATTTCTCGGAAAATTCATGTCAATATTTTGCGATTTATTAAACTGATGGTTCTGTTATATGCATAGCTGTTAGAAACTACCTTCTATGTAACTGGAATTATTACACTGTTCGTGAAGTCTGAAGGTATTTCCATATCTCATAAATTTAGCACGCCAAGTGGAATATTTTTGTCATCCATGACTCTCCCAATAATTCTGAGGGTGTACTGTCTACTTCAGGGCCCTTGTTTCCACTTACCTCATTCAGTGCTCTGTCAAATTTTTTCTCACAGTATCATATCTAGCACATGATCTTCTTTTAATTCTCTTCTGTTTGTATAACATTGTTTTCAAATTCATTTCCCTTCTTCTTTACACCCTTCACCTTACCCTTCTATGCTTGGTCCTGGCTCGATATTTGTGGTGTTGCATTCATACAACTACCGTCGTTTCCTCCAACGATCTATTTAACTTTCCTATAATCAGCATCTATTTTTCCCTTGGCCATAAATGTTTCTACAGACTTGCTTTTATCCTCTAACCATTCCCGCTTACCCATTTTGCATTTTCTGTCAATCTCTTTATGTAGACGCAGTTTATCTGGTACCGCGCGCAGCAGAATTTGAATCCCCGCCAGACGTCATGGACGTCGAAGACCCCTAGAGGTCTCTGCACCATCGCGCCGTAAGCTGTGGGGGCGCGCGCCTCCTGGCCCGCATTTAGAGTGAGGGCGCCACAGCGGAACACGTGGTTGCAGCGGCCAATACCGGCGTCCCCGATCGAGTACTTAAGCGCCTGCCTGTCGCTCAGCCTGCCAGTCAAGCCTTGCGTACGTCTCAGGACATTTCGCCTGGCATTAGACAGCGTATTGACTACGTGTTTTCTTTACGAGTGGGAGTGGTTGTTTTGTTTGGTTTTCTTGAGTCTGTTGTCCGTTCTTGTTGTTTTCGTAAGGTCCTTCGTTGGTCGTGTCCGTCCTCTCCCGTTGTGTTGTTGTTCGCAGGCCGCACCGCGGGTCCCGCAGCGTTTCCGTCACTACAACCCCGCGACTGTTCCGGTCGCCCTTACAACAGTTTACCTTTTCTTTTCATTTACTGCAGTTTTATGTTTTCCGTTTTGTTTGCTAAATTCCACTACGTCCCGTATCTTCGAAGGGTCTTTACTACACCTTGCCTTTTTTACCTATGTGATCCTCTGATGCCGGCCGCGGTGGCCGTGCGGTTCTAGGCGCTCCAGTCCGGAGCCGCGCTGCTGCTACGGTCGCAGGTTCGAATCCTGCCTCGGGCATGGGTGTGTGTGATGTCCTTAGGTTAGTTAGGTTTAAGTAGTTCTAAGTTCTAGGGGACTGATGACCACAGCAGTTGAGTCCCATAGTGCTCAGAGCCATTTTTTTGATCCTTTGATGCCTTCACAATTTGAACACTCATAGTTACCCATTCGACTTCTATTGTACTCCTTTACCCTGTTTGAGTCCACCGTTGCCGGATACTTCCTTTGAAACACTCTAAAACCTCTGATATCTTCAATTTATCAAGATACAGTCTCATTAAATTCCTGCCTTTTTTGACATTTCCGTCAATAAAACGTTACATTCTCCAGACGAAACAGAAAATTCTCTTTTGACGTTTCACGACTTCATCCTCCAAAAATCTACCTACTGTCGTATTTATTTTATGGAGAAGATGCCAGAAGCATGTGGTTAGCTACATTTCATTCTGCTTTCTCGTCTGGACCTCAGTCTACGCAACTAAATCTGAACCCAACGGCTGCCTAGCTGGAAACCCTTGTCGCATAACGTGGTCTAAGGAGAACTACAAGAGCGGTCTCCATGGATCGCTCATATCGCACTGTGTAGAAAGGTGTATTGTGATCGTGCAGAAATGTGTCTCTTACATCAAGATGTAGAGAGACGAGAAGTTGGGGTGCTTGGACGTATCAGAATTCAAAGAGAGGCTATTGTCATGTCAAATCCAGATCCAAGTTCCAGTGCAGTATCGTCAACAAAGATTAAAACTTAGCACATATAAAAGCACACAGGGAGCTGAACAGCTTGTTTCAGGAAAAGTGCTCCTACAATTACTTGCACAAAATCTTCTAAGAAATGACAGTATTCCATAAAAAGTAAGTCCCAGTACTGCAGTAGTGGAACCTATGACACGGACGGCGCCAGTCAACAGATGTCCCGGTACAACACGGCGGATGACGCACTAACTACATTCGTTTGCACCTTTGCAAACATGTTTCCCGCATTCTTACAATACACAAAATGAGGGCAACTGCAGCATTTTGAGTCTACGTTAATTGTCCTCGCCGTGCGGGGTAGCTGAGCAGTCTAGGGCGTCTTGTCACGGTCCGCGCGCCTTTCCCCGTCGGAGGTTCGATTCCTTCCTCGGGCATATGTGTGTCTGTGTGTGTGTGTGTGTGTGTCGGCCTTAGCGTAAGTTAGATTAAGTACTGTGTAAGCTTAGGGACCGATGACTTCAGCTGTTTGGACCCATAAGGCCTTACCACAAATTTCCAATTTTTAACTGTCCTCCATGGTCGTAATAAGCTCACTGGGAAACAAAGGGATTTCGATATGGTTATCTGTAGCGTTCACTGAATGATGGCATGGGTACTAAAAGAAATCCGATAAATTTTGGGTATACGATAAATCGCACAAATCAATTCGACTAAATACCTAGGCATTACAATTACGAGCAGCTTAAATTGGAAAGACCACATAGATACTATTGTGGGGAGGGCGAAACAAAGACTGCGCTTTGTTGGCAGAACACATAGAAGATGCGACAAACCCACCAAAGAGACAGCCTACATTACACTTGTCAGTCCTCTGATGGAATATTGCTGCGCGGTATGGGATCCTTACCAGGTAGGATTGAAGGAGGAGATCGAAAAAGTGCAAAGGACAGCTAGTTTCGTGTTATCACGCAATAGGGGTGAGAGTGTCACTGATACGATTCGCGAGTTGGGGTGGCAGTCACTGAAACAAAGACGGTTTTCTTTTCGGCGAGCTCTATTTACGAAATTTCAATTACCAACTTTCTCTTCCGAATGCGAAAGTATTTTATTGACACCTACCTACACAGGGAAAAATGATCGTCATAATAAAAAAAGAGAAATCAGAGCTGGAACGGAAAGATTTAGGTGTTCCTTTTTCCCACACGCCATTCGAGAGTGGAATGGTAGAGTAGTAGTATGAAAATGGTTCGATGAACCCTCTGCCAGGCACTTAAGTGTGAATTGCAGAGTAACCATGTAGATGTGGATGTAGAAACAAAGTACGCAAGAGATAAAAAATACGCTGGGGTGCAAAACTTAAGGACGAAAGTAACTTTCGCGTGATGGTTCATTGCCAAGTAACGTAACTCGGTGAAACTTGCACCGTACATAGAAAGAACTGCTACACTACAGTATAGAAGGTAACTAAAAAAAAAAAACGCTGTGTGACGAACAGAAATGACACTTTCATCGAAAGAGAATAATTACAGTTAGTCACCGTGATTCATGGTGTACAACCCCCCCCCCCCCCCCCCCTCCGACACTACGGAAGACGATACGTGGTCATTATAACAGGGTGTGTGATCAGCATGTTCTGCAGCGTGCCACAAGACTGGTAAGAAGTTCTTGTGGCAGGACGTCCCATTCTTCCAGCAACGCGGCTAACTACTGCTGGATGGTCATTGGCGCATGTGGCCGTGCTGCAATACGTCTCCTCAACGCGTACCGCAAGTGTTCAGTGGAACTTGGGACATTCGGCGAATGCACTGACCTGCCCGTTGCTCCACCTTAAATCCCGTCTATCAAGTGGGGGATGTGTTGGGAAAGTACTGCAGTGACCACTGAGCAGTTGTCAGGCACGCTAGTGGGGGAATGGAATGTCCTGCCACAAGAACTCCTTATCAACCTTACGGTCAGCGTGAGACCACACTCCATTAAGAATTATATCCCCCTGTTGTGTCCAGGAGACCGTCATGAATCGCGGCAACTCCAGTGTAATTATTGTCATTGAATAAAAGTGCCGTTTCTGTTCGTCTCACTGAGTATTTCTTTCATTTACCCATTACAGCATTTAATTCTATGTATGGTCCAAGATACATGTGATACGATACTTGGCAGTGACATTCCATGCGAAAGTCACTTTAGTTCGTAAGTTTATGTTTATTAGCCTTCAAACTAACCTCCATTCCTTGTAAAATACCCTTGGGGACGATTAGGAAGTAGCTGGAAAATGTCAGCGAATAATTATTTGAGAGTGTAGCATCGCGTTTTAGTACCTGAATAGTGTAAATTCGCGTAGTCTCCTTCCGCCGCCGAGCAGTGTCAGCAGTGCGCAAGTAGCAGCATTACTGCATTTACTAGGCAATCTTGTAATTTAATAACCGTTTAAATTTTGTTGATTTTTTTGCGCTCTCTGTAGATTAGTTCAGACGTTCTTTGCAAAACAGTTTTTAGCATGGATAGGGACTGCAACTGCTGTGTTCGGATGCAGGCTGAGTTGGCATCCCTTCGCTCCCAGCTTCAGGCAGTGTTGGCTTCGGTTACACAGCTTGAGGCTGTTGCCAATGGGAATCACTGTGGGGGTCCGGATGGGGGTTTGTCGGGGACGGCCAGCTCGTCCCACGCATCCCCTGATCGGACTACGACTGTGGTTGCCCGGGATACTGCCCGCATTGAGGCTGATCCCTCACCTTAGGTAGAGTGGGAGGTCGTCTCAAGGTGTGGCAGGGGGCGAAAGACATTCCAGAGGGCTGAACGGAAAGCCTCTCCAGTTTGTCTGACGAACCGGTTTCAGGCTCTGTCTCAGGCTGATACTGATCTTCGGCCTGACATGGCTGCTTGTCCTGTTCCAGAGGTTGCCCCTCAGTCTGCAAGATCCGGGCAGTCGCAGAGGGTGTGCTTACTGGTAGTTGGGAGCTCCAACGTCAGGCGCGTAATGGGGCCCCTTAGGGAAATGGCAGCAAGAGAGGGGAAGAAAACCAATGTGCACTCCGTGTGCATACCGGAGGGAGTCATTCCAGATGTGGAAAGGGTCCTTCCGGATGCCATGAAGGGTACAGGGTGCACCCATCTGCAGGTGGTCGCTCATGTCGGCACCAATGATGTGTGTCGCTATGGATCGGAGGAAATCCTCTCTGGCTTCCGGCGGCTATCGGATTTGGTGAAGACTGCCAGTCTCGCTAGCGGGATGAAAGCAGAGCTCACCATCTGCAGCATCGTCGACAGGACTGACTGCGGACCTTTGGTACAGAGCCGAGTGGAGGGTCTGAATCAGAGGCTGAGACGATTCTGCGACCGTGTGGGCTGCAGATTCTTCGACTTGCACCATAGGGTGGTGGGGTTTCGGGTTCCGCTGGATAGGTCAGGAGTCCACTACACGCAACAAGCGGCTACACGGGTAGCAGGGGTTGTGTGGCGTGGGCTGGGCGGTTTTTTAGGTTAGATGGCCTTGGGCAAGTACAGAAAGGGCAACAGCCTCAACGGGTGCGGGGCAAAGTCAGGACATGCTGGGACCAAGCAGCAATCGGTATTGTAATTGTCAACTGTCGAAACTGCGTTGGTAAAGTACCAGAACTTCAAGCGCTGGTAGAAAGCACCGAAGCTGAAATCGTTATAGGTACAGAAAGCTGGCTTAAGCCAGAGATAAATTCTGCCGAAATTTTTACAAAGGTACAGACGGTGTTTAGAAAGGATAGATTGCATGCAACCGGTGGTGGAGTGTTCGTCGCTGTTAGTAGTAGTTTATCCTGTAGTGAAGTAGAAGTGGATAGTTCCTGTGAATTATTATGGGTGGAGGTTATACTCAACAACCGAACTAGGTTAATAATTGGCTCCTTTTACCGACCTCCCGACTCAGCAGCATTAGTGGCAGAACAACTGAGAGAAAATTTTGAATACATTTCACATAAATTTTCTCAGCATGTTATAGTCTTAAGTGGAGATCTCAATTTACCAGATATAGACTGGGACACTCAGATGTTTAGGACGGGTGGTAGGGACAGAGCATCGAGTGACATTATACTGAGTGCACTATCCGAAAATTACCTCGAGCAATTAAACAGAGAACCGACTCGTGGAGATAACATCTTGGACCTACTGATTACAAACAGACCCGAACTTTTCGACTCTGTATGTACAGAACAGGGAATCAGTGATCATAAGGCCGTTGCAGCATCCCTGAATATGGAAGTTAATAGGAATATAAAAAAAGGGAGGAAGGTTTATCTGTTTAGCAAGAGTAATAGAAGGGCGATTTCAGACTACCTAACAGATCAAAACGAAAATTTCTGTTCCGAAACTGTTAATGTTGAGTGTTTATGGAAAAAGTTCAAGGCAATCGTAAAATGCGTTTTAGACAGGTACGTGCCGAGTAAAACTGTGAGGGACGGGAAAAACCCACCGTGGTACAACAACAAAGTTAGGAAACTACTGCGAAAGCAAAGAGAGCTCCACTCCAAGTTTAAACGCAGCCAAAACCTCTCAGACAAACAGAAGCTAAACGATGTCAAAGTTAGCGTAAGGAGGGCTATGCGTGGAGCGTTCAGTGAATTCAAAAGTAAAATTCTATGTACCGACTTGACAGAAAATCCTAGGAACTTCTGGTCTTACGTTAAATCAGTAAGTGGCTCGAAACAGCATATCCAGACACTACGGGATGATGATGGCATTGAAACAGAGGATGACACGCGTAAAGCTGAAATACTAAACACCTTTTTCCAAAGCAGTTTCACAGAGGAAGACCGCACTGCAGCTCCTTCTCTAAATCCTCGCACAAACGAAAAAATGGCTGACATCGAAATAAGTGTCCAAGGAATAGAAAAGCAACTGGAATCACTCAATAGAGGAAAGTCCACTGGACCTGACGGGATACCAATTCGATTCCACACAGAGTACGCGAAAGAACTTGCCCCCCTTCTAACAGCCGTGTACCGCAAGTCTCTAGAGGAACGGAGGGTTCCAAATGATTGGAAAAGAGCACAGATAGTCCCAGTCTTCAAGAAGGGTCGTCGAGCAGATGCGCAAAACTATAGACCTATATCTCTGACGTCGATCTGTTGTAGAATTTTAGAACATGTTTTTTGCTCGAGTATCATGTCGTTTTTGGAAACCCAGAATCTACTATGTAGGAATCAACATGGATTCCGGAAACAGCGATCGTGTGAGACCCAACTCGCTTTATTTGTTCATGAGACCCAGAAAATATTAGATACAGGCTCCCAGGTAGATGCTATTTTTCTTGACTTCCGGAAGGCGTTCGATACAGTTCCGCACTGTCGCTTGATAAACAAAGTAAGAGCCTACGGAATATCAGACCACCTGTGTGGCTGGATTGAAGAGTTTTTAGCAAACAGAACACAGCATGTTGTTATCAATGGAGAGACGTCTACAGACGTTAAAGTAACCTCTGGCGTGCCACAGGGGAGTGTTATGGGACCATTGCTTTTCACAATATATATAAATGACCTAGTAGATAGTGTCGGAAGCTCCATGCGGCTTTTCGCGGATGATGCTGTAGTATACAGAGAAGTTGCAGCATTAGAAAATTTTAGCGAAATGCAGGAAGATCTGCAGCGGATAGGCACTTGGTGCAGGGAGTGGCAACTGACCCTTAACATAGACAAATGTAATGTATTGCGAATACATAGAAAGAAGGATCCTTTATTGTATGATTATATGATAGCGGAACAAACACTGGTAGCAGTTACTTCTGTAAAATATCTGGGAGTATGCGTGCGGAACGATTTGAAGTGGAATGATCATATAAAATTAATTGTTGGTAAGGCGGGTACCAGGTTGAGATTCATTGGGAGAGTGCTTAGAAAATGCAGTCCATCAACAAAGGAGGTGGCTTACAAAACACTCGTTCGACCTATACTTGAGTATTGCTCATCAGTGTGGGATCCGTACCAGATCGGTCTGACGGAGGAGATAGAGAAGATCCAAAGAAGAGCGGCGCGTTTCGTCACAGGGTTATTTGGTAACCGTGATAGCGTTACGGAGATGTTTAATATACTCAAGTGGCAGACTCTGCAAGAGAGGCGCTCTGTATCGCGGTGTAGCTTGCTCGCCAGGTTTCGAGAGGGTGCGTTTTTGGATGAGGTATCGAATATATTGCTTCCCCCTACTTATACCTCCCGAGGAGATCACGAATGTAAAATTAGAGAGATTAGAGCGCGCACGGAGGCTTTCAGACAGTCGTTCTTCCCGCGAACCATACGCGACTGGAACAGGAAAGGGAGGTAATGACAGTGGCACGTGAAGTGCCCTCCGCCACACACCGTTGGGTGGCTTGCGGAGTATAAATGTAGATGTAGATGTAGATCGACCGAATCATTGATTCCTCACGCCTTTCGATGTCTTCTGAAACATTTAGCAGTCAGCTGCGCACTGTGGCCATGATGATTGTCTACTGTAACGGGACATCCTCAACAGTAGTTATCGATAAAAGTATTATTTTTCGAATTTTGGACAGGTCAATGTTATCTCAGCTGCGTTTCTGAATACTTTCATATAATTTTATACACAGAATGTTACATTTCAACCTAAAATTTCTAAAAAGGAATTACTTTATTTTGGATGTTATGATCGATAAGTACTAGTTCTGGATGTACAGTTAAAGTTATTATTTTTTTAGGCATATTTGAAATTGTGGTTCATGGTATGGGTTCCTTTAGTCATGTCCTAGTTCATGAACCACGGGCAACGTATGAGTGGCCAAGTAAGTGGTCCCGACAGTCGGGATACCAGTTACTTTGGAATAAGTCTGGGCATCTCGGACATATTCTGAGTCGTGGTCACCTTTGTGCTCATACGGCAAAGACTACCAAATCCACCGGTTAGTCCCTCAGCCGTTAGGGGTAAAACCCAATGGGACTCGGGGCTAGTAAGGCTAGCAACCTGCTTCCCTGGTACTTTAAATATGATGCTGGCAACAATCAGAGCAAAATGCCTCGGACCTTTGGAGGTGACGGAGTCCCACCTCTAACTGACAAACCAGGGACTCCTAAGATAAGACTTGGCAAACAAATGGTAATGAGATGGGGAGCTATTAATATCAATGGGGGCTTCTCTTGGAAGAAGGTAGAGCTGGCAGAGGCTGCAAGTAAGATGGGGCTGGACGTTTTAGCTGTTAGTGACATTCGGGTAAGGGGTGAGAAAGAAGAAGAAGTGGGAGAATACAAGGTCTACTTGTCAGGAGTCAAAGCAGGAATAGCACTATGGGGTGTAGGGCTTTACATCAGGAAAGAATTGGAACCGAGCGTAGTTGCAATAAGGTATGTAAACGAACGACTGATGTGGATAGATTTGACAGTGTCTAGCAAGAAAATTAGGATTGTGTCAGTATATTCGCATTGTGAAGGGACTGATCAAGATAAGATGGATAGTTTTTATGAGGCACTCAGTGATGTAGTTGTTAGAGTAAAGGACAAGGACAGTGTTCTGCTCATAGGTGATTTTAACGCCAGGATTGGAAATCGAACAGAAGGGTATGAAAAGGTTATGGGTAAATTTGGAGAGGATATGGAGGCCAACAGGAACGGGCAGCAACTCTTGGATTTCTGTGCCCGTATGGGCTTAGTAATCACAAACTCCTTTTTTAAACATAAGAACATTCACCAGTATACTTGGGAAAGCAGGGGAACCAGATCTGTCATTGACTATATAATAACAGATCAGGAATTCAGGAAGGCTGTGAGGGACACACGTGTATTCAGGGGATTCTTTGATGACACTGATCATTATTTAATCTGCAGTGAAATTGGGATTGTGAGGCCGAAAGTGCAGGAGGTCAGGTCCATATGTAGGAGGATAAGAGTGGAGAAACTTCAGGATAAGGAAATCAGGCACAAGTACATAACAGCGATCTCAGAAAGGTACCAGTTAGTTGAATGTAGTCAATTACAGTCATTGGAAAAGGAATGGACAAGGTACAGGGACACAGTACTAAAAGTGGCTAAAGAATGTCTTGGAACAGTAGTGTGTAAAAGTAGGAGGAAGCGAACAGCTTGGTGGAATGACACAGTCAAGGCAGCCTGTAAAAGGAAAAAGAAGGCGTATAAAAAATGGCTACATACTAGAACTCAGGTAGACAGAGAAAGTTATGTTGAAGAAAGAAACAAAGCCAAACAGATAATTGCAGCATCCAAGAAGAAATCTTGGGAAGACTTTGGAAACTGGTTGGAGACATTGGGTCAAGCTTCTGGAAAACCATTCTGGAGTGTAATTAGCAGTCTTCGAAAGGGAGGTAAGAAGGAAATGACAAGTATTTTGGACAGGTCAGGAAAACTGCTGGCGAATCCTGTGGATGCCTTGGGCAGATGGAGGGAATATTTTGAAGAGTTGCTCAATGTAGGTGAAAATACGATGAGTAATGTTTCAGATTTCGAGGTAGAATGGGATAGGAATGATGATGGAAATAGGATCACGTTTGAGGAAGTGGAGAAAATGGTCAATAGATTGCATTGCTATAAAGCAGCTGGGGTGGATGAAATTAAGTCGGAACTCATCAAGTACAGTGGAATGTCAAGTCTTAAATGGCTACACAGGATAATTGAAATGGCCTGGGAGTCGGGACAGGTTCCATCAGACTGGACAAAAGCAGTAATCACACCAATCTTTAAACATGGAAACAGAAAAGATTGTAACAACTACAGAGGTATCTCTTTAATCAGCGTTGTGGGTAAAATCTTCTCAGGTATTGTTGAAAGGAAAGTGCGAGTATTAGTGGAGGAGCAATTGGATGAAAATCAGTGTGGGTTTAGGCCTCTTAGAGGTTGTCAGGACCAGATCTTTAGCTTACGACAAATAATGGAGAAGTGTTATGAGTGGAACAGGGAATTGTATCTATGCTTTATAGATCTAGAAAAGGCATATGACCGGGTTCCTAGGAGGAAGTTATTGTCTGTTCTACGAGATTATGGAATAGGAGGCAAACTTTTGCAAGCAATTAAAGGTCATTACATGGATAGTCAGGCAGCAGTTAGAGTTGACGGTAAACTGAGTTCATGGTTCAGAGTAGTTTCAGGGGTAAGACAAGGCTGCAACCTGTCTCCACTGTTGTTCATATTATTTATGGATCATATGTTGAAAACAATAGACTGGCGGGGTGAGATTAAGATATGTGAACACAAAATAAGCAGTCTTGCATATGCGGATGACTTAGTTGTGATGGCAGATTCGATTGAAAGTTTGCAGAGTAATATTTCAGAGCTAGATCAGAAATGTAAGGACTATGGTATGAAGATTAGCATCTCCAAAACGAAAGTAATGTTAGTGGGAAAGAAATATAAACGGATTGAGTGCCAAATAGGAGGAACAAAGTTAGAACAGGTGGACGGTTTCAAGTACTTAGGATGCATATTCTCACAGGATGGCAACATAGTGAAAGAACTGGAAGCGAGGTGTAGCAAGGCTAATGCAGTGAGCGCTCAGCTACGATCTACTCTCTTCTGCAAGAAGGAAGTCAGTACCAAGACTAAGTTATCTGTGCACCGTTCAATCTTTCGACCAACTTTGTTGTATGGGAGCGAAAGCTGGGTGGATTCAGGTTACCTTATCAATAAGGTTGAGGTTACGGATATGAAAGTAGCTAGGATGATTGCAGGTACTAGTAGATGGGAAAAATGGCAGGAGGGTGCCCACAATGAGGAAATCAAAGAAAAACTGGGAATGAACTCTATAGATGCAGCAGTCAGGGCGAACAGGCTTAGATGGTGGGGTCATGTTACAAGCATGGGAGAAGCAAGGTTACCCAAGAGACTCATGGGTTCAGCAGTAGAGGGTAGGAGGAGTCGGGGCAGACCAAGGAGAAGGTACCTGGATTCGGTTAAGAATGATTTTGAAGTAATAGGTTTAACATCAGAAGAGGCACCAATGTTAGCACTGAATAGGGGATCATGGAGGAATTTTATAAGGGGGGCTATGCTCCAGACTGAACGCTGAAAGGCATAATCAGTCTTAAATGATGATGATGATGATGATGATGATGATGACATTTGAAATTACGAATTATTTGGCACACTTAAAATTTCTGCTATTAATTACGCCATCTAGTACTGTTTGCTATGTTCATTTCTGGATTCATTTATGAAATAATAATCGTAAGTAATAGAAATTCATTTGTGAAGAAAAATTGTAAACACTCAGGAATACTGTTATTTCCGCTGAGTGAGAGAGTAGTAAGTATGCTTCTGACGTGATCGCACGTATTTTTGTATTTTGTGCGAACAATATAATTTTGGGTTTTTTAATTTGAAAAATCAAAAGACTGTGTAATATACTAAAATGCAACAAAATATATTAATGCAACAACAAAAAATCTGCAACAACAAATTTCAAATTTATTTAGATCAATTCAGCCATGAGGACCTAAAAATGTGAGATTTTCAGCTTCAAGAATGAGACCCCTAGATAAGAACTGGAGCCAACTCTAGGTAAAAAGATGAGTAGGCTACAAATTTTATTGTAATCTTTGCTCCTCTCAAATCTTCGTAAAAGACTAATGTGGACAATAGCTCCAAGTAGGAAGGAGGGGGTAGATTACATTACCCTACAGAGGATCGAACTGGTAGCTCCTGGGGGACGACTTGTTTTTGAACATACTTGGATATCTACAAACTGGATTAAAAATGGTTGTAATGAAACTCGTTCATCTCGAAGGAGGAAATGTAATGTCACCAAACTCTACTTGGTGGCCCCACTCCGAAATCTTAAATATGAACTCCATCTTTTTATTGTGGATTCGGATTATTCTGTAAAAAATGTGTTTCTTTTGTATCTAACATTTTTTTTGTTGCGTGTTTGGTCGACCTGCAATCGACAAAAATCAAAATGGATTAAAACCGTTTAAAACTGATAATACCTCAAGAATAACACGTCGGATTAGGACCGCAGGAGGTTAGAATGGCAGTTATTCTGAAGTATTTAATGCGAAACCGCTTTTTATAGGAAAAAATACAGTGGTTCTTGATAAATAGCACGATGATCAGGACTTTCGCAACGAAGTATTCTGGGCATAGTGTATGAACACAGATTGCAACCACCTCACTTTCCGTCGCATCAAGAACCATATGCGAAAGACTTTGAAAACCGCTTGAACTTCTGCAGTTGGATGGAACAACAGCTAGCAGCCTATTATAATACTATTTCACAGACACTTTTCTCTGATAACTCAACTTTTACGAAGCGTCGTCAATTGAGTCGGCATAATTTGCGTTACTGGTCAGTGGAGTATCTCCACTCGCTGACACGTCGAGAATAAGCTGTGAAATACGCTACATCATTAATGTCTACAAAGTAAAGAATCAAGTTTTTATCCTATAATAACTGGTTTCTCATGAAACATTTTAGAATAACTGTCTTCCTTACCTACTGTGATCCTAATCTGATGTGTATGTCTAGACATGATATTTTTTCAACGGATTTAACCCATTTTGATTTTTTTTTCGATATCTATCACACAACGAAAAAAACGTTAAATACAAACGTTACGTCTGTTTCCAGGAGAATCCGAATCAGCAATAAACATGGTGGTTCGTATTTAAGATTTCGAAGTTGGCCCTCCTCCCGGCCACTGACGGTGGGCGAGGAGTGTCGAGTTTGGTGTCACTGGATGTCCCTCTTCGAGACGAACAATTTTCATTACTACTTTTCTTTATTCCGGTTTGTAGTTTTCTGGATATTTCCAAAAATAATTAAAGTGCCTCATTCTGTGTAGCCACACCAGCTCGTGGCAAGACAAACGACCGAGAAGAGTCTTCAAGCACCCAGTACGTGTACGCCTGGAGCGCTACGGCCCGGCGGCACGGCTACCACTGCTGTGATGTCCCTCTAGGGCAACAATAGAGCGGTGGGCCGAAGTGGTGCGCCCAACGGCGGCGCCGCACGCAAGTGGGAAGACGGTTTTCCAGACGAATACCGGTTCTGTGTGCAGCATCGCGATTGCCGTATCCACCAGTCGAAGGTCTGAGGGGAACGATCGTTGCCAGACTGAATTAGTCATCGTAGAGGACGGTATCAGTCATCAAAAGGCTGCGATAGCAACTATGGTTGGTTGGTTGGTCGGTTTGAGAGAGGAGACCAAACTTTGAGGTCATCGGTTCCATCGGATTAGGGAAGGATGGGGAAGGAAGTCGGAGTGCCCTTTTCAAAGGAACCATCCCGGCATTCGCCTGAAGCGATTTAGGGAAATCACGGAAAACCTAAATCAGGAGGACCGGACGCGGGTTTGAACCGTCGTCCTCCCGAATGCGAGTCCAGAGTGCTAACCACTGCGCCACCTTGCTCGATCATCAACTACGACTACGAGTATTAAGGAGGGAATGTTTTGAAAGGCAGCCAAATATGTTTGCTCAGCAAGAGTGACAGGATACAAATTCAAGAATACCTGAGTAGTCAACAACAAATATACAGTGCTGTGGACGAAGGTATGGAGCACAAATGGAAACAAAATTCAAACGTATTTTTCAATATGCCTTACACAAGTGTGTTTCATGCGATGTCTTAAGGGAGGGAAAAGAACCCATTTGGTTGAATAGCAGTGTTATAAAACTGCTACCTAAGCAAAGAGAGCTTCATCATAGACTCAAGAAAAGTCGAAGTCTAGTAGACAAACAAAGCCGATAGGGGTGAAAATGAGCACAAGGCAAACAATGAGAGAAGCGTTCAGTGACTTTAACATTAAAATTTTGTCAACCCTATCTCAGTGAAAAACCGAAGAAGTTTGGGTCTTGTGTAAAATAAGTAAGCAGGTCGAAATCATCTATTCAGCTACTCAATGACCATACATTAACCGAAACGAAAGATGACAGAACGTCACGATTCTGATTTTTGTCTTCCAAAGTTCTTGAACGCGAAAAATCCTAAAACAGTACCTCCTGTTAATCATAGTATGAAAGTCAAAACTGCAGATACTGAGATAACAGCGCAGTGGAAAATTCCTGCAATCACTTAGCAGTGGAAAGCCACCAGGACCAGATGAGATACTTGTAAGTCTACAAAAATTATTCGAAAGAACTTGCTCCCTTTCTAGCAGCAGTTTATCGTATTTCACTGGAGCAACGAAGGATATCTGGCGACTGGAAAAAAGCGCAGGTGATTTCCGTTTTCAAGAAGGCTCGTAGGACAGATGCGCATAATTATAGTCATATATCATCGACATCTATCTGTTTCACAATTATGGAAGGTGTTTTATGCTAAAGAATTACGACCTTTTTGGAGAACGAAAATCTTCTCTAAAAATCGAGATCTTGTGGAACTCAGCTCACTCTGTTCTTCAGTGAGAACTATAGCGCTGTAGGCAGCAGCGCTCAGGTCGATGACATTTTCGTTGACTTCAGGAAGGCATTTGACACCGGTTCGCACTGCAATTTAGTGGAGAAGTATACCGAGTACCGTACCAGATTTGCAACTGGATACCACATTCCCTTAACACAACACGTCGCTTTTAACGGAAGAAAATCGACCGATTTAAAGGTAATTTCCGGAGTATCCCACGTACCTGTGATACGACCTCTATTCTTTACAATATACGTAAATGACATAGTGGAAAGTGTCGGAAGCTGCTTAAGACTGTTCACAGTGTCGATTTGCAAACTAACCTACAGAAAATTGACGAACGGTGCTGTCTCGGGCAATTGACCCTAAACGTAAATAAGTTTCACCAGTATATCATACAATGAAGGCTTTCACGACCGGATGTTTCAGCTGTTTCTGTCACCATTATATATAATAAAATATCTAGCAGTAACTATCCTGAGTGACCTTAAGTGGAATGACCAAATAAAACTAACAGCAGGAGAGGCCGAGATTCATGGGAAGAATCTTAAGGAAATGTAACTCATTCACAAGGTGCTTGTTCGACTGATTCTTGAGTATTGTTCAGATATGGATCCCTTACGAGGTAAGCCTGGTAAAAGACATAGAGAATATCGAACGAAGAACAGAGCGTTTCGTCAAGGGATTGTTCAGTCGGCGCGAGAGTACTGCCGAGACGATCGACAAACTCCGATGGCAGACGCTACAAGATGTGATGTGCATTACGGGGAGGTTTACTATTGAAACTTCGAGAGGCTGCTTTCCGGGAACAGTCAAAGAACACACCATTTCCTCCCACACACATCTCGCGAAACGATCACGTAGAAAAAATTCGAGAAATTTGAACTAATACAGATGCGTACCGACACTCATTCGCGCCGTTCGCGAGTGGAACAGGGAGGAAGGATCACTTAGTGGTACCAAAAGTATCCTCCTCCAAGCACTGTCAGGCACTGACGTGAATGTAGACGTAGACCGCCATAAAGGCCCAGCAACTTTCGTGATGATTGGGGTACCACTGAGTGCCCCCTTCTAACAGCCGTGTACCGCAAGTCTCTAGAGGAACGGAGGGTTCCAAATGATTGGAAAAGAGCACAGGTAGTCCCAGTCTTCAAGAAGGGTCGTCGAGCAGATGCGCAAAACTATAGACCTATATCTCTGACGTCGATCTGTTGTTTTTTGCTCGAGTATCATGTCGTTTTTGGAAACCCAGAATCTACTATGTAGGAATCAACATGGATTCCGGAAACAGCGATAGTGTGAGACCAAACTCGCTTTATTTGTTCATGAGACCCAGAAAATATTAGATACAGGCTCCCAGGTAGATGCTATTTTTCTTGACTTCCGGAAGGCGTTCGATACAGTTCCGCACTGTCGCCTGATAAACAAAGTAAGAGCCTACGGAATATCAGACCAGCTGTGTGGCTGGATTGAAGAGTTTTTAGCAAACAGAACACAGCATGTTGTTCTCAATGGAGAGACGTCTACAGACGTTAAAGTAACCTCTGGCGTGCCACAGGGGAGTGTTATGGGACCATTGCTTTTCACAATATATATAAATGACCTAGTAGATAGTGTCGGAAGTTCCATGCGGCTTTTCGCGGATGATGCTGTAGTATACAGAGAAGTTGCAGCATTATAAAATTGTAGCGAAATGCAAGAAGATCTGCAGCGGATAGGCACTTGGTGCAGGGAGTGGCAACCGTCCCTTAACATAGACAAATGTAATGTATTGCGAAACACTGGTAGCAGTTACTTCTGTAAAATATTTGGGAGTATGCGTGCGGAACGATTTGAAGTGGAATTATCATATAAAATTAATTGTTGGTAAGGCGGGTACCAGGTTGAGATTCATTGGGAGAGTGCTTAGAAAATGTAGTCCATCAACAAAGGAGGTGGGTTACAAAACACTCGTTCGACCTATACTTGTGTATTGCTCATCAGTATGGGATCCGTACCAGATCGGTTTGACGGAGGAGATAGAGAAGATCCAAAGAAGAGCGGCGAATTTCGTCACAGGGTTATTTGGTAACCTTGATAGCGTTACGGAGATGCTTAATAAACTCAAGTGGCAGACTCTGCAAGAGAGGCGCTCTGCATCGAGGTGTAGCTTGCTCGCCAGGTTTCGAGAGGGTGCGTTTCTGGATGAGGTATCGAATATATTGCTTCCCCCTACTTATACCTCCCGAGGAGATCACGAATGTAAAATTTAGAGCGCGCACGGAGGCTTTCAGACAGTCGTTCTTCCCGCGAACCACACGCGACTGGAACAGTAAAGGGAGGTAATGACAGTGGCACGTAAAGTGCCCTCCGCCACACACCGTTGGGTGGCTTGCGGAGTATAAATGTAGATGTAGATGTAGATCACACGATGACCGTTTGTTCTCAGGACTGGTAATGTGGACAGCACCCCTTATATTTCTGCTTTGTTAAGGCTGGTAGTTGTGTTCTATCATAACGCAGTACTGCACGTTGTCCATGATGTCTTGACCTACCTCAGTACTGGGGCATCAGACTGTCGACCTGGCCAATGCATTCTCGAGGTACCTCACCCACTGAAAATAAAGAGATTGGTGCGCTACCACTGTCCAGCCTCTAAGATAGATTTAATCTGACGTAGAACTGAAAGCAATATCCGTTTCTATCATTCAACATCATTTTGACTCGGTGACCAACTGGGGTGGAACCACCGCTACAGCCAGAGAGATAAGCTCTGTGTGCTAAATTTATGCGCCCTGTATACACCCGTTTCACCCAGAAATTCCTACTGTACAACATCCGTATAATAAGTAAAATATCATTATTTGTTGTTCTTTATGATATTACAAGCTTAATGAGCAGCGGTGTGTGAAATATTTAGGAGATTATATATATATTGTGTTTGTCTCTATTTGTAGGATTTATGCGGCAGAAATCACGGTTGGATGTTTTGAGTACCCTGCGTTCGTGACTGATGGCGTTAATAGTTTCCCTTCTGACGGCAATCTCTTCGAAATAGTCTGACGGAAAAAATCGCAAAGCCAAAAAAATAATTAATGTAGAGTAATGAAATTTAGGAAATGCATTTATCTAGGTAGTATATTTAGGTGATTAAATTTGGAAGATCACAGGTTAATACAAGGGCCAGATAAGCCCTTGAAAATATAAACTGCTAGAACATTAGTAACTAGTGTAACCGACAGAATGTAACCGACAGACTCTTGGATGCAAGCATCAAACGTGCAAGCATTGTGTAGTGCAGGCACCGGATGTCAGTTCGTGAGATGGAACTCGATGTCTCTTGGCACTTGGTCGGTCAATAAGGGGATTGTTAATGCTGTCTGTGGTTGACACTGGAGTTCCCATATGTCCCATATGTGCTCGATTGGTGGCGGATCTGGTGATCGAGCAAGCCAAGGCAACATGTAGACCTCTGTAGAACATGCTGGGTTACAACAACGTTGTATGGCCGAGCGTTATCTTGTTGGGAAACAATCCCTGGCATCTTGTTCATGAATGTCATCACAGCAGGTCGAAACACGACTGATGTACAAATTTGCAGTCAGGGTGCGTGGTATATCCACCAGAGTTCTCATACTGTCATACGAAATCGCATACCAGATTAAAACTTCAGGTGGAGATCCAGTGTGTCTCGCACGTAGACAGGTTGGTTGCAGGTCCTCAACTGACCTCCTAACCAACACACGGCCATCACTGCCACCGAGGCAGAAACAGCTTTCATGGGAAAACACGACAGACGGCCACGCCGCCCCCCAATGATCTCTCGCTTCACACCATTGAAGTCGCTTAACGGCGGTTGTTTGGGGTCGGTGGTGTACACTCTACAGGGCGTCTGTAATGGAATTAACTGCTTTGAAACGGTTTGTTGTGTCACTGTGGTGCCAACTGCTATTCAAGTTGCTGCTGCAATTTCTGTACGATGTGCCAGAGCCATACGTCGAACATAATGGTGTTCCCTCTCAGTAGAGCCACGTGGCCGTCCAGAGCTCGGTGTTCTTGCGCCGGTACAGTTTCGAGACCACCGCCAGCAATCACGTGCAGTGGCTATATTCCTGCCAAGTCTTTCTGCAATATCGCAAAAAGAACATCCAGCTTTTTGTAGCCCTATTACACGATCTCGTTGAAGCTCAATGAGGTGCCTATAATGGAGTCTTTGTCGTCCTAAAGGCATTCTTGAGTCACGTCAACTCATCACGTGCAATCTCAGAGATAACTAACGGTCACGACCGTTACAGTGTGTATTTAACACAAACCTGATTTGCATCCTTACAGTTTTTGTCGTTTTTGTCTCAAAACGCCTTCTTGGTGTTGTGATTTTTTTTTCCCGTCGGTGTAATTCTCAGAGACTGTGACTGATTATGTGAGAGCGCCTGTCACTCTTGTTGTGTGCTGGCTGCCGTTACATTTGTTGCCTACAGTTCTACCCAAACATGGTGCATCATTAACTGTTGCCTCAAAAGCTGTAGTAGCCGGCCGCTGTGGTCGAGCGGTTCTAGGCGCTTCAGTCCCGAACCACGCGGCTGTCACAGTCGCACGTTCGATTCCTGCCTCGGGCACGGATGTGTATGATATCCTTAGTTAGGTTTAACTAGTTCTAAGTCTAGGGGACTGATGAGCTCAGATGTTAAGTCCCACAGTGCTTAGAGCCATTTGAACCTTTCTTTTTTTTTTTTTTTTTTTTTTGAAGCTGTAGTAAACATATTTTCTATTCTCAGCTTCCATTCTTGTCCTTTCCATACCAGCACTACACTCGTCAACATTTGCTGTTTATGGCTAGCTTCATTGCACTCCGACACCGACGTTCGTGCTCACTATGTCGGCTACTGCTAGACGTGGTTCTGTCATTACACGCAATCTCCTCTGTGACGAACAGCGTGCTGGGCGGTCGCAGCAAACATAGGGGCGCGCCGAGCGCTGCACAGTGTGTCGCTGTGATTAGGCTGCGCCACAAGCGCGTCCTCCGGGGGCTGAGGGCCGCCGCGCAAACAAGCTCCCCTCTGGGGGCCGGCCTTGATTGCTGCTGCCGCTGCCGCTGCTCCTAACAAGAGCGACTTGTCGCCGGCCTCCTCAGTGGACGCTGCCTGCGACACCTCCCTGCTTTCATTCGGAGACGTTCAAGCTGAGGTGGCAAAAGCCATGGGATAGCGACATGCACATATACAGATGACGAAAAAAGATGGCTGAGGGCACTGTGAGACTTAACATCTGAGGTAATCAGCCCCCTAGAACTTAGAACTACTGAAACCTAACTAACCTAAGGACATCACACACTTCCATGCCAGAGGCAGGATTCGAACCTGCAACCGTAGCAGTCGCGCGGTTCCGGACTGAAGTGCCTAGAACCACTCGGCCACAGCGGCCGGCTTCAGATGACGCTAGTACTACGTACACAAGGTATAAAAGGGCCGTGCATTGGCGGACCTGTCAAGGTGATACATGTGAAAAGATTTCCGACGTGATTATGGCCGCATAACAGGAAATAATAGACTTTGAACGCGGATTGGCAATTGAAGCTAAACGAATAGGATATTCCATTTCGGAAATCCATAGGGAATTTATTATCCCAAGATCCACAGTGTCAAAGGTGAGCCGAGAATACAAAATTTCAGGCACTAACTCTCTCCACGGACGATGCAGTGGTCAACGGCCGATAGCAGCTGCGTTTGCGAAGAGTTTTTAGTGCTAAGAGACAAGCAGCACTGCATGAAATAATCACAGAAATCAATGGCGACGTACGACGAATGTATCCGATAGGACAGTGCGGTGAAATTTGGTGTTAATGGGCCATGGAAGCAGATGGCCGATGCAAGTGCCTTTGCTAACAGGTCATCACCTGCAGCGCCCCTCCTAGGCTCGTGACCGTGTCCGAGACGACTGGTGATCAGTGACCTGGTCAGATGAGCCCGGATTTCAGTTGGTAAGAACTGATGGTAGGGTTAGAGTGTGACGCAGAGTCTCACGAATTCATTGACCCATGTTGTCAACAAGGCAGTGTGCAAACTAGTGGTGGCTCTATAATGGATTGGGCTGTGTTTAGTTGGAATGGGCTGGGTCCTGGTTATGTTCGGCTACTTGGAGATCAGTTGCAGCCATTCGTGGACTTTATGTCCCCAAACAACGGCGGGACTTTTATGAGTGTCAATTCGTCATGTCACTGGGCCACAGTTGTTCGGGATTATTGTGGAGAACATTCTGGACAGTTCGAGCGAAGGATTTGCCCACACAGCCGGCCGCTGTGGCCGAACGGTTCTAGGCGCTTCAGTCCGGAACCGCGCTGCTGCTACAGTCGCAGGTTCTCGAACCCTGCCTCGGGCATGGATGTGTGTGCTGTCCTTAGGTTAGTTAGGTTTAAGTAGTTCTAAGTCTAGGGGACTGATGACTTCAGATGTTAAGTCCCATAGCGCTTGGAGCAATTTGAACCATTTGCCCACACAGATCGCTCAACATTAACCCCACTGGACATTAATGCGACATAATCGAGAGGTCGTTTCATGCACGAAATTCTGGATCGGCAATTATGGACGGCTGTGGAGCGAGCACGGCTCGGTACTTCTAAAGGGGAATTCCGACGTCTGATTGAGTCCATGCCACGTCTAATTGCTGCACTACGCCGGGCTAAAGGAGGCCCGACACAATACTAGGAGGTATTCGATGACTTTTGGCACCTCAGTGTATACAAAGCTGCTTCCATGTTCTTGTGCCTGAAATCGAAATCAAAAGGAAGTTATAGCAACCTCAGGTTCTTCAAATTCCTACTTATTTGTGTTGGTACAACGGGAGTGGACAATAATACGGAAACACTAAAAATTCAACACATTAGCTAGGCTCATAAGGAGTACGCAACCCATTGCCATTCAGAACTGTGGTATCGTCCAAAGATTGCGATGCTGTACCAAAGTCGGCAGCTCGCATCGATGTCACAAAAGTTAGCGCTGTCTCGCTGCAATCCCCACCGATGAATGGAAGGCGTTGGCGGAACCACGCTCTCACTCGCAGCTCCGCAGTGTCACTAAATGGATACCTGTCTATAGCAGAGCAGAAGATGGCTCTGTCCCACTTCGTAACATCTGATTAAGCAGACAACATTGATTAGTTAGGGCTCATGTGTTAACTCATGTGTTAGATGCAACACTGAACTTATATACTTCAAGAGAAGAATTTAGTAAATATTGTGTCAAGTGATCCTTTAGTATTCATAGGAACATTTAAATATTCGACACATTTCTGTGGCTACGGATTGTATAAATGTATCATTCCTATAACAAAGTGAACTAATATTTCATATGATGTAGTTCCGATCAATCATGTCCCAGATCAATTAAAGAACTCACAGTTATGGCTGGACCATTGCAGTTTAGTTACGTCATAACAAAAACAGCTTTCAGTGATCTCGGAATGGATAAATACGGGACCTGTAAGGTTTTCAAGGAAATCTGATAACATTCTTCCTGCAAAACAATTTGAAAGCGCGGGTAACGATATCGCGATGGATACCGATCACGCAGTCTTCTCACCAAAGTAGATCACAAAGATTCAATATTACTGAGATCTGATGACTGTGGTTGCCAGGGGAGAAGCGACAGTGCACCCTCGACCTCACAAAACCAGTCCTGGACGATGCGGGCTGAGTGAACAGGGACCCTGACATCTTGGAACACAGCATCAGCATCGGGGAACAAACATTGTACCATGTGATGGACCTGACCAGGCAAGTTGGTCACATAGCCCTTGGCAGGAATGCGACCTTGAAGAGTACCACGATAGGGCGCGCCAAATCATCACTGAACCCCCGCCACGTTTCACTCTTGGGACGCATACTCGGCCAGAAGTTGGAAGCAGTGTGAAACAAGAGCCACACGACCAATATGTTACTTTCGTTGGTCCACAGTCCAGATTTTATGGCTTCGGTGCCACGTTTTCATGTTACACGCATTTACATCACTGATGAGCGGTTTTGGAGTTCCAGCTCCCATAATGTTGTTTTGATGCCAAAAGAGGTCGCGAGCGCGACATTCAGTTCTGCATTGACTTTTTAAACTGTCTCCCTCTTATTTTTGGTCACATTTCTCTACAAATACCATCTGTCACGATCACTCAACACAGCCGGCCGGAGTGGCTACAGTCTGGAGCCGAGCGACCGCTCCGGTCGCAGGTTCGAATCCTGCCTCGGGCATGGATGTGTTGGTTGGTTGGTTGGTTTTGGGGAAGGAGACCAGACAGCGTGGTCATCGGTCTCATCGGATTAGGGAAGGATGGGGAAGGAAGTCGGCCGTGCCCTTTCAGAGGAACCATCCCGGCATTTGCCTGGAGCGATTTAGGGAAATCACGGAAAACCTAAATCAGGATGGCCGGACGCGGGATTGAACCGTCGTCCTCGCGAATGCGAGTCCAGTGTCTAACCACTGCGCCACCCCGCTCGGTCATGGGTGTGTGTGATGTCCTTAGGTTAGTTAGGTTTAATTAGTTCTAAGTTCTAGGCGACTGATGACCTAAGAAGTTAAGTCGCATAGTGCTCAGAGCCATTTGAACCACTCAACACACACTTTCATGGATGTTGCGATTTAGCCGATGATGTTTTTGTGGTGTCACCGCCAGACACCACACTTGCTAGGTGGTAGCTTTAAATCGGCCGCGGTCCATTAGTACATGTCGGACCCGCGTGTCGCCACTTCAGTGATCGCAGACCGAGCGCCACCACACGGCAGGTCTAGAGAGACGTACTAGCACTCGCCCCAGTTGTACGGACGACGTAGCTAGCGATGCACACTGTCGAAGCCTCGCTCATTTGCAGAGCAGATAGTTAGAATAGCCTTCAGCTAAGTCAATGGCTACGACCTAGCAAGGCGCCATTAGTAACATTGCATGTATCTATAGAGTCTCACTTGTATCGTCAATAGCGATGTACAACAAGGATGGATTAAAGTTAAGTATTCCAGCAGCTACGTACTTTTTTTTATAGCATTCATTACGTATCCTGTTTCAGACCTATCTCTAGCCTGCGTGAGTCTAACGCGTGCCTTTCGGCTACTTCCGAGTGGCGTGGCTGTCTTACTACGCCACAACAGTTTTTGTGCGTTCCTCGTGTGCGGTATAGATCTTCCCAGTGTGGAGTGGCCGCTCGGGCATGGGTGTGTGTGGTGTTCTTAGTGTAAGTTAGTTTAAGTAGTGTGTAAGTCTAAGAGTCCGATGACCTCAACAGTTTGGTCTCTTAGGAATTCACACACATTCGAACATTTTATAAATCTTCGAAACAGTGCCTCTTGAAACAGCAAACACTTCGGCTCTCTTGGCTACAGAAGCACTCATCACACAAGCATCAACAATTTGCCCACGTCCGAATACACTGAGCTGCAACATTAATGGACTCACAGCTACACAAGGAAACATTTAATTATAAGATCTATAAGATCACCAATGGTACAAGGACGTCCCATTACGTCCAATGCTGGGGTGCTTGCCAATATCTGAGAGCCCTGGCAGTAGTGACAATATATAAGGGAAAAATGATTAGAAGTTTTTGTTGGGGAGGGCACTCAGCTTAGTTATTTCGCGCAGCAAAGTTGACCGTCGTATTGCGGTGGTGTAATGGTTAGCATTTCTGCCTAGCAGGCGAGAAAGCGCGGGTTCGAGTCCCAGCTGCAGTGCGAATTTTAATTCATGTCGCCTGCTTCGATCAATATCGTGGATTGATTAAAAATGACAGTGCATTGAGAATTGCTAGTTTCTAGCTGAAATCTAGATCTCCAATAAAAATTCCAGAGGACGACTGATACCTGAAATCTATTATTTACAAGTTTATATGCCAACTAGCTCTGCAGATGACGAAGAGATGTATGATGAAATAAAAGACATTATTCAGATAGTGATTAGAGATGAAAATTTAACTGTCATGGGGGACCGGAATTCGACAGTAGGAAAAGGAAGAGAAGGAAAAGTTGTAGGCGAATATGGAACGGGGATAAGTAATGAAAGGGGAAGCCGTCGGGTAGAATTTTCCACAGAGCATAACTTAATCATAGCTAACACTTGGTTTAAAAATCATGAAAGAAGGTTGTATCCGTAGAAGAGGCCTGGAGACACTGGAAGGTTTCAGATAGATTACATAATGGTAAGACAGAGATTTAGGAACCAGGATTTAAATTGTAAGACATTTCCAGGGGCTGATGTGGACTCTGACTACAATCTGTTGGTTATGAACTGTAGATTAAAACTGAAGAAACTGCGAGAAGGTGAGAGTTTAAGCAGATAGAATCTGGATAAACTGAAGTACATAGTAGATAGAAGCACTTTTAAACTATTTCTCGACTGTTAGACTCTCAAATAGCATGTGGGAAAAACGAACAACTACGTCTATCCGTGGAAGCTCAGATTTCTCTTATTTTTGTGATCGTGATTTCTTTCTACGTTGGTGGGTGTCAGCAGTAGGCTAGGGTGGGGAAGGGGGGGGCAGGTGGAGGAGGCACGAGTGCCGATAAAGATTTTGTCTCAAGGTCATTCCCGGTTTCATGTTACATCTGAGACAAATGGCCTTGTTAGCTCTAAGCTCATCCTACACTCTGTCCTGCTGGAGACTCCACACCCAACCCATACACCTCAGGTATGTGGAACATTCAAGGCCCTCTCTCCCTCACACCTCCCCTCCTTAAACTTCCTCTCTGAACCAATAGGAATGAAGCCCCCTTTCCTTTCTCCTCCTTTTATTACTAGCGGAAGGATCATCATGAACCACCAGGAGAGACCAGCCATCACCCCCAATCAGAATACAAAATATAAGAAGACATGTAAGTACAATTAACTCCTTCCTCTCATACCTGCTATTTACAACTTTTAGGTAATTTGTTGCAGTGTCATTGATTTTCAAATGAACCACATCTCCATCCTAAGATCTGTGTAAATATGATGTTAATTAGTTACTGTACTGCAGTGCATTATTTAACAAGTTGCGTCCCTATTATCAGTTACATAATATCTGCAATGCATTATTTAACATTAAATGCGCTTTTGCAGAAGTTTCAAATATTAAACAACTACCACTGAGACTTTAAATGTCAAACAAATACTACAACACAATATTTGACAATAAACTCTTGCTACATTCCAAATCTACGTCACCCTCTCCCCCCTGCATTGGTAGGATGTGACGTCATGATGTATGTTTTAAAATGAGTATGTTGCTCTATTGGAAGAAATACTGTAATAGAATGATGCCATTGTGTTTTCTGTAAGCACCACATAGCATGACCAGTACCAGTATTTCCAAAACACATGCGTAAATACGAGATGCTTGAAAGCTTAAGAATTTCCGCATTGCAATATTTAATAACAAACAGACACATGCTAGCTACCATGTCTACATTCTACCTGCATTATAGGAATGAGACTTCACTGCAACAGTGTTCATAGTAGATTTTCAAACAACAATGAAAAATCCATGCACGGCATCACTAAATTCTTACTGTAAAGGCAATTACTCTCACCACCGGCATAAAAATGACGTGATAGAGTATTAAAATAACAATCACTTAAAGTCTCCAATACACAATCATCCCCCATCGCAATCTTCCTTAATTCAACCTATCCCCTCCTTCCCCCCCTCCTCCCCCCCCCCCACCTGTGTTCCAGACACGCACGTAAATACTGGACTGAACAATTAGCACACAAACTATTGCTGTGTATCGAGTCTCTGCAAATCCTACAGCCGCCACACCACAGCCAGTGTCATCAACCCCATCCTCCCCCCACCCCCTCCTCTCACGGGAAAATACTCTTGCGGCTGCGAAGGCACACACTTTGACATACCAATTCGTATCTGAGGAGCCCAATGCTCCTGTTCCCCGGGGAAGTGCTGCCTCACCTATATTTGCAATGGCCTGACTGGCTAACTTAGATGATGATTAACTCGGAGACGGCGCAACGTATCAAATGTTTTTCTTAACAATTATTTCTAAGCACAACCTACCATGTTATACAATTACAAGTTTTTCAGACTGTTTCTGTCCATCCTACATAATCGAAATAAATATATATATACACACACAGACATCAAAAAAAGTTTTGCATCACCCCGGGCCCCAGAATTCCTGAAGACAGACGATGATTGTCGATATTGTATCACAGACACGATCCTTTTGACTGTTCAGAGATGTCACTAAACCAGCCCAAAGGTGTAAACAACCATGCACGAGCAGCGCCTATTAGACGGAGGCGGTCCGACAGCCGATCAATTCCAGTCATTCCATCAGGAAGGAGGTAAGCGGTTGGTGTTGTTTGTAGTTCAACCATGCCTAGACGGTCAATACCGCGGTTTTATCACGTCCGCATTGTTACTTTGTGACAGGAAGGTCTCTCAACTAGGGAAGTGTCCAGGCGTCTCTGAGTGAACCAAAGCGATGTTGTTCGGACATGGAGGAGATACAGAGAGATAGGAACTGTCGATGACATGCCTCGCTCAGGCCGTCCAAGGGCACTACTGCAGTGGATGACCGCTACCTATGGTTTATGGCTCGGAGGAACCATGACAGCAACGCCACCATGTTGAATAATGCTTTTCGTGCAGCCACAGGGCGTCGTGCTACGACTCAAATTGTGCGCAATGGGCTGCATGATGCGCAACTTCACTCCTAACGTCCATAGCGAGGTCCATCTTTGCAACCAAGACACCATGCAGCCGGGACAGATAGGCCCAACAACATGCTGAGTGGAGCGCTCAGGATTGGCATCACGTTCTCTTCACCGATCAGTGTCGCATATGCCTTCAACTAGACAATCGTCGGAGACGTGTTTGGAGGCAACGCTGTCAGGCTGATCGCCTTAGACCCACTGTTCAGCGAGTGCAGGAAGGTGGAGGTTCACTGCTGTTTTGGGGTGGCATTATGTGGGGCTGACGTACTCCACTGGTGGTCATGGAAGGCGCCGTAACGGCTGTACGATACTTGAATGCCATCCTCCGACCGATAGTGGAACCATATCGACAGCGTTTTGGCGAGGAATTCGTTTTCATGGACGACAATTCGCGCCCCCATCGTGCACATCTTGTGAATGACTTCCTTCGGGGTAATGACATAGCTTGACTAGAGTGGCCAGCATATTCTCCACACGTGAACCCTATCGAACATGCCTGGGATAGATTGAAAAGAGCTGTTTATGGACAATGTGACCCACCAAGCACTCTGTGGGATCTACACCGAATCGCCGTTGAGGAGTAGGACAATCTGGAACAACAGTGCCTTGATGAACTTGTGGATAGTATGCCACGACAAATACAGGCAAGCATAAGTGTAAGAGGACGTGCTACTGGGTATTAGAGGTACCGTTGTGTACAGAGATCTGGACCAGCACCTCTGAAGGTCTCGCTGTAGGGTGGTACAACAGGTAATATGTGGTTTTCATGAACAATAGAAAGGGCGGAAACGATGTTTATATTGATCTCTATTCCAATTTTCTCTACAGGTTCCGGAACTCTCGGAACCGAGGTGATGCCGAACTTTTTTTGATGTGTGTATAATACATACAATATTATTTTATTGTCTATTCCACAATTTTATTGGCTTTCTGGCACAAGGTCGTTACATCTCAGGACTTGCCATTACGTGTCTAGTTAAAATCCCTCTCTTGAATACATTTTTTATCCCCAAGCGCCGTGCACGTTCGCTGCTGGGTTTGTTTGCTACGATTCCTCGAGCAGTGATGAAGAAATTCGCATTTGTTTCTGGCAGTCTGTCAGTTACTAGGGCAGCGTCAGCCGTGATATGCTGAACGGTGCTAAAAATTCTCGTAGTCGAAGCAGCGCCTTGATTTGGAAGTAGAGATGCGTAGTGACTCATGAAATGTGCTGAGCCTAGTGTATTTTAACACAAAATTAGTGTGTCAAAACAAACTGCGATTGATAGAGCATTACAAATTATTACCTGTTACAAATACTCCTGGGAGAAATATCCGACCTACCCCGTATACACACTGTCGTCTTGCGAGATGCACAGTACACACCGTGCTCAGCTACGCTCATACCTTTTCTAGAAGACCAGGATTAGGGTGTTGTTGTCCACTCTATGAGTTCTGGAATTTGAAAATGATATCGATCATTTTCTCTTCAAAGAAATCATCCCGGCTTCTGCTTTTCGCTACTAAGGGAAACTACGTAAAATCTAATCTGGGATTCGAACTACCGTCAAGCGATTGCGAGACCAGGGTCTCACGACTGTGCAAACCCATTCGATTTTAGTTACATACTGAATTACTTTGTGCCATTGTAACTTCCAGGTTTTACAGATGATACCTCATAAAGGTAATTTCCCTGAACGACATTAACAATAACAATGACGATAAACTTTCTTTTTTATTTCTAGCGCAATAACATTTTATGATATAATCATCCCATGACTAATAATTTCTGAAGATGGCCAATGAAGGCCGAAACCGTTACGATTGTCTCAAGGAATGTGATTGTTTCAGAAATGAAAGAAAGTTCAGAGTACGTCAAACACGGATGTCCTTCAACAGAACTTCATGTCCCTCATCAAGGACGATAATAATATTTGGAAACTTTTATTGCTTAACATGATAAGAAATAGCGTCGCACTTTATCTCTAGCCCTTAGTGACAAGTTTTTTCTAGAGAATATTTCGTAGCGCGGGAAGTCCAGCATAGCAAACACAGAGAAGCTATTAAGATCCCTCATAGAAACAATTACTCGTCAGTAATTTCACTGTGTGCTCTTCGAGCTTAGGAGCAATGAGCGTTTAAACACTGGACGTTACCAGATGCAGGGAGCAGCAGGTTCTTCTCTCTGGTGTGTTCGATCTGTACACTGGTGGCTTATTTTCTAATTCAAGCTCTGCGCTGTTTACTATTGGGCGGCACAGTAAACCAATGATGATTTCTGTCACCATGTCGGACTTCTTTGATGCTCTTTAGCAAGAGTACGTTTCGACGAGTGCTTCATTTTTCAGTTTTTCATTTTGACATTCAGTTCGTAGTGACACTAGCTTACTATCACATTCTCTAGAGAAATTCACACTTGCCAAAGGCGGACTATATAAATTTGGCATTTATGCAAGTGAAGGAAAACGAATGATAACCCATTGTTACTAGGACTTTACTATGCGCCTATCTTAGTCGTTCACACATTACCAATCCATTGTAGAGTGAAGATCACACAATTAAGTAATAATTTTATCCTGATAGACATTGTGAAGTTATAAAATGTAGTGAAGGATTTGACGCGTTTGGTGCTGAGAAATGTAAATTTATACAGCCTGAAGAATCACACACATTTAAACATTAGCTGAGCACCCATTGTTGCCCAAGTATGTCCTTATTCTAATATCCTTATAGTCCAGCTCTTGCTCCGATCCTCTTTCTGCCCACATTCTCCACCACCACCCACTCTGTCTCCTCCTGTCATCCTCCCTCTCTCCATCTGCTTCCCTCCCCCCCCCCCCCATCCATCCATCAGAGCTCCTGCTCTCCTATCCATCTACTGATACCCCATCAGTCCATCAGTCCATCAGCTGCTGTTCCCTCTGTCCATCTGCTCCTTACCCCTCTGTCCATTTCCTCCTCCTCCCTGTGTTCATCCACTCCTTTCCCCTATGTCAATTTCTCCATCCCCCCCCCCCTCCTGTAATTACACCTCATCCTTCCACCTCTCTTTGTTCATTTCTTTCTCTGCCTTCTCTCCACCCATCTCCTCCTGCTTTCTCTGTCCATCTGTTCTTCTGCCCTCTGTCTATCTCCTCCTCCCCTTCTAATCCCATCTGGTCTGCCCCCTCTCTTTGCCCACCCCAGTCCCTCTGTCTATCTCTTTCTCACTCCTCTCTCTGTCCACCTCCTTCTGTTCCCTTTCTCTGTCCATATCCTCCTCTTCCCTTTTTCTGTCCATTTCCTTCTCCCATTCTATCTGTCCATCTCCTCCTCCTCCATCTCTCTGACCAGCTCTTCCTTCCCCGATGCCTCTGTCCATCTCCGTCACTTTCTTTTCTCTGTCCATCTCCTTCTCTTTCCTCTCTCTGTTCTCTGAGTTAACAGTACAGAAGTAATATGTTAGAACGTCATGCTCGATGCTACAGTTTTACTGCATGAATAGTGAACTCTCAAATACTGGACGAATGAAGTATAGATATTCGTACATCCTGGGCTACACCGCTTTTTCACCAGCACCTTTCTGATAGATAGGTGTTTCTTCCCCCCACGGCTTTCCAGGCAGTGATATGTTTTTCGAGTTTGGTTGTGAATCGTCCCAATGGTTTAGAAGGACATGTGGAACGTAGATACTTACAGATATACATACGTACATTCATTTCTGTGGAGGACATCTTCAAGGGGTTAGTAGCCTTTATGGAGGTCCAGTTTACACCCTGCCTCGTGCTTCCGTGCAAAGGCATCTTGAAAACTCGAGTGCAATTGGCTTTTGTAGACTACCAGTTGTTCACTATTGGTATCGCCCCACATCTGGGGACCAGAATGCAAGTATGCGCTGTCACTGGCACAGCACTGTTCATCTTGAATTTCCCAGTTGCGCTGCCGAGAGAGGAAACTGAACGATGTAGCGGCCGTGGTGGGTGGATACGAGCCGTTCGTGCAGAGTTCGAGTGGATAGCAACCAACAGTCCTGTGTATCTCACCGGCGTGATTGCGTCTGTGCATGGATCACTGATTTTAAAATGCGGATATCCACGGGATGGCAATTCCTTAGTTCGGACTGAGATTGTCTCTGATCAGTGGCGATGGAAAGTTGTAGGGAGTAGTACTTGTTCTCGGATGACAGATGTGAAGGGTTCACAATGTGCTTAATGCACAATTCGGCACTCCTTCGTTGTGGTGATTAGGCGTGGTATACCGGAATCTTGACCACGGGTATGAATGTATCACGTTCCCTTGCAGCTCACTATCACATACTAATGCCCCGCGAATCTGGACACGAACGATTCGGACAGTCGGCCAACTGGGGACCTACAATCAGGTCCCTTTAAATCTCTGTCAGTTACAGATAGGGCTATCGCACACGAGTATGCGACATCTTAGTGTCCTTCTCGGTGCTCACTCAAGATGTGACACTGCGCTGTACACATCCCTTGTGTACCCTACCAGGCCCGGAAACAGCAGTAACGTACTCTTGTGGCCATTCTATCTCTCACACAGAATTGCGACTCTAATCACCAACGTAATCGCCCGTGGTGTGTAGGTGTACGAAGTTACATTGACATCCGACCGTGTCTTCTTGGTGCTTCCCTTTTCTTGTTAGGCGGTTTGGTTTACACTCCGTTCTCCGCCGTTGAGAGATGAGCATAGAGCCTTCCATTCAAAGGACCCAGGTTCGCTTTCCGGTACTGCCAAGAACTTTTTTTTGGTGGCAACATCAGTACGGTCTGCACTCAACCTCGTCATGCCGATTAGGGTGCTAATTGACCGAACAGTATCGGCTCCACCGTCTAGACTCTGAAAAGCTCATTCACAGAAACCAGCACTGTTTTACGAAACTGTGACCATGCGAGACACAGCTAGCCCTCTTTGCGCGTGATATACAACAGGCTCTAGATACCGGCTACCAGATTGATGCCATATTCCTCGGCTTTCGAAAGGAGTTCGATTCATTCTGCACTGTCGCTTGCTCCAAAAAGTGAGCGCTTACGGTTTATTCGATGATGGATAGAAAGTTTTCTAACAGACAGGGAGCAGTGCGTCGTACTGAACGGGGTGATTTCAACAGAAACAAGCGTAACTTCAGGTGTGCCCCAGGGCAGCGTAATAGGTCCACTGCTTTTTACGATTTACACGAACGATCTGGTTGCCGATGATGGTGTAGTCTACAGGAAAGTAGTATCACACTAAAGTAGTGAACAAATCAATGAGGATTTGCAGAAAATAAAAGTGTAGTGTAATGCTGGCAGTTATCTACCAATATTAGTTAGTGTAGCCTACTGCGTATAACAACGCGAAAATTCTCATTAATGTACGAGTACAAAAAAAATGCCCAGTCTTTGGAAGCGGTAACATCCGTCAAGTATCTGGGTGTGACTATTTGAAATGATCTCAAATGGAATGATCAGATTACACAAGTAATGGGCAAGGCCAACTCTAGATTACGGTTAATTGGTAGAATCCTGAAGCGATGCAGTCCTTCAATAAAGGAAATAGCTTACAATATTTTAATTCGTCCAGTCTCAGAGAATTGTTCGTCTGTATGGGACCTTTACTAGTTGGGTCTGAGTCAAGAGATTGAGAAGGTCCAAAGAAGAGCGGCAAGATTCGTGGCTGGAACATTTAGCCATCGCGAGAGCGTTGCAAATC
Source organism: Schistocerca piceifrons (assembly GCF_021461385.2). Lineage (NCBI taxonomy): Eukaryota > Metazoa > Arthropoda > Insecta > Orthoptera > Acrididae > Schistocerca > Schistocerca piceifrons. The sequence continues at coordinate 411,495,464 of NC_060143.1, forward strand.
TCATAGAAAGTCTGAAGTGGGACACACTTTGTAATACCCCACCCCTCACTTAGCTAGTTTCACCCCAACTAATTGACTAACAGATCAACAGGGAGTGCAAAACTACCGCAATATCGGATAACGCAAAAAAGTAATATGGCCCTGTGACTCCTGATTAATTAAGAAAGTGACTTGGGATTTCAACTACTTGATTGCAAATAGGTGCAGTCTATTAGCACAAATTTATTTTTTAACTCCCGACCTTCAACCATCACATTACAAGACTCTCCTATCAGGCAGTGGTAATAAATTGCGTTTGCGTGGAGTAAAGCGCGACAACTCAAAAGTAATTCCTATTGACTGACCCAGGCGTAATGCGAAGTGCGAGAAGAATTCTACAATACACGGCCCATGAAACCCTCATGTAAACTTTGCCGACGTGATCCAACAAATTAATCAGTGGCTGGAGCAGGCGCAATATCACCGAATACAGCGTGGCAGAGTGGCGTCGTTGTGTGGACGTCGGCCGACCTCGTGGTGCTGCAAGGCTGCGCTCGTCTGTTCACTCCTAGCTATCTTGCTCAGTACATAGCTGAACCAAAACTTTCTATCTCCAAGCTCAATCGTTCCATTTGCTAAGTACTAAACCGCAGAGATGCTCACTTTTTCTCAGGCAGGCTGAGTAAAGAACGCCACATCTGCACTCTAGGCAAGCTGGGAACGGAAGACCTCTATGGAGACTTCTCCCAGTCCGCTCTTCGCCTCGGTTTCCCCTCCAGCAAAATCACTTACGCCAATTGCAGCGCAAGTCGCGTTAATTATGCGTCGCTCCACAAAATTTCCCTTCCTCTCAACTTCTTCTATGTAGCTCCTCCCAGGCCACTCATCAAGGTTAGCATCTGCACAAACACCAATTTTTCCGGAATTCTGACTCCCAGGAGAGTACTTCAAATTCCTCGGTCCTACGTACCCATCAGAGGCCGCGTATTTAATTCTGTCGCTCTTCACCTGATTTACTTCAGACTCTGCGGACCGTGAATTCAGTGTGAAGTTGCTGTAGTCACGAACACGTATATTTTGACCTCTGTTGACTGCTCCACTGTAGCTTTGCACGGCTTTCTGGCATGTTTCCCTGAAAATGGGACGACGGACATTTATCAACAGGCGTACAAGTTCTCCGTCTGCTTCCCTGTACACCAGCATGGGGTCGGGGTCAACCACCCATGCTGTCACTCATCTTAAGGCGGCTGGAGGCCGCGCTGCGTTACCGCTTTCTCAGAGCTTGAGCCGCCCTAAGCTGCCTATTGTCGCTTCCCTTCGCCGCTCGACAGCCAGCCACAGTCAACTCTAAATACTTCCCTGGGGTAAACTAGCGTCCAGTAAATCGACTCGTTTCCACAAAGTTTTCATGTCGTGTGAATTACTTTAAAACCATCACCCGATATTAATTATTCCAATACGTCCATACTATACCCTCTACAAGATGCATTGTGTCTTGTCAGTCATTTTGTTCAGCCCTACTGTTCGCTCAACGTGAGTTAGGTGATCTTTAATGACTTCATGTAAAGGGCATAGTTCTTTCCATCTTACAACTTGCAGATGGACGACGTGCTAAACGGAAGGGGCTGCTCACTAAATTCCAAAATCCGATCTTCGCCGAGGATGTAGAGCATATATTATTACCACCAACTTTCATATCGCGCAATGATCACCATTCAAAGATAAGGGAAATTAGAGCTCGTACTGATGCGTTCAGACAGTCATTTATCACCAGCGTGATCGGCGAGCAGAACAAAGGGGGGGATATGACTTTGGCGCGAATAGTGCCCTCCGCCACACACCGCTTGGTGGCTAGCGGAATATATCTGTAGATGTAGATGTAGATGGAAAGTCTGTAGAACGGTGGAGAGAGCGGCGTGCTGCCCACATGCCCTCCATACCGCATCCACATGATGCCGCGAGGCGGGAGAAGACAGGCAGACCGCTCGCCATCTCGCGGTTCTCTGCGCCTAATCCTTCTTTAAAATTATTTACTTTGTCTCCTATGCTCAATTCAAGTTCGGCAACGCTTACAATGTCCCTCAATCTTCGCAGTAAACAGTTCATTTTTGCATAACACGTCATCAGACCGGAACTTCGTATGTTTAATGCTTCTTTGAGTGGTCCAGACGGCCGCCCGAAGTGGCCGTGCGGTTCTAGGCGCTGCAGTCTGAGAACCGCGAGACCGCTACGGTCGCAGGTTCGAATCCTGCTTCGGGCATGGATGTGTGTGATGTACTTAGGTTAGTTAGGTTTAACTAGTTCTACGTTCTAGGGGACTAATGACCTCAGAAGTTGAGTCCCATAGTGCTCAGAGCCATTTGAACCATTTTTGAACCAGTGGTCCAGACATGTCGGTATCGCTCGGGAACGGTCTGGTGGCTGTGGAACGCACGGAATGCGACTTCCCTTACTCCCTCCCTTCACTTCTTTAAGGTGCAGTGGACACGAATTTCGTTCTCGTTGACGGTTTCTGAAGTTATCATCTTCTTATTCAACGAACAGAACTTGTTCACAATCATTAACATATCATTGTTTCATAGCTGTGCTACCTGCAGCACTTGTATTACAGGTACCATGTGAAACTGGAACACATGATGCAAAATGTGGTGTGGTGAACCATGACTAATGCTTATAATTGCTGGATCTAGTGCCACTCGGCGTTTTTCCGTCACGATGGCCTCTAGAGCCTGTGTGTCCCACAGTTGCAACGCTATGTGCCTGATGTGAATGAAAAACACCGGACATGTTATCATACCATTTGTGAATTTCTCTGCTGTGACAATACAGCATCACTACACTGAACCTTTATTCTGTGACCTATTTAAATAGGAAGTGTAAATCAAATAATATAATACTGTTCCTCTCTGACGCACGTTGCTCGTGGGGTGGTTGTCTTTACTCTGCTCTTTGCCAGAGGTTGTGCATCTGCAGGGTACTGCAACCTAAATAAGGAACATACTTCCCAGTTACAGACTTCTTGAAATATTTTTTGCTTTTGTAATAGTCATTCACATTTTTCATTCGATCTTAATAGGAAGAAATCACAGGGCCGTTATCAAGATCTGATGCTTTTTCACAGGAATGGGTTTTATCTGGCACTGGTACTCGCCACCAACATCATTAGAAAACAGCACACAAATATACAACAACCCACTGGCCAGTAACACTAACAGAGACATGCATTGCACCAATTAAGCTGCTGAACTCGTATTCTGGCGAAACTAATTTCAAATGCCTAAATTCATTTAGATTGCCATATCTGCCTTATACAACTTCAAAGAATTGAAGCATGATGCCTTGGCGCCCCAGACATCAGTGCCGACGGCACCATGCACATCTTACTCCTCACGTATTTTGCATTATGCTGAGCCCCTCAGTGCAAACGACATGCAACTTTTCAGCCCCGGAACTCTGCAGCTGGAACATCAGAGGGAGTCAACAGCTGTCTAGCCAGGTCACCAGGTAGCTTACATAACGTCGGTAGAGGTCGTCCACAAACTGAACCTCTTCATGCATCCACTATGTCATGTGCTAAAAGTAGGCCCACACGTATCCACCCGCAACGCGGCCATTAAGGGCAGCACATGAGCTCCGGAGAGCAGTTCCATCACAGTCATTAACCTGAAGCTCTCCACACCAAAGACTGGGCCATCGACTTCTGGACAGCACACCACCTCCTCAGCTTGGACTGTAAGTGGTAAACGACGTGGCCGCTGAGGCGTGGTATAATTATACTGTTTCCTTCTAGCCAAGAAGACAGCGTCAGACTGGAAGTTCCTGTTCTTGTCGGATTTAGGTATTTCATTACTGTTGGCTCTCAATGCTTCTTCAGCGAAGTACACCATAAGGATTGTTAAGTGTTTATTCTTCTTGACTGGAACTTAGAGCTGAACTTTGGTCTTAAACCTGAAGTGAGAAATTTATTTTTCTATTTTAACCTAAGGTTATTACGACTTCAAGGCTTCGCTAATTAAAGGGCATGTTGCTTGCAGAAACATCATTCACTGTTTTTAACGTAAAACTCTGAAAGCTTTAGGGCTGTGTTCACTGAAGCGTATGTAACTTTTTCAAGTATTACAGAAGTTGAAACTTCCTGGCAGATTAAAACTGTGTGCCCGACCGAGACTCGAAATCGGGACCTTTGCCTTTGGCGGGCAAGTGCTCTACCAACTGAGCTACCGAAGCACGACTCACGCCCCGTACTCACAGCTTTACTTCTGCCAGTACCTCGTCTCCTACCTTCCAAACTTTACAGAAGCTCTCCTGCGAACCTTCCAGAACTAGCACTCCTGAAAGAAAGGATATTGCGGAGACTTGGCTTAGCCACAGCCTGGGGGATGTTTCCAAAATGAGATATTCACTCTGCAGCGGAGTGTGCGCTGATATGAAACTTCCTGGCAGATTAAAACTGTGTGCCCGACCGAGACTTGAACTCGGGACCTTTGCCTTTCGCGGGCAAGTGCTGTACCAACTGAGCTACCGAAGCACGATTCACGCCCCGTACTCACAGCTTTACTTCTGCCAGTACCTCGTCTCCTACCTTCCAAATTTTACAGAAGCTCTCCTGCGAATCTTGCAGAACTAGCACTCCTGAAAGAAAGGATATTGCGGAGACTTGGCTTAGCCACAGCATGGGGGATGTTTCCAGAATGAGATATTCACTCTGCAGCGGAGTGTGCGCTGATATGAAACTTCCTGGCAGATGAAAACTGTGTGCCCGACCGAGACTCGAACTCGGGACCATTGCCTTTGGCGGGCAAGTGCTCTACCAACTGAGCTACCGAAGCACGACTCACGCCCGGTACTCACAGCTTTACTTCTGCCAGTACCTCGTCTCCTACCTTCCGAACTTTACAGAAGCTCTCCTGCGAACCTTGCAGAACTAGCACTCCTGAAAGAAAGGATATTGCGGAGACTTGGATTAGCCACAGCCTGGGGGATGTTTCCAGAATGAGATTTTCACTCTGCAGCGGAGTGTGCGCTGATATGAAACTTCCTGGCAGATTAAAGCTGTGTGCCCGACCGAGACTCGAACTCAGGATCTTTGCCTTTCGCGGGCAAGTGCTCTACCAACTGAGCTACCGAAGCACGACTCACGGCCCGTACTCACAGCTTTACTTCTGCCAGTACCTCGTCTCCTACCTTCCAAACTTAACAGAAGCTCTCCTGCGAATCTTGCAGAACTAGCACTCCTGAAAGAAAGGATATTGCGGAGACTTGGCTTAGCCACAGCCTGGGGGATGTTTCCAGAATGAGATTTTCACTCTGCAGCGGAGTGTGCGCTGATATGAAACTTCCTGGCAGATTAAAACTGTGTGCCCGACCGAGACTCGAACTCGGGGCCTTTGCCTTTCGAGGGCAAGTGCTCTACCAACTGAGCTACCCAAGCACGACTCACACCCCGTAGGAGACGAGATACTGGCAGAAGTAAAGCTGTGGGTACCGGGCGTGAGTCGTGCTTCGGGAGCTCAGTTGGTAGAGCACTTGCCCACGAAAGGCAAAGGTCCCGAGTTCGAGTCTCGGTCAGGCACATAGTTTTAATCTGCCAGGAAGTTTCATATGAGCGCACACTCCGCTGCAGAGTGAAAATCTCATTCTGATTACAGAAGTTATTTATTTACTTTGTGACTATGGAAGTCCAACTGGTTAAGTTATTTACGAACGGTCATTTACTTTGTTTCACTTAATGAAGGACTAGCATTCATTTTGTTTCACGTATTGAAGAATAATCCTTATTTGTTTCATTGTGGAGAATATTTTTATGGAAACTGCGTTCAATAATTTTTTTTTGTTCGCTATACCTGGGCCGTTTACTTGTGGCCGCCAGTAGAAGACACATTACATGGTCCTTCAAAACGTCTCAGACGCTGCTACTTTGCTCTTAATGATCTCAACAGCCATGATAGACAACGTTCTTCTTCAATCTCCGCTGAATACTTGCACTTAAGACATGAGCCCTTACTCCTTGTGAATAACGGTATGTTAAGAAGCGGGTCTTAAAAATTGGAAGAAGATTAGGATTTAATGTTCCGTTTACTACTGGAGCGCCAGCTGGGAAAGGACGATGGGAAGGGGGGGGGGGGATGGAGAGGGAATATCAATTGTGCACCCCAGGATTTGTTTGAAGCAATTTATGGAAAGAAAGCTAGGCCTGGAAACCCTGCTCTGCTGTGAGTCCTAGGACTTTAACCATTGTAGGCCTACAGCTCTCTCGATGCTTGAAGTTTTTCCTGTTAAAATCAAATCCATGATCCTACTAAGCAATTTTGTAACGATGTCTGACTTTGGTTATGAAAAAGGAAATTGAATCAGTAGCTCACAATTACATAAATCGCGCTTCTAAATTAATGGCAGCCATAGTGCGAACGACTGAGAATCAGTAAATACGAAAAACACTTTCAAAATTAGTAAAAGGTAGTAGTGAGCAATTTACAGTTCACCACAGTGAAATGGGGATGATAATTTGAATAGTCAAATATGAAAAGTGAATAACTGCTATCAACACGTCTCAAAATCATTTGACTAATGGCCAGTTCGAAAGATTTAAAGGTATAACCTATGAACTAACACTGGCCACATCGGTGTAACTCTCTGTAATTTACACATACACATACATTTTATGGAATCTGCTACAACATTTCTTCATTCAGCAACCATCGTCAAGACACACCTTCACAGGTGGAAGTCGTGCAACGAACGGGTATCTACTCGTATTATTATACATCTAGGATACTATCTGAGAAATGAGGTACTTCGTTAGCATTGTTATAAAAACAGCATTTACAGATAGGCAATATAATTTTTTTCTATCCTCCAGAACGGTCATCGCTCAAATATAGACATTAATATAACTGTTTCTCAAATCAGGTAAGCACATGCTTCTTGGTCCGAAATAACACCGCAGATGAACTGAAAGTATCAGCAATCAAAAAGCCTCGGATGTCTAAATACATCAAGAAATCCTGAGAATGAGCTAAACTGAAAGATACAGTGACTAAATTGACTGCATAATGTTTCGTATTAAATGATGTAAGCACAATTCTGTAACCAGCTTCAAGCTTACTGAATTCGCAAAGAAATGGAGCTTTTGTAATACGACGCTCACTGATACTAGACTCATCGCATGTTTAGCAAAAGAAGTTAATGAAGAGTAGTTGTAGGACAGAAACGCCACGTGAATGAATGAATAGGAAAGACTGTATATGCGTAAGCACGTCGAATAATCGTAAATAAATGAAACTTTATCACCAATATCGCAGATATTCTGCTGCATCTCACTTCCGGCCATACTCAGCGTCGGTGAATACGTTTGTGTCGCAAGGTTACTCGCAAGCAGGTCTTATAACCGCTGGCCCGCTGATAGCCGATCGCCCGGATGCTCTTATCTGATAGCGTCCGCTCCAAGTCTCAGAGAGATACCGGCTGCAGAAAACTCTTTGCGATATAACGACAAAGAAAAGTTTGTGAGTTACTGACGGAAAAGTGTTGAAAAATTGAAAGTGGCCGTTTAACCGGCAACTTTCAAACTCTCGATGCAAATGCACTCATTTCTACATTTTTCGAAGGTACATACCTCCGTCAGGAATATGCTAACACATGAATCTTCACTGCATATGCTGATTCATTTTTGTTGATTTACATGTACTGATGGTGTATGTTGTAAAAAGAGGACTACTTTGCAAGCGAAGCGATTGTGATTTTACATGTGGTGTTTGCGACACTGCTGTGAGAGTGTTGCATGGACGGACGTCGGCGACTACTTTCCGTGTAATGATTTTCCTTATGTTAAGATATTTCCGATGACGAAGGCATTTACCTTCTAAACGGGAGAAAAATGAGTGCTTTTGCGTTATTAATGGTTGAAACTACATTTTAGCTTTCGCGTTCAATGCAGCCACGACTGCACATCCAGCAGTGGGTAAAAATCAAAGTTCGCTCACAAGGGAACGTTCCCAAGTGTCATAAACGATCTTGATGAAACTTTGTGGCTCTGTAGAGGGGAAAACTTTCACTTTCACTTTCAGTTTCACTTTCAAGTGGTAAAACTCACTCCAAAATGTAATTTGTCACTTTAGATTTAGAGGTAATATCTTCGAAACGATGATATTTGTTTCTCATATAAAAGTTGATATGTAATTAACATCCGTGAAAACTGTACAATTAACTTTCGCAATAATTTGAAATTTTGCAAAATACTCCACCACCATTAATTAATTTAAAAAAATTAAGATTTTTCTTACAACATAAATTAAAGGAGCTTTCAAACCACATATACCCCTGTGTAATGAAGCTGGTTTCTGAAACACCATTTTTAGAAAATAAGCTGTACACAGTGTGCTATCTGAGTATTTTCAAGATGCCCAATTAAAATATAAAAACATTTATCGCTATTCTAATTATTAATTCTACTTATATTTGTTTTAATAAATTGTTATTCTACGTTTTATATCAGGGATTTTTTTGATTTTTAGTTTACCATTTTACGTACATGTGTTTTACTAATTGAGAATAACATGTAACTTATTATTATGATAGAAAATATTTACAATAATGATAATCTGAAAAGAAATACTTAAAATATGACCTTTTTCCACCGCGCACATAAAATGAAGGAAATTTCTTCACGTAATATACACGACAAAGAAAACAATATAAAGAAAATCAGCAGGATTTCAAACTGTCGCGAGTGATCGTCTAAATACTCTCATTTGTATCGATAATACTTGTATTTGAGTACAATGGTAAGCTTTGGCAAAGAGAATTGATTATTTACTCATACTAGTGACTGCAGCTTGGTCTTATTCTTTCTCAAGTGGATACTAACATCATAATCTTTCAATAGAACTAGATCGAAAATCTTCTCACAAGGTTCTTCCATCATCGAAGACCAAATACTTTTCACGGCTGTACCTGTGCCTCTGAGCCCTTGGGCATCACCAGATATTTCGTTTCTCGATATGATGCTCAAAATGGTTTTTTTCACACTGATTACCTGCGTTTTTATAGTTTTAAAAGAAACTAATGGTGACTTTGGACCAAGAATTCGAGATTCTCTTTCTGAAGCTGAAACTGCCCTTGTGACAGCATCGAAAACGAATATATGATCAAGAGAAAGGATGCCTGAAAGATACTTTCTTTCGCACTGAGGGAGAAATATCCGTATTGTTGTTGGATATTTGGGGCGGTCGTATTAAAGAACCATTAGAGCATCGTGCCTGAGAACAAGTTCATCTGACGATCCTAAAGGGCTCGACGACACAGGTACAGTCGTGGAAGGACTTTGTGAGAAGATTTCCAGATCTAGTTGTGCTGAATGGCTGTGATGCGAATCTCGACTTGAGATACAATATAATTAAGCTGCTGTCATTAGCACTTAATCAGTTCTCTTCGCCAAGGCTTACCAATGTATTGAAATATGTCCGATTCAAATCAAGATATTTAGAGGACAACTTATGACAATTTGAAATCCTGCTGATTTTGTTTTATATTGTCTTCTCTGTCGTGTGTATTACGTGAAAAAATTTCGTTCATCATTGTGCATGTTGTAAAGGAACGTTATGTTTTAAGCTATTCTTTACTGACTATCATTATTGTGATTATTTTCTGTCATAACACTGAGTTACTTGCTAATTTCAGTGAAGTAAATATAAGTATGTGAAACGGTAAACTAAGAAAAAAAGAAAACCACATGTAAAAGCTAAAATAGTACTTAAAAACATAAACAAACTTAAGATAAATAATTAGAACACTAACAGATGTTTAGATGTTTTAATTAGGTATATAGAAAATACTCCGACAGCACATTGTGTGTTCAGCTTATTTTCCAAAAATGGTATTTCAGAATGCAGCTTATTACACAGGGATATGCGTGGCGTGAAAGGTCCTTTAATTTGTGTTTTAAGAAAAGTTTTCATTTTTAAAAATTAATTAATGGTGGATGTTTTGCAAAATTTCATATATTACAAAATTTGGTTATACAGTTTTCAAGAACATTAATTACATATCAAGTTTTATATCAGAAACATTTTTTGCGTATCATCTTTTCGACTTACTCTTTCTAAAACTAAATTACCAAATTACCTTCCTGGGTGTGCATTACCCCTTAAAAGCGAAACTGGACACAAACAAAAAACACTTATTTCGCTATTTTGCCCCCACTAAACAACCGCCAAGTTTCATGAAGATCGTTTATTGACAGTTGGGAATGCTCCTTTGTCAGCTCTCTCGATGTCGAGACATGGGCTTACAGCTTCGGTGCTTATTCATACTGTAATGTTACAGAGCCTGCCTCATGTCATTAGCAAATAATGAATGCGATCATGATTAGTGTTTCTGAGCCAAAAGCAATAGGCTTTATGATGGTTAATTGAATTTTGCCGAGCAACGATACTGGAGTTTTGTCTATTGTGCACGAGGAAAAAATGAATATTTTTGTCGGACATTCAGATAGAAGTCCACGCTGAGGATCATTTATCAGACAGCTATGGACAGTATGATCAGTCTAGCACTGCGGTGCAGTGTGTCGTACACTTCAGTGTTGATTTATGATGGGACCTACACGAAACATACACATGGCAATAGAGAGATACGGAAACAATGCTTTATGCGTGTCTGTAGAGTGGAGATAGAGTGAGAAAATAGCGCTTCATCTGAAAAACGATCGTGTACGTTCTACTGTTGAAATAAACAAGGCAAATTACGGACCCGCGTTCTCTGCGTTAATACGAGAAAGGTAGCAGGAACAAATGAAAAACGGACACGGTGGAGCGCAGCGCCGGAGGCGGAAAGAAAAAGAATGTTGGCGGCGCTGCCACAGCCACAGCTCCAGGTTGGTGGCGAAGTGAGACATAATTAGGAGGAGCGTTTAGGCCGGGCGGCCATGTTTTATGCATGCCGGCGGCGCGAAGCGGGTAGGCCCATTAATAATACGCTGCGCCTGTTTTTGCAGGCGAGCTGCAAACTTGCGTGGGCGCCTTGCGTTCACTCCGGTACCGAGACAGGCCTAGGATCGCAGCCCGGACACGCCCAGTGTGCGAAGAGACTGGCGTCGACTGATAACGAGGGGAACAAGGCAATTGCCATAATCTGATTTTCCTGAAACTTCGCTCAGTGAAAGACGGTTCAAAATAAGCGAAGACGCGTATCGGCTTGTCCGTAGATGCTCGATTGTTTCTGAGAAAACGGCGCTCAAAGTATTCGAGGAACTCTATGTGCCCTTTAGCGAAATATTAGTTCGACTGCAGCGGTTGCGCAGTGGTTAACGTAACGGGTTTGCAATTTTGCTCCCCGTTTGAAACCTGATTATTGTTTTTATTTGTGTTTTTATTTTTCACTTATTCGCCAATGTCTGTAGAAGATTACTCCAAAAATGTTTTACGATGTATGTTGAAATGACATTGTCCTTATTCGTCTGCTAATTGTTTGTCCGATGAATGAATTTAAAAAAGTAATAAAATAAAATAAAAGTATGAGAAACTTATTCGAAATAGTTTTTTGCGAAATTCCTGTACTGTATCTTGATCTATAATCAACTTTAACTGCCAATCTTAGGAAAACTGATCCGTTATGCATGGTTTGTCGCGAAATTATTGCCAATATGTGAAATCTTCAGCAATGTTAGCGAAGTTTCTTCCCAAAGTGACATTCGTACGAAGATACGTCACCGTGTTAAATCTGTCATCGCGCAGTCCTCATGCTGTTCCGAATTTCTATGTTTTGAATGTTTCTATGATCGGTGACATTCAAGCGAATGCATCAAATCTTCCTGGAGATAAAATTAAGAAAAAATGTAATAATTAATAAAAGAATTGACCTAAGAATGAAATATAAGAGTACAAGAATTTAAAAAAATTGCAACCCCTGAAAATACCATACTCACATATATTATACTATGAATTTACAACACTTACTGTGAAATCCAGTTACAATTTTACAGTTAATATAATGCCCTTAATGCTGTTGTATCCCCTGATTTGATAAGAAACATTTGTGTAGTAACCTTGTAAGGAACAAGATTTTATATAACGACTTACATGAGGTAATCAGAATAGCACTTGTATTTTAATTACGGTAAGAGATCGAGTACAAGTTACTTAGAAGACGGACATTTGGAGGCAATGAGGATGACTTTACTAATCGGCTGTATTGCATGCTCAAGGGACAATTGGCAGTGAGAATACGGCACAATGTTTTTGCTGAGAAACGACAGGAAACGAAGACAGGCGTTGTGAACCAGCGGGCCGCTCCGCGGTGCGTGCCAGGGACAGAAGAGCGTTTTTGCACGCTCGGACCGTGAGAGTATGAGGAGGGTGGAGTGGGAAGTGAAGCCTGCTGCGGCGAAACGGCTGCGACCCGGCTGCAGTTCATCGCCCACTGTTTAAATTTAAAAGAAAACCCCTAGCCATTGCCTCTTGTGAAAAAACCAGGCAGGAGTGGGAGTTTTCTGGAAATTTCCCCTCAACTGCTACGTGGACTAGCACAGATTGGCGGATGGCTGTATGAGTCGAAGTAGAAAGCGGGTACTCCTATAGAGACGAGCCCTGTTATTGGACAGGAAAGTGCTGTCCTTCTGCTCTTCTCACGCGCACACGGTTCGATACCGCATCAGATCCCAGACAGGACTATTAGGGACAATATTCGTCCAAGTGCGTAGGCAAGTTTCAGACCTGCAGAACCGCAATTGCCGGCCGCGGTGGCCGTGCGGTTCTGGCGCTGCAGTCCGGAACCGCGGGACTGCTACGGTCGCAGATTCGAATCCTGCCTCGGGCATGGATGTGTGTGATGTCCTTAGGTTAGTTAGGTTTAAGTAGTTCTAAGTTCTAGGGGACTGATGACCAATGATGTTAAGTTCCATAGTGCTCAGAGCCATTTGAACCATTTGAGAACCGCAATCGGCCAGCGGCAGTCGCTTTAACTGTCGTTTTGTATATGGTGATACCGCAGCTCGGCAGAATATAGGGCCTTAATTCAATGAATTCGTTAAGCTCTGTGTCATTATGCTCTATTCAAAAGTCGTCAGATTCATTTGGGGGTTGGGTACTTTTCTTGCTATAACTCGGCGACATCTTTTTTTGTCAGTATTTAGTCAGAGGGTGACAGGTTCAATGCGAATTAATACTAGGTCAAACTCAGAGAGAGGTAGTTAAGGATAGGGGATATTTTTATCAATCGAAACTTTTAATTGAACTAAACCGGATTGAGACAGTAAATTTTGTGCATATTGATGTATAAATTATTTTCTCTCTTTATAATTTCCCAGCCCTCCCTCCATGTGGGCGAATTGCCTGCCAGGGTAGTTCAAAAATAGGATATTTTGTAACGCAGTCAGATAAGAACGATTGTACTAGGTAGAAACACACAGCTATCACAGCTTTTCTTAAGCTAACTGAGGAACTCAACAAGTCTTTGGGTAAAATTTTGGCTTTTCTTTTCAAGAAAATAATTCCCTTAAAAAAAATTTCGCGTAATTTTGAGTGCGCTTTGCGATTTATGTGGTTGATTTAAAAAATATTTCTGTCTCTGTGTAAGTGGTTTTAATAGATTCTGATCTATGGTTCAATGCTGATTGCGGCGTCGCATCAGCGTTGTGGAAATTTTGGAGGGGTTTATGTCACAATAGATTTTTTGGACTGGCGAAATCAGTGAACAGGTTTGCACGTAGTACGTCGCGAAACTTGTCGGAGAAATGAGTATGGTAATTAATGTAGGCATGGCTGAACAAAACAGAACTGAAATGGTGAGATAGAAGGTGCGGATGGCATCATCACTGCAAACCAAGGAAATGCAGGCAATGATGAGATACATTATGAGAGGTTTGTCAATAATATGTCAGAGAATGAAGACGATTTAAGGGGACTTGTAGACGCGCGGGTAACGGTCCGAAATTGAGGGTTAGTTACTACCGATGACAGACGAAAGCCAACAAGCAGACCATCGTCAGATGAGTCAGGACGATTAGTCCACAAGACATGCGTAATGATAACGATTGCAGGGAACAAGGGGAGTCGCGAAGAGGTAGCAGGAACAAATTAAAAACGGACACAGCGGAGGGCAGCGCCGGAGGGAAAAAAAAGAATAGTAGTGGCTCAGGGAATGGAAACCATGTATGAACTATTTAAAGATATGACAAATCATTTAACGAATCAACTTAAAAATACACCTGGAAATTCGATAACAGATTTGACAAACCCGAAGCAGGTTACAATGATCTGACGGAGAGCAGCACTTTTAAAGAAGCATGTAATAACTACAGCCCGCTGAGAAGATACAAGGAGGAAATAACTTTACGCGAACCAGAGCACAGTGAACGAAATGTGTTAACAAATGACGACTGCTCATATGCTTGCAGTACCAGCAATGGCGAATATAGTGCAAGAGAAGAACGCAGATTTGAAGAAGACCATTTTCTTGATATTGCACAATTAACTATATAAAGAGGAAAACAACAAGCTTCATCCAACGACATTCATAAACAAATTTCAATTTGTAATGCCACGAGACTGGCCAGAAGACAAGAAAATTTAGTTGGTCTGCGTGCATTTAGACGGCGCGGTTTCGGAAACGATGACAAAAATAAGCGAACTGGGCAGAACATTCGAAGAATTTACGAAGGCTTTTCTGAACAGAAACGTCTTAAGACAGGCTTAAACTTGAGATGTTTCAGCAAGCGGACGTGGAATCTGCCGTGTCTTAAAATCCTGTAAAATATCTGGACGAATTGGCAAAGAAGAACCAGCATCTTGATAACCCTGCAGATGTTTTTCAAAGCGCCACTAGAGAATAAATAAACGCTACTACGGTGAGTCACATAGAACATAGAGGAGTTGTCATCACAACCAGATTTCGGTGGCGACCTGTATCACTTGAGCCGCCTCATATATCGATATTCACGTTAATAATGCACCCAGTTACTTAATCTGTCCTGTATCTTAAATGTTCCAGTTGGTTGGTCAACATGTCAACTGTCGTTTAGTTCATACAGCATACTTCGTGAAACAGGAAGCATTCTCGGAGAACAGCGAAATCGTGGCACGAGGAGAAAATGGGATAATAAATTTGGAAATTTGTGGTAACGACTATGGACCCAACTGCTGAAGTCATCGGTCCCTAGGCTTACGCACTACTTAGTCTAACCTATACGAACTTACACTATGGACAACACACACACCCATGCCCGAGGGAGGACTCGAACCTCCGACGGGGGCAGCCGCGCTGAACGTGACGAGGCGCCCCAGACCGCACGGCTATCACGCGCGGTTGGGATAATAACCACAACCAAAGCCGCAGAAACAATAACGGGCATTTCCATAAAATAGTAATGGGAAAAGGCAGAACAATACACAGCAGTACAGAGAATACAGTAAGAACGAAGGTCATTTGAATGATAAACGTAAAGATGGAGCACTTAGTCACAGGGCAATAGGCGGACGAACGCAGGTGTCGAGATCAGCTCTGCTGAAGAGGTAGGAACGAAGTGACTAGCCTGCATACGTTCTCGGATGCAGTCAGACACGGGTAATTGAAAGCAATGAGGATTATCAAGGTAGAAATGAAAAATCTAAGATGAAAAATGTTCATTCACTCATTCATTTTGTAAATATTAGGCTAAATATCTCTTGTGCATTTTATGTATTAAAGTAAAGGGAAGCTGGCTTGAAGGTAGTCAGAACAGTGTGCTCAGGAAATTCTTGTGCTCTAGAACTGACTTATGGAAAGCAGTTACTGTCTGGGATGGTGAACACTGCGAGATCCTACCACCATTTGAGGATGAAAGATATAAGACGCTGGGAACCACGGACTTCACGGAAAAAGGTCCATATCGAATCCGGCGTAATGGAGAACAACAGGAGGGAAAGTCCTGTGTTGTGAATATATTGGTGTCCTCTTATTTTGATGTTCAAGTCAGTGCGACTTGTTTCTAATGTTTGTATCTTTCTTCTTGTCGAGGTCGACAAAAATAGCACGTTTACGGTGGTATGGCGGGTCAACTACAAACGTGGTGGCGGGTTTTGTGAAGATGATGTTAGGGCGAGCCGACCGCAAATACGAGGGCGTGTTCATTGAGAATTTGGAGGGCTTAACCCAGGATGCGTGAGCGTTATGGAAGAGAACGGACACTATAGTTCAATGGCTGCAAGAGAAACAGATTTCTGTATGTGAAGTCGAAGTTTTTAGTTAAATTTTTCTAATCATTTCTTAATTCTCCACAGGAGAACTAAGAGTGAAGAGAGAGTATCAATAGAGCAAGCGAATGGATACATACTGGCACAACGCTACCACGTGTGTATAGAGGAGTAGAAGAGAACACAGAGATCAGTAAGGTATAAGAGTATAAGATCGGCAAGGAACGGCATGGCAGTAACGGCTGTAGTATAAGTTAATAATAAGTTTTAATTATGTGTAGACTTGATAACCACAAAATCTAATAAAAGTAAATAAATAAAATAGAATAAAATAAAAGAACAGTAGTTTTTGGTAGGATGTGGAATTCTACACTACTAGCCATTAAAATTGCTACACCAAGAAGAAATGCAGATGATAAACGGGTATTCATTGGACAAATATATTATACAAGAACTGACATGTTATTACATTTTCACGCAATTTGGGTGCACAGATCCTGAAAAATCAGTACCCAGAACAACCACCTCTGGCCGTAATAACGTCCTTGATACGCCTGGGCATTGAGTCAAACAGAGCTTGGATGGCGTGTACAGGTACAGCTGCCCATGCAGCTTCAACACGATACCACAGTTCATCAAGAGTAGTGACTGGCGTATTGTGACGAGCCAGTTGCTCGGCCATCATTGACCAGACGTTTTCAATTGGCGAGAGATCTGGAGAATGTGCTGGCCAGGGCAGTAGTCGAATATTTTCTGTATCCAGAAAGGCCCGTACAGGACCTGCAACGTGCGGTCGTGCATTATCCTGCTGAAATGTAGGGTTTCGCGGGGATCGAATGAAGTGTAGAGCCA
Source organism: Schistocerca piceifrons (assembly GCF_021461385.2). Taxonomy (NCBI): domain Eukaryota; kingdom Metazoa; phylum Arthropoda; class Insecta; order Orthoptera; family Acrididae; genus Schistocerca; species Schistocerca piceifrons. The sequence goes on from NC_060143.1 coordinate 411,512,458, forward strand.
CGGGTCATAACACATCTGAAATGCAACGTCCACTGTTCAAAGTGCCGTCAATGCCCGAACAAGAGGTGACCGAGATGTGTAACCAGTGGCAACCCATACCATCACGTCAGGTGATACGCTAGTATGGCGATGACAAATACACGCTTCCAATGTGCATTCACCGCGATGTCGCCAAACACGGATACGACCATCATGATGCTGTGAACAGAACCTTGATTCATCCGAAAAAATGACGTTTTGCCATTCGTGCACCCAGGTTCGTCGTTGAGTACACCATCGCAGGCGCTCCTGCCTGTGATGCAGCGTCAAGGGTAACCGCAGCCACGGTCTCGGAGCTGATAGTCGATGCTGCTGCAAACGTCGTCGAACAGTTCGTGCAGATGGTTGTTGTCTTGCAATCTCCCAGTCTGTTGACTCAGGGATCGAGACGTGGCTGTACGATCCGTTACAGCCATACGGATACGATGTCTATCTAGACTGTTAGTGATACGAGGCCGTTGGGATGCAGCACGACGTTCCGTATTACCCTCCTGAACCCACCGATTCCATATTCTGCTAACAGTCATTGGATCTCGACCAACGCGAGCAGTAATGTCGCGATACGATAAACCGCATTAGCGAAAGGCTACAATCCGACCTTTATCAAAGTCGGAAACGTGATGGTACGCATTTCTCCTCCTTACACGAGGCATCACAACGTTTCACCATTTTGTGTGTGTGTGTGTGTGTGTGTGTGTGTGTGTGTGTGTGTGTGTGTGTGGTGGTGCTACTGAAGTCTGATCAACTTCGTTGACTTTTACTTCTGTAGGGAATGGAAAGGGTAAAAATTTTCGTTTTATTTATTTATTCTTCTTTCAGCTTTAGTTTGGGCACACAGAAGGGTCCTTTAACTCTCTGCTTTTTGTGTGTGTTTGAAAACAGTGTGTAGAAGTGCTAAAGGACTTTATGTCCTTAAATTATGGAGAATCACGTAGGGATAACGTTTACGGAGGTTCAAATACTATCGCCTTCGGTACTTTATATTTGTGGTTGCTTCAGGGTTCTACCGTACCTACTATGGTGAGTTGTGGTGTACTGTCGCGTATCATGTCCAACTTCCGAAATAAGGTTCGTGCCTTCTCCTTGACCTTGTCTGAGAGATAAGATTCGCTTAAGGCTCGATGAATATCATGATTCCGGATCCATCATTGGGTTCCAGTGAGCCATCGTGGGCATCTGCTTTGTACAACCTGTAACTTCTTGTAGTTAGTGGCACACGTAGTACCCCAAGAGGTTGATCCATACAATATAGATGGTTCGACTGTGGCGTGGTACAACTGGAGTTTCGTGCGTTGGCAGAGGTGCGAGCTCTTCAGAAATGGGAGGAGAGCTCCCAGCATTTTGAGACCAGACGTCTTATTCTCCATAATGTGATGACTATACAGCAGTTTGGCGTCCAGATGCACTCCAAGGTATTTTACAGTTGTTGCACAGGAGAGTGGCTGGTCTGATACTCGTAGGCGTTCATTGACGATGGGTCTCAGACGTGTGAAGACAATAACTTTGGTTTTCTCTGCATTGACCGTTATATTGTTCCTGTGGGTCCAGTGGTCCACTAAATCTAGTCGGCGCTGCATTCGTGTGACGAGGTGGTCCATTCTGGTGCCCGCAGTCAGGAGCGCTGTGTCGTCGGCGTAGAAACTGGCAGTAACATGTAGCACCGTCGGGAGGTCGTTAATGTATAAATTAAACAGCAGTCGAGATATGACCGATCCCTGAGGAAGTCCTTCAAGGACAGGCCGTGTTGTTGAATTCTGGTCATCAATGCGAACATATAATCTGCGATTCTGAAGAAAATTGTCGAGAAGTTTTAAATAGCAGTCTGGTAGGGGAGCGGTACGTTGGAGCTTGACGATCAAGTTGCGTCGCCTTACTTTATCGTACGCCTTCTCTATATCGAGAAATACTCTAATGTTTTTTCTTGTTGAAATTGTCTTGGATAGATTCCGTGATGCGTAGTAGTTGTAACTCAGCCGATAGCTTCGCCTGGAAGCCAAACTGCTCCGGTCGGATGATGATGTGTGCCACAAGGATGTCCAGCACGAATTTCACTAGGACACGTTCCAGCACCTTTCCCAGCGTCAGCAGTAAGCTTATTGGTCTGTAGCTGTCAGGGTGTGAGAGATCCTTGCCCGGTTTTGGTATTGGCACTATTCTGGCAATCTTCCATGCCTCGGGGAAGTATCCAGTCCTGAGGCAGCTGTTCACTATACGGGTGAGAAGCACAATACGCTTTCTCGGTAGGTGTTTCAATTCCGTATTGCCGATTCTATCTGTTCCAGGTGAGGTGTGTTTGCCATTACTTGATAATCCTCCGAATTTCTTCCGGCGTTGTCAGCCGCGGAATAGTATTAGTCGGGGCGACCCTAATAGCTTCCCATTCCGCCGCTGTGTCCTCCTCTGCACGGTGGAGTGCATCATCTCCATCCTCCGTGGGAGGCGTAGTCATCTGTTGTTAGTATGTATCCGCATACAGCTCCAGCTGCCCCAATGAGTCGTACAAGAGGCCATGGGGTCCTCGAATTGCCCTTTTGGGGGGCTGTTGCTGTCTGAGACTTTTAACTATTCGCCATGCATCTTTGATGCGTAATAGAAAGTTGTCCATTCGGAGATCTCACGAATGTTGCTTCCAGTCCTGAACCTGCCGCCGGAGTTCTCGGGTTAGTCTGTGAGTGTCCCGTCTATCATCCGGATGGCGGTAACGGACCCATCGTTTCCGAAATCGATTGCGCCTTATCTTAAGTTCCCGAAGTGTGGTGGAAACTCGCCCTAATTAACTGCGGGTTGCAGGCGCTGCGTGAGTGCTCGTTGTTTCGCACTGTTAATCTTCTTCGCGAGTACTGCGACTGCCACATCAATCGCTTCTCTGGTAGTAACAACCTGGGTTGGTCGCACATTGTTGTTGAGGTACGTTTGGAACTGTTGCCAGTCGTTTAAGTTCTTGTCGTCACCGATGGGAGTTGCAAAGTGGCCCTCTCTATGAGTCCTAACACCGGTCTGTGGTCCGACGAAAGATCATCTAGCGTCCGCAGATGGAGGTTCGGGCTGATTTTCTTGATTATGGCGATGTCTAGAACATCAGGGTCATGTGTCTGGACGTAAGGTATCCTCGTCGGTTCCCTTGGGCCATGGACGGAAACATGTAACTCCTCAGCCAGTGCAAACAACATACGTCGTTTTGGGTTAGTCTTACGGGAATTCCAGACAACATGTTTACTATTAAGATTCCCTCCAAGGAGGATCTTGTCCTAACCCTCTGTAACGGCGTAAAGATCTTTTGGGTGGAGAGGTTTCTTTGGGCTAAGGTAAGCTGCAATACAGGTAATGTTTCCAAGCGTCGTGTGGATTGTTACTGCCATGGCCTCTAAAGTCTGGAGTTGGGGTAAATGTTCTCTTGTGGTGACGAATGCATTTTTTGATCAGAACTGCGGTCCCTCCACCCCGTTGGTCCCGTCTGTCCGTCCGGTAGATATGCATGTTCCTCAAGCGTTGTCATTCCACATGTACAAGTTAAGATTCCTCGTTTGATGCCGTCTATCCATTTAGGGTGTTTGAAAAGCTGTCAGTACGCTTTCTACCTTTCTACAAGCGAGAGGATACACGTCAGCTTCTGCTGGAGGGCGGTGAGTAGTTGAAGAATATCTGTTAACGCTGGTGTAAAGGTGGTCGACCAGGCAGATGATGTCTCCGCTGGTGATGGCTCCGGTGGATGGGCATATATTGCTTCGGAGTAAGAGCGCTGTTGTCTTGTCTCTCGTAGACTCACTCTGGGTGCCGGTTGTGGTCGAGAAGCGATTGTTTCCACAGGGAGAGGTGCTGCTTGTTGTTGGGTGGCCGGAATCGCTGCTATGGCCGAGTTCTTAACAATTATAGGCCGTTGTGGAGTCGACTTCTTTGGTGTCCTTCTAGTATATTTCAGTAGGAGTCCTTGAAATTCGGGGCAGCCACAGTAGGTAGCGGGATGCTCTTGTTCACAAATGGCGCACTTTGGGGGCGCCGTCCTAGGATGGGCACAATTCGATGATTTGTGGGAGCCACCGCAGCGGACGCAGCGGGCTGGCATGCTGCAGTAGTTCGCTGTATGCTCGAAACGTTGACAATGTCGGCACTGAACTGGTCCTTCTTTACTATTATAGGTTTCTATTATCACTCGTGTGTAGAGCAGGTACTTGACATCATACATCTTGTCACTGTCTTTTCCGAATGGGAGGGTGACTCGGTACACAGGTTGCGGTATCAATTGTTTCGTCTTCTCGGCGAGTTCCTTAAACTGGTAGACTTGTATTTGAAGCCTTTTTCCTTGAGGGCTTAGTAAAGTTGTTCTTCGGTAACTTCCACCGGAAGGGGTTTGACAACTACTTTCAGTTCTCTGTCGTCTGGTGCTTGGTGCGTAAAATAGGAGAAGAATTTTATTGCACGTCTTTGGTCTTCGAAGGACTCAAAGTGGTATTTGATGCGGTCCTTTTGGTATATAACTTTAAGGTTGCCCTCTAGAAGTCCATTGAGCGTTTCATTGAGGTGAACGTAACCCTTCGTGTGACGGGGCACTTTGCGAAGCACATTCTTGTCTCTGTCCACGGCTTCTGCGGCATTAGAAGTTTGTGCCTGTGGCTTGTCGGTGGGTGATGGAGGTGCAGCTTGAGGTGTCAGTGGGGCGAATCGGTTCGTTGTGGGGATGGTCTCCGTTCGTCTCTTAGCCGGGTTGGCTAAGTCCTTGGCTAATGCTTTGCTTCTGAGCCGTTTGTTGTGTACGAGCGTAAAGTCCCTCTCTGCGTGTGGGGAGTCGTAGTTTTCTGCTGGAAAGGCCGTTGCCATCTCCGCGTCGTCGACCGTTTGGTGCGAGTGCTATGATTCGACATCTGAGTCCATAGCTGGCGATGCCAGACAGGTGTCGTTTTCCATCTCTTGCGTGTCCCGTGAATAGCGGATAAGGCGTAGTATGTCCTTCAGCGTTTCTTTGTCCTCCTCCCGACATATATCGAGCCTTCTGGCTTAGTCCTGGCGGTCGTCTTCATTGCTGCGTCCGTCGTGATGTGACGTATGGCCGACGTCCGAATACGGTTTCGTCGTGTGGTGTGTGGTCTTCTGAGGTCGAATAGCGCCTGTCGATCGTCGTTCTTGACGTTCTATCCTGCCTTAACCGGTGCCGTAGCCTGGGTCGTCAACTTGGGATCTGTCCTGTGTGGAGCGGCCGCTGGGGCGTCCGGCGGGCCAGGCTCAACCGACCGACCAGCGACCGACTCCGGCGCGTCCGTGGCGGCTGCCCCGGCCGCGCTTGCATCGTCCTCCCTCGTCGGCATCGCGAAATCAACTGACGTTTCACCAGGCAACGCCGGTCAACTGCTGTTTGTGTATGAGAAATCGGTTGGAAACTTTCCTCATGTCAGCACGTTGTAGGTGTCGCCACCGGCGCCAACCTTGTGTGAATGCTCTGAAAAGCCAATCATTTGCGTATCACAGCATCTTCTTTCTGTCGGTTAAATTTCGCGTCTGTAGTACGCCGCCTTCGTGGTGTAGCAATTTTAATGGCCAGTAGTGTATATTCACAGGATAATGTACAATTACACGACGATACAAGATGGAGCCAGCACTAAGAAGAGTAGAGACAAATATTAATAACTAACATGTAGATTAGGAAGTCCACTAACAGCTTGGAATATTGGATAAATACTAAGTGCACTAATCCTGAATCACCTTTGAACAGCGCAGATTCCTTATCACTCCCTTTCCCAAAGATGAGTAAATGGATGAATAATTTTTTTAGTATATTTTCTTCCAGACTTAAATAATGAATGGAATTAAAAAACATGTTTTCGTTAATTTTTTTATTGATTCATAATCAAATTTCCAGGAATCAGGTATTTTTGTGAAGTTATTTTTATTCTTTTCTATAAACATGTAGGTTTGACTGGTCTGTGAGAGATAAACGTATTCTTTTCGATAAATACGTAGGTTAGTATTGTCGTGTGGCCTCTTGTGTATGTCAGTGTAAGCATTAGAAATAAGACATTGGTTTTAGTATGTGCAGGCTGTTAACGGAACGTCGGGGAGACATTAGACAACGAAAGTTTTCGCCGAGCGAGAGGAGAAGTCGGCTGGAGTGGACAATGATTATAAGGAATTATTTTTATGATCAAGAAGATTTTCAGCTGCATCAAACATCAACAGCAGAAAATTAATTGATAAAGAGATGGTAATGTAAGGCGTCGGATTTTATGGACGTGTTACATGAAATAATTAGAACAGCACTTGTATTTTAATTTAGGTAAGAGATCGAGTACAAGTTATTCAGAACATGGACATACGTGGGCAATGAGGATAACGTTACTAATTGCCTGTATTGACTGCTCAAAGAATAATTGGCAGTCAGAACACAGCGCAGTGTTTTTGCTGAGAAACCACAGGAAATGGCGATAGGCATTGTGCACTAGTGGAGCGCTCCGCGGTGCAGGCGTTTTTGCACGGACTTCCTCAGTGCGGTGTCGTTGGGGTGCGGCCGCGTTCCAGAGTCAATGGCACAGCAGGGGACGCAGGTCTGTCGGCTGAAAGCCATCTCTTAGCAGCACACGTTTGTGAGGGCTCGGGCCGTGAATGTCTGCAGAGGCTGGTGCGGGAAGCGAAGCCTGTTGCGGCGAAACGGCTCCCGCCCAGGCGCAAACCGACGTCCCCAGATTTTTAAAATAAAAATAAAGAAAGACATTCATTGCTATTCTGAAAAACTAGGCAGGAGTGGGAGTTTTACTGGAAATTTCCAGTCAACTGTACATGGACTAACATGGATTGACTGTATGACTGGAGGTAACAAGAAGGGAGGGGGGGGGGGGGGGGGGACTCGTTCATAGACGAGGCCTGTCACTGGACATTAAAGTGCGATCTTTCTACTCTTCTTTTGTAATAGCGGAGTTGAAAGTTTTTTGTAAAGGGCAGTCGGATCTGGGCCTTCTCCGTGAGCGGGGAGGACGTCTCTCTGTGCGCGTCATTTTGTGCACAATAGTGAGGCATCTAGACTCCGACTGAGTATCGAGTAGATGTGCCACAGTGTCTCTGTAGCTGTATGTTCGTCGCTCTGTAAGCAGAGTGGGGAAATTAAGAAGCTCTAAGAGTAGCTGGACGTTTAAAGTGCTCTTTATTCGCACATGCTTATAGAGAGACTCTGTCTTTATCTGGCCAGTGGGCAAGCAGTTGATCTCACTCTCACACGGCACGATATCAGAGCAGTTCACGGACAGGAGTATTACGGACAATATTCGTCCAAGTGCGTAGGCTAGTTTCAGAACCGCAGCGAGCGTAAACCGACGATAAGCAGCTGTCGTTCTGGATATGGTGATACTGCAGCTCAGCAGAATATAGGGCCCCAATTCAATAAATGAGTTGAGCTCTGCGCCATTGTGCTGTAGCCGTCAGATTCATTTGGGAGTTGGGTACTTTTTATGCTATAACTCGACGACATCTTTTTTGTCAATATTTAGTCAGATCGTGTTGCGAAGTTTATTTAAGAGGGCGGCAAGGTCAATACGAATTAATACCAGGCCAGACTCAGAGACAGAGAGAGAGAGAGAGAGAGAGAGAGACAGATAGTTAAGGATAGGGGATATTCTTGCCAATCGGAACTTTTTTTGACAGTAAATTTTGTGCATATTTATATATAAATTATTTTCTCTCTTTATAATTTCCACCACCCCCTTCCGGCTTTCTACGAACATGGGTAGATAAATAAAATAAAAAGAAAAGGAATGTTAAACAAATCGGGTTTGGCTCATGGGGCGCGAAAGTGTGAAGCTGCGACGCTAACCGCTCTGCTTCCGATTCGTTTCAATGTGCTGCGTACTAAAAGGCATATAAATTACGGCGAAAACTTTGGTGGCGTTTTCTGAGAACCGATAGAGTATCTACGTACAAGCAGAGATACGTGTACGCTTATCTTGGCTCTTCTTCCACTGAGCGATGATACTGGAAAATCGAGTGACGGCACTTGCTGTTTTTTCCTTGTAAGTCTTAAAAAACGAGCTATAGCAAATGTTCTGCGTACTCACCATACTCATGTTCCAAATTAGACAGCAGGGCGAATGAAAATTAACAACAAATTAGTAAAACGAACAAAATAGCGGGGTACACTTTCTTTTGAAAATACAGTGCTCAATTACAGAGTGTGAGTTCTGTCTAATTCCACCGAAAAGCTTCTGCAGTTTCATCAGCATTACATGCAGACTATTGTCAAGTAAAGCGGAAGAAGGAATGTTAGAATTTAATGCGTCCTCAGCGAGGGGGTCATTAAAGACCAAGCAAAAGCCGGACAAGGGGGGGAAAATGACTCATGCCCTTTTAAAGGTACTGTAAGATGGACAACACATCTTACGCTCCACGTTGGGGGTTGCCCGCTTGCCAGGCAACCACTTTTCGCCGAAAAGCAGATTTTTCGCGGTTTCGACTAGGTGGCCCTAGCAGCGCCGCCAGAGGTTGCGGTCGAGGGAACCTGTTTGTTTCTGCAACACACCTGACCGAAAATAAATCTCGTTTTATTGTGCCGCCGGACAGCATTTAGGCCGGCGCACGGCCATACGTTGGCAGCTTGATTTGAAGAAAGAAAAAGGAAGAAAGATTGGGTTTAACATCCCGTCGACATCGAGGTCATTAGAAACGGAGCACAAGCTCGGATTGTGTCAAGGTTAGGAAATCCGTGGTGGACTTTCAATGAAACCATAACGACATTTGCCTAGAGTGATTTAGTGAAATCAGGAAAACCTGAATCTGGATGGCTGGACGCGGGTTTGAATTGTCATCCTCCTGTATGCGAGTCCAGTGTGTTAACCACTGCTGACTTCGAGGCGGGACTCCAACGAAAGCAGGCGCCACCGCTTTCATCACCGATCAGCCGCCACCGCTATGACAACGCGCTGTCACCGTGGCTGTGTATGTCGTAAAACTTGGTTCAAATCATTCTTATAATATGTTAAGTGGAGAGTGTTCCAAGTAGACTTTAACTCAGTACCTAGATAGAAGACCTTAATTTTCTTGTGGAATATTAACTCTGACGATTGACGGCAGAACTGAACGTTTAGTTGAACTTCACTTCAAGACTGTCTGAACGAGTCCTAGGCTCCTCATTTTGTGTAACCATTTTCTTTGTTTCTAAATTATGGCCCTAACCAGTGACTTTCACTTGTCAATTTTTTTTTATTATTCGTCGGAGCAGACTGACAATGTTTCTTTGTTTTGTTACACAATTTTTTGAAGACTCTTTGACATCGTTTGTGTCTCCTACGGTGGGGTATTCAATAACCGTACCAGCATTTAGCTTAATGGGTTTAGGCAAATTACGTAAAACCTAAATCAGGACGACCAGACGAGTATTTGCATCACCAATCGCTCAAATAAATCCTTTGTCATACCACTACGTCACCTCACTCGCTACGTATGTTTTTACGAAACAGTCTCTAAGCTGTTGAACTGTACGTATTGGTTGCCCAGTATTATGTATCTTTTACAATAAAATGAAGATAAGTCACCTGATAATGTTGTAACGGCAGCAGAACTTGTGTGAAGTAATTAAAGAGCTGTAAAATATGTATTGCTTAAGGCCGAATCCTGAAATATGTTTTAAAAGTTTCATAACGAAAAAACTCAGAAACCAGCCATGATCAACCTCTAAAAATTATCCGCGACTAATTTCAACCGATTTCTGTCAACAAAAAATTTCCCGTGTTCTCTGGGTATTACAGATGCCGATTCGGTGTGGGGATCTGCACATCGCCAGACAGCGGCTCGTTCCGCTACAACACGATGGACAAAAACATACTCCCCCTGCACCCTGGCAACGTTCAGCATAAAGCGTCTCTTCACTGATATGGACAGCCACAACGCTCCATACAAGCAGCGGTAGTTAGCAAGTACTTTCAAGTCATTTACTGTCCACTGGCGTCTCTCTTTACAGTACCTCAAGCGTCGCTTAGCACTGAATACAGAACTGTATGATCTAAGAGCAGCTTCTCGAACAATGTACTCCATTCCTTTTAACTCCTCACGCACAGTCATTGTTCTAGCTGGGCTGTTTGTAGTATTTTGGAGCTAATGAGTGGTGGTGGTGGTAAGTTACTATGGGACCAAACTGCTGAGTTCTCCGGTCCCTAGGCTTAAAAACTACTAAATCTAACTTAAATTAACTTACGCTAAGGGGAAGACACGCACCATGCCCGAGGGAGGACTCGAACGTTGGCCGGGGAAACCGCGCGAACCGTGGCAAGGCGCCTAAGACAGCGCTGCTACCCCCCGCGGCCAGACCTAATGAGTGATTCTTTTCGTTGGTTTCATGCGATTTTTTACAACCTCCCTCCGCAATGCTCGACGGTCCCTGACCCGTGGTTGTTCCTTAGCGTTTCCACATCACTAACAATCAGATTTGGCAGCAATAGACAGGATGAAATTTCCCCAGTGGCTTTGTGACAACCAGTGGCTGTTCGACAATCGAAACCTCTGAGCTCTCCTGACCGACCTATTCTGGTGTTATTGCTTCTGTACTGACAATACAACACTTTCCACCTCCTTTTACATGAGAAAATCCGCACCTCATACAGTGATCCCTTCTGCGTCACTCAGGAGTGTCCGGATCCTTTTGATCAGATAATGTAACTAGCAATTGCGTACACTGCTCACTTAGTTATCTTTCCTCTCATAGTGGTCATCGTCTAGCACCCGTTAAAGGTTCTATATGTATTTAAAATGAATGATGTACTTTTTAGGTCCAGTTTAAAAATCTTCTATAAGAGAGTAAAACAGGTTAATGTTTGCAGCGGTAGGAAAATATTCTATATATGAAAACTGAAGCTGCAGACTTCCCTCAGTTTTCATCCCGCTATTTTACGTTTTCGCTGAAAAGCAGAATACTTTAAAAACACATGTATTTATTCCATTTGTGTCTTCGATGATCCCCTACGTATAGGAACCTGTCCCTCTGCTTCGTGCTTAACAGAGGGAGGGTGGTGAAGCACAACTTGTTTTCTGCAGTGTACCACCCTATATTCCTATGAAATGATATTCCCGTGGTTAGGGGTGAACGCCATAGGCAGGTAACGCAATTTGGGACAGAATGATTGCTTGTAAACGCGGTCGCCTTCCTCATGACAGCAGTGAGAAAGTTAGGACAATCTCTTGTCCTGCTATTGAGAAATTGTTACTGAAGTCGTATGAATGTCAAGGAAGATCAACGACAGGAGAATATAAAGGCAAAAGAAGACCATTGCATTAAAGGCCCCCAAGGGTTACAGAGCCAGAATGGACAGAGAGCAGGAAATAAATCAGACCACTGATCATGCGCATCGGAGCTTATTATCGAACAGGGTATGGGACCACAGCAATGCTTCTCAGGTCATCATTCAGCGAAATAATTGGCAAACTGAAATTAATAGAACGTTTAAAATTGCAACATGGAATAAGAAAATACTATTCAAAGTTGAAAAAATAGAAGATATATGAAACATGTAGAGCTAGATGTACTAGGTATATCAGAAACTAGTTAAAAAGGCAAGGGAAACTTCGTATAAGATGATTATTAAGTTAGTTTTGTTGGTAAAGAAAAGCCACGGTCAAGTGATGTAGCAGTTGTTCTAATGGGTGAATAAACAATGTGATCAGTAATTACCATCTTAATTATCGATCACTCATGGCAAAGCTAATGGCTTCTCCATGACGTTTAGATACAGGGTACCAATGAGCATTCTGGCTCAAATCACTGACTAAGAATCCACCAGCAATTACTCCAGTGTCATATTACAGCTGATCCAGCTGCACACGTCATATTCAAGGGAAACACTTCCCCCTTCCCTCAACCTCTCCTCCAGCCTCTCCCTCACTCTCCTCCCCTCCCCTCCCCCACCCAATAACCCAATAGGACTCATTCATGCCTGTGCTCTGTAGCGAAAGCAGAAAAATCTTTGTAGTCGAAAGATACGGTTTCCTTTAATATTTATTTATAAATAATAATATATATTGTTTATTAACAATAATTTCTCGAGCCTTATTATTTTAGAGAAATTGTGCGACTCTGTAGTGAAAGGATCAGGACGATCAATAGGGATCATTCAAGATCTGTGCTCTGTAGTGAGATAATCAATATGAAGCGCCATCAGCCAGAACCAGCCGCTAACTTCAAAATGCAGAAGAAGACTGTCAGTAAGTTTGTGTCTAGCAATTACTAATTTTTAAGGTTGTTACTAATAAATTCGATTATACTTATATTTCGTTATTTATTGTGGGTCAGTGAGCTACTGATCAGACACTGCGACAGCAGCAACCAACAGGCGGTCTTCCTGATTTACTGGACCTGCTGTTCGACTGTTCTGTACCACCACCGTTGCAGCAGACACCTCAGGAAACACAGTCAGTGTATGAAGCCCAGGAGCAGGAGCACAGAGATGGGCTACCTTATATTTAGTAACTGTTCCCAGGCATTGAGATCCCCTTACCACCATCATCAACACCACTCGTCAAATCTCTACCATGGCATTTCTCGCCTATTACGGTATATTATTCTGTATAACGTACAATCTAAATGCGTGTGACGGTAAATGTTTGATTATAGGTTCATCCTCAGATAGTAGGTTCAATGTAGAGATAAAAGTTGATAATCTTGGATGTACTGGTATGAATGTAATGTTTTCCTACAACGAATCGCATGTGCTTTGTCAGAATTTCTCGGATATATGTGCAATGTTCAACAGTCAAATGTCACCTGTGTTACTAAATAACAACATAGTATGTGTTAATTGCTACCCAGGAACAGTTAAGATACATGGCAACTGGAATAGTGAGGCGTGCGCTCACTTTCAGGAATCAACATTTAGAAACCTGGTGTGAGATAGCTCGGCTGTTTACAGTGCTATGAATGATTGACTCGGGTGATTTTAGTATGCATGTGGATTTCTAGGAAGTGTGTGCTATGTGCTTACATCACTCGCCTGCCACAACATTTCAGAGAAAGTTCTTCCAATTTTTGGGGATTTTCTTAAGAGTAGTGTATCTGTAGTATGGTCTTCACGCGTATGGGCTTCACCCACCATCCACTGTGTCTACTCCTTTGTTTGGCTCACTAGTAAAGATTAATGGGAGGCTTGGTGATAGTTTGGACTGCTTTAAACGATTTTTTCTGTGAATGTTGGACCGTTTTTTGTTCATTACCACCACATGCCACTAGCTGACCAACCATGTGTTTATGGTTTCACAGCTAATGATATATTGGACGTTGCACTGTGTAGAAAATTAACATCTGAGTAAAATGGCTACTTACATGTTACCTGAATTATTTTTCAGTAACAACTTTCTTGAATTATTTAAGACTTTGTAAATGTGCATATATCTGTCATAAGCTTCCTCTGCCACTCTGTGATGTTGTGCTTTACTCAGTTTGCTGTTACTTATTAGTAATTGACACAATTTCCCACTGTTTATTAACGACATTAGTGCAAGTTTGATTTTTGCATTCGTATCATCCATTGGGGATTAGTAATTTCCACTTTCCGCCACATCTTGTGTATTCACACAACTCTATGACAGTTGCACATGAAGGGATCATCTAGAGCACTACTATTTACTCTGTGTCTTTATGTGGAGAACGTATTAAATATATTCCAGATTGTTGCCGCCAGTTTTTAGACTTTAAGTAAGAAAATATCTTGTAAATAATAGATTTCAGCTATCAGTCATCCTTTTTCATTTTTATTGGCTGATCTAGATTTCGGGTAGAAACTAGCCATTCTTAATGCACTATCATTTTTGATAAATGCATGTAATGCCTGTTGGTCGGGCTTCATCCACAGTTCCTTGATTCAATGAACTGTTGATGAAGCCCGACCAACAGGCATTACATGCATTGATAAAAAATGATAGTGCATTGAGAATGGCTAGTTTCTAGCTGAAATCTAGATCAGCCAATAAAATTTAAAAAGGACGACTGATAGCTGAAATCTATTATTAACAAGTCAATATAACAGTCGCTGCGTGCAACAGCCTCCTGAATGGAAGATAACCTGATGAAATAAATATATACCATTCGTGAGAATGGGTACTTTTGAGTTATGTAAGTGATTTACCATTATCCAAGTCATTACCTACTAGATTCCAACCCTGTTACCTCAAAAGATCAGCATTAAAGATCAGTATTTTTGTAATGCTGAAAATGATAACAAGTGGAGTAATCCAAGGAAAGAGAAATTCGTAATACAATTGAACTTAGAGTTAAATGAAACAACACGTTTACTGTTACCAGCCACTGTTTATTTACCTCCACGACGGTTTTAAAGGTTTAAACCTCCATCGTCAGGTGGATTTACATTTGTTGGTATAACATTTGTGTGTGTGTTGTGTTACGATTTTTTGGAGTAACTTGTGCCACTGTCTCCAGTGGACATCGGTTCCTTTCATTGTCGTAACACATCACATATATATTGTCATATTTTGTACGCAAAAGGCGTCGTGGAGATAAATACACAGTGATTGGTAACAGTAAACTTGTTGTTTCATTTAATGTCAACAACAGTCACCTAACCTAGTCTAAAATCTTCGCATTTAAAGTGAATGAGTGTCTTACAAGACGTTGCCTTTCCCGAATTGCTTGTTTCAAGACGTGATATCCATTGTGCTAAAATCTAATGTAATTCAGTTATCGGGTAGGATTAATCTTGTGTCAAAACCAGACTTTTAGTCAGCAAATGTTACGTGTTCAGAAGAGCCATTACAGTGATTATAAGATAAATTAAATCACCTCGTTTAGAATCTGTGCTCAGTAAAGTAATTTTAACTAGTCAGGGATTGGTAACAGGAAACATAGTTCAAAAATGGTTCAAATGGCTCTGAGCACTATGGGACTTAACATCTATGGTCATCAGTCCCCTAGAACTTAGAACTACTTAAACCTAACTAACCTAAGGACATCACACAACACCCAGCCATCACGAGGCAGAGAAAATCCCTGACCCCGCCGGGAATCGAACCCGGGAACCCGGGCGTGGGAAGCGAGAACGCTACCGCACGACTACGAGATGCGGGCCAGGAAACATAGTTCACACGTCTCCTGCGTCCCTCCTTTTTACTAGGGAAGAAGAAACTAAAGCCAAGAAATCCAAGGATGACACACGAAGTACTGAATCTCTTGAAAGAACGAAATAGATTGAGAAAAGTAGACTGATACAAAACAATAAAAAATACGCAACAACTGAGTGCCACATGGAAATAAATGAATGAGACGAATGAGTAGAGAGATTGTGGGACTCCTAGCAACAGCAAATATAAACAGGTTTTACTAAAAAATTAGATCACTACAGTTTGAATACAGAACTCGTGACAAGATAATTAGACGCTCAGGATGTTAACAATCAGTTCAAACCTGAAAAAACAGGAAATAGATGGAAAGAATATATTGAATAACTACTATGATGGAGAAGATGTGGAAAATGAATTCACAGGACCACAGTTTGCAATGTCAGAATTCAACAATGCTTTAAACAATTTGAACAACAACGAAGTGAATGAAAAGATAATATCCCTGCGGAGTCATTAAAAAATTCTGAATATACGGTGAAAGAACAACTGTAGAAATTTTTGTGTGTCTGCTATAAAGGTGATATACTGAAATTGAAAATGAATATCATACACATGAAAGAAAATGCCATGATTGATCAAATTATAGAACCTTGGCGTTACTAAGCCATGCTTCAAAAATTTCATTTCATTTCATTTCATTTCATTTTATTATCTTCCTGTATATCATTTACATGATGTAGGAATTGTCACAACAAAGTTATCATACTAGTACAAGTACTACAGACATAATAATGGAATATCACTTTCAAGGCATTTTTTTTAAAAGTACAAATTTAGACATATAAATTAAATTTTTTGGCAATAAATTTACACACAATCAAAGTACTCATCTACATCATAGAAAGTTTTGCTTAAAAGGTAATTTTTAAGCTCAGTCTTAAATTTTACTTCATCTATTATTGCCTTCATGTACACTGGCAGAGCATTGTAGACTTTTATTCCAAAATAACTTACATGCTTTTGGGTTTGTGTTGTCCTTACCCTTTCTACATACAAATTCTTACAAGTTCTAGTATTATAATTATGGCAGTCCTCATTTGTACGTAGATTTTTCATATGTGCTCTTGTACACAGAATACTTTTAAAAATATACAGTGATGGTATTGTGAGTATTTGCAGTTCTTTGAAAAGGGGCCTACAATGAGTTCTTGGAGAGTTATGTGTTATGATTCGTATTGCTCTTTTCTGAAATTTGAAGATATCTGTTAAGCTTGATTTAGTTTTACCCCAGAACACTATGCCGTAAGACACGATGGACTGAAAGTAAGCAAAATACACTAGTCTAGTACAGTCTGTGCTGCATACTCTAGATAATATCCTCAATGCAAAACATGCCGAATTGAGCCTTTGGGATAAGTACTTGAGATGGTCTTTCCAGCTTAAGTTTTGATCAATGTGCATTCCCAAAAACTTTGTGGATTGTACACTCTCTATCTTCTTATCCATTAGTTTTAACTGGAGGTCCATATCTTGAGTTGCTTTGCCATACTGTATATAATTTGTTTTACTTAGATTAAGTGTTAACTCATTAGCATTAAACCAATGTTGAATATATTTCAGGACTATATCAGTTGTGGTAGTTAATGATTTTTTATCATCACTTATAATTATGCTAGTGTCATCTGCGAACAACATTATTTTGGTAGAAATATTAGGATTTTTTATGTCATTTATATAAAGCAAGAATAATAAGGGACCAAGAACACTGCCCTGTGGGACACCTATTTCCAATTTCTTTGCATCTGAGACCCACTTGATTTTCTGATTTTTATGTTCTGCGATGATTTCTACTACCTGAGTTCTATCTTGAAGGTAAGATTCAAACCACTGCTTCACAACTCCCCTTACACCTATTGCCTCCATCTTGTTTAACAGAATTTTGTGATTTACTGTATCAAAAGCTTTAGATAAATCTAAGTTAATTCCCACTACACATTTTTTAGTGTCGAGACTCCTGACAATCTCTTTGGTATAGGCATGGATAGCTGATTCTGTGCTGTGGCCCGAGCGAAAGCCATGTTGATTGCAGTTTAGAAGTTTGTGAGCATCTAAGTAATTTATGAGTCTGGTTTTCATTAATTTCTCTAGAATTTTTGAAAATGATTGGAGGAGGGATATTGGTCTATAATTTTCTACCTTGTATGGATCTCCTTTTTTAAACAGAGGTCTAACCTTAGAGATTTTCAACCTCTCAGGAAAAACACCTTCACTGAAAGACAAATTGGCAATATGTACCAGGGGCTTTATAATTTGTTTGGCAACTTTTTTTATTATTGACACAGGCACTTCATCCACACCTGCAGACATTTTTGATTTTAGACTCTTTATCACCTTTAATATTTCATTATCATTTGTGGGAGTTAACAACATACTACTGTCTACTTTTGGGGCTGTTAAAGTCTCATGTTTGGTAAAGTTTTTACTTAATGACACTGGTACACTTAAAAAGTAATTATTAATGTAATTTGCCAGAGTTTCATCTTTTAATTCAATATTTTCACTATTTTTTAGTACTATTTCCTGGTCCTTGAGGCCCTTACCTGTTTCCCTTTTCACAATTTCCCAAATAGTTTTTGATTTATTGTCTGATTTTCTTATTAATTTATCATTGCTTAGTAATTTTGCTTTTGTAATTACTTTTCTATATATTTTTTTGTAATTTGTTACATATTCTTTAAACTTGGGGTCAGTCCAACTTTTCAGTCTATAGTTAAGCATTTTCATGGTCCTGGAGGAATTTATAATACCTGTTGTGATCCAGGAGTTAGCATGTGTATGCCCAAATGTGTTTGTTTTGACAAGTTTCTTAGGAAAACACATTTCAAAATTCAACATAAACAGGGAAGAAAAAACATTATATGCAGTGTTTGTGCTAGTTTGTAACAGTACTTCTGCCCATGATTGGTTAGTCAGTGTATTTATGAAGTGACTGCAACTATTTGTGGAGAAGGTTCTTTTGTACATTTGGTATGAACTATTTTTGGTCACAGGGGCTATGGAAAATTTAAGGATAAGTGCATTGTGATCAGATATTCCTAGGTCAACATTTATTACATCTATATCTGTGGCATCTATATTTGTGAAGATATTATCTATGAGACTTTTTGAAGAGTTTGTTATTCTTGTAGGGTTAGTTATATGTGGATACAAATTGAAGCTATGTAAAACATTCAGGAACTGATCTTTGGATGCACCTTCAGTCAATAAGTTGACATTAAAATCTCCACTTATAATTATTGTTGATTTTTTATGATGTAATATTTTGAGCAATGCCTCTAACTTATTTCTAAAAATTTCAGGATCACCACATGGTGATCTGTACACTGACATTATTATTAATTTACTCTTTTGCATATTTAACTGTATTGCTGCAGCCTCAAAATGTTTTTCTTCATTCAAGGATTCAGTTACAGTCATATTTTTAACCTTTACTCCAGGTTTTACATAAATGCAAACACCACCATGTCTTGTTTCCTTCCTGCAAAAATGGCTTACTAATTTGTATGGAGAAATGCAAATATTTTCCAGTTCATAACTCATGCACCAATGTTCTTGAATGCAAATACAATCTATACTATGTTCACTGGCTGCAATCTCAAGTTCTAATATTTTATTTTTAATGCACTGTATGTTAAGGCTCATTATTTTTAAATTATTGACATTATATTGAGAGGAGTTTGTACTCATGTTTCCCAATGTTACCGGCTGTTCCTTGCTGAGGCTGGGTACCAAAAATCCTTAAGAATTACACGTTTCCTGCTCCTTGTATTTCTTACCCCTGGACGTGTCACCATACTTGTTGTATCTGTAGTTGTAGCTGCTGTTTCACTGGATGCTGGAGGTGTTTCTGAAGCTGATGATTCAGTGGATGTTGGAGATGCTGCCAGTTTTGATGCTGAATCTGGTTTTGTAAGTGATGTTCCAATTGATACTGGAACTTTTGCTGAAACTGTATTTTCGTTTAAATCTTGAACTACAGTTGGCACTGACGTTACTGTGGACGTTGAAGCTGCGTATGAAGCTGATAAATGATGCTCCGATGGTGTTGATTTTTCTTCTGTTGATGATATCTGAGTGGCATTTTGTACCACTGTTCTTGCCTCTGTTCTTCTGATTGATGGACTAGTCACAGATTCTGGACTTGATTTTGAACCTGCTGGGGAGGGTGGTACATCTGCTGCTGATGATAATGGTTCAGCTCTTTTTGATGATTTCGACACTACTGACAATTTGGCTGATGTGGCTGCTGTACTGGACGACACTTCAGATTTTTTTACTTCTTCTAACGTCAAAGAATCTTCTGTTGCTACCAATGATTGTGGGACATCAGCTCTTCCTGTTTCCACTAATGTTGATACTTTAATAAGGCCGTTTTCAGACAGTGTAATAGTGTTTCGTTCTACTTTAGAGTCTTTAATAGCATTCGATATTTCAGCACTCATGGCTTCTTTCCCTTTCATGTTTCTGTGAAGTCCATGCTCTGTAAAATGCTCTCTTATTCAAGCCTCTTTCTTAGTGCCATTGATATCTATTTCTGTACTCTAGTATAGATTGAGAATCAATCTTTTATCTCTCCAATCTGCAACTCTGTTCAGTTTCCAAACAGTATCTTCCAATCCACTCTCAAAAGCCTTCTCTAGGTCAATGCATGAGGCATATGTTTTCCTATTCATCTCAATTGCTCTTACAAAGTTGTTAAAGAAAGATTAAAAAAGTCAACCAATATTTACGAGAAGGCCATTTCGAAGAGGAAAAGGAACCAGTGAAGTTACAATGACACTACGAATGATCTTTGTAAGAGCAATTGAGATGAATAGGAAAACATATGCCTCATGCATTGACCTAGAGAAGGCTTTTGAGAGTGGATTGGAAGATACTGTTTGGAAACTGAACAGAGTTGCAGATTGGAGAGATAAAAGATTGATTCTCAATCTATACTAGAGTACAGAAATAGATATCAATGGCACTAAGAAAGAGGCTTGAATAAGAAGAAGTGTCTGAAAACGTTATCCTCTCTCTTCCAATTTATTTATTTGATTTATTTATAGAAAGTGCAGTACAAACAATGAAAAGCAGCATGAAAGGGGTTAAACTTTAATGGTAAACTAGTACATTGTCTCCTATTTACTGATGATACACCGAGCGAGTATATCATCAGTAAATAGGAGACAACGTACTAGTTTACCATTAATGTTTACCGCTTTGATGGTGTTGATACACCAAGCTAGTACAGCACCCATGGTCTAGTGGTGCCGGCACGATAGCTCAGCGTGTTCGGTCAGAGAGGCGGTGGCCTCCTGTAGTAAAAAAAAAAAAAAAAAAAACTGAGTAAAGGAATCAACGATCAACTTGAACGGATGTCATGTGACGTCTTCCCAGACCAAACGCAACGAACAACACCGAACAAAATAACGAAAAAATATGTGGTAGCGTCTTCGGTTAGTAATCAAACCGTCCTTGGTCCCAGGTTCGAATCCCGCCACTGCTTACATTTTGATTAATGATCAGCATTGGCGGCCAAAGACTTCCGACATAAGAAGTCAACCTCGTTCTGCCAACGGCCTTGTCAAAAAGGGCAGGGGAGCGGATAGAGGTTCAGGGTACTC
Organism: Schistocerca piceifrons; assembly: GCF_021461385.2. NCBI lineage: Eukaryota > Metazoa > Arthropoda > Insecta > Orthoptera > Acrididae > Schistocerca > Schistocerca piceifrons. The sequence continues at coordinate 411,533,193 of NC_060143.1, forward strand.
TCTTCTCCTAGGGGTGGGAAACTGCAACTAAAGGTGGAAGAATCAGCTGTGATCAACGGCATGAGGATTCAGAAGGTAATGAAACAACTGCATTAAAGACACATAGCGTGCATCCACAGGACATGTGGCCTGTAATTGAAAAGTGTCATGATGATCTCTCCATTGGCAAAAGATTCCAGTATAGTACCCCATTCGGATCTCCGGGATGGGATTGACAAGGGGGAGGTAACCATGAGAAAAAGATTGAATAATCAACGAAAGGATAACGTTCTACCAATCGACGGGTGGAATGGTGGTGATTGGTGGTGATTACTGTTCAACGTCCCGTCGACAACGAGGTCATTAGAGACGGAGCACAAGCTCGGATTAGGGAAGGATGGGGAAGGAAATCGGCCGTGCCCTTTCTAAGGAACCATCCCGGCATTTGCCTGAAGCGATTTAGGGAAATCACGGAAAACCTAAATCAGGAAGGCCGGGCGCGGGATTGAACCGTCGTCCTCCCGCATGGTTCAAATGGTTCAAATGGCTCTGAGCACTATGGGACTTAACATCTATGGTCATCAGTCCCCTAGAACTTAGAACTACTTAAACCTAACTAACCTAAGGACAGCACACAACACCCAGCCATCACGAGGCAGAGAAAATCCCTGACCCCGCCGGGAATCGAACCCGGGAACCCGGGCGTGGGAAGCGAGAACGCTACCGCACGACCACGAGATGCGGGCCCTCCCGAATGCGAGTCCAGTGTGCTAACCACTGCGCCACCTCGCTCGGTTGACGCGTGGAATGTCAGAAGCTTGAACGTAGTAGGGAAACTGGAAAATCTGAAAAGGGGAATGCAAAAGCTCAATCTAGATATAGTAGGGGTCAGTGAAGTGAAATGGAAAGAAGACAAAGATTTCTGATCAGAAGAGTATAGGGTAATATCAACAGCAGCAGAAAATGGTAAACGGGAGTAGGATTCGTTATGAATAGGAAGGTAGGGAAGAGAGTGTGTTACTGTGAACAGTTCAGTGATAGGGTTGTTCTTATCAGAATCGATAGCAAATCAACACCGACAACGATAATTCAGGTATATATGCCGACGTCGCAAGCTGTAGATGAAGAGATAGAGAAAGTATATGAGTATATTGAAAGAGTAATACAATACATAAAGGGAGACGAAAATCTAATAGTCATGGGAAGGAGTAGAAGAAAAGGTTACAGGATAATATGGGCTTGGAACAAGGAATGAGAGAGGAGAAATACTAATTGAGTTCTGTAACAAGTTTCAGCTAGTAATAGCGAATACTCTGTTCAAGAATCACAAGAGGAGGAGGTATACTTGGAAAAGGCCGGATGATACGTGAAGATTTCAGTTAAATTACATAATGTGAGAAGGAGATTCCGAAATCTGATACAGGATTGTAAGGCATACCCAGCAGATATAGACTCAGGTCACAATTTAGTGGTGAAGAAGTGTAGGCTGAAGTTACAGACATTAGTCAGGAAGAATCAATACGTAGAGAGGTGGAATACAGAAGTATTAAGGAAAGACGAGATACGCTTGAAGTTCACTATGGCTATAGATACAGCAATAAGGAATAGCTCAGTAGGTAGTACAGTTGAAGGGGAATGGACATCTTTCAAAAGGGCCATCACTGAAGTTGGAAAGAAAAACATAGGTACAAAGAAGGTAATTGCGAAGAAAGCATGGGTAACAGAAGAAATACTTCATTTGATCGATGAAAGGAGGAAGTACAAAAATGTTTCGGGAAACTCAGGAATACAGAAATATAAGTCGCCGAGGAATTAAATAAATATGAAGCGAAGATGAAATGGCTGTAGGAAAAATGTGAAGGCATCGAAAAAGAAATGACTGTCGGAAGGGCAGACTCAGCAAAGAGGAAAGTCAAAACGACCTTCGTTGACATTAAAAGCAAGTGTGGTAACGTTAAGAGTGTAACGGGAAATCCATTACTAAATGCAGAGGAGAGAGTGGGTAGGTGGAAAGAATACATTGAAAGCCTTTATGAGAGGGAATATTTGTATGATGTGGTAGAAGAGGAAACAGGAGTCGATTTAGAAGACATAGGGGACCCAGTATTAGAATAAGAATTTAAAATAGTTTTGGAGGTCTTAGGATCAAGTAAGGCAGAAGGAGTAGAGAACATTCCATCAGAATTTCTAAAATCATTGTTGGAAGTGGTAATAAAACGAATATTCGCGTTGGTGTGTAGAATGTATGAGTCTGGCGACATACCATCTGACTTTCGGAAAATATCATCCACACAATTTCGAAAAGTGCAAGAGCTGACAAGTGCGAGAATTATCGCACAATCAGCTTAATAGCTCATGAATCCACGTTGCTTACAAGAATAATATATAGAAGAATGGAAAAGAAAATTGAGCATGTGCTAGACGACGTTCAGTTTGGCTACAGGAAAGGTAAAGGCAAGAGACAGACAGTTCTGACGTTGCGGTTGATAATGGAAGCAAGACTAAACAAAAATTATGACACAATGTAAAATGGTGCACGACGTTCGAAATTCTGAGAAAAGTAGGGGTAAGCTATAGGGAGAGACGGCTAATATACAATATGTACAAGAACCAAGAGAGAATAATAAGAGTGGACGACCAACAACGAAATGCTCGGATTAAAAAGGGTGTAACACGGGGATGTAGTCTTTCCCCCTACTGTTCAATCTATACATCGAAGAAGCAATGATGGAAATAAAAGAAAGGCTCAGGAGTGGAAATAAAATTCAAGGTGAAAGGATATCAATGATACGATTCGCTGATGACATTGCTATCCTGAGTGAAAGAGTAGAAGAATTACATGATCTGCTGAACGGAATGAACAATCTAATGAGTACAGAATATGGACTGAGAGTAAATCGAAGAGAGACGAAGGTGATGAGATGCAGCAGAAATGAGAATAGCGAGAAACTTAACATCAAGGTTGATGGCCACGAAGTAGATGAAGGAATTCTGCTACCTAGGCAATAAAATAACCAATGACGGACGGAGCAAGGTGGACATCAGAAGCAGACTAGCAATGGCAAAAAGGGCATTCATGGCCAAGAGGAGTCTACTAGTTTCAAACATAGGCCTGAATTTGAGGAAGAAATTTCTAAGAACGTACGTCTGAAGTCCAGCATTGTATGGTAGTGAAACATGGACTATGGGAAAACCGGAACAGAAGAGAATCGAAGCATTTGAGATGTGGTGCTACAGACGAATGTTGAAGATTAGGTGTACTGATAAGGTAAGGAATGAGGAGGTCTGCGCAGAATCGGAGAGGAAAAGAGTATATGGAAAACACTGATAAGGAGAAGGGACAGGATGATAAGACATCTGTTAAGACATGAGGGAATGACTTCCATGGTACTAGAGGGAACTGTAGAGGGCAAAAATTGTAGAGGAAGACAGAGATTGGAATACATCCACCAAATAACTGAGGACTTGCGTTGCAAGTGCTACTCTGAGATGAAGAGGTTGGCACAGGAAATGAATTCGTGGCGGGCCGCATCAAACCAGACAGAAGACTGATGACCCAAAAAAACAAAAATTACCGAGCGAGGAGGCGCAGTCGTTAGCTCACTGGAGTCGCATTCTGGAGGACGACGATTCGAACCCGCGTTCGGCCATCCTGATTTAGGATTTCCGTGATTTCCCTAAATCGCTTCGGGCAAATGCCGGGATGGTTCCTTTGAAAGGGCACGGCCGACTTCCTTACCTAAAAACCAACCAACCAGCTGACGATATAGCAGTCTTAGCAGATTCTGAAAAGGACATGATGCTAAAAATGTTGGCCAACGACTTGGCTGGGCACAAACTGAAAATAAACATATAGAAGACTAATATAATGATGATGGGCACATCAAAAACGAAGTATGGCCAAACATCATAACTGGAAATTCAATGCTACTACAGGCAAAAGAATTTTGTCCTCAGTTTCATTTCAATTGTGTAGAATGTATTCTGCCCGTCTTTCAGATTTCCTTTCTTTGCTTAGTACAGGCTTGTTATCTGAGTTCTTGATATTCATTCAACTATTTCCCTTTACTCCATAGCTCTCTTTAATACTTTTGTAGACTGCATCTATTTTCCGCATGATCATGCAGCCTTATACAGTCTTATTTCTTCTCCAGAACGTTCTGCTCAGCCATTTTGCACTTCCTGTTAATCTCATTTCTGGATGTCTAAGTTCTCTTTTGTCTGCATCATTTTATGCAGTTCTATATTTTCTCCTTTCGTGAGTTATATTCCATTTCTCTTGTGTTGTACTAGGATTTTTCATTATCAAAGCAACTATCAGTGTCTAGCCTTTCTGCATAATTTCATAACCAAAGGATTTTAGTTGGTACAGGAAATTACGTTTAGGTAACGGAAGACCAGATGTCCTAAACAATTTACTCAACAACCAAGGATGTCGGTTAGGTCTTTGACGTCGATGTAACTGAGATACTACTGGGCAATTCTTCATCTATCAGAAATTAAATGTGGCTTATAATGATGCAACCAATGGTCTCTGCTGGCTTATTGCTGGCAAATGAGATTTCTAATTTGTACCACACTTAAAACAGAAAAACGTATTCCCCTTTTCTACATTTATGGTGTTCAAGTTCAACCAGTCAAACTGAATTTTTTTTTTCGTAACTTACCTTATGCTTCAACCCCTAGATGCAGAAACGGCAATAGCCATCACTGACCTAATCGTTTGGTTAACTTGGCGGCTGCCTGCTTCGCGTCTTTGAAGCACAAATACTACAAACAGATCAGCTGTGGAAACATTCTTCCCGTCGCTAGTCTGACACAGGACAACATCCCAGAACGTTGAGGCACTGTGTGTTCGTCAACTTCCTTCCTGGAGTGGCTGAAATTATCCCTCCTATATTCGCTTATATTAAGACACTCGTTGCAGTGGTCATACAATTTCCAATCAGATCACCGAAGCTAAGCGCTTTCGGGCTGGGCTGGCGCCGGAATGGGTAACCGTCCAGATCTGCCGAGCGCCGTCGTCAACAGGCGTGCACTCAGGCCTTGTGAGGCCAATTGAGGAGCTACCTTACTGGGAAGTAGCGGCTCCAGTCACGGAAACTGACAACGACCGGGAGAGCGGTGGGCTGACCACGTGCCACTCCATACCAGCGTCCAGTGAAGCCTATCGGCTGCGGATGGCACGGCGGTCGGTCGATACCACTGGATCTTCCGAAGCCTGTTCGGATGGAATTTAGTTAACTTTCTTTCATATTCACTTATATCGCACTCCGGCAAGAGAAGTGACACAGGTGAAGAAGCCTCACACAGTGCCTCAACGTTCTGGGATGTTGTCCTGCGTCAGGCTAGAGACGGGAAGAAGTGACCCAAGATTCACTTCAAGGCAGTTGTGTCGGTTTTATTATTATTCACGTATGGGCCCAACAGGACCATGTGAGGCATAATCATTCAACGTCGCTTTTGATGGTTGGCCTTCCTTTGTGCCCAAATTTGTTTCATCCTTCCAGAATCAAGTATCTTCCTTTCATCAGATCATGACGTTCCAGACCGTTTTCTAATTTCCCTCTCACCAACTTTCCAATCAAGTATCTCTCATCTGAATGTTTTTCTATCTGTAACATCTGCCTGATTTATACCGGTTACTTAATCGGAGCGATCCATTTAATTGAGTCAGTTTTGGCCTTACTTCTGTTTCCGTAGAATTTTGCTATTTGTTTTGTCAACCTAGTGGGTGACATTCTTTTAATGTGCCCATAAAATTTGTCTTTGTTTTCTCATGTCACCATGAATGTCTGTGTATTCCAGCATTTCCTTATTACTTCTCAACCTATAACTTTCTCCATCAGTAATTTTGGGACCTTATATTTTACTAATAATATTGCTTTCTTTCTTTTAGTTTCTGCGTCAGTTTTGTTGTAGCCTACTTCATGATTCGCCTGGGCAAGAACAGTGTCGCTTCAACTATGCTACTGGCTGGTGTTCTGGGGGCATTTAAGAATAGTGCACATTCTGACTTGTGATACTTTTCATCTATAAGGTATGTTGTTATGTTAACCGGGGACCTAGAAACGACGGAGAGGCTCCATCCCCGCCGCAGCCGCAGTGGTCACAACCCCACGACGACTACCACCCCCCACCGCCCCACACCGAACCCAGGGCTATTGAGCGGTTCGGTCCCCGGTGGACAACCCTCCCCCCCCCCCCCCCCCTTCCCCCCAGGGAACGTCTCACACCAGACGAATGTAACCCCTATGTTTGCGTGATAGAGTAATGCTGGTGTACGTGTACGTGGAGAAATTGTTTTGGGCACCATTCGCCGACATAGTGCAGCTGAGGCGGAATAGGAGAACCAGCCCTCATTCGCCGAGGCAGATGAAAAACCGCCTAAAAATCATCCACAAACTGGCCGGCTCACCAGACCTCGACACAAGTTCGCCGGGCGAATATATACAATTACAACTTCATGTAAATGCCTTTGCACCTTTTTCCTGTGTGAACTCAGAGAGATAAAATGTAAGTTTACTGCATTCATGTTTGCTGGCAAAAATTGAGCTATTTGTTATACTTAGTTGTTTTCAATTATTTCAGAATCAATTACCTTCCTCATTTCCTTCGTCACGAACATATTTTTGATGAAATCCAGTGGATGATGAGAAATTGGAAGCGGAATGTTCGATGATGAAACTTCAAAATCCTATCCGTGCTCTCAGAACTTCACCTCTTGAGAATTCCACTCCCTGAGATTAATATGTCAACCGTTTCCTTTATCTTGCGTCATTTTCTGTATAAGAATTGTTCTCAACTGATCGGTCACGGGTCATTGAACAAATGACGTTACCCAACAAACTCACTGGCTTGATGTCAGACGTTAATTTTTCTGACGATGGCACACGTCGCGTTCCGGAAGTGCTTATCTTTGGCCAGAGGGAGCGGGTGAGAGGCCCGGTCAGTGTCGACGCCGGGAAGGCATTGGGACGTGAAGACCCTCTGCTTGAAGACGGGGGGACGGGGGCGGCGTAACGACGATGGAGAGTAAAACGGCTGCCTCGCTCTGTATTGTGTTCGCGTGGACCCGTACTGCGGATCCTGACTTTCTTTGCCTGGTGTGTAGCCAGAGCACATGGCGCATACGCAAAGGGATCAAGGTGGAACCGCCTGGCCAACAGGATGACACTGGTCGCTTGTCTTCAGGTGGAATTGTTTCACCAGACACCTCCTTGGGGTGCCGCTCCATTACACGCACACGGGAGGGCGCCGCGCGCTGCGGGCTGCTTCGTGCTTCGTCCCCACCGTGACCTTTCACCACTACGTTGGGTGGCAGCTTTGAGAACTTCAGTGGTTCGTGCTCGCCGGGTAAAAGCCTGTGACAATATTGTTGTGCACGTGTGTGCCTGATTTTTTTTGTCACACTGTTCGCACTACGGCCATTCGACCCAAATTCGACTTGTGCTTGGATCTGGTAACTGCGTCCCACCGAGGATCAGGTAGCAAAAGTATTAACGATCACTGCTCAGCCTTCCTTGCTTGAATTGCCATTAATATGTACCTTTCTGAAGTGCTTTAACGCTCCTTTTTTAAACACTGCTGCAGTGTGGATTGTTTTCTGGCTATTTCAAGGTGTGTATCCTTAATGCTTCAGGTTTTGAAGAAATTTTACTGGTAGTTTATTCCTATTTCTTTGGTAATGAGTTTTATAGATATGCTTGTATACTGACTGTGCGTTGCGTGTGGTTGCAAGAGTTGTATTTAATCACGGTGGAGCTCCAAATTATTGACACCACCTGTTTGTCATGTTTACCGCCTTTAGACGGGTCTGTACGGAGTATTTATTCGCCTATTTTTAGGCACTTGTGTGAACCATTACATTTTGTTGCCTTATCGATTAACCACCTGTTATACCAGCATTCACAGTTCGATCATACAATGTAGGCTTCCACGGCCGGTATCGTCTTCACTTAAAACTTCCCGGCTGTTAGGCCGTGGTCGATGTATAAAACTCTCTCCTGACGTTTCGTCTCCGACTGAGGGAGACATCCTCCGAGGTAAAGGCAGTCCGCCGCTTTACCTCGGAGGATTTCTTCCGCAGTCGGAGACGAAACGTCGGGGAAGAGTTTTATACATCGACCACGGCCTATCAACCCGGAAGTTTTAAGTGAAGAGCATTCACAGTTGTAAGTTCGATCAAGAATTAACGATCGTAACTTTTCTCTAGACTATTTCTAGGCGCGTTTAAGTTTGCCAAGAGTAGTGGGCTAGTCCTTTGTATAAATTAATCATCATTTGTATCATCTTGTTTTCTGACCGCGTGTTGTACCAGTCTTCTATTGGAGGGGCAGTCACCCGTGTTTAACGCCTGCTTTTTGCTCAGTCCGTTTTGTCTTGCTTAGTTTTTAAAATGTTATTGTACCTTACTGGTGTTTTAAGATAATTATTACAGTGTGTTGCCTTGTTGTGTGAGAGAACGTCACGGGGATTTTATTTATCACAGTAGCTCCCTTGTAAAATTTCGTAGCGCACTTAATTTGATCAGTGAAGTAATTTCCGCTTTCCCTTCACTTTTTTTTTGGGGGGGGGGGGGCGGTTCCACCAGTTGGCTTGTTGCTTGGCTCTGTAACACATTTGGGTGCGCACCAGCTTAACTGTTTGTTCTGATCCGAAATTTAAAGAAAGTTGCAGGAGATTTGGCGTTGTGCGCTTTTTTACTGGATCTTGCGATGGGACCCTCAGTGTCAGTCAGTGTTCATGTCGATGGAGATCTGTTTGCGTCTATGTTCTAGAGAGGATGAGCCTGCGTACATAGTGCGTCAGTTTGTGAGGCGTCCCGAATTTTTCTGGAGACGTCGGAGCATGTTATCAGCCGCTGAGTGGCTTGTTCATAAGCAATGTTTGTCATATGTGTGAACGCTTTCCCTCCTGTTATGATGTCCCTTTACTTGTATTTTTCTCTAACCCAAACATTGGTGTTTAGTAATTAATTTAGGGAAATACTGATGTCTCTGAACAACTTGTTCTAAAACCAGAATTAATGATTTCCAGTAACTTTCCTTAAAATAAACACTAAGGTCGATTATTTGTTTAGAGAAGTATTGACATCTTTAAATAATTTATCTATATTTAATAGTGTTGTAATGTACTGTGAAGCAGGAATTTGTTAGATCTCAAACTGGATTAATGCCTTTTATAACTGTTTGAAAGGAAAGATCAAATTTCTGTACGAAGTTGCTTCAATACAACGTTTAATAAATGAAATAAAAAACTGGCTGTGTCACGAATGCTGTTGATTCAACCAGATCATATAGGCTGTAAGTTTTCTGGAAGGTAACATTACCGGCATTTGGCGTGAGGTACGAGAATTTCGGTTCCACGTCTGTCTTTGACTTCCGCCACGCTTTAGAGAGGGGACGCAAGCTGCGCCTGGAAGGCAGGCCGCCGGCCACACAGAAAGGCGTCGATCGAGCGACGGACACGTCGGCGTCGGCGCCGGCCGCCGTGGCTGCTGGCGGTCACAAAGGGCGAAGGGCGAAGGGCGACGCCTGGCGCGGCACGGCGCTCACACCACCCCGCGACGCTCCGCTCACCCTTTATTTTTTGTTCCGGAACAAATTGCCAAAGGGCCAGAAAAACAGAAGGGTTGTTTTCTCGTCAGGAGGGAGTAATTTAATTTGAGCAGGGAGCTGATGAGTCGGAACTGTTAACGGCACAAAGGGCGTGATTACAGAACGACTGGGGTCCGGCGCCACTGTTTCCTATCGCCGCTTCTCCACCTCCGTCTCTCCCTTTACGGCGCTCCGTTTGGGGGCAACACACAGCCTTCAGCCGTGTGGCCAACTAGGAACTACAAGGCACGAATATTCTGTTCGACAATGTACACTGAAGTTTATTTAAGTTACGATGTGGTTTTGGCTTAGAAAGTTATTGTTAGTCAACAACTAAGTACTAAGGGTAGTCGTACTCTTTTAATAATTGCACTATGTGATCAAAAGTATCTGGACACCTGGCTTAAAACGACTTATAAATTCGTGGCACCCTCCATCGGTAGTGATGGAATTCAATATGGTGCTGGCCCACCCTTAGCCTTGATGACAGCTTCCACTCTCGCAGACATACGTTCAGTCAGGTGCTGGAAGGTTTCTTGGGGTACGTCAGCCCATTCTTCACGGAGTGCAGCATTGAGGACAGGTATCGATGTCGGTCGGTGAGGCCTGGCACGAAGTCGGCGTTCCAAAACATCCCAAAGGTGTTCTATAGGATTCAGGTCAGGACTCTGTGCAGGCGAGTCCAGTACAGGGATGATATTGTCGTGTAACCACTCCGCCAAATGCCGTCCATTATGAATAGCTGCTCGATCGTGTTGAAAGTTGCAATCACCATCCCCGAATTCCTCTTCGACAGTGGGAAGCAAGAAGGTGCTTAAAACACCAATGTAGGCCTGTGCTGTGTTAGTGCTACGCACAACAACAAGGCCCATCCATGAAATACACGACCACACCATAACACTTCCGCCTCCGAATTTTGCTGTTGGCACTACACACGTTGGCAGACGACATTCACCGGCCATTCGTCATACCCACACCCTGCCATCGGATCGCCACATTACGTACCGTGATTCGTCACTCCCCACAACGTTTCTCCACTGTTTAATCGTCCAGTGTTTACGCTCATTACACCAAGCAAGGAGTCGTTTGGCATTTACCAGCGTGATGTGTGGCTTATGAGCACCCGCTCGACCATGAAATCGAAGTTTTCTCACGTCCCGCCTAACTGTCATAGTGGATCCTGATGCAGTTTGGAATTCCCGTGTGATGGTCTGGATAGATGTGTGCTTATTACAAATTACAGCCCTCTTCAACTGTCGGCGGTCTCTGTCAGTCAACAGACGAGGTCGGCCTGCACGCTTTTGTGCTGTACGTGTCCCTTCACGTTTCCATTTCACTATCGCATCGGAATCAGTGGGCCTAGGGATGTTAAGGAGTGTAGAAATCTCGCGTACAGACGTATGACGCAAGAGACACCAAGTCACCTGACCACGTTCGAAGTCCGTGAGTTCCGCGGAGCGCCCCATTCTGCTCTCTCACCATGTCTGTTGGCTACTGAGGTAGCTGATATGGAATAGCTGGCAGTAGGTGGCAGCACAATGCACCTAATATGAAAAATGTATGTTTTGGGGGTGTCAGGATACTTTTGGTCACGTAGTGTATCACATCGAAAAATATGTCTCCGTAATTAATATTCTGGTTGATCGTTCAGATTTTCTGAGCATAACTGACTAATGTGTGCTTTTCACTTTTATGCACAATCTTCTTCAGTTACTACGAACTGTGTTTTGTGTATTATGTGTACCCTCTGCCTGGAGTCCAAATTAGCTGTGTGGTATTGCAGCGCTATTTGTAGGAGAGTTCGATTTCCGACGCGTGCTGCGGGACATCAGCGACACCACCATTAAAAGAACCAATGAAATCAACTGTTGCCGAGAGCTATCTGAATACAGTCATGAAATGGAATACGACGAGACCAGTATCGTAGTGCAAACGTTACGTTCTCGGACAGCGTAACCAGTTAAAATAGGGCTGTGATCTGGCACTCGGTTTATTAAGAATTCGACAGTCTCATTGACCAGAGCTTAAAAAGTGCCAGTAGGCCTCGCGCTGTGATGATGTATATAGATATGATAGCAATAATTTCTTGTGATTCATTGGCCTGGTGCAGGCTACTTACTGGACGCTGTAGTGTCCATGACAAACCCTAGCTGTCCAACAGCGGAAAGGGGACGTTCTCTTCAACGTGCAACGTGGAGTCCGAACCACCCATTGCGTTTTGTGACTATACACGTCGTTGAGAGACGAAGGTGAGGTTAAAACGAAGACAGAGATTCGATCCGCGACATCGCAGTTTCGAGGCATGCACTTTACCGCTACACCTCCAGGCCCAATAAATGTGTATTTCATTCATCTGTTGGTTTTGATGAGTGAGTCTGCGAGTATCGAAATATGTGAGAGATATGTATCTTTTGACTGCATTGACTTACAAGGGAACCTCACCATCGCACCCCCCTCAGATTTAGTTATAAGTTGGCACAGTGGATAGGCCTTGAAAAACTGAACACAACTGTTCAAATGTGTGTGAAATCTTATAGGACTTAATTGCGAAGGTCATCAGACCCTAAGCTTACACACTACTTAACCTAAATTAACCTAAGGACAGACACACACACCCATGCCCGAGGGAGGACTCGAACCTCCGCCGGGAGCAGAAACTGAACACAGATCAATCGAGAAAACAGGTAGAAGTTGTGTGGAACTATGAAAAAATAAGCAAAATATACAAACTGAGTAGTCCATGCGCAAGACAGGCAACATCAAGAATAATGTGAGCTCCGGAGCACCGTGGTCCCGTGTGTAGCGCGAGCAGCTGCGGAACGAAAGGTCCTTGGTTCAAGTCTTCCCTCAATGAAAAGTTTCATTTTTTTATTTTCAGACAATTATCAAAGTTCAGGCACTCACACATAATCAACTTAGATCTCCAAAATTCCAGGACATGTTCAGATTTGCTTGGACTTGTGCAGGATTTGACGGTTTACACACGGAAAAATTTGAAAACGTTAAAAACATGTGTTTTGAGAGAGCAGAGGGAAAACTGTGCGACTGTGAAACTCTTGCGTTCATTTGTTGCAGTTTGTGTGACAAACTCTTATGTTTTCATCACTTTTTTGGGACTGATTATCACATTCACAAGAAAACCTAAATCGGGCAAGGTAGAAAAATCTTTTTACCCATTCGCCAAGTGTACAAGTTAGGTGGGTCGACAACATATTCCTGTCATGTGACGCACATGCCGTCACCAGTGTCGTATAGAATATATTAGACGTGTTTTCCTCTGGAGGAATCGGTTGACCTATGACCTTGCGATCAAATGTTTTCGGTTCCCATTGGAGAGGCACGTTCTTTCGTCTACTAATCGCACGGTTTTGCGGTGCGGTCGCAAAACACAGACACTAAACTCATTACAGTGAACAGAGACGTCTACGAACGAACGGACAGATCATTAGTTTGAAAAATAAAGAAAGTAAACTTTTCACTCGATGGCAGTGTGCGATTTGTACTTTTACCAGTGGAGGGGGGGGGGATGTCTTAGGGGGTTAGTATAATTACATATGTTACTAGCTTGGACCGTGGCGTTACTCGTGGTTAAACAGGTATTTACAAATAGAAGTTAATGCCGAAACTCACCATTCACGCGTATGCACTATCAGAAAAGCCATCCCTTGTTATATCTTTAAAAGTACATTATAGGTAAAGCTTATTTACAAAATCGTCTACATACAGGTATACGAGGGAATCCAAAAAGTAAAGGTACGTTTGCGAAAAGCTGTACTTCAAATGGTTCAAATGGCTCTGAGCACTATGGGACTTAACATCTATGGTCATCAGTCCCCTAGAACTTAGAACTACTTAAACCTAACTAACCTAAGGACATCACACAACACCCAGTCATCACGAGGCAAAGAAAATCCCTGACCCCGCCGGGAATCGAACCCGGGAACCCGGGCGTGGGAAGCGAGAACGCTACCGCAGCTGTACTTATTCTGATGATAGAAAACTGAAACATGCGTTATTTTTCTACGTAACATTCCTCGGCTTCAATGCAGTTTTCCCGACGTTTTACGAGTTTTTTTATTTCATCAGAAAATACGTTTATCGGTTGCATCTGTAACCAATTTTGCACCGCAGCAATGACGTCTTCATCACTATCAAATCTTCTCCCCTGTAGTGCTTCCGTTAAGGGTCCAAACATGTGAAAATCGCTTGGAGCCAGGTCTGGACTGTATGGTGGATGTTCCAGCACCTCGAATCTCAATTCCTTTATTGCATCGGCTGTCCGTTTGGCAGAATGTGGGCGATCGTTATCTTGCTGCAGGATGACACCTCTTCACAGTTTTCCACGACGTTTGAATCTGATTGCAGGTTTTAGTTTCGTACGCAACACATCACATCCACCATACAATACAGACCTGGCTCTAAAGCCTCGTTTACGCTGGGGCGACGTCTTGCAACATTGTGGCATGTTACGGAAATGTGGCGTGCGTCATCTTGTCATTTAGTTCTAAATGTTTTGAAATGCTTATCTACTACATAACACTTCTTCAAAATTAATAAGCAAACATATTAATAGTAAGACTGTATTAAAACTTTCAGTGTTCGGCTCCACAAATTTAAATTATATGTAAAGTTTTACTCCAGTGCATGGAAATAAACATCCCAGGTTGGGATGCATAAACTAAAACCAGAGGAGGGGATGGTCTGATGCAGAGGGGGGGGGGGGAATCCCCCCCATCCCCCCCATCCCCCCTGCAAATCGCACACTGCTCGATGGAGAGGACTTGAGTTCCGCAGCTGCTCACGCTAACCACGGGACCATGGCACTCCTGAGCTCACATTATCCTTACTGTTGCTTATCTTGCGCATGGACTACTCAGTTTGTATATTTTGCTTATTTTTTTCATAGTTCCACACAACTTCTTCCTGTATTCTCGATTGATCTGTGTTCAGTTTTTCAAGGCCTATACACTGTGTCAACTTATAATTAAATTTGAGGGGGGTGCGATGGGGAGGTTCCCTTGTTAGAAGCAGCTGGCCGGAGTGGCCGTGCGGTTCTAGGCGCTACAGTCTGGAGCCGCGTGACCGCTACGGTCGCAGGTTCGAATCCTGCCTCGGGCATGGATGTGTGTGATGTCCTTAGGTTGGGATGACCACAGCAGTTGAGTCCCATAGTGCTCAGAGCCATTTGAACCATTTTTTTCACTTAGAAGCCTAAATTATTTACACTGCGAAGAGACAGTAGTCTTAGTGTTTGTCATACATTTCAATTTGTTATCTCTAAACAATCCTGGGAAAAAGGAGCCTTAACAGACAGACACGGACAATAAATGGCGAACAACTATTTTCTTTTTGCGTCGTCAGTCTTCCGGTTTGATGTAGCCCGCCACGAATTCCTCTCCTGCGCAGTTACAGACCACATGTCCTGTGGATACACATTATGAGTCTTTAATGCAGTGGCTTCCATTGCCTTTTGCAGTTTCCCACTCCAAGAGCAAGAGAGCGGCCTGAACCTCTGTTCGTTTCTCCGCCCTCTTTGGTAGAATGAGGGTGACGTCGTACCCGGGAGTCTTCTGGCGCCAATGTTGATGATTTTTGTTCAAAATTTAAACAGTGGCTGGGTTTGAACTAGAGACCGAGAACGTTTTGATTACTAAACAAAGACGCTACCCCTAGGCCACGGGTGCACAAATCCGACAGAATTACAAATTAACAAACAATTTTTCTTTACTACGAAACCTTCATTTTTGACAACTTTTACGATTCTAGGTCAACAGGAAGTGCTCTATGGGTCTTTATGAGTGAGTTTACGAGTTTTAAAATATGTGAGACAAATAATGGTCGTGTCTTTTGACTACATTTCGTTAGAAGCTTAATTCTTTTTATAGCGCCAAGGGACCATAGACATTGGTAAGTTTCAAGTCGGTACCTATAACGGTTCCTTACAAAACGGGGCCTTAACAGAGAGAGATGGGCAAAAAATGGCAAAAAAGTATTTTTATGTGACGTAATTACAAATTAAATATTTTCGGATTTTTGCCTTTGCTAGATTGTTAAACCTTGCTTCGTGTTAAATTTCAGGATTCTAGGTCAACAGGGAGTACCCTATAGGTTTTGATGAGTGAGTTTGTATGTATCAAAACATGTGACCGAACTGGCTGTATCTTTTGATTGCGCTGACTTGGAAGCCTGTATTTTACACACCGCTAAGGGACCGTACACATTAGCACGTAGCATAAGTCTAAACCTACCCTTTCCTGAGAAGAAGAGGTCCCAACAGACGGACTGACAGATAGAGAGACAGCCAGGCGGACAACAAATTGCAAAAAAATATTTTAATATAATTACAGATTATCAGTTCTTAGATTTTTTCTTTACATATGTTGTGAAACATTACTTCTTGTCGAACTTTATGATTCTAGCTCAAAGAGAAATACTCTATAGATTTTGAGGAGTGAGTTAGCGGGTATAGAAGTATGTAAGGTGTCAGGCAAATCCAACACTTTCCATGAAAACCCTGACATGATAGCAAATCTGGCAGTATGTCACATAGCTCCGAATAAATCCTGACATTAAATTAACCAAAGGAATACGATCAACAAGTGAGCAAATGGAATACCACAGGCTAACACAAGAACGCCTAAATGCATGTCATACCTACCCACCGTGAAACAGACGCAGTTCCGAGGGGAGAAACGAGAACAGAAGCCGAAAGCAGAACCGTGTTAAGCTAGAAGGCCCTACGATAAGGGACGGACACCCACATTTCCGGCCAACCGTCAAGACCACCCCCCCAGCCTCTGTTAAAAGATAGAGCCCTCCAGAAGAACAGCATAGATCTTACGATAACACTAAAAAGGTCACACCAGCTGCAAGTTTTAGCGTGAGACTATACGCGTCTCTGTTACGTTGCAAACGTTAAAAACATTGCCCCACCACGAAAAGTATAACGTTTCTCATTGGATAGAGAGAATTTTTGTAGCGGAGCTTAAGGTTAACATTGAGACCCTGATTGGTCAGCTGAAAACACAGCCAAATAGCTTTTCTTAAACCAACTTCGGTAAATTGTAGTAAGGAGAAGTTTGAGGGAGTTGCTTCCGAGGCAGCGAGGTGTGTGGAGCTGCGCCACCCGCCGCCCTCTGACGCTGACTAACCACCGACAAGGTAATGAACGCACGCGATGCTGCATAAGAGTCATAAGGCTTCACTCAGAACCGCAGAAGTCTCATCTGTTAACCCCCTTTTTGCGTAATACTAGCGTCGATCGTCAATTACAGCTCATGGTATTCACATTTGCTACGAGAAGTTAAAATCCGAAACGCGATGATTTTTCTGTTATATAATTATTGAGAAGCCACATCAGCTACTGTAATTTACGACAAGTTAAATAAGCAATTAAAGATAATTGAGGGTCACTGTAGACCATTTTGATAGTTTTCTCTTTTATGAAACTCAACTTAAACCTAGATGTGATATGGCACAGGTCATCCTTCGATTCATTGTAGAACTTGGAAACCCATTCAGGGAATATTCGTTCACATTTTTGTTGAACGCAGTTGGTTTTTATCATCCTGTATTAAAATATTTCCTTTTATCAATAGTGCAATTTATAAACAATGTTTTGTGAGTAGAATAAAAATTCCAATGGTAAACTTAACTACTTTCTCGACGTTATTTTACCAGCTAACTAAAAATAGGAAAGCCTTGAACCCCTTCCACTAAATTTAGTTAGTATTAAGAGTCTCTTACAGGTAGTGCAGTGGAGCTGACGCTGAAATCATTAAGTATTTGAGTATGTCATCGCTAGTCTCACTGAACTCTTCTGAACTGTACATGTCATGTGTGGTCTGGCGTCTCCTTACCAGCAGGTTCAAACTAGTCAATTCCCTAAAAAACACGCTCAGAGCGTCGTTGGGTAGGGAGACACGACTTAGAACAAACAGACACCACGCAGAATGTTAGAAATATGTGACGTAAATGGCCGCGTCTGTTGATTGCATTGACTTAGAAGCTTACATTTTTCTCACCGCCAAGGGACCATAGGCCTTAGTGTGTGGTACTAGTTTCTACTTGATACCTCTATCCTTTCCAGGGGGTCTTAACAGTCGGAGAGACAGCCGGACAACGAAGTGTTTCGTTTTTATTGATGGAGGTACGGAACCCTGAAAAATTGGCCAAGTCCGAGTAGGACCCACACTTCGAGGGCTCCGTAAAAACTTAACTAATATACAGACTGTAAATCCACCCTAGAAACCGAGAATCTCGACGAGTTTACTTGTTATCGAGATTGATACATGGAAGATATCGGTCCCGAGAATTCCAAGACTTTCGAGAATGTTTTAAATTTGAACTTGGATAAAAAATGACAAAAGACGTATTGCGGATTAACGATTTCGGATTTTTTCCTTTACTTGTGCTGTTAAACTCTACTTTTTGTCATATTTCATGAGGTACCGTGTAGGTTTTGATGGGTGAGTTTATGGGTACCAAAAATGTTATATAAATGACCATATCGTTTGATTACATTGACTAAGAAGCTTAAGTTCTTAAGACCGCCAAGCGACCATAAACTTTAGTATTTGATGTAGATTTTAAGTTGATATGTCTAGCCGTTCTTGAAAAAAAAGGTCTTAACAGACTGATTAACAGATAGTCGAATAACAAATGAAAAGAAAAAAAATCATGTGATATAACTGAAAATCAACAATCTTAGGATTGAAACTTCCTGGCAGATTAAAACTGTGTGCTGGACCGAGACTCGAACTCGGGACCTTTGCCTTTCGCGGGCAAGTGCTCTACCAACTTTTTTTTTGCGTTTTGTTCGTTATTGTTCGTTGTGGACCTCGCAAGACGCCCTGTTCAAGTTGATCCTTCCACTCAGTCTTTTTTTTATTACAGAGGCCAACCGGCTCTCTGACCGAACACGCTGAGCTACCGTGCCGGCTTTTAAAAATGGTTCAAATGGCTCTGAGCACTATGAGACTTAACGTCTATGGTCATCAGTCCCCTAGAACTTAGAACTACTTAAACCTAACTAACCTAAGGACATCACACAACACCCAGTCATCACGAGGCAGAGAAAATCCCTGACCCCTTCGGGTATCGAACCCGGGAACCCGGGCGCGGGAAGCGAGAACGCTACCGCACGACCACGAGCTGCGGACAAACCAACTGAGCTACCCAAGCACGTCTCACGCCCCGTCCTCACAGCTCTACTTCTGCCAGTAGAGCACTTGCCCGCGAAAGGCAAAGGTCCCGAGTTCGAGTGTCGGTCCGGCACACAGTTTTAATCTGCCAGGAAGTTTCATATCAGCGCACACTCCGCTGCAGAGTGAAAATCTCATTCTGGAATTTTAGGGTTTTTTCCTTTAGTTTGACTTGTGAAACATTGCCTCTTGCCAGATTTCATGATTATAAATGCCTTACAGGTTTTGAAGTTCGAATTTAAGAGTGTCAAAATATGTGACATGAATGGCCGTATCTGTTAACGGCACTAACTTGAAACTTCAATTGTTTACACCGCCAGTGGACCGAAGTCCTCACTACGAGACATGAATGTCAACTTTATACGTCAGTCCTTTCCTGAGAAAAAGGGTTTTTCAATGTCGGACAGACCAATAGACAGACAGACGGATGGACAGCAAAGTATCCTATAAGTACAAACAATTTTGTAGCTAGGGCAGCTACACCTTATCGTAAAAAGATTTCAAAAAATTCTCCAAAATAATCTGAAAATATACTTAATTTTTTTTTTGAAAATGAATGAAATTTTTTTAAGGCCGCATTAATTGGTCACAGGTACCTTTATTAGACAACACAACCGCTTTCACGCCATTGTGGGTGCATCTTCAGTTCATTATACCTTTTCTCTTCAAACGGCTACAGATAATGTGCGATGTCCCACAATTCAGGGTGTAACCTCTTAAAGAGTTTATCATCGAATTGCTAAACTTGGAATTTATACAGTAGACTCTAGGTCTAAAAAATTGACTCCACTTCAAACAATGTGGTTTTTCCCGCTTTCGACGCTCACCTTATGCTACATAAGTTCCAAGTTTAACCATTCTGTGACCATCCCTTTAAGAGGTTTCACAAGTAATAGGTTACAAACTGAACGTTGGGATATCGTACATTCTCTTTAGTCTTATGAAGTGCAAGATGCACCTACAATGATGTGAAAGCGGTTATGTTGCCTAATGAAGACAACAGTATACATGTAATACGGTCATGAAGAAATTTCATTCATTACAAAAATTAAAGAAATTTTCGAGATAATTTTGTAGAATTTTTGGAAATTTCCGCACAGTAACAACGATTCTATAAGGATTTCGTTTTTAACGATTGAGGTTAGGAACCCTGAAGAGTGAAACATCGGTCCCGGATCAGTTTTCCTCACGATATTTTGAACATGAAAAAGGTCGCCACCTACTTGGTTGCACTACTTCTTTCAGCCATTTAGAAAACTCACCGAACCTTGGCAGCTGCGGAAAAGTTGTAGGTATGTGAGCCCAATACAGATGACTTTTTAGTTTCTTAATGACCATGGAGAAGTGTTTGGTGTATCGTTATGACCCTGAGACTAAGAAACAAACCAAACAATGGGACCATGTGGATTCACTGTCACTGAGAAAATTGAAGATACAGCCAATATTGGGAAATCTCTGATGGTCCATTATGGTCAGGGGCATCGGCTGGCACGTACTTTTCAATTCAATAAACTTTACCAACAGCCGTACACTTTTTTTTTATTTTATTCAGAAAGCAACCAGTTTCGGCAATTCGTTTTGCCATTTTCAGTTCCCATATGCTTTTTTCAAATCAACGAACTTATTGTATAGCGTCATAAAACTGGATATCGTGAATTCCAATCGTTGTGCAGCTGATTCATACGAAAGCGTGACAGCAACTCTATGCGAAGAGGAGTTAGCGCTGCGCCGACTGGTCGCGGCCCACCTCTACGCTAGCGTCAAGGTAAGGCTTTCGTATGAATCAGCTGCACAGCGACTGGAATTCACGATATCCAGTTTTATGGCGCTATACGATAAGTTCGTTGATTTGAAAAGAGCGTATGGGGCCTGAAGATGGCAAAACTAATTGCCGAAACTGGTTACTTTCAGAGTAAAATTAAATATCTTAAACTGTACGGCTGTTGGTAAAGTTTATTGAATTGAAAAAATCATTAGAAAAGGCCACGTTGAATGTTTTTTGGAACTGTCAAGGAGTGATGTTAATAGATTATGGTCACAAGGGACCAACCGTCACAGGACTGCTGTACCAACATTTCCTGACAAAGCTAAGGCAGGCTGTCCAGACAAAGCTCTGGAGCATGTTTTTGCTCCACGACAATATTTCAGATTACTGTGCACAGGAAAGTCGCACATCGAATTTTGCCTAACCGTAAGAATTCTCCTGAGTAGTTATCAAGTCATTTCTTCTTCTTTTCTAAGCAGAAGAAACCATTGCGTTTCAAGAATTTGCACAATGACAGCGAGACGCATTTCGAGGTGCAATCCTTCCTGAATAGCCAAACTGCAGGCTTCAGCAACCAGTCTCGGTCAGGTCACCCATCATTGACAAAAATTTGTCGCGTTGAAGGGCGGTATCTGACGACGGACTAGCGTCAGCACTTCCACGGTCGCAGCTAAATTTTTTCAGGATGATATAAAACATTATGACCACCTCTCCTACAAGCAGAGGCATAGCAGCCGTATAGCTACTTTGAACAATGTGACTACGAAGTGGCTTTGTTGCTTAATGTGACTAATGAATAGCAATTGCGAAGATCTTATAGAAAACGAGGTGTAAGTATTTAATTAGTTGGCAAATCATACATGTGCAAAGGTGGGTGCAGAAGACGGACAACATGACGTTCATTGGATTAGTAGACATACTGACGAAGGTAAGGATAAGTTTTGCGTGATGTCGTCAGTCACACGACCACACCGACGCCTGAGAAATCGATCCGCCGGATGCGATTCTCTCGATAAACGGAACAGAAGAACGGCTGTGATAGCCAAAGAGTACACAGCCAGCCGCAGTACTTATGTTCGCCGAGAGGCCACTTCATGTGCAGCAGGAGAGTAGTGCAGTTGTGCCGGTCTACAGTTCGTAGCCGCGCTCAGTAGTTAGCCAGCGCCGATGTTAGTCATCGTCTGCAGCTCAGTCGTTGCTACCATTAAGTCTTTGTAGCCTAGTTCCAAGTTAGTCTTTAAATTCACCGGATTCGGCATTCAAGATTACGAGAGATTATTTCGTCACTGCAAGATTTGTGACTTGTAAATTATGTCATTCTACAGACGCTTAGTCTAGTCGCGTCTTCTGTAATTGTCAACCAACAGATCATGAGTCGCGTCTCCTATAATTGTCAACCAACAGATCATGGACTACAACAAAGTTAAGTAACAAATACTTCCTTAATTTATACTCCTGCTAATTAATTGTGTTTTCCTGTTGTAGCTACCAAGCAGTCTTGGCATAGTAGAACCCACGTTGCCACCTCCTTGGCTACCTCATATTTGCTACCTCATGTTGATGGACTCGGTTATGGTGGGAGATCGAGAGGCATCATTTTGTATTGTTTGTGTAGAAGGCTGGATTCCCCATGTTCAGTCTATTAATAGTTTTTATGTATTGTGGAATTTCTGGAGAACAGATTGCAGGTGATGTTGTTAGCTTGATATGCCGCGAGATATTAGCACCATAAAAATGTATTGGTGTGTTTGAGGGCTGTGTTTGAAGAGCTGAAATTCGGGCAGATAGAAGTGCAAGCTAGACCACGCCCACTTTCCTCGGTATTTAGGCCGCTCTACGACGCCCGACTCGTCAGTCGGCAGGACTTACCAGGGCCAGCCATACCTCTGAGGATGTCCAACGTAGTATTGGACGAAACGTTAGGAATAGAAGAATTCCATGGACTACGGCCATATAACTCGGAAGAATTATCAACAACAGAAGGAAAGAGAATCAGGATTAAATGACCAGTCGACAACGAGGTCCTTAGAGAGGGAATTAAAGCTAGAATTTAGGCTGATTTAGGAAGGACGTCGACTTTGTCTGTGCTCTGCAGTTCTGCCTTGTGCGAATTTTGAAAATCCCGCCACTTGCCATCCGCGCCGGTATCTGTCAAAGAAACACTCCCTGGCGGTTGTTCTCGGTACGTGGGCCGTGCAGCGTCCAGGGAGACCGTCTTCTCACGAGTGACGTTGAGTAGTGCGCAACTACCTAACAGTAGCGGTCGCTCTTTGCGGTTGTGGTAATAGCTTTTTCTTCTTGTATCGACACAGCGTGAAGTCACGTAGGTAGGTGGTTGCTTTGACATGCTTTCTGTCATGCTCTTGTGAGCAGTACAGTGGAGTTCAGTGCGGTGTAGTATTGTTACGTGTACCTGAAATGCTTCAGGTATTTCGTTCTGTTGTTTGATCATGGTTACTCATTCGTCGAATGTTGCAAAAAGATTGAATTCGTACCTTCTGCTGTCTGTTGTAAGAGTTATTCGTTGAATGGACAGGGAAGCTGACGTCCGGTGTTCCTAATCTATCATGAATGACTTATTTTGAAAAGATTGGCCCCACTGAGAGTGGTTTAGCAGAGAACGCGTAGTTAAGGTAAGGAATACGTATTGTGTTTTTCTGGTGTATGGATCGCGAGTAGGGACAGTTTTTAATTTTTGCACAAGTGAGTATGTGGTGCCGGCAGGGATTGCCACAACGTTTGGTGCAATTGTTTTGATTTCTTGGCGATGTTTCCAGCGCGACGTGCCATTCCTAATTGGATATTTACGTTCGTCATAAGTACGGAACGTTCGCAGGTTTAGCCATCGGAACTTTATTCCCGATGCTTAGTACTGTCAGCTGTACATTGAAATCTAAGTCGCGCAGTCCGACTGTAATGCTGTATTCGATTTCCGTAACTGTGGTTACAGCATTTGTGTAGTGAGTTTGGTAATGTCCAACGAAATCGGCACATTGTTAGATCGTATGCGGTCTGCACTTTGAAGTGGAACTTTTTGAATTCTCTCTCTCCCCTCTCACATTGCTTGGTAATTTATTTTGAAATTGGCTTCCCTACAGACGACTTGCACGCCGCAGCCGAAATCCCACTCCTGAGAGAGCGTTTCCAGGATCTGGCAAGGGCCTTCTACGAGGGTTCTTCCAGATCCGGAAACGCACTCATCCACTCCCTAGGTCGGTATGACATGTCCCGCGATAAGCACAAGCGCCCTATGACGATCTTTGACGACTAAGTCGAAGAGAAAATCCCAACACCCAATCCATCATCCTGTTCCTTCCCATATAACACCAAACTTCTCGCCTACCTCAGGCAAGTACCAGACACACTCACAACAATCATCACAAATCACAGACACCAAAAACTATAGAAAAATCACACACACACGTTCACAGGGGAGTAAAAGCCGAAAGGCTACAGACTCCCCCTCACACTTCCCCAAAGAGGGGAAAGCAACAGATGAGGGCAGCAGCGACCGAACCCAGTTCCCTCTGAGCAGCCATAGCGTACGGATCTCCGTGCCGGCACGTTCACAGGAGCTCAGTCCGTCAGTTCACCTGATGTTGGCGACATGTATGATCGCCGAAATATTGTGCCCTTTGGACACTATAGACCGGCAGCACACTCGCGGATATTTTGATTAGGCTAGTACCTGTTTAGTTATTTGATCTGGCTAGTGCTTGTTTAGTGTTACGTACCCACTCTTAATTGAGATCCAAATTTAAGCTTCTGCTAGTGCCGATTACTTTATTCACATTTTACCGTAAGTCGCTGCTGGCACAGTTTTAGGTGACTTAAAGCTCAGTAAACGTAATAAGTGAGCGCTCTAGCTGATGTAGCTGTGGGTGTAGGTTAGAGAGCGGCCGCTACTGTCTATTAAAATCTAGTAACTTTCATTACTAACTGGACACATGGGCCGGCCGAAGTGGCCGTGCGGTTAAAGGCACTGCAGTCTGGAACCGCAAGACCGCTACGGTCGCAGATTCGAATCCTGCCTCGGGCATGGATGTTTGTGATGTTCTTAGGTTAGTTAGGTTTAACTAGTTCTAAGTTCTAGGGGACTAATGACCTCAGCAGTTGAGTCCCATAGTGCTCAGAGCCATTTGAACCATTTGCACACATGGAAAAATCTTAAGCACATAACTTCTTGATTGTGAGTGTTAGTTTGTGAACCATTTTGCACGTTGCTATCAAGTTTAATTTTTATTGAATGTCATTCATATTAAGTATTAGGCAATGCTCAACTGAATGTTTCGGTATGATTTCTGGTGTCGTTAGCCAGAGGTGTTATTGCTCGAAGTGAGATCAGGTTCTTTACTCAGATCGGTGTTTCAGAGAAAGAGTGCTTCCGTTTCCCGTCCATCTCGTACTCTCAGCATTTGAGGGGTTTGCGCCGTCGTTGCTACCGGCGCCGCGGTGGTCGAGATGGGCGGCTTCTCACACCTGCCGTCCACCTCTATCCAAGGATGTCGTGTGTTCCAACTTGGCGCCGGATCTAAAGATTTTGTTTTTAACGAAATTTGGTTGGGAAAGTTAAATAAAGAATGAAAAAATAAATGTCAGCGCAACCGCCCTCAGTCGCAGACAATCCAGCGCAACACTCCCCATCCAGTCCATGGTTGTTTCAGTGTCCTCTTTGCAATATCCATCCAAATATTTGCCGTAAGGTGT
Organism: Schistocerca piceifrons; assembly: GCF_021461385.2. NCBI lineage: Eukaryota > Metazoa > Arthropoda > Insecta > Orthoptera > Acrididae > Schistocerca > Schistocerca piceifrons. The sequence goes on from NC_060143.1 coordinate 411,558,446, forward strand.
TCATGGGAGTCACATGGAAGCTAAATGTTGACAGTCGTACGGGGACTTGAACCGAATTTCTTCGGAATGTGAGTCTGGTGTCTTAACAGCTGCAACACCTGAATCGATGGATTGTAGAATGATCATTTGCGTGACTCTGAACGAAGCAATACAAACCTAGCATGATGGTGCAGTTTTTAGCGCACTCAACTCGCATTCGGGAGGACGACGATTCATATCTGCGTCTATCCATCCAGATCTAGGCAAATGCCAGGTTGATTTCTTTGAAAGGACGCGGCCGACTACCTTCAACATCTTTCAAACATTCCGAGCTTGTGTGTGCGCTCCACCTCTAATGATGTCGGTGGGACGTTAAACCCTAATCTTCCTTTCTTCCTTCAAACACTATACAAGGAACTGAATCTGATACACAGTTGAAGTTATCTTTGGGAAGTCTGAAGTGTTGTGTGAAGGCAAGAGAGGCTATGTCGTAGACTTGTTGAAGTACAGGGGACCCAAAAGTCCGTTAGCACTTGAAAAGAGACTAATTCACGGAATAATGTAGATAGAGAGGTAAAAATTGACGCCCATGCCCGAAGTGACATGGAGTTCTATTAATATCAAAAACGAGTGCAAAAACTGTCCAACAGATGGCGCTGGGCAGCAACGCGTCAGTGAGAACCGTGTATAAAATGAGCTTTAGTGGGACGACTCAGATGCGCCAGCAGTCGTAGCATGTTGATTTTATCAGAAAAGACACTGTTAATGAAGCTTTACTATCAGAATGAAGAATCCGCCACTGCAGTTTTACGATCATGTAGCCATAAAAAGTGTATTCGAACAGGTAAAGGTCCTGTGACAAGTGTCGCTGTGAAGAAAATGACCAAGAAGTTCGAAGCCAACAGTTGTTTAGACGGTCGGCGCTGTAGTGGGCGACCAGACACAAGTGTTATTGCTACTCGGACATTTCAGGAAGAAATGGCACTACTTTTTGGAGAGCATTTGCGGTGTGGAAACTTCAAGAAATGGGGGAAGATGATGATTGGTTGTCTAACGTATTGTGGACCGACGAAGACTATTTTACACTCCGAGACTCTGCCAACACCAAAAACTGAAGAATTTGGGCTACCGAAAATCCTTCGAGGAAACTCAATTGCATTACGTGAAAGTCACGGTGTGGTGCATGTTTACCACATCAGTTGCGATCGGACCCTTTTTCTTTGAGGAAATGCTGGGTGCTGGTGTTCAGCCTGTCAGCGTGATGGGTACGAGGTACACAGATATGTTACCGAATCGTGTCGTCCCCAGCTTGGCTGGTAAACACCAGCTGGGAGGTGCGACTTTTACGGAGGATGGTGCTCCACGCCTCACTGCTGCATGTGTAAAAAATCTTTTGCGCACATCGTTTGGAGAGGATCGCGTACTGAGTCGCCGCTTCCGTCATGCTAGACCTCCCACGTCCCCAGAACCCAACACGTGTGATTATTGGTTGCGGGGTAATTTCACCCCATACCTACTGATATGGTGATGTTCACAACATTGTCCCTCGACCACAGGTAATGTTGATGAATGAAGGCCGACCTGTAGAGCATTTGTTATAAAGACGATCATCTTCCTTAAAATTCTGTTTTAGAGCTAAATTACTGATTTATTATCATATGAAGCGCCATCTGTTGGTCATTATGTGCACTTTTTTTGGTTTCAGTAAAACCCTATATAATATCAAGCGCGTGAGTAAATTTTTCCCTCTCTTCCTACTTTATACCCTGACGTAATGAATTTTGAAATGTTAACGGAGTTTTGAGCCACCTTGTGGGTATTATAACAGGATTATTTGATTGGAAGTGTGTAGCTTAACCAGGAGACCGCATTGGAATATATGATCAATAACTTTTGCTACACCTAAGGAAATAATGATGGCTTAGCTTATATTCTTCAGCTGCTACAGGAAATGTTTGAGATTAAGATTCTGGTCATCGGCATGATATTTAGTTCGGAACAACGCGATATGATAGGTACGATAGGTATCATTCAATAAGGTCGCTCCAATCGGAATGAACTGTCGATCTTCTTATGATCCTACTCCCCAGTCGTCTCAGGTCTTCAGGAAACAAAGCTGCGTCTCCATGATCGCTTTGTCTTCCCTCGTTTCCAATCAGTCCAGTTTGATCTCCCCTCTGTTGACGGCGATCCGGCACACGGCGGACTTACGATTCTTCTCCATGATGCTATCCATTATCACCCAGTCCCCTTAAACACTTCCTTCCAAGCAGTCGATGTACGTCTTTCCCTTTCTGGATATACCTTTTTTCCCTGTACCATATACATTCCATCGTCCATACCAATGGCAAGAGCCGATCTCCTTGGTCAGCTTCCACCCCCGTATTTGCTGGTTGGGGACTTCAACATCCACCACCCGCTTTGGGGACCTCTCCGTCCTTGTCCGAGAGGCTCCATATTGACTGACTTCTTCCACCAAGTGGATTTTGTTTCCCTCAACACTAGGGAACCTACTTCTTTGTCTGCCTCCACGTCAACCTACTTTCATTTGGACCTTTCGGTCGGTACTGTTCAACTAGCTCGGCACTTTGAATGGTTTGCTCTTGCTGATACACGCTCGAGAGACCATTTTCCATGTGTCCTCCAATTACAGTCACAATCGCCATCTATGCGCCCAAGACGCTGGTAGTTTTCTTAAGCCGATTGGACACTTCTCCTCTCTAGCAACATTTGATGACCGTCAGTTTCCTAGCATCGACTATCATGTTACTCATGTTACGGAAGTTATTCTTACAGCCGCGGAACGTTCAACACCTCATACCTCCCCTTCGCCCCAGTTCCTTGGAAGAACGAGGCATGCCGTGACGCAACACGTGAGCGGAGACGTGCTCTTAGCGTTTTCCAATATCATCCTACGTTGGCCAGCTGTATGTGCTATAAGCATTTACGTACGCGATGCCGTCGCATCATAAGCGACAGTACGAAGGCAAGTCTTCCCTACACCTAGGCCCTGTCGACCTTCCGCTCGCGGACGTTGCCAAATTCTTGGGACTTACGTTTGACAGAAAACTGTGCTGGTCTTCCCACGTTTCATATCTTTCAGCTCGCTCTCTGCGATCCCTCTACACCTTCCATGTTCTGAGTGGTATCTCCTGGGGAGCAGACCGAGTGGTCCTCCTCCGCCTATATCGCGAATCAGTGCGCTCGAAATTGGACTAAGGAAGCATAGTTTACTCATCTGCACGGCCGTCTATTCTTCGGCGTCTAGACTCTGTGTCCACCACCGTGGATTGCGTTTAGCTTCTTGAGCTTTTTACAGCAGCCCCGTGGTGAGCGTTTACGCTGAGACTGCTGAACCTCCGCTGTCCAATCGGCGAGCTGTCCTTCTGTGTCTTTACGCTAGTCATCAGAAACGAGGCAGCCGATATAGCGGCAAAGGCTGCAGTCTCTCTCCCTCGGCCCGCTGTTCGCATGGCTCCGTTTGCCGATCTCCAGAGCGTTTTATGTCGTCGTTGCTCTTTTATGGCACACACATAGGTCTGCACTTCTCGATAATAAATTAGGGGACGTAAAACCTCTTCCCTGTGCTTGTACCTCTTCCTCCCGCCTCTTCGTCGGGAGGAGGTAATTTTAACTAGACTCCGGATTGGGCACTATCTGTTTAGCCATCGACATCTTTTAAGTGGCGATCCTCCCCCGCTTTGTCCCCACTGGTCTCAATCGTGGGCGGTGAGACACCCTTTACTTCACTGCTCCTATTTTAATCCGCTACGCGCCTGTTTACAGCTGTCGCCTGATATATCGTCCATTTTAGCAGATGACACGCGCTCAGCCGATCGCGTCCTTGAGTTTATCAGTGTCAGTGAGATGACTCCTGTCATTTGAACCTCTTTTCGGGGAAAACAACCCCCCTTCAATAGAAGTTTTTTTAGGATTTCCTTCCTTTTTTAGTTTCCCTCCTTGAGTTTCGCTCCCATTGCTGTTGGTTTAAATTTCGGCCTTTTACCTTTCACTAAGCCACAGAATGGACGCTTATGACCGTAGCAAAAAAATGGCTCTGAGCACTATGGGACTTAACTCCTGAGGTCATCAGTCCCCTAGAACTTAGAACTACTTAAACCTAACTAACCTAAGGACATCACACACATCCACGCCCGAGGCAGGATTCGAACCTGCGACCGTAGTGGTCGCGCTGTTCCAGACTGTAGCGCCCAGAACCACTCGGCCACTCCGGCAGGCTGACCGTAGCAGTTTTGCGCCCTAAAACCGTAATCATATGAAAATAACCATGTGCGATCTGTTTTAGTTTCAGCTGGTTCAGATTTTGTAATGAATGTTGAAGACCTAACCGTACGAGGTTAGTTTTCTTTTGAAGACTAGTCTTCAGCACTCCACTCTATTAGTAGAGGAGAGGAATGATTTTGTTGCAGATGAAGAGATGGAACGACGGAATCGCCGAACGATGTTGCCAAAGATGGTGGCTTGGCTTTCAAGTGCGTTTAATTGCAGTTTCCATTCGTTACACCACTCGAGAAAGATATTCAGGCGACGTCGGACGGAGATTCTACCTGCTACTCATATTGTGTCCACGTTATAACGACAAGGAGCCATTGGCATCCATATGATTACTGTTACTGGTGCAGTTAAAGGGTATTTGAAAAAAAGGGTGGACTAATACGAGGAGACTTTGAAATGTAAGTTACCCATGACGTACCACGTTAAGACCATTGCACAACAGCGGTACATTGTCAATAGACATTACATATAATGGGTCTCCCGCAGATATAGTTCTGCTGCGATACGGGTAACAGGTGTCTCACAGTATGGAAGTAAAATGGGACAGAAATTGGAAACCTACCCGAAGTAGGCGGAACAGTACGATTCTTGTGGGATAAAAGAGTAAATTTCAGGCAGATTCATCGTGCAAATCTTGCGGTACATGGACCAAATGCAAAGTCGCGCCCAGCCGTAGCGAAATGGTGCTATAATCACACAGACGTGTGTGATGTAGATCGGGGAGTAAGGCCATCGATATCGACCACAGAGGTCAACGTCCAGGCAGTAGAGGAAATGATTCGCAGCAGGCACAGTTTTACGACGATGAGGACGTTCACAAAGCGCTTCTCGAATGGGTCCGTGACGAAGGAGCGGATTTCTCTCGAGGGACAAATTTCTGATCTTTGTTTCCATTTATTTTACTAATGGGAAATTTATTTCATTAACACTTGTAATGAATTTTATAACTTACCGATGCAATTTTAAACATCTGAGCAAGCGTGCAAAAGTATTAAAGTTTTTAAGTATTGTCAGTTTACATTTTACAAAATAAAACAGTTTATCTCGCGTGACACACATACAGTTCAATTCAACATGGTTTTAAATTTTTGACTGCAGCGTTATTTCTTATTAGTGACGAGAACGTTTCTCGTCCTCATTCATACCTCCACGCAAAGGAAAATAGACAGAAAGTTAACTGGATAATCGCGGCAGACGACTGAGATGACGTCGTGGCGGTAGGGGGCCTTACAGGGGTTGGCTAACGACACGCGGTTGATGATCTCCGATGATCTCTGAGAGACCGCCACCCACGCTAGAGCTGAATCCGGCAGAACATCTGACAATCACGTGCATCAGGGTTGACGTGGCAGTTCTTGGTTGAACGTCTCCATACAGCTCATCGTTCGGTATTATGAAACTGATTAAAGTCCTGCATCAGTGATATAAAGAAAAAAAATGATAGATGCTAAGCGGCCCTGGACGGAATCCTGATTAATACATTTATTTCATCGTAAGTCTTAGCTAGTTTATGTGTATTGACGTGATTAACGCTATGTGTAGACCGTGGGAACTTATACTTTTCATTCACTTTATGATGGCATTCGTGTTACTGAAGCTACTTTATTCCATTGTTTTAACCAAACAGTTTCTGCGTGGTCGTAGTAAAGAATTCAACTCTCGGCTATTTAGATGTTCGGACAACATGGTGTGGAATAACAGTGATTGATATAAAATTAACTTAGAATTTAGGAAAACAGTCTTAATCGCGTTTATGTACTTATTTGTACTTACAGAAGTGTCTACAACAAGCTCTGAGTGAGCGCCATTGTAGATCACTGAAGTCTTGCACATTTTAAAAGTTTTACCCGTTACGCGATAACAATGGTGGCTGCGGCAAACGCCATGGCGGACCACTAGATGGCAGATGCCCTGCGGCAGTAGCTCATTTACCGCGATTGTTGGTGTCTCTGTGTGGATGCACTAAGGATTGATGGCTTTCATACCACCACGCAAAAGAAAATAGACAAAAAGTTTACTGGATAATGGCGGCAGACGATTGACATGACGTCATGGCGCTGCGGAGCCTTCCAGGCGACACGCGGTTGGTGACCTCCGATGACCTCTGAGAGACCGTCACCATTACAACCCGTATCCAGTTCCAGCTGACGTGAGTACCAACTCATTACAAGGGAGTCGACTTTCAAAAATTTCCGTGGATGCTTATCAATGGCACAATATAATATATGTTTTCTGGGGAGTCTCGATATTTTTTAAAAGTGATTACCTTTCATTTATGATCTTTTATGAACAGTGCCTATGTCATAAGGATGTGTACTGTGATAAAGTAAAATATACCGGTACTATAAGCACACGTCGAGACTGCCGTAGCTCAGTCGGTAACACAGCTGACTTAAAAGCAGTAGAAACGAGATCAAACTAGGGTTCGAATGTACTTGGACAAAACCACACCCCCGACGCGCTATGTACGCGATGCGGGCCCGGCTGCAAAAATATTAATCCTGACCCCCTAACATAAATCCTATAAACTATCATTAACTAACTATTGAGGTAGTCTGTAAAAATCGGCTTCCTTGTAGCCCGGATTATTCTTTATTATTTCTCAATATTGGCAAGCAGATATTTTAAAACAGTCATTGACGAACGGAGCGGGGCATTTTAACACGTCACTTGTAAGGAAACACGAATGCAAGACGAAAAGACGGAATTCCATTCACAGTACACTGCGACTGTTAATCTGAGAAGTGCCTTTAACTTGGTCAGAAAAAGGCAAGGAAAGGGTGAGAATGTTGCTTGGTTGCCTTTGCACAAAGACATCTGAAACAAACAGATGTGTTTTAGAGGTCATAAATTTTAACTTACATCTCAGTGTTTTAGTAGTTCGTTATTTTTTGATAAAGGATAGTGAGAAATATTTACTTTATTTTGTTTTTTATCAAAAAAGATTATATATGTGGGTGCTCGAGCCCCGGTGCACATACGTACTCGGTGCGCATGACACATTATTTACTGTTCGTCTTCAAATGTTCTCATCTGTTTTCCTCACGATAGCCCTACGATGTCACTAATAAGCATGTCTTGAATTTCTCATTTTAACATACCATGTCCTTTGCACAGAAGCACTCGATTCACATCCCTGTGCGTTCTAATTGGAAGACAGAAGTGGAGCATTAAAATGTCTTGCTAAATATGTGTGGAAAGTACCATATATATCTCCATAAGACGAAAAAAGTCTGGAACATTTATGTGTACTAAATTCGGGAGTTCAGCTGCCATTAACTTTCAGTTCATGGGAGCTGTATGAATATCCAGTTCTTCCAGAGTCACCTCGCCAAGTGTGGGCGACTAAGACATTTCTTCAGGTACAAATGTCTTGCTTTATTATTCTAGCTCTACAAACTGGCAGGAAGAGGAATCTGATAATGGATTCCAGATATCTGATAACTATAAGCTAACCAATGCTAGAGTTTACCTAAACTCTCAATTTTTCCACACAGTGAGTTGCAGCTTGATTGGGATAAAAAATATATATGAAGAATGATGATGGTTTTGGATGCACAATCAGCCCACTGAAGCTTAAGGATTTATCAACCATAGTGGCGATAGACTGTTCAAAGGAACGAGAAGCGATGAAGACTGGAATGGTGGATGCATGTATTGAATTCGAATCATCGCAAAATTTCTTTGCAGGCACTACAGATACACATTATTGCTACATGGTCGTCTTGAAAACTGCTCGCCACTAACAGGAATTGTGCAAATTGTAATGTACATCTAGAGAGATATACAACACTTGGAGTATTTTACAATGATGCCCCAAAATATGAACATGATAGCAGACACACAAGAGTTTTACAGTGAGTTTCGACTCTTTGTTCAAATGGTTCAAATGACTTTGAGCACTATGGGTCTTAACTACTTAGGTCATCAGTCCCCTAGAACTTAGAACTACTTAAACCTAACTAACCTAAGGACATCACACACATCCATGCCCGAGGCAGGATTCGAACCTGCGACCGTAGCGGTCACGCGGTTCCAGACTTAGCGCCTAGAACCGCTCGGCCGCCTCGGCCGGCCGACTCTTTGTATTTAAACATGGTGCATCATTACATTCTCCGATGACAGACAGGTATTAACAGGGTATTGCACAATCGTCGCTTCACCCAAACGTTTTAGTTCAGTGCGGTGTCCGAACACTCAGAGAACAGTGGTGTAGTTGACAGACTTTACCATGCAAAACGCTGAGGTGATGATGGTGAGGCATTTGAATATACAGTATGTTGTCATTGCTCCGAACTTATGACCAATGAGGCAGCATAGTTTATGTCAACATAGTTTATGTCAAAGGTCATGAGAAGATGTTCTGCTTAGAATGGAAATGAAGTCCCTTGCTTCTTGACAGAGCGTAGGGGAACGATGCGGGAGACCCGCGCCTCCGTACTAGGCAAGCTCCTAATGGAGCTTTCCTCCGACTGTAGTGGGGATGAATCTCGGGGCGCAGATGAAAATCCCTGACGGCGCCGGGAATCGAACCCGGGACCCGGTACTCGGGAAGCTAGAACGCTACCGCGAGACCACAAGCGGCGGACTCCTGCTTAGAAGGAATTTATGTAAGTGCGTCTACCCAGAATTTTGAAACAAAACATGTCCTGCCCTTAAGCAGATAAAGAAGAAGAGGTACGAACAACACGAATTTATGAACACTTCAGAAAATGTACCATCACTACTGAACTGGTTTACAAATCAATAAATAGTCTTTCTTTTTAATTTTGTATTTATTCACCTCATAATTTCCTCCTCCTCGCTTACAGGCTTATGGTAAGTAAGAGTATTTACCATATATTGTCTGAGTTCTTCAAGAAGAGTAGGAGAAATAATTATGGAGAACTGATCTATACATCGTTGAATGCCAGTCATCCAAGTGACAAATGCGAATCATCTGCAAAGTGGAATGTTTTTCTGGTGTACATGTCTCTAGCCCCAGCAAGACGGTCCAGCTGTGCAGCTGTGGATGGAGCAGCCTTGGCGGAGTCATCAGAGCACATGTTGCACCGTGTCAGTGCGCTGTGAGACTTTCAGGTGAGGAAATTTATGACATTATTGTTTCACCAGAAGCAGCAACATTTGAGTGGTAAACAATCCATAACATTCGACATAAAAGTTTTCTGGATATGGTACCGCGTAATAATCTATAAAGCTACTGCTGTTGGAGAGAAAACCAACGTTTCGCCCACGGTTGCAGCGGCCTTCTTCTGGGTCTAATCCATAACATGGATACGTAACAACTGCTGGTACGCAATCGTCAAAAACGTGTGACATTATCGTTTCTTACCAGAATCACTTTCCACTTGTTCGTGGAAATTCTTGAAAATTTTCGATCACACCAGCGTCAGCGACATGCGTGCAGAAAGAAAAATCTAACGCAACATTTGTCAGAAACACTGTGCAGTGATCTTCACGGAAATATACCGCTGGAAGTTGCAACTTGTCTGATGACGAAATACTTTCTCTCGATGCGCATGTACATGCAAAGAAATGTGCACACATCCCGGACACTGTGTGTACAGACTCTAAGACAAATGTAAGACTCACCATAAGGTAATTATCCGAATGGAACGAAAATCGGTAAGTATCATTATGATTTCAGAAAAATGAATGGCTTATTCAAAAGAAAGAGCTTCATCAATTCTTGTCACGGTTCGCGCAGCTCCCCCCGTCGGAAGCTCGAGTCTTCCCTAGGGCATGAGTGTGTGTGTTGTCCTTAGCGTAAGTTAGTTTAAGTTAGATTAAGTAGTACGTAAGCCTAGGGGCCGATGACCTCAGTCCTTACCACAGATTTTCAAAATTTCCACTAACCTGGTGATCTCTTCATCTCTCAGAATGTTTTCTATTAACAGATCCATTCTTTTGTTCAAGTTGTCACAAATTTTTTATCTCCCCAATTCTATTCAGTACCTCCTTGTTAGTTACGTGAACGACCCCATCTAATCTTCAACATCTTTTTGTAGCACTGTACTTCGTAAGCTTCTATTCTCTTTTTGTCTAAACTGTTTATCGTCCATATATGGCAATACCCCGTACAAATACCTTCAGAAAAGACTTCCTAACACTTAAACCTATATTCGATGTTAACAAATTTTTCTTCTTCAGAATTCTATTTCAACCATAATTAATTATTTTGCTACCGAAACAGAAAAACTCATCTATTACTTTAAGTGTCTCGTTTCCTAGTCTAATTCCCTTCGGATCCCATGATTTAATTCGACTACATTCCATTATCCCTGTTTTGCTTTTATTAATGTTCATTTTATATTTTCCTTTCAAGACATTGTCAAATCGGTTCACCTGATCTTCCACGTCCTTTTCTGTTTCTGTCAGAATTAGAATGTCATTGGCAAACCTTAAAGTTTTTGCTTCTTCTCCCTGAACTTTAATTCCTACTCCCGATTTTTCCTTGGTTTCCTGCACTGCTACTTCAATCTGCAGATTGAATAACATCGGGGATAGGCTACAACCTTGTCTCACTCGCTTCTCAACCACTTCTTCCCTTTCACACCCCTCAACTTGTAATTGCCGCAAAGTTTCTGTACAGGTTGTAAATAGTCTGCCGGCCGGAGTGACCGTGCGGTTCTGGGCGCTACAGTCTGGAACCGAGCGGACGCTACGGTCGCAGGTTCGAATCCTGCCTCGGGCATGGATGTGTGTGATGTCCTTAGGTTAGTTAGGTTTAATTAGTTCTAAGTTCTAGGCCACTGATGACCTCAGAAGTTAAGTCCCATAGTGCTCAGAGCCATTTGTAAATAGTCTTCCGTTCCCTCTATTTTACCACTGCTACCTTCAGAATTTCAAAGAGAGTACTTCAGTCAACATTTTCAAAAGCTTTCTTTAAGTCTATAAATGCTAAAAACTTAGGTTTGTCTTTTCTTAACCTATCTTCTAAGATAAGCCGTAGGGCCAGTATTGACTCGCGTGTTCATGCATTTCTCCAGCATCGAAACTGATCTTCCACGAGGTCGGCTTCAACCAGTTTTTCTTCTGCAAGGAATTCGTGTTAGAATTTTGTAAGCATAACATTAAACTGATTGTTCGGTAATTTTCAAATCTGTTGCAACTGCTTCCTTCGCAATTGGAATTACGACATTCTTCAAGTCTTAGGGTATTTCGCGTGTCTCTTACATCTTGGATATTACATGGAAGAATTTTGTCACGGCTGGCTCTCCCAAGGCTGGGACTTTGATCTGTCAGCTATGTCAAATTCCTTTCGCAGTACCAGATCTCCCATCTCATCTTCATCTATGTCGACTTCGCTTTCTATAATATTGCCTTCAAGTTCACCTCCCTTGCATAGATCCTCTATAAACTCCATTCACCTTCCACCTTTCCCTTCTTTACTACTTAGGACTGGTTTTCCAGCTGAGCTCTTGATATTCATACAACCGCTTCTCTTTTCTCAAAAGGCTTCTTCCACTTTTCTGTGGGCGATATGTATCTTTCTCCTAGCGAAATATGCCTCTAAATTCTTACATTTGTCCTCTATCCATTCCTGCTTAGTCATTTTGCACTTTCTGTCAATCTTATTTTCCAAACTTTTGTTCATTTACTGCATTATTAAATTTTCTCCTTTCATCAGTTAAATTCAATATCTGTTGCGTTAGCCGAGGATTTCTAATAGGCCTTATCTTTTTATCCATTTGATCCTCTGCTGCCTTCACTATTTCCTCTCGTAAAGCTACCCTTTCGTCTTCTAGTATATTCCTGTTCCCTGTTCTAGTCAGTTGTTGCCTAATGCTGCTTCTGAAACTCTCAACAACCTCTGGTTCTTTCAGCTAATCCAGGTCCCATATCCTTAATTTCCTACCTTTTTAAAAAATTCCTTCAGTTTTAATCTATAATTAATAATCAATAAATTGTGATCAGAGTTCCTGGGAATATACTACAATTTAAAGTCTCCCTGGAAATGTCTCACAATTTAAAATCTCGTTCCTAAATCTCTGTCTAAGCAGTAAATAATCAGTCGGAAACCTCTCAGGGTCTTCACGTCTCTTCCACATATACAACCTTCTTTTATTATTCTTAAACCAAGTGTTGGCGACGATTAAATTACGCTCTGTGCAATTTCTTTCCTCCAGTCAATATTCACCTACTATCTGCTGCTACCGAATTCCAGATCCTCATAGCAATTAAATTTTCGTCTCCTTTAACTATCTGAATAATTTCTTTTATCTCATCATACATTTCTTCAATCTCTTCATCATCTGCAGAGCTAGGAGGCATATTATTCATAATTGTTAACTCTACCCTTGCATTACCGCTATTTGAATTTATAATCCTGTATTCATCTGACGAGAAGTCGTGCTCCTCCTGTCACCGAACCTCACTAATTCCCGCTATATCTAACTTCAAGCTATCCATTTCCATTTTTAAATTTTCTAACCGACCGCTCGATTAAGGGATCTAATATTACACGCTCCGCTACGTAGAATGCCAGCTTTTGTTTCTCCTGATGACGACATCTTCCTGAGTAGTCCCCGCCCAGAGATCTGAATGGGGGAGTACATCACCTCCGGAATATTTTACTCAAGAGGAGGCCATCATCATTTTACCACACAGTATAGCTCCATACCCTTGGGAAAAATTACGGCTATAGTTTCCCTTTGTTTTGCTGTGTAACCAGCACAGCAAGGCCGTTTTGGTTTATGTTACAAAGCCGCATCAGTCAATCATCCAGACTGTTGCCTCTGCAAATACTGCAAAGGCTTCTGCTCCTCTTCAGGAACCACACGTTTGTTTGGCCTCTCCACAGGTACCCATCCATTGTGGCTGCACTTATGGCACGGTATCTGTATCGCTGAGGCACGCATGGCACCACACCGACTGCATGGTCCACGGTTCATGGGGTGGTTCTGGCCCTTATGCAAGCAGTTCTTCAGCTTGGCATAGACTGATAGAGAGGACTGTTGGATGTCCTCCTGAGTCTCATCGTGCTAAAGTCTGGCGCGTTAGATCGTCAAAATCCCGAGATGGTTCAAGTGTCCTGCCCATAATGCTCCAAACGTTCTCAATTGTGGAGAGATCCGGCGACTTTACTGGCAAAGGTAGTGTTTGGCAAGCACGGAGACAAGCAGTAGAAACACTTGCCACGGGCTGGCGGGCACTATCTTGCTGAAATGTAAGCCTAGGGCAGCTTGCCACGGATGGCAACTATACGGGGCATATAATATCGTCGACATATCCTTGTGCTACAAGAAAGCGGCAGATGACAACCAAAGGGTTTCTGCTATGAAATGGCATCCCTACACTTCAACTCCTGCCTGTCAGGTTGTATGGCAGGCGGCAGTCAGGTTGGTACCGCTCAGCTGTCCAGGGCGTCTTCAGACACGTCTTTGGCCTGTAATCTCATTGATTTGCGTAGAATTGTCTTCAGTGATGAGTCCACCTCGAACTGAGCTCCGATGACCAGATAGGGCGTGTCTGAAGACGGCCTGGACAGTGAGGTGATACCAATATCATTGTTGCCCGCCGTACAGTCTGACAATCAGGAGTGCTGATCTGGGGTGCCATTTCATTTCACAGTAAGATGCCTTTGTTGTCATCCGCCACCACCATACAGCGCAGCGATATCCTATGTCCTGTATTGTTACCCTTAATGGTAAGCCATCCTTGGGTTACGTTTCAGCCAGATAATGCCCACACAAGAGTTTCTACTGCTTGTCGTCATACTTGCCGAACGCTACCTTGGCCAGCAAGATCATCGGATTTCTCCCTAACTGAGAACGTTTGGAAAATTGTGTGTAAGGCTCCCCAACCAGTTTGCGATTTCGACGACGTAACACAATAATTGGACATAATTTCACACGATATCGCTCAGGAGGACATCCAGTGTCTCTGTCAATCAATGCCAAGCTGAATAACTGCTTGCATACGAGCCAGAGATGCCAGGAGTGATTTGCTTGATCTCTAAAGTTCTTACTCCTTAATAAACTACCCAACTTTTCTGATACTGTAGTGTTTGCCTGTGCATGTACATCACATCTACCTATTTCCGTCTCATTTGAGTAATTCATTCGTGGTGCGTAGGGTGTTTTTTTTTTCTTTTTTGTCTTACAGGGTACAATCAGCGGTCAACAGTTCCTGCCCACTTGAGTGTGATCAGCATCATGAAACGATCAGTATATGCTGTTGGTGAAGGAGTAAGTAAATGCTCCCGCTTGAGGAGGCGATTGATGGTGGGAGTCCGCCATCACTCCCTCTCACTGATGCATCACACGCAGAGTTAATGCAAGATGACAATGGTGCATGTAAGTAGCAGCTATTTTATGTGTGTTTCTAAATTTCTTTTTCGACACTGTTATGATATTGACTGTTATGTTGCTTTTAGGTTTGGTTGGTAATTTTCCAATGAGTCCTACAGATATGAGTCAGGGACCATAAGTAACTGATCCTGGTATGCTAGATACCTCTCTAAATGTTTGAGTTTCTGTTCCTTTTCTTCTCAGCTAGGGTCTTTTTCTCGTTGGTCAGAACCTTTTGCTCATAATGTGCCATCGCCATTCGCAAAATTAGAGGGATGGCGTTTGCATGAAAGTCTATGAATTGATATGTTAGACTTGGCATCCCAGATATCTGCGAATGATGATATCATGTAGTATATATGTATGTGTTTTATATACAGGGTGTTACAAAAAGGTACGGCCAAACTTCCAGGAACCATTCCTCATACACAAATAAAGAAAAGATGTTATGTGGACATGTGTCCGGAAACGCTTAATTTCCATGTTAGAGCTCATTTTAGTTTCGTCAGCATGTACTGTACTTCCTCGATGCACCGCCAGTTGGCCCAATTGAAGGAAGGTAATGTTGACTTCGGTGCTTGTGTTGACATGCGACTCATTGCTCTACAGTACTGGCATCAAGCACATCAGTACGTAGCATCAACAGGTTAGTGTTCATCACGACGTGGTTTGGCAGTCAGTGCAATGTTTGCAAATGCGGAGTTGGCAGATGCCCATTTGATGTATGGATTAGCACGGGGCAATAGCCGTGGCGCGGTACATTTGTATCGAGACAGATTTCCAGAACGAAGGTGTCCCGACAGGAAGACGTTCGAAGCAATTGATCGGCGTCTTAGGGAGCACGGAACATTCCAACCTATGACTCGCGACTGGGGAAGACCTAGAACGACGCGGACACCTGCAATGGACGAGGCAATTCTTCGTGCAGTTGACGATAACTCTAATGTCAGCGTCAGAGAAGTTGCTGCTGTACAAGGTAACGTTGACCACGTCACTGTATGGAGAGTGCTACGGGAGAACCAGTTGTTTCCGTACCATATACAGCGTGTGCAGGCACTATCAGCAGCTGATTGGCCTCCACGGGTACACTTCTGCGAATGGTTCATCCTCATTTCAGTGCAAATGTTCTCTTTGCGGATGAGGCTTCAATCCAACGTGATAAAATTGTAAATTTTCACAATCAACATGTGTGGGCTGACGAGAATCTGCACGCAATTGTGCAATCACGTGATCAACACAGATTTCATGTGAACGTTTGGACAGGCATTGTTGGTGATGTCTTGATTGGGCCACATGTTCTTCATGACTTCATACGGGATACTCTACCTGTGCTGCTAGAACATGTGCCTTTACAAGTACGACACAACATGTGGTTCATGCACGATGGAGCTCCTGCACATTTCAGTCGAAGTGTTCGTACGCTTCCCAACAACAAATTCGGTGACTGATGGATTGACTTTCATTTATGGGGACATTTGAAAGCTCTTGTCTACGCAACCCCGGTACCAAATGTAGAGACTCTTCGTGCTCGTATTGTGGACGGCTGTGATACAATACGCCATTCTCCAGGGCTGCATCAGCGCATCAGGGATTCCATGCGACGGAGGGTGGATGCATATATCCTCGCTAACGGAGGACATTTTGAACATTTCCTGTAACAAAGTGTTTGAAGTCACGCTGGTACGTTCTGTTGCTGTGTGTTTCCATTCCATGATTAATGTGATTTGAAGAGAAGTAATAAAATGAGCTCTAACATGGAAAGTAAGCGTTTCCGGACACGTGTCCACATAACATATTTTCTTTCTTTGCGTGTGAGGAATGTTTCCTGAAAGTTTGGCCGTACCTTTTCGTAACACCCTGTATACGTGCCAAATGCTGCTGCTGTTGTTGTTGTTTCATGTAAACATAACAAGCACTCTTGTTTGTTCTAAAGTGCCAGGTTCTGATGCTGGTGATAATGATGCAGAGTTTCTACAACTGGTTAATAAATATGAACTATGGTCTACATCACCACCAACCTTACAAGCCACAGCAAGGCTCAGGTGAGAAGATTATGGAGGGGATGTGTGCAGTTGGGCGAGGTGGAGTATTTTTAGTAAGGCTATGTGTACTTGCATATGTGCATAGTTCCACATGATACAAATAGACTGTATGCGTGTGTGTGTGTGTGTGTGTGTGTGTGTGTGTGTGTGTGTGTGTGTGTGTGTGTGTGTGTGTGTGTACTTCAGAATTACTTGATGACTTGGAATTGATGACTTTGCAAAAAGCGTCTGGACACAAGCTTGCTGCATCTTGACTTCAACAGTAGGAACTATCATGAGCAACAACAATACCATCACGGGACCCCATGTTGATGCAGCCATCGACATTATATCATCACCTCATTCAGGCCCATTTCGTTATCATCTGCAGCCTAGCAGTAGCAGCCCCACAGCCTATCTTGTTCATGAACGCTGGGTAAATCATGCAGCTGCATAAGACTACTCTGTGACTGCCAGTGCTCTCAGGGATTGGATCTTTCAATGCCACATTGATTACACCAACGTGAGGTATCAAGATACATATATCTTCCTTCATGCTCGCGGAGCAGTGAAGCAGTGATTAAAAGGGACTTCCCTGAAATGCAGAGTATATGCATGTGGTGAATGTTTGTCAGAAGTTCAACATCTCTAATTAAGAGGGATATGCTAAATTGTACATGGAGACAGATGTGCACTTGTTTGAGAAATTCCAGAATGAATGCCTGGGCACATATACAATGGATTCTATCTTCTGTTACATCGTGCCAGGGATTTCGTGGGATGTAATGTTAGAAAAGACATGTTTCAACATCAGACTGTTTTTCCCAACGCACGATTCGTGAGGACTTTGCCAGTGTTCCCACAGTTATGCCAAGGCGAATAACCTATGATTGAGTGTCCTTATGTCGTCCTTATAATAATTTCATCATCATCGATGCGCATGTCGCCAAAGTGGCGCCAAATAAAAAGACTTGCACTAGCCAGCTAAACAAGCCCAGATGGGGTTGGTTCAAATGGCTCTGAGCACTATGCGACTTAACTTCTCAGGTCATCAGTCGCCTAGAACTTACAACTAATTAAACCTAACTAACCTAAGGACATCACAAACATCCATGCCCGAGCAGGATTCGAACCTGCGACCGTAGCGGTCGCTCGGTTCCAGACTGTAGCGCCAGATTGGGTCTCCCAGTCAACAAAGCCATATGATCATTTCATCTGGTAACTACCAATTTTATGTGTGCCGCTGAAAAGTTCGCGAGTAGATTTTGTACTGGATTCGGCCACTGGAGGCCACCCAACCTGCTATTACGACAATAGTTTATAGGTCGGAGCGCAAGGCTTCGCCGGCCGCTTGTGTATTGGTAATTGTATTTTACCATGTCTTCTATGTGTGTGTACTGTTAGAGCAATAAACTACGGCGTTCTTGGGTTAGAACACTTTTTAGCGACGAGTACGGTATCCGACTCCACGCGTTCCACTTCAGTTGTCGGTCTTCCGAGTTTAATTTCCATGGAGGCAGTGCTTAAAGCTCTTCTCGAGGAAGAGCAGGAGCTGACAGTTGCTATTTTCAGTTTAACGACTATACTGGCACAACCTACGGCCCATCAAACAACATATCCGCCGCCGTTATCTGCGCACAGCGAAGCAGCAGCATACTGGAACGGTTACGAAAAACGCCTACGGCAACATTTCCAGATATGTGGGGTAATAGACGTAAATTTGCGCAAAGGCCCTTTTTTGTCGTGAATTTCATCTCGTGTGTATCAGTTGTTGTGTCAGCTCGCCTCCTTACAAGAATCACCACGTCTTTCTTTCGATCAGATGTGTGAGATACTACCTAGCACTGTAAACGTGCTAGCGTTATTGCTGCTCGTGTGGTGTCCTACTGCTGCAAAAAGCAGCCAGAACAGTCATACAGGGCATGGGCAGCAGAACTACATGGACTTAGCTGTCGTTAATTTTGAGACAAATATTCATAGCCGGCCGGATTGGCCGAGCGGTTCTAGGCGCTACACCCTTTCGGCGTGAGGTTATGCGTTTATTAGATGTGAACCACTGGGCTCTGTCACGTACAAAGGCATCAGCATGCAGACATGTTTTTTGGCCAGGCATTGACGGGGAAATAACTCGAATTGTTGCAGCCTGTCCACAGTGGGCCTCCCATAAGACGGCTCCCCATGCTCCTCTGTCACCGTGGCCAGATCCGGAACACATTCATGCAGATTTTGTGGGACCCTGTTGTAAGTGATGCTTATTCTAAGTTTTCGTAAATGGTGCGTTGTCTGTCTACTACTGCTGCGGCAACTATTTTAGCTTTGTCAAAAATTTTTGCTCCGGAAAGTCTTCCGTATACGTTAGTCACAGACAACGGCCTCCAGTTCATATCTGGGAATTGTGAAGATTTTTGTAAAAAAAAAAATGTTGTTCGCCAAGTCACGGCTCCACCTTTCCACTCTGAGTCGAATATGGAAGCAGAACAACTAGGACGAACATTTAAGACTTGGACGAAAAATATGTCCCCTATGTGTAACCGGAAGTAGCTCTTGACCAAATCCTCAGTTCTTATAGTTCACCTCTTTTGGCAATAAGACCGGGCAGAGTTGTTGTACAGTCGTCACCCCCCCCCCCCCCCCTCCACCCCCCCCCACCCCACCCAGATTCTGCTGCAACTGCTTCGGCTGACGCCAGGCCATCCGCCGGCACCGGTATTCCAGTGTTTCTTCCTCGTCACAGCTGTTTGTGCGCTGAGGTTTGGACGCCTGCCAAAGTGGGTGCCGGCGGTAGTCTAGAGTACCCATGGCTGACGCCTCTGCGTCGTTTGCTCGGCTGAGGGGAGGACGCCGCGACACTTCGACCAGCTACGACATCGGGAGGGCCGCTGAGCCCCCGTGTCCGCTGTCTGTCCGGCCGTCTCCAAAATCGCGGACAATCTCCTCGCCCGCCCCGCTACCGCTGCCAACGTTTTCACAACTGTCTCCTTTGCTCTGGTTGGCCCCTTCAGCTGTCGGGGGCTGTTACGTCTGCCACAGACGGCCCCTGCCAGGCAGACTACACTCAAGAAACCCCTGTGTACCATATAACATACACAAGCACTTGCAGGCGCAACCAAGAGGAAAACAATTCTTCCAAACAAACAGAACTTGCTAGAGACTAATGCGAATCCTTTTCTGCAGAGGTCGCCTCACAGATAGAGGGAAAGTTGGAGTACTCCGCCGGCCTCCGCCGGCTTTGTAAGGCCAGCGCAGCAGCAGTGCAGTCAGTTCCTCGCCGAGCTAGGACCAGCTCTGACGGACGTCACTGACGCTCTTGATGAATGGTCGTCTACAAGTTATTTGTTTTTGTGTGTATAGTGATTGTTCGAGAAGTGTTGTTCAGTTTAAATAAACGACATTATACTGAGTGTTCAACAATACTGAGTATTCTTCAGTGGATCCCATCCTCGTCCCATTAGTCTAGGAAGTTCTGTTTGTTTGGAAGAATTGTTTTCCTCTTGGTTTCGCCTGCAAGTGCTTGTGTATGTTATATGGTACACAGGGGTGTCTTGCGTGTAGTCTGCCTGGCAGGGGCCGTTTGTGGCAGACTTAACAGGGGCCTGTCCTATAATATGGCCTCTCATGGGATGATTTGGGAGGGGCGGGGGGGGGGGGGGGGAGGATGTTGAGGGGGCTCCCGACCCCACAAACCGTTGACAGCTTAACGTCGACCGTAACAAGTCGACGTGAGCAGTGTTCACTTCTTTACAAAGGAAGGGCAGTGGCGTAGCTACCAATTTTGTGTATGCACCGCTTCATACTCCGAGCGTGAAGTTGTGCTAGATTCGGCCACCAGAGACCACTTGGCCTGCCGGCTGCATCATCTGTTGAAATTAAGTACTATACAGGCCTGAGGACAAGGCTCTGCTCGCCAGGTGTGTATTGCTAATTGTATTGTATCTTGTCTTCCATGTGCATGTGTTGTTGGTGCAATAAATTGCAGTGTTCTCGGGTTAGAACATCTCATTTCGTATGAAACGATAGATAACCCCCATGAAATAAATAGGCAACTTGAAAAATCAACTGCTATGAAGACTGGAAACGCCATAAAATAAGTTCCTTGACTTGATCTCACCTATTGCTTGTGGTTGGAGGACCTGGGCACTCAGTTGGATAAAGTAGTTCATTAGTTACACAATCAAAGAGTTTGATCAGGTGAACAAGAGATTTATTCAGAAAATACAGGAGTTTAGCCCAATATGTTAAAAGTCAGATTAACAAGAATTTTATAATGACATTACTTCAACAGAATAAAAAAAATTGAATAATCATTTGGGTCGCCACCAGCACGATGCTGGACAGTTATGGTTGAAGTGATGCCCAGATACATAAAGGACACAAACTGTGAATTCAGTCCGTGATATTATATTTTATAATACAGGCAATAAAAAATTACAGGGGATGAATCAGAAAAAAAATGCACAGCAGATTAAGAAATAATTAAAGGTTCAGGAAGATTATCAAAAGACGCATGTACTCCCATCATTCATCGCAAGAAAACTAATCGAAATATGAGTTGTTACTTGAATACAGTTAAAGGTCCCCTTGAAACAGTAAATGAAACTGTAGAACACCTGCATGTAATTCGGTGAAGTGCGTAGAGCGTATGATACACAAGTTCAGACCGTAAGTCGGAAATGAGCTCCCCTACCCTCTCTCTGTCGCGACTTCCGAAGTCTGACGAGCGCGCTGCAATCACGGTCTTACCGTGGCTGTGACTGAACCGGCTGCTGACGTGTCGCCGTGCTCCGTTCTGCAGTGGCTGCTAGTCGTGGCTGGTGCGGGCCGGAGTGTTGTCACCGCGAGCCGCAGATCTCATCATCTTCATGATTACGGATCGTGGATGCGCACAAAATCTTTAAGACCTGAGCAAGTTCAATGTTAAACGGAACACCGAAGTCAAAAAACACCGACGAGCAGAGAACCATGAGTCACCTCCGATTTTTCATAGCTTTCTATCAGACTTCGGAAAGACACCTTCACAGAAACCTTCACAGAAAGGGCCTAAGTGCTCCTCAAATGGGGGATCTAGAAGTCAATTCACTAGTTCCCGCCAACAAGTTAGTAATGTATCTGCTAGTGAGCTTTGCATTTTCAGAAACGAGGACAGAGTGTAGCCACAGTTCCACGGCCGGTCTTGCTTGTAGGAAAGTCTGAAAATTTTACAGACGCATGTGTGGCCATGCATCTAGAATGTGGAATAGTCTGCAAACCAAACACAAACGAATATCGGCAAGCGGTCAGCTGAAGTTTACTAGCACTCGGAATTCTTACCCCTATCGAGACTGGTCACCCCTTCCGCTACTTAGAGCGCTGGATGCTCCTTGAACAGCCCTTCTGTCCCATTGCTCAGAGTTCCGTCAAGAACAGCGCTGAAGGGCTCAATCAGCTATATGTACAGCCGGCCGTTGTGGCCGAGCGGTTCTAGGCGCTTCAGTCCGGAACCGCGCTGCTGCTACGATCGCAGGTTCGAATCCTGCCTCGAGCATGGATGTGTGTGCTGTCCTTCGGTTAGTTAGGTTTAAGTAGTTCTAAGAATAGGGGACTGATGACATCAGATGTTAAGTCCCATAGTGCTCAGCGCCATCTGAACCATTTTTTTGACCTATTTTTATGGTCTGTTACCACGATAACCTCACTTTGAGTGGCGTCTGGTTCCTTGAGGCCTGTGCTAAAACTCCACCTGTAGCCCGCCCCAAGCAAAAGGTGTTCCCTCAGCCCCAAATACAGATGCTTTAGAGAGGAATGGCTACAATTGAAACGTCCCCTTAGAAAAATTAGTGAATTACTGTGCTGGTAAACCCCTTACGTTATTTGATTTTCAAACAGCTGAGCAAAACTGAACGTACTCAGACATTTCTCTCTTTACTTATTCTGATCATCACTAAACTGACACACAATATTTTTAGCGCAACGCAATCTGACTTTTAATAATCCCTACAAAAGAATGGCCCTGACTAACAATAACCTATACCTTTCGTGAATCACTTGCCTCACAAAAATCTTCATTACTCGAACTACCGCAATACAGCGAGCGCCAATACTGCCAGCTAAATAAAAGATTCTAACTACTGAAGTCACTAACTACTGATAGGCATAGTTAGCAAATGAAAAATTTTGGTATAGAACAAATAAAGTATTTACCTTAATAGTGTTCAAAATTCATAATATATATATATATCTCAGTTCATGACATCCAGTCTTACAAATTTACTGTCCCTGATGAACACACGTCCAGATCATCCGCTCTCAAAACTCTGCTATCTCTCTCCTCACATCCACCACTGCTGGCGGCTCACCTCCAACTGCGCAACGCTACGCGCTGTTAACAGCCAACTGCCCAACACTACAATAGCAAATCCAACAATCCAAACCAGACACAGACTTCACACAGCACAGCCAGTGATTTTCATACAGAGTGCTACGTGGCGTTACCAACATAAAAACCTAAACAGCCTACTTACACAATAAGTATGAAATGTTAAATTAAGAACAGAGGGATGGGCTGCCTACATTGCTACTAGCTGTGGTGTCAACGCCAGACACCACACTTGCTAGGTGGTAGCTTTTAAATCGGCCGCGGTCCGTTAGTATATGTCGGACCCGCGTGTCGCCACTGTAAGTGATTGCAGACCGAACGCCACCACACGGCAGGTCTAAAGAGTCGTCCTAGCACTCGCCCCAGTTGTACAGCCGACTTTGCTAGGAAAGGTTCACTGACAATTACGCTCTCATTAGCCGAGACGATAGTTAGCATAGCCTTCAGCTACCCCATTTGCTACGACCTAGCAAGGCGCCATTACCAGTTTATATTGAGATTGTTATTAATGTATCAACAAGAGCGATGTACACCAATTATGGATTAAAGTTAAGTATTCCAGCAGCAACGTACCTTATGTTCCAGACCTCACGCCAGTTTGCGTGAGCTTAAACGCATGCATTTCGGCACCTCTAGCAACACAGTGTTGGCACTTCTGCCAACACATCACTAGCTATACCCCAAACCACTCATGTCAGCAGTGCGCAGTACAAGTGAAATGCCAGTAAGTAAAAATTAAATTAGAATGTAAATGAAGTAAGAAGAATCTGATATGCAAGTACAGTACGGAAATAAGATAAAAATGCGACAAGAAAGCCGGAAACAGGCCACCACCTTACATGGCGGCTTAACAACAAATGTGTTGTTCCCCTTGCCTTCACGGACATAAAATAAACAGTCCAATTATACCATCTACCTTGTGATTTTTTTCATATCTCAAACTCATCAAACGTAATTATACAAAATTAATAATAGACCTCTTTTATAACGAGAAAGTTAATATCTGTAATAAACACTTAATAAGTCAGTAATGAAAGAAAATAGCGGTAACGCGTAATATGCCATACAAGTAGCCCGTACAGAAGCAATTTGCCCACACTAACTCTGCTGCCGTAACGTCTGAAAGTTGAGATTTAATATCGGCTCGTCCTTCGATATATTACATCTTATCAATGTAGTTAAAGCACACACAAGCTATATATATAATGGAAAATTTTACATGTGAAGCATAAAACAATTTTAATTGATATCGTCAGTTTTCCAATAGTCTAATTATGTGTAAATGTGCAGGTAGCTTTACGAATAAAGTTAATAAATGGGAAAAGTGTTAATATATAATTATCTTCGAAAAAAAATTATTGCAAATGTTGCGCCGGACAAAAAACGTCTTGTGACATTTTCGTCGGCACCGTAGTAATCCCAGCAAGCCTCGATGAGGTCGAGCGGATAGTACAACACACAATAAATACGCTCTAAGGAAACCAAGACACACCACAAAGGAATTAACCGAATGGGACGGAAATCGGTAGGTGTGATGTACACGTACAACAAGCACTTGATTACAATGTCAGAGAGACTGGATAATTTATTCAAGAGAACAATCGCAAGTCAGTATTGGGTTGATCCACCTCTGGCGTTATGCAAGCAGTTATTCGGCT
This sequence comes from Schistocerca piceifrons, assembly GCF_021461385.2. Classification (NCBI taxonomy): domain Eukaryota; kingdom Metazoa; phylum Arthropoda; class Insecta; order Orthoptera; family Acrididae; genus Schistocerca; species Schistocerca piceifrons. The sequence continues at coordinate 411,583,044 of NC_060143.1, forward strand.
TGGAATTGGTTGATAAACTTGTTGATGTCTTCCTGAGGGATATAGTACTAAGATTTTCAATGTCACAAATTTCCAGCCAATCGGTTGCTAATAGAATTTAAATTCTTCAGCTAGTTTCCAACGCCAACTAGTTGCGCTTTCTTCAGAAGAAACTGTTACCTTACCTAATAATGTCACAAGAAGGTACATTAATAGTAGGTAGGCATTAGAACAAACACTTAATTTTTACAAATTAAATTGCACAAAATTACTCACATATGGTTAAAAGGAAATTTGAGTGACGTCGCTCTAGTCAAAACATTAAAACAACAATTAAAACTATTTTCATCTGAATACATAACAGATATAGTCAAAATTTTAAAACAATGTATAAATATGCCACTAAGGGCACTACAGTGGTATACGACACAAGTGAGTAACAGCGACTGCGCGAGCGGACCGTAGCAAATGACGACGTGAACATGATGCAGCTCGCGCCATCTCGTAGCAGAATTTGTATTGTATGTATTGTTATGTATGTGAACTGGGGACCTAGAAACTTCGAAGGGGCTTCGTCCCCGCCGCAGCCGCAGTGGTCCACAACCCCACGCGACTACCGCAGTCCACTTCACCCTTCCACCGCCCCACACCGAACCTAGTGTTATTGTGCGGTTCGGCTCCAGGTGGACCTCCCAGGGAACGTCTCACCCCGGATGAGTGTAACCCCTATGTTTGCGTGGTAGAGTAATAGTGTTGTACGCGTACGTGGAGAACTTGTTTGCGCAGCAATCGCCGACATAGGCGGAATAAGGGAAACCAGCCCTCATTCGCCGAGGCAGATGGAAAACCACCTAAAAACCATCCACAGACTGGCTGGTTCACTGGACCTCGACACAAGTCCACCGGGCCGATTCGTGCTGGGGACCAGGTGCTCCTTCCCTCCCGTAAAGCCGTGCGTTAGACCGCACGGCCAACCGGGCGTGCTGCAGCAGAAATTACAAAGGTTTAACAACATCTACACGAAATTAATATAACAGTGATTGATAAATTAATAGGATGTAATAATAAAAGCAACGGAGAGGAAAACAGTATTTAAGGGCTTAACAGGGAAGCGGATAACCAGATTTTACGAATCATCACATTAAATCGTGAAAACCCTTAACTGGTTGGAGGGCCCTGCCCATAATGCAAGAAATGTTCATAATTGGGAAGAGGTCGGGCGACCTCGCAGGCCAAGGTACAGATTGACAGTTCCTACTACTTGTCTTCCCGCTCGTCAAACCTCATCTTGGCCAGGGAGGTCGCCGGGTCTCTCCCCAAATGAGGATGTCTGAAGCATTATCGGCAGGATCCTCCAACCAGCTTGGTATTCTGTCGATCTAAGACGCTAGTTGGACAGGATCTGGTACGATATCCCTCAGGAGGACATCCAGCAACTCTCCCAATCAATGCCAAGCCCAATAACTGCTTGCATTTGGGCCAGAGATGGACTAACGCTTTATTGACTTGCCCATTTTGTGACGCAATTCTCTTGAATAAATTATCCAAGTCACCTTTCTTTGTCAGTACATGTACATCACATCTACCAATTCCGTCCCATTCGGATAATTCTTCCGTGGTACTTTTCTTTCTTTTTTTTCTTTTTTAATATGACATTATTAAAGCTTGAACAACACAATACAATACTTAGCTTATAAACAATCCATGTCCACAGAAATATCAATTATGTGTTTTTTACTGTCACTGAACACTACAATTTATCACTTGATAATACAGAATGATACTCTGATCTTAGAGTACAATTGACTTCAAACTCTGAAGTGCGGTTCTGGTATCCAGTACAAATCGCGCTGCTGGATCTGAAGTACGATGATGTTGCCATCGTAAGCGATGGCTGCAAAGTGTGGAAACGGGCGCTGCGCTCTGACATAAGTAATCTTCCGGCGGCAGCGGCGTATGGAAACTCTCGATGACGTTCCTCATTCGTTGCTGCGTCTGGCAGCGACTGTCCTTGGTGAAGTATAATCTCTCATGTGGGACCTCATTCTTCAGACGACGCTACAGTAAACCTTCTTCTGTTTAATATGAGTACATTTCTGGGGTTCCTTGCCTCAGTCTGTAAAAGTGGAACTCTTACAGGATCGCCTTGTTGTCTGTGTATGTCTGTTTCTCTGTGCGACTGTGAAGGAACCTTTTTCTCAGGAACGGGTTGGCGTATCATGTTCAAATTTATGTCATATACTCGTATTAAGGTCTGTGGTGTCTTGGAATTTTAATACGAATTATTTCTGGAGACAACTCATTAATTTTCTGCACAGTCCTCTTTCTCAAGCCAGGAGCTCAGTTCAATAGTGGAGTTATTCTATATACGTGAATAACCTGCATACATTTTTAAATCACTTACTTTGGCCCAGAAAGGTGTCCATTATTCATTAACATACACTTTCAATGATCTTTCAGCGTTTTAAAAAATGTTTTACTATTAATAAAGTAGAGCTTAAAATAGACCTAAAGGACGTATTGGCAGGCATCTGCTTCTACTCCACTGACAAATTTCTTAGCAGGGACAATATCTTATGGACCTCAGTGTGTATATATTTTGTTGTTATTGTGTGATTTTAATTTTTAAATAGAAAAACTTTTCAGATGTTTGAGTTATCCCACTTTCTTGTGTTTCATATCATTTAGGATCTGTGGAAGGAACATAAACACATTTCTTTTTTTTCTGAAATTTATTTTTTGTTTATGACATGTAACGTAACTTTCCCTGCTGGCACATAAAAGTGACAGAAATATTTAAAATAATTAAAAAAATGTACTGTTCATGAGTATACGTTTGCCTCAGGAAAGACACATTACAAATACGATGATATGGTATGCTTAGGAATTTTACACACACCAGTGCACTCTTAACTTTTGTAGTATATTTAAACATTATTACTTTTAAGCACTTAGACCATCACTCTTTCGGTGTATCAGGCCATGTTGGTTACTGAGCACCATCACTGTTTGAAGGCCCGATGGCAGTAAAATACTATTATGACTTCCACGCAAGAAGTGGTAATGAGTATTCGATCGGACTTCATAAAAACAGACATACAGTTTCGACATGTTGTTGTTGTTGTGGTCTTCAGTCCTGAGACTGGTTTGATGCAGCTCTCCATGCTACTCTATCCTGTGCAAGCTTTTTCATCTCCCAGTACCTACTGCAAACTACATCCTTCTGAATCTGCTTAGTGTATTCATCTCTTGGTCTCCCTCTACGATTTTTACCCTCCACGCTGCCCTCCAATACTAAATTGGTGATCCCTTGATGCCTCAGAACATGTCCTACCAACCGATCCCTTCTTCTGGTCAAGTTGTGCCACAAACTTCTCTTCTCCCCAATCCTATTCAATACTTCCTCATTAGTTATGTGATCTACCCATCTAATCTTCAGCATTCTTCTGTAGCACCACATTTCGAAAGCTTCTATTCTCTTCTTGTCCAAACTATTTATCGTCCATGTTTCACTTCCATACGTGGCTACACTCCATACAAATACTTTCAGAAATGACTTCCTGACACTTAAATCAATACTGGATGTTAACAAATTTCTCTTCTTCAGAAACGCTTTCCTTGCCATTGCCAGCCTACATTTTATATCCTCTGTACTTCGACCATCATCAGTTATTTTGCTCCCCAAATAGCAAAACTCCTTTACTACTTTAAGTGCCTCATTTCCTAATCTAATTCCCTCAGCATCACCCGACTTAATTAGACTACATTCCATTATCCTTGTTTTGCTTTTGTTGATGTTCATCTTATATCCTCCTTTCAAGACACTGTCCATTCCATTCAATTGCTCTTCCAAGTCCTTTGCTGTCTCTGACAGAATTACAAAGTCATCGGCGAACCTCAAAGTTTTTATTTCTTCTCCATGAACTTTAATACCTACTCCGAATTTTTCTTTTGTTTCCTTTATTGCTTGCTCAATATACAGATTGAACAACATCGGGGAGAGGCTACAACCCTGTCTTACTCCCTTCCCAACCACTGCTTCCCTTTCATGTCTCTCGACTCTTATAACTGCCATCTGGTTTCTGTACAAATTGTAAATAGCCTTTCGCTCCCTGTATTTTACCCCTGCCACCTTTAGAATTTGAAAGAGAGTATTCCAGTCAACATTGTCAAAAGCTTTCTCTAAGTCTACAAATGCTAGAAACGTAGGTTTGCCTTTCCTTAATCTTTCTTCTAAGATAAGTCGTAAGGTCAGTATTGCCTCACGTGTTCCAGTGTTTCTACGGAATCCAAACTGATCTTCCCCGAGGTTGGCTTCTACTAGTTTTTCCATTCGTCTGTAAAGAATTCGTGTTAGTATTTTGCAGCTGTGACTTATTAAGCTGATAGTTCGGTAATTTTCACATCTGTCAACACCTGCTTTCTTTGGGATTGGAATTATTATATTAGTTTCGACATATGGAGAATAAAATACTTAAACGACACTGTGCTACAACCAGTCGGTCGCTTTGCCAGCAAACAATGTGAACACAGTCTAATGAAACATCTACACGAAAAATATAAAATCATTATACAAATTCAGTGTGGTGATATTAACAGGATAGCTACGATGATTGCAGACCCGGTATCTATGAATCAAAATATCATTACACCATAAAAAGTCAATATCACAGACATTTCGACAACATACCTCTTTACTGCATCGAATGTCAAAACAGAAGTGAGTCGCAAGAAGAGGAAGTCTCTGCTTCCTTCTAAAACCATTTGTTTCATTAGAAACAGAGATTTTCCTTTTTATGTTTCATATATAGGCCTACAGTCTTTGAATTTTACTTACTATCTGCTACTTAATCATTAACACTATACACGTTACTCATAATATAAGATTTTTTTTACAAATTGAAAGTTTTTTCGTAAAGATAAAAAATTAAACATCTTCCTACCCTCGAACGTGATTCCTGTCGCACCTGTAGCAATAAAAAATTTAGTAAAGTGATCGAATTTGACAATAATTAACAGCTGAGACGGTGAAGGAATGTCAGTGAATGAATCGTTTGTAACATTTCTAATCAGCAGGTCGCTTAGAGAGACATTGTAAATCCTCTCTTTAACCTCTGGCAATTTGAATGTCGTACTGCACTTCTGACGGCAATTCGAATGTACCTACTGTGAACATATGCAAAATAGAGCAAGGATCTTGAAAAATGACAAGGATGCACTGAGAAGGCAGGTGTCAGCACAAATACAGCTGTCGTTACCTAAGACCTATAGTGGACGGATAGCGTCTTCGATCCGAACTGAAAACATCTTCGTCCCGGTGTTCGAACCCAGCACCCGCTTATATTTTCAATAAAAATCAGCAACGAAGACTTCTGGCATAAGAACTCACCCTCATTCTGCCATCGGGCTTGTTAGAGAGGGCGAAGGAGTGGACAAAGTTTCAGGCACTCTCTTCACCTTGGAGTGGGAACCTGTCCCAAAGGGACGAAGAATCAGCACTGATCAACGGCATGAGGGTGCAGAAGGCAATGGAAACCACAGCATTAAAGACACATATTGTGTATTCACAGGACATGTGGGCTGTAATTGAAAAAGTGTCATGATGATGTCTCCAGCAACAGAAAGTGTCAACAGCAACAGAAAATGGTATAACGGGAATGGGATTCGTTGTGAATAGAAAGGTGGGGCAGAGAGGTGTGTTACTGTGAATAGTTCAGTGATGGGGCTGATAGGATTGTTCTCGTCAGAACAGGTATGCATGCCCACGTCTCGAGCTCAAGATGAAGAGATAGAGAAAATATATGAGGGTGTTAAACGGGTAGTTCAATACGCAGAGGGAGATGAAAATCTAATAGTTATGAGGGGCTGGAATGGCGTTGTAGGGGAAGGAGTAGAAGAAAGGGTTACGGGAAAATATGGGCTTGATACTAGGAATGAGAGAGGACAAAGACTAGTTGAGTTCTACAATAAATTTCAGGCAGTTATAGCGAATACTCTGTTCAACAATCGCAAGAGGAGGGGATATACTTGGAAAAGGTAGAGAGAGACGGGAAGATTTCATACAGATTGCATCATGGTCGGACAGAGTTTCCGAAATAAGATACTGGATTGTAAAACGTACCCAAGATCAGACATAAACTCAGATAACAAATTAAAGGTGATGAAGGATCGGCTGAAGTTTAAGAAATTAGTCAGAAAGAACCAATGCGCAAAGAAGTGTAATAAGGAATGGAGAACACTTAAAGTTCTCTAAGGCTATAGACATTGCGATAAGGAATAGCTCAGTAGCCATTTAAGTTGAAGAGGAGTAGACATCTGTAAAAAGGAAATTACAGTTGTTGAAAAGAAAAACATAGGTACAAAGAAGGTAACCGTGAAAAAACCATGGGTAACAAAAGAAATACTTCAGTTGATCGATGAATAGAAGAGGTACAAAAAGCTTCAGGGAAACTCAGGAATACAGAAATACAAGTCACTTAGTAATGAATAAGTAGGAACTGCCAGGAAGCAAAGGCGAAGTGGCTGCATGAGCGATGTGAAGAAAACGAAAAAGAAATGGCTGTCGGAATGATTCAGCATACAGAAAAGTCAAAACAACCTTCGGTGAAATTAAAAGCAAGGGGGATAAAATTGAGAGGTCAAAGGGAAATCCACTGCTGAATGCAGAGGAGAGAGCGGATATGTGGAAAGAGTACATCTAAAGCCTCCTGAGGGAGAAGACTTGTCTGATGTGATAGAGGAAGAAACAGGAAAAGGAGAGATAGGGGATCCACTGTTAGAATCAGAATTTAAAAGAGCTTTGGAAGACTTAAGATCAAATAAGGCAGAAGAAATAAATAACATTCTATCACAATTTCTAAAATCATTGGGAGAAGAGGCAACAAAATGACTATTCACGTTGGTGTGTAGAATATATGAGTCTGGCGGTATACCATCTTTCGAAAAATGTTACACACGCTTCCGAAGACTGCGAGAATTATCGCACAATCTGCGTAACAGCTCATGTATCAAAGTTGCTCACAAGAATAATATAGAGAAGAATGGACCCTCGACCCACGTATCGTACAGGCTTTTGTTTGTTTGGGGCTTTTGTTTGTTTGGTTAGAACAGCTCAGTGTTGGTTAGACCACGAGCGATAGCAGCACCACTAGTTCCTGCTACTAATAACGCTAGTACACCGTTCGTTTGTTGCATATTTTTACGAGCTTCAAACAGAAGCGACTGCAGTAACGGATAGGAAATGTGATTCTCGTGTACAGATGAGAGCTGAGTTGGCGATCCTTCGCTCACAGCTCCAGGCTGCTTTTGCTTCCGTCACACAGCTTGAGGCTGCTGCCAAGGGGCGTCACTGTGGGGGATCGAAAGTGGGGATGCGAGGGACGTCGAGCACATCCCAGTGTCCTCCTATCGGCCCACTGCTGTGACCTCCCCGGGTACTGCCTGCACTGAGGTTGACCCCTCACCCGTGGTCGAGTGGGAGATCATTCCAAAGTCTGGCAGGCAGCGAAAAACTTTCCAAGGGGCTGAGGGTAGGGCCTCCCTGGATCGTTTGACGAACAGGTTTCGGGCGTTATCTGTGGCTGCCGATGTGTCTGAGCCGGATGCAGACGTCCACCTTGTTCCAGAGGAAGCTTCTCGGCCCGCAAGGTCTGGGCATTCACAGAGGGTGGGTTTGCTGGTAGTTGGGAGCTCCAACGTTAGGCGCGTAATGGGGACCCTTAGGAACATGGCTGCCCAGGAGGGGAAGGTAGCCAGTGTGCACTCCGTGTGCATTCCGGGGGTGTCATTCCGGATGTGGAAAGGCTGCATCCGGATGCTATGAAGAGTACAGGGTGCAGCCTACTGCAGGTGGTGGCTCATGTCGGTACACATGACGTGTGTCACTTTGGATCGGAGCAGATTCTGTCTGGTTTCGGGCGGGTAGCGGAAATGGTAAAGACTGCCAGTCTTGATTCCGGAGATTAAGGCGGAGCGCACCATCTGCAGCATCGTCGAAGAACAGACTGTGGTCCTTTGGTGTGGAGCAGAGTGGAGGGTCTAAATCAGACGCTCAGGCGGTTCTGTGACCGTGTAGACTGCAGATGCCTTGACTTGCACCATCGGGTGGTGGGTTTACAGGTTCCACTTAATAGGTCAGGAGTCCAGTGCACGCACGAGGCGGCTACACGGGTAGCGGGGGCTGTGTGGAAGGGAGTGGGCCGTTTTTTAGGTTAGAGGGTCTCAGGGAACCACAGAAGGGACGTCCGTCTAAAAGTGGGCAGGTAAAACACAGTAAGGTAGTTGTAGAAACGATTCCTATTGTAGTTGTAAATTGTCGTAGCTGTACTGGGAAAGAATCAGAGCTCCAAACCCTAATAGAAAGCACTGAAGCTCAAATAGTTGTACGTACAGAGTTGGCTAAAGCCGGAAATAAGTTCAGCCGAATTTTTTTCAAACGATCTAACAGTGTTCAGAAAGGATAGATTAAATACAGTTGGTGGTGAAGTATTTATTGCTGTCAGAGGTAGTTTGCCTTGTAGCGAAATTGAAGTAGATAGTTCGTGTGAAATAGTATGGGTAGAGGTTATACCTGACAATCGGATTAAACTATTAATTGGATCGTTTTACCGACACCCCAACTCAGAATATATAGTTGCTGAACAGCGCAAAGAAAACTTGAATCTCATTTCAAATAAGTACCCTACTCATGCAATTATAGTCGGTGGTGACTTTAATCTACTCACGATATGCTGGAAAAATTATACGTTTAAAACCGGCGGCAGGCATAAAACGTCATCCGAAATTGTACTGAATGCTTTCTCAGAAAATTATTTTGAACAATTAGTTCATGAGCCCACTCGAAACGTAAGTGGTTGCGAAAGCATACTTGACCTTTTAGCAACAAATAATCCTGGTCAACTAGTAAGTATTATGACGAATACAGGGATTAGCGACCACAAGGCAGTTGCTGCTAGGCTGAATACCGCAACACCTACAACCATCAAAAAGAAACGTGAAGTATATCTGTTTAAAAAAGCTGATAAAAATGCTCTCAACGCCTTATTAAGAGACAGTCATCACTCCTTCGGATCTGATCATGTAAGTGTAGAAAAGTTGTCGAATGTTTTCAAAGAGATAGTATCGACAGAAATTGAGAGATATATACCACATAAATTAATTAGTGATGGTACTGATCCCTCATGGTACACAAAACGGGTCATATCGTTGTTGCAGAAGCAACGAAAAAGGCATGTGAAATAAAAAAAAAACAACTCAAAGTCCCCAAGATTGGCAAAGGTTTGCAGAAGTTCGAAATATGGCGCGTACTTCAATGCGAGATGCTTTTAATAATTTCCACAACGAAATTCTGTCTCGAAATCTGTCAGAAAATCCAAAGAGATTCTGTCATACATAAAGCACACCACTGGCAACACGCAATCAATACCTTCACTGCGCGATAACAACGGAGAAGTCACTGATGACAGTGCCACTAAAGCACAGTTATTAAACACGGTTTTTCGAAACTCCTTCACAAAAGAAGACGAAGTAAATATTCCTGAATTCCAATCAAGAACAACTGCCGACATGAGAAACGTAAAAGGAGATATCCTCGGAGTAACGAAGCAGCTTAAATCACTTAACAAAGGCAAGGCTTCCGGTCCAGATTGTATACCACTCAGGTTCCTCTCAGAGTACGCTGATAAAATAGCTTCATAATTAGCTACAGTCTGGTACCGAGCGACCGCTACGGTTGCAGGTTCGAGTCCTGCCTCGGGCATGGATGTGTGTGATGTCCTTAGGTTAGTTAGGTTTAAGTAGTTCTAAGTTCTAGGGGACTGATGACCTCAGCAGTTAAGTCCCATAGTGCTCAGAGCCATTTGAACCACACCAATACCCAAAAAGGGAAGTAGGAGTAATCTGCAGGCCTATATCACTAACCTCGATTTGCAGTAGGGTTTTGGAACATATACCGGTACTGTATTCGAACATTATGAAGTACATCGAAAAAAAACGATTTATTGACACATAGTCAGCACGGTTTCAGAAAATATCTGGCTTGTGAAACACAACTAGCTCTTTATACTTATGAAGTAATAAGTAATATCGACAGGGGATGTCAAATTGATTCCATATTTTTAGATTTCCAGAAGGGTTTCGACACCGTTCCTCACAAGCGTCTTCTAACCAAACTGCATGCCTACGGAGTATCGCCTCAGTTGTGCGACTGGATTCGTGATATGCTGTCAGAAAGGTCACAGTTCGTCGTAATAGACGGAAAGTCATCTAGTAAAATAGATATAATAACCGGCGTTACCCAAGGAAGTGTTATAGGCCCTCTACTGTTCGTGATCTATATTAACAACATATGAAACAATCTGAGTTGCCGTCTTAGAGTGTTTGCAATGATGCTGTCATTTACCGTCTTGTAAAATCATCAGATGATCAAAACGACTTCCAAAACGATTTAGATCAGATGTGGCAATTGACCCTGAATAAGGAAAAGTGTGAAGTTATTCACATGAGTACTAAAAGAAATCAGCTAAATTTCGATTACGCTATAAACCACACAAACCTGAAGGCTGTAAATTAAATTAAATACTCAGGGATTACAATTACAAATAACCTAAATTGGAACGATCACATAGATAATATTGTGGGTGGAGCAAACCAAAGACAGCGATTCATTGGCAGAACACTTAGAAGGTGCAACAGGTCTACTAAAGAGACTGCTTACACCACGCTCGTCCGCCCTATTCTGCAGTATTGCTTGCGGTGTGGGATCCGCATCAGGTGGGACTGACGGGTGACATCGAAAAAGTACAAAGAAGGGCAGCTTTTGTAATATCGCGAAATAGGGGAGATAGTGTCACAGACATGATACGTGAATTGGAGTGGCAATCATTAAAACAAAGGCGTTTTTCGTTGCGACGGGATCTTCTCACGAAATTTCAATCACCAGTTTTCTCCTCTGATTGCGAAAACATTCTGTTGGCACCCACCTGCATAGGGAGAGATGATCATCACGATAAAATAAGAGAAATCAAAGCTCACACAGAAAAATTTAAGTGCTCGTTTTTCCCGCGTGCCGTTCGAGAGTGGAACGGTAGAGAGAGAGCTTGAAGGTGGTTCATTGAACCCACTGCCAGGCACTTAATTGTGAGTAGCAGAGTAATCACGTAAATGTAGATGTAGAAAAGAAAATGGAGCATGTGTTATATGACGATCGGTTTAACTGTAGGAAAGGTACAGTCTCCAAAGAGGTCGTTCTGACATTGCAGTTGATAACGGAAGCAAGACTGAAGAAAAATCAAAATACAAATACGTTTATAGGATTTACCAACTGGGAAAAAGCGTTCGACAACGTCAAACTCTAAGGAAAACTCGGGAAAATTATAGGAAGGCACGTACAAATGTCAAGAGGCAATAATAAATGTGGAAGATCAAGAACGAAGTGCTCGGATTAAGCAGAGTGTAAGACAAGGATGTAGTCTTTTGGTTCTATGCGTCGAAGAAGGAATGATGGAAATAAAAGAAAGGTTCAGTGAGTAATATTAAAATACGAACATGAGAAGCAAAAGCTGAGAAGAAACAGACTTTAATTCTTAATTAAAATTAAGAAACAATAGAGCGGACAGAAAAAGAACAATGAAAATAATTTGCGACTGCCGGAGGTCCTAATCTAGATACGCTTTCAAAATGGCAGAACATGTGACATCGAAGAAAAAATTGAGATGGACAAAGATAACCGGGATGTATGAACTCAAAGATGGGAGTTGTACACTCATTGAGTATCAGCTTCTTTTATCGCATTAGTACTTCGTCAAGAAACATTACTATCGGTGGAAAACGCCGTTAAACGCAGCACCTAATGTGACAACACAGTCGCGAGACGACAGTAGCGAATTCTCTGCAGGGTTAGAGAAGCTCTGTAAGAGGCTTTCGTACACGAAGTGGGAGATACAAGGAAAGAGGAAAGAGACAGAGAGAGAGAGGGATACTTCGATAGCAAAATGACTCTGAAAGGGGAAAGAGAACGAGCAAGATGGAAAACATAAGGGACGGCGTAAGGGAACAAATGAACGCGGGCCAGCGCTCGCAAAGAAGCGGATCAAAGGCAGCGAATATACACACAGCTGGTAACTAGCCCGCCCTCGCAGACAATGATATCAGACTAAGGTTCCCCGGCTGGAGTCATTTAATTCACAAAGAGACTGCCAGCTGGAAGAACAAAGGCCCCGCGAACAAAGAGGATCAGCGGACTGCGAGGCGCCCGGGACGTTCCGCAATGCTCCTCTTTCTTTCTCGCCGGAATAGAATCAATACCTTATTCAAACAGCGCGATCCATTCGCGGCAGACTGCTGGCGCCGAGTCAGATAACGACTTCTCTAATTCGACTCCATTATGCTGCGGAGGCGTTACTGATATTTACATCTGCGCAAAATGAAGTCCTTACTAGGTGGGAAGGTCGTCCAAGACACTGTTACAGCTTGCTAGAGATGAACGGAAGTGTATTGTCTGGAGCGGCAGAAACTACGCAAGACTACTTTGGAAGCAGAGCTCTTCTTGATGGATCAAATTTCAAGAGACGCCTTCAGTTAACTAGTTAACGAATAAATATGAGTTGTTTCTTGTGATGATTCTATAGCTGATTTTAAGAGGGACATACCAATAACATTGTTTATTCACTTACTTGCATTATAAATTAATATAATCGGGAAAAGTAAATGATTTATTCGAGACAAAGAGCTTTACAAATTGAGCAAGTCAGTAACAGTTTATTCTACCTCCAGGCCTTTTGCAAGCCCTTATTCGGTTTGGCATTGACAGAGTTGTTGGATATCCTCCAGAAGAATATCGTGCCAAATTCTGTCCTGTTGGTTGTTGGAAGGCCCTGTCCATAATGCTCCAAGCATTCTCCACTGGGGTAAGATGTAGCGGCCTTCCTGGCCAAGGTAGGCTTTGGCAAGTGCGAAGACAGGCAGTGGAAACTGTGGTCGTGTGCAAACGGGCATAATCTTGCTGAAATGTAAGACCAGTATGACTTGCCATGAAGGGCACGAAAAGAGAGCGTAGAATATTGTCGACGTAGCACTGTGCTGTAAGGGTGCCGCGATGACAACCAGAGAGTACCTGCTAAGAAATTAAATTGCATCCTACATCATCACTCCTGTTTGTCCGACCGTATGAAGGGTGACAGTCAGGCTGGTATGCAACTGCTGTCCGATGCGCCTTCAGACACGTCTCCGCTGGTCATCAGGACTCGATCCGAAGCGGGAAACATCGCTGAAGACAATTCTACTCCAGTCACTAATCTTCCAGGCCGAAGGCGTATCTGAAGACTCCACAGTCAGTCGTAGAATACTAAAGCGATTGTCGCTCGTCGGACAACCAGGAGTGCTGGTCTGTGCTGCCATTTCATTTCATAATAAGACCCCATTAGTTGTCATCTGCGGCATCCTTACAGTACAGCGATACGTCGACGATACTCCACGCTCCATTTGTTGCCCTTCGTGGGACGCCAACCTGGGTTTACATTTAGTCTAGATAATGTCTGCCTGCGCATGACAACGGGTTTTATTGCTGTGCCTTCGTGCTTGCCAAACCTTACCTTAGCCAACAAGGTCGCCAGACCTCTCCCCATTTGAGAACGTTTCTAGCCGGATCCTCGGATCAGCTTGGATTTTTGACTATTTAAGGCACCAGTTCGACAGAATTTGGTACAATAGCCATCAATTCCACCAATCAGTGTCAAGTCGAATAACTTCTTGCGTAAGGGCTAGAAATGGAGCAACGCATTATTGACTTGCTCAATTTGTGAAGCTCTTTCTGTTGAATGAAACATCCAGTTCTTCTGAATTTGTAGTCTTTTGTTTGTCTGTACACGCTCATCACTTCTACCTATTTCCGTCCCATTAGCATAATTTCTTCGTGGTGCGTCGGTGTTTCTGTTTGTCGTAGAATGTAGAACAATGACATAGAAATTTACAGTTAACGGCATCAGAAACTCAATAGAGAGGGAAGCGAAAATCATGCCATTAGAGTGCTGGTGTGCTCTGCGCTCACACTTGCGATGCCATTTTTTTCGGCCTACTGTACCGTTAATGGTTGACAGGACAAGTTATCACAGAAGAGCCACTTACCGCGAAGAGCCACTGTCCAGACAAACAATACGCTGAGAGATTAACTTCCAGTGGAGTGACTTCTCAGCTATCGGAAGCTGTAAGCGGGGACCTAAGGAAACCTAGCGAAAAAAAGTAATAGCGGAGTAGTACACGCTGATCGTATACCAGGGCACAGAAATAAAAGTGTATATTTTTTTAAAAAAAAGAGCAACAATAAAAACGTAAACTGCTTTACGCATTTAAAATAAAAAAAATAAAAAAAGGACGAGGAAATATAAAAATCAACACACTAGCCAAAAAGGACAGCCGAAGATTAGAAATGGAATGACGATGAGTCTGGGAAAAGCAGACTTACTGGCAAATGTCAAATACTGAAAAGGAAATAATTAATGGATATCGTTTTATGGTGGCGGTGATTTACAGCTTCTAAATATTTTTGAAAAATAGTGACTTGCGGAATTGCTGTATGTCACTTTGTTGCGAACAACGAGCTTCTGTCACATAACACACCATCCTCAGACATCAAACGACATCACTTATAGAACATGTCAGATAATGACAACATGTATGCACCGTATATCAATGCTAAAGACAAACTGCATGAAAAACGTTCCATAGAATCCAGGAAACATGCATCACACACATAAGGTAATAAGAGTTATTATGATCTGACAAATGTTCTGTAGCAACTGGTGTCGTTTTACACCTGGAGGTGTTCTGCTCTCTCTTGAGAATGCTGGTCTGTAACAAAGCGAATTGCAGGTATCGTACACATCAAGCATTTTTTTAGCAATTGATAGGCTGGTAACTGACACCAAAGTGACTGAAGATATCACATGTAGATGAGAAATACACTGCCTGACGTAACATAACTTCGTACACATTCACACAATTGAAGATAATGTTAATAGAGTTGCAGTCTTCTATGACAGATAAAACGGCTACCAGAATCAACTAGTGTTCTTCGTGATTAGTGTTGTTTCCAGGCCTGGTAAGATATATAATGGGCATGAACAGCGTCAGATGTTGGGTGATGACTCTGATCGACACAGAGATGCTCTGTGTTCGAGTGAGATAGTGTTATCAGCACCCACCAGGATTCCAAAAGTGTCTCGTTGTGGGTCTCCGTTGTGCCAGATACTCGAATCGTGGAGTATCCACGTTTATGGGTCATTCAGATATGATAACGGCCCGATGTTGGGCTGCATGGAATCGGCAAGCCAAGCATATTAGATGTCAAGGTTCTAGTCGACCGCACCTGACTACCATAAGAGAGGATCGCCGTATTATGCTCCATGCACGTCATAAACCCATTGCAACTGCCCCGGCTATACGAGAACAAATATAATGGACACCCTGTAACATTCTGTGTCATTCCACATCATTGGTCGGAGACTAGCAACAATGGGACTACAGATTTACATTCCGATGCGTAGGCTGCCGTTAACACCACGACACCAATGGCTGCATTTAGAGTGGTTCTGCGACTAGGAAGCATGGACTGCTGGTGAATTGCGATGCATTATGTACAGCGATGAATCATGGTCCTGCATCAGCCCAGATGACCATCGTTGGCGGGTGTTCCGGCGACCTGAGCAGTGGTCCCATTCGTCAAATGTTTTGGAAAGGCACAGTGATGTTGCAGCTAGAGCCACGATGTGGGGGACCCATCTTCATGGTTTCAGGTTCCGGCTGGTACTGACTGAGGGAACACTGGCGGCACAACAGTACATCACAGCCATCCTGCTTCCTCATGTGTACCTCTCGTGTGACACTGACATGGTGCCATTCTCAACAGGACACGTGTCTCTGTGAACTGTTTGTGTGATGTTGTGGACCTCTTGTGGCCAGCCAGATCTCCAGATCTTTGCATTATTGATGGTTGTAAGAGGTATGGGAGAAGCTGAAAAGCAGTTCTGCCACAGAGCATTATCTCTACAATAGTGCAAAGGGGACTGCCGAATTTTACGTGCCCATCTGGCGGACGAATCACCACCAGTAACATCGCTTTCACTGCATGAGACGATGCGGAGGGATTTGGAATACACGCCACAACTTTGGAACGGAGTGTTGGGATAGAAACTTTACTGCGCTACCTCCCCTTTCTGGCGGAATGTTGTTGACGAAACACTTCCTCACTACTAGGATTCGAACATATTATTTCCATGTCGACCGTCATAGAACGAAACATTGACAATAGAGGTCGATACTGCATTGCCTCAGCTTAGTGAAAATACTGCCGAGATAAGCAGCAAAGGACAGTATAAAGAAAGCAATATGCTACAATAATTTGCCTTTAAAATTAGGTATGTAGTACGCCTGGTAGCAACCAAGACGGTTACTCTTCGAACAACAACTTTACTTTATCAGTGCTCACTTAGTTTAGTAGTAGTGATTTATGTACTCCGTCTTCAGGCCACGAGTGCCCTACCGGGACCATCCGACCGCCGTGTCATCCTCAGTGGAGGATGCGGATAGGAGCCGGCCGGTGCAGCCGTGCGGTTCTAGGCGCTTCAGTCTGGAACCGCGTGACTGCTACGGTCGCAGGTTCGAATCCTGCCTTGGGCATGGATGTGTGTGATGTCATTAGATTAGTTCGGTGTAAGTAGTTCTAAGTTCTAGGGGACTAGTGCTCAGAGCCATTTGAACCATTTTGATGTGGATAGCACGGACATGGGGTCAGCACACCGCTCTCCCGGTCGTTAAGATGATATTCTTGACCGAAGCCGCTACTATTCGGTCGAGTAGCTCCACAATGGTATAACAGGTGTAGGATTCGTTATGAATAGGAAGGTAGGGCAGAGGGTGTGTTACTGAACAGTTCACTGACCGGGTTGTTCTAATCAGAATCGACAGCAGACCAACACCGACAACGATAGTTCAGGTATACATGCCGACGTCGCAAGCGGAAGATGAACAGATAGAGAAAGTGTATGAGTATATTGAACGGGTAATGCAGTATTTAAAGGGGGACGAAAATCTAATAGTCATGGGCGACTGGAATGCAGTTGTAGGGGAAGGAGTAGAAGAAAAGGTTACAGGAAAATATGAGCTTGGGACAAGGAATGAAAGAGGAGAAAGACTAATTGAGTTCTGTAACAAGTTTCAGCTATTAATAGCGAATACCCTGTTCAAGAATCACAAGAGGAGGAGGTATACTTGGAAAAGGCTGAAGATACGGGAAGATTTCAATTAGATTGCATCATGGTCAGACAGAGATTCCGAAATCAGATACTGGATTGTAAGGCGTACCCAGGAGCAGATATAGACTCAGATTACAATATAGTAGTGATGAAGAGTAGGCTGAAGTTCAAGACATTAGTCAGGAAGAATCAATACGCAAAGAAGTGGGATACGGAAGTACTAAGGAATGAAGAGATACGTTTGAAGTTCTCTTACGCTATAGATACAGCAATAAGGAATAGCGCAGTTGAAGAGGAATGGACATCTCTAAAAAGGGCCATCACAGAAGTTGGGAAAGAAAACATAGGTACAAAGAAGGTAGCTGCGAAGAAACCATGGGTAACAGAAGAAATACTTCAGTTGATTGATGAAAGGAGGAAGTACAAACATGTTCCGGGAAAATCAGGAATACAGAAATACAAGTCGCTGAGAAATGTAATAAATAGGAAGTGCAGGGAAGCTAAGACGAAATGGCTGCAGGAAAAATGTGAAGACATCGAAAAAGGTATGATTGTCGGAAGGACAGACTCAGCATACAGAAAAGTCAAGACAACCTTTGGTGACATTAAAAGCAACGGTGGTAACATTAAGAGTGCAACGGGAATTCCACTGTTAACTGCAGAGGAGAGAGCAGATAGGTGGAAAGAATACATTGAAAACCTCTATGAGGGTGAAGATTTGTCTGATGTGATAGAAGAAGAAACAGGAGTCGATTTGGAAGAGATAGGGGATCCAGTATTAGAATCGGAATTTAAAAGAGCTTTGGAGGACTTACAGTCAAATAAGGCAGAAGGGATAGATAACATTCCATCAGAATTTCTAAAATCGTTGGGGGAAGTGGCAACAAAACGACTATTCACGTTGGTGTGTAGAATATATGAGTCTGGCGATATACCATCTGACTTTCGGAAAAGCATCATCCACACAATTCCGAAGACGGCAAGAACTGACAAGTGCGAGAATTATCGCACAATCAGCTTAACAGCTCATGCATCGTAGCTGCTTACAAGAATAATATACAGAAGAATGGAAAAGAAAATTGAGAATGCGCTAGGTGACGATCAGTTTGGCTTTAGGAAAAGTAAAGGGACGAGAGAGGCAATTCTGACGTTACGGCTAATAATGGAAGCAATGCTAAAGAAAAATCAAGACACTTTCACAGGAGTTGTCGACCTGGAAAAAGCGTTCGACAATATAAAATGGTGCAAGCTGTTCGAGATTCTGAAAAAAGTAGGGGTAAGCTATAGGGTGAGACGGGTCATATACAATATGAACAACAACCACGAGGGAATAATAAGAATGGACGATCAAGAACGAAGTGCTCGTATTAAGAAGGGTGTACGACAAGGCTGTAGCCTTTCGCCCCTACTCTTCAATCTGTACATCGAGGAAGCAATGATGGAAATAAAAGAAAGGTTCAGGAGTGGAATTAAAATACAAGGTGAAAGGATATCAATGATACTATTGGCTGATGACATTGCTATCTTGAGTGAAAGTGAAGAAGAATTAAATGATCTGCTGAACGGAATAAACAGTCTAATGAGTACACAGTATGGTTTGAGAGTAAATCGGAGAAAGACGAAGGTAGTGAGAAGTAGTAGAAATGAGAACAGCGAGAAACTTAACATCAGGATTGATGGTCATGAAATCAATGAAGTTAAGGAATTCTGCTACCTAGGCAGTAAAATAACCAATGACGGACGGAGCAAGGAGGACATCAAAAGCAGACTCGCTATGGCAAAAAAGGAATTTCTGGCCAAGAGAAGTCTACTAATATCAAATACCGACCTTAATATGAGGAAGAAATTTCTGAGGATGTACGTCTGGAGTACAGCATTGTATGGTAGTGAAACATGGACTGTGGGAAAACCGGAACAGAAGAGAATCGAAGTATTTGAGATGTGGTGCTATAGACGAATGTTGAAAATTAGGTGGTCTGATAAGGTAAGGAAAGGAGGTTCTACGCAGAATCGGAGAGGAAAGGAATATGTGGAAAACACTGATAAGGGGAAGGGACAGGATGATAGGACATCTGCTAATACATGAGGGAATGACTTCCATGGTACTAGAGGGAGCTGTAGAGGGCAAAAACTGTAGAGGAAGACAGAGATTGGAATACGTCAAGCAAATAATTGAGGACGTAGGTTGCAAGTGCTACTCTGAGATGAAGAGGTTAGCACAGGAAAGGAATTCGTGGCAGGCCCCATCAAACCAGTCAGTAGACTGATGACCAACAAAAAAAAAAAGCTCCACAGTTGGCATCTCGAGGCTGAGTGTACCCCGAAAAATGGCAACAGCGTATGGCGGCCTGGACGGACACCCATCCAAGTGCCGACCACGCCCGACAGCGCTTAACTGCGGTGATCTCACGGAACCGGTGTATCCACTGCGGCAAGGCCATTGCCTTAGTAGTAATTTGGATGGCAGAAAAACTGATACGCCATTGAAATTGTAGGAACAATGATAAGTATAAGTTTAATGTTCTGCCGACACTGAAGATGAAGCAAAAATACATCCACTGGAGACAATATAAGTCTTGTGAATTCTATTCTCTTTTCGTAAATAAAAAATAGACTGCAAACACTCGAATTAGACCCAAGCGACTGTTTCTTAAAGAAGGCCCTTGTACACACTAAATTTTAGCGTAATAAAGTTTCTTAAGATATACCGTAACAGACGCTTTTCGGCTACAGTATCGAATTCCTTAAAACCATCAAGCTCTTTTCATACAATCCTTTTTACTTATATCTACATTATCAGATTTCTTTGTATGATAAAAGTTTTTGGCATTTGGTTTCCCGCTAAAAATTATATTAAACTTAGCTAACATTTTTTGGATATCGGAACCACCTCTTACCCTGAGTGAGAACAGGTTTTATGGGGTATAGTTCCCACGAACTAATACAGGAAAGCCTGACAGAAGAGCACTCTGCAGCTTTCTTTTCCACGCTTTCTTTAGAAAGCACCCTAAAATACATGAGATATTACGATTTGTACGCAAGGTTAAAAACACCTCGATACAGGTAACTTGTTTCATCCAAAAGGCGATGTTTCAGACAATATCAACTAGTGAAAACACCGATAAAAATGCGACCAATAAGACTAGAAACAGTTACCCATGTACAAATCTTAAGCTATATTTCTAATTGGCATATTGAATGCAATTAATTGATACACATGTGAACCATGTTATGTTAATTTTTATCATAGAATTTTGTGATAATTTTGATTTTTGTATACGTTTATCCCACCTATACCCTTTGTCAACCCAATTACATCAGTATATTGTAAACATTATTTGCATACGAAAAGAATCTACTCTCTGTGACGGACCCAGTTTTTAATTTTATCCGCTGAATTATGCTGAAAACTGGCCTCCAATGTGATGTGAAGTTGTACAAAAGATAATTTGTTTCGTATGAAATTATCACTTAGGGCTGGGTTGACGTTACAAAGATTAAGTCACAAGCTACCATAACAAAAGAAGCAGGAATCTGGCAGCTGTATGCAATTCTAGGGAGATTTTAGTCCGTTGGGTTAGTTACTAGTAGGCTGACAGGAGCAACAGTTTCGAACTCGATTCCAATAAATACTTTGGTGAGGAGTCAGTTGTTATCACGCTGAACTTGAGCAACATGTTTTTATTTGCTGCTAAATAATAATTAACGAATTCATGTGAAGTTTTTGTTTGTTATCAATAGTTTTAGAGTCTCTTAAAAGATAATAGGTATTGTTGTATGACAGTTTGTGCCCAAAATGTCACGTAACCTATGTTTATAATGTAACTAGCAGAGTGCTCAGTGTTGCCTGCATATCTGTTTATTTTAATCTTCTATTAGTCCATCTCCGCCTTCCCCTTCTTTCTGTCCATCGTTTCCTTCATCCCCTCTCTATCTCCTCCACCCCCTCTCTCTATCCACCTGCTCCACCCCACATTTTGAACCTTTGTCCACTTCCTCCTGCCCCTCTCTCTGTCCAGCTCCTCTTCCTCCATCACTCTGTTAACCTACTCCTCCCCCCTCTGTCCTTTTCTGCTGCTTCCCACTCTGTCCATCTCCTTCCCCCACCTCATTCCATCTCATCCTCCCCCCTCTTTGCCCATCTCCTCTTCCTCCCTCTTTGCCCCTCTCCTACTCCTCTCTTTCTATCCATCTCGTTCTCCCCCTGTCCATTTCCTCCTTCCATTTTGTTCCCAGAGTTTATGATGAGCTTCTTGATCTTGGAGTTGCGCAGCTACACACAGGTCAGACATATTTCACATATATTTAACATGTTTCAAACGTATTTGTACACATATTTCACCTGCATGTTAAGCGAATTTCGTCCTGCAATTTTATTTTGACGCCGATCAATGTTTATGAGGTCATATCACCTGAACTATGCGCTGTACAATGATATAATTTTGTAGGTATATCTTGTGGTAAATGTGGCTTTCATCATTTTGCAGAGGTCATCAGCAAGAACAATTTAGTAAAACGTTTGAAACTACGTGTTAAGTCTGTTGCAGGTCGCTAAGTGCTCTCATTCTCAAAAAATTGTTGAATAAAGTATGGGTCATTCGTGCATCATAGGCTACTCTGCTTCTTCACCCCCTCCCCCCCCCCCACCTCTTTGATAGGCAGTTTGTTCTTACCCCCATGACGATGATTTGCAGACAAGTATTACGTGTAACAGGTTTGCTTGAAATCGGACCAGTGGTTCAGGAGGAGATGTGGAACTTATGTATAGTTAATTCTTTAATGCTGCATGAAATCTGGAGACAGTATTCACTACTGCCAATGACTGCACTGCTAATTACACCTTCTTCTCCTTTCCTTTTAACTCGCTGAGGGAGACCTGCTATTTCGACACCCTTGGGGACATCCTTTAGCCGACTCGTGAGGGGAAGTTAGAAAGCCTCAAGTGTTGCAGAATTGTTTGGTGCTCAAAGCCATCTCCACACAGGTGCACAATAGGAAAATGGTAGTCTCCAATGTCTGCACAGCAGGAGAAAAGGAGGGGGCAGGCTACATTCCACAAAAACTGAATTGTGCAAGCACTGGAACGAATCCTTTTGGGTAGATAAGTTCTGAAGGAGAGGTGAAAACAAAGAGTTTCAGAGCATGAGACTAACCTTTGGATACAGTAAAGTCAAGACAATTGTTCCAGGTACTTCTGAAAATAGACTTCCTACATTTATGACATGGAGTGATGTAGCCGAATTACAAGTGCGAGCTCGAAAGTTCAGTCTTTAGTATGATTTATTTGAATGCGTTGTGTTGATAACTATGAGAGAAGAAATATTAGCTGCTAATGATTCACTACGTGAATCAGGAGACCGACAGTAAATGAGTGTCTGGGAGGTGTAGAGATCGACCTTCTGTGGGATGTATGTACTATACTTTACAATTTGGACGTTGTCGAGATTGAAGAAACATTCAAAACAAACCATGAACTGGCACCAAGAATGCCAAATGAAAAATGGCGCGCCACGGTGGTCGCAAAGGTTCACACCGTCAAGATCGAAAGCGAACTGCTTGGACGTTTAGCTACGTATCCACTATTACGGAATACATGTAGAATTATATTGCTGTACGGCAGTGATGAGAAATGATGCGATGTGATACATGTAACCGAATGCTAAACAGTCTGTTGTGGAGCTTATCGTGAAACTGGCTGTCCTTTAAAGTGTAGCTGCAGATATTGTGATAATATGATTTTTAGGCACGGAAAAACAAACATCCAGAGGCTGCATTCGTCCAGTGCCTCCAGGTGGTATGAATTATAATGTCACTCACTTTTCAGGATAGATAGTTTGCTCTAAAGCAGTATGATTGTTATACGCAGACCTGGAATCAGCCAAAATAAAGTTATTTTGACCAGGCATTGGCCAAAACCAGTGCTCATTTTCCCACTCGTGCATGCATTGACGTAAATATACCATACTGCCCTCGTAAGATCACACACAAGAGAAAGAATCGTAGGGGTGGAGCACCTCAAACAACTCGCAGCACAATAAATAGCTTACCAGCCAGCTTATCATCCAGATTACCAGTCGGCATTGTTGTATAGGAATGTGTTAAGACACTGGTGTTAGTTGAACTTGATACAACTCTCCCAGCATCTCTAACTTCCAGGGTATCTTTCATACGCATTGTCTCTTCAAATTCACATTGGTCGGAGCTGAAAACGAAGTCCTTTCTGAACGATGGGATAAGACTGTTTATCTCATCCACAAATGTTTGCTGTGCATCGTCAGATTGACGCTTTGTTTGAAGTTTCCTTGTCTTATGTCTTGCAATTCTGTAGGACAGTTTCAAATTACGCATCCATCCACTATCTCGCCTGAAATCACAGTAATCTATTTCACGCGCAGTTTTATGTACATAACGTAGTAAATCACTATCATGCACTTCCTATAAACTGTATCGAGCATCCTCGAAATGCGCAGACACCAATTTTCGTAATAAGTGAGCCTTGTCATCCCTTGAATATCCGTAGTTTTTCTTGTCCACTGCACGGTCATAATGCTGCGGATTTATTCGAAATCTACTAATAATTTATTTTTATTATGCTATGGATGATCTTCCAGGCACATAATTATGTTTAGTGCTCGCTTCTTGGATAATGATTGTTCTTTTCCACATTTCATTGGAGACGGCATTTGTGGCTCCCTGTCCGACAAGGATGATGAACTACATGGCTCGACACCTGTTTTAATATCACTTTCACTTGTTAAGCACATATCGTCGTCACTGTACTGCTCACGTACATCGTCCGCTCAGTCGAGCATATACGACACCACATATTCCACTGATTCATCTTGCAGAAACGATAATATTACATCTAACACTTACTTTTCACTATACGAAATTCTTTTGTTTTCTTTCCAACGAAATATGAACTGCGACAACTGTAGTTGAAGGTATAATGCGATGTTTGCTTTGTTTATCGTTACAATTGCTCTGTTTTGTATCGGCACGACTAGTACTGTAGCGCTGTTATAAGTTTCTCGTCGACTAAGCAGTTCAACTACGATCCATAGCCTCATGCAGTGCTCACCACTCCAGTCCCAACCCATGGTTGTCACTAGCAGCCAATATTGTGGTTGCGTGGTCGACATAATGTAGGGCGTTGAATGCTGTAAGCATCATTGACCCTTTACGACCTCGCACTCAAGGGGTTTCTGTTAGTGAAAAGTAAAGAGGCCAAGCTGGACACCGGATTGCCAGCTGGTATTGCAGCTGCCTTCTACACACACATACACCCTTTAAGAGTGGTGAGCGTTTGCCGTCAAATGATGCCACTGAGGTGAGGGAAGCGCGAAGCTAATTTATGTGGATCAGTGTTTCACTGCCCAAATTTGAGATTCACTGCAAGCTATTTGCATCCATAATGAACTTTGGCGAAACTATTGATGTCCGTTCTTGCTTTTCCGGGAACCTTTCTTCAAATCACTAAGCATTTTCGCGGTCATTAGCTGTATCCGCAGTATGGTTTCGTATTATGCTTTCATGTATCCACCCACCTGTGCTACAACTCGTATCTGCACTCTCTTGTCCACTTACTAAATGTTTATACGCCTGATTCAGTGGGTAAATAATTTTTTATGTCAATAAACCAAATTGTTATTGTGACCGCTAACTTCCTTGTGTATATCGATGAATCCTTCCATTAATCCAACCGTGTAAGGTACGGTACCCATACTTTCATGATTAACTGTGCCACCCCAAGGAATTTTCTTTTAACAAGACGTTATACATTGCCACTGACATTATTTCCCTTAATTTTG
This sequence comes from Schistocerca piceifrons, assembly GCF_021461385.2. Taxonomy (NCBI): domain Eukaryota; kingdom Metazoa; phylum Arthropoda; class Insecta; order Orthoptera; family Acrididae; genus Schistocerca; species Schistocerca piceifrons. The sequence continues at coordinate 411,608,080 of NC_060143.1, forward strand.
CCTGATCTTATCGGGAGCTTCCCTCCCCTGTAGGTCCGCAGCATCTTAGGGGTATACTAAACAGCTCATCCGACACCTCATAGTATCCATGTATGTGTACCCTTGGATGGAAAAATCAAACGGTCACAGTGTAGTATAGTGTTAGGAGGAGATTAGTGTTTAATGTCCCGTCGACAACGAGGTCATTAGCGACGGAGCGCAAGCTCGGGTGAGGGAAGGATGGGGAAGGAAATCGGCCGTGCCCTTTCAAAGGAACCATCCCGGCATTTGCCGGAAGCGATTTAGGGAAATCACGGAAAACCTAAATCAGGATGGCCGGAGACGGGATTGAACCGTCGTCCTCCCGAATGCGAGTCCAGTGTGCTAACCACTGCGCCACCTCGCTCGGTCACAGTGTAGTATATGCACGGAACTTGTGGAAAGGAGAATCTACCAATGGTGGCTCCACTATTATATCAAAATAATACACATTGGCAAACTGCAAAGACAAGAGGAGGAAACTTTTGAAAACTGCGTCGCAGCATGAGATTCTAGTAGTAGTTTGAGGACGACTCAAAACATTCTAAATAAGGGCGGCTGGACAGTGGTTTTAACCATGTTGGTCACGAATACGAACTGTAACAGCTGCGCCTTATCTGCGGATGGTATTCCGTTGTTATTGTTACGACAGTTCAGTCACAGTCAAGAACGAAGCGGGCTTTTACAGGTGAACATGTACTCTACTTGATCAGAAGTATCCGGACACCCCTGTGTAATGTGAAATTGACCACTACTTCTCACGAAAGGCGGACTCGTCTGTATAGGAGCTGGCGGTGAATTCTGTGTTGTCAGTAGAGAAGAAGCAAAAGCAGAATGGATCCTTCGGGTGAGTTCGGTGACTTCGAACGTGGACGTCACTGAGTAACAAGTCGATCAGGGACATTTCAACCCTCCTAAACCTGCCCAAGTCGATTGTTGTAGACGTCACAGTGAAGAATAAACGCAAGGGACCCACCACAGGACAGATACCGCCGAGCATTACAGGGGTGCTCGTAAACTGTCGCAAGAAATCAGTCGGAGGAATCAATCGTGAGTTCCAAACTGCTACCATCCGTCTTGCTAGCACAGAGTCTGAGTGTGGGATTGAAAGGAATATGATCGAACAGTTGTTCGTAAACCACATACTTCTATAATTAATGCTAAGTGTTGCTCGAGGTAGTGTAAAGTGCGACGCCAAAAGACAGAGGATGACTGGAAGCGAGTGATTTGGCGTGATGAATCACGCTACGCCTTGGGGCAATCCGATGGAAGGGTTTGAGTTTGGAGAATTCCTGGAGAACGTTACCTGCTGTCATGTGTATTGCCACCAATGAAGTATAGAGGACGTGGTGCAACGGTATGGGATATTTTTCGTGACTGAGGGGTTGCCCGCTTAATTCGCTTAAGAAAACGCTTAATGCGGAAGGATATGAACACATTTCACAGCATTGTGCACTGAGTGCAGCAGAGGAATAGTTCGAAGACAAGGCATCCTGTCAGGAAGCATCATCTGTGATGCTATGGTTCGTGGACAACAACATTCCTGAGAGGACTCGGCTCTCCAGAATTCTGATCTGAACTCAATGAAACGCCTTTGGGATGTGGTCGACGGTCGAATTTACTCCGGACTCCACTGTCTAATATCACTACCTTCTCTGGTTCGGCTGTTAAGGAAGAACGGGCTTTCATTCCTCCACAGATATTCAGGTGCCTCTTTAAAAGTGTCCCCAACAGTTTTCAAGGAATCATAAATTCAGAGCAAGGACGCACTCCATATTAATGACAACTAACCGTTACAGATGTCCAGATACGTTTGATCAGATAGTGTACATATATATCTACAGGGTGAATCAGGAAAATACATGCTTTGATACGCGATGGTGTTAGTGATTCTGAACAAAAAACTTCATATGAACGTATTCCTATTGCGAATGGTTTCCGAGATAGAACACGTTTAATATCACTTTTGTACGTTTTTATTTAATAACTCGAAAACCGCACACTCCAACGAAAACGTGTCTCAGTACACAATTAAACTAAATTAAATTTTCTAAAAAAAGGTTCCATTTATTTTTTGCCTAGGAATAACAGTTTGAGTGGAGAGACCGCGAGAACATTGAAAATCTCGCGCACGCGCGTGCGCTGAAGCTTAGGTACTTTTGGCAGGCCAGTTTGAGGTAGTTTTCAGACTTGATAGACCACAAGCGCCCTGTATCAAAATGTTCGTCTCAACTTCCTCTATAATGCGGTGGTACGTTGTAAACAATGACAATGAATAATACAGAAAAAAAGATAAAAATGTATATTAAAAGTGTTCTACCTCGGAAACCATTCGGTATAGGGCATACGTCTACACCAAGCCACACCAAGTGTTATGTTCAGAATCAGTAATGCTATCACTCGTCAAAACACGTACCCCTTTCCCCCTGACTCACCCTATACATCTTTAATTATATACATGCAGGCTTTCGCAGGTGAGTGTCAGTACAATCTCAGGCTTGGAATATATAGAATGTTCCCTTAATATTATCGTTGACTTAACTATGATTGGCTCAGAATTTCTACGAAAATAATTAACTGATCATTGTAATTGAAGATCAGATTACACACTGGTCAAAGATGAGTCAATCAAGTGCGTTCCGGTATTACTTGGTGTTATTGCAGTAACCATCTGTGTCTTTTGAATATGTTGTGCCACATTGCCTCTTGGGAAGCGCATGGCTCCTCCGTCTGTTCAACAGAACAGATCCTGATGGGGATATCACAAGTCAGTTCGGTAACTATATACAAAAACACACATCCAGAACACAAGAAGACGTATTCAGTTCGCTTATATTGCAAAAGATGCCGCCCAGGGCATTGTGTTTTATACTTTGATTGCTTGGCCAAGGCCCTTTGACTGTTTATAGGTTGTTTTTCTTTTATTACTAGCTCACGTCAGTGGTTTTGTTTTTCCTCCAATGTGGATGCTGTATTTTAGTTTCTCAACAAGAGAGTGTTTTACGAATATCATATTCCCTTGATCATCTCTAGTTGTTTACTTTCCATCAGAGTGGAACCAGCTGATTGTCTGTTACACTGTAGCGCCAACGACTGAGCAATTTCCTTTCAACAACAAACGAAATTATCGATCGTAAAATGAGGGCTTTTGCGGCCGGTGTTTACTTCACTTAAGACTTCCGGGATGAGAGGCTATGATCGATATAGTAGCTTTATTTAGATCCTGTCTCACTACAACCCATATAAAGTAGAGCAATGAATTTTACATGCAAGTTGACGGCGTGTTCATGGGCAACTCTCTTAGTTCATCTGTTGCCAATTGGTTTGCGAAGATTCTCGAAGAGCGGGCGCTGCAGACAGACAACGAAAGACCAGCTAAGTGGTGCCACTATGTCGATGATACATTTTTAGTATGGACACATGATTCCTGGTACACCTCACTAGTATCAACCCAAAAGTTCAATTTACGATGAAGAACCAATGGACTACTTAGTTTTTTGGATGTATCTATGTACCATAAGGTGCACTTAAAAGCTAGACACACTGATCGATACCTCCGTAAGAAATCGAACCATCAGTTAAGAAAAACAGCAGTAACATTTAAACTTGGTGAACCATGATAATAACATTTGTAAGCTGGTATTTTACAGGATAAACTGAATCGCCGTTTTCGGTTTCCAAGACAGATTGTTGCTCCAGTAAGAGACAGATCGAGCTCTCTGTCCAAAAAGAGAAAAACACAAGATTAATGAGGAACAGCAGCCGGCAGGGAGGGGGGGGGGGGGGGGGGGGGGAAGCTTTCGTCCCGTTTATTAACGACATTGCAGATCATACAGGAGAAGTTTCGGCCAAGTATGCAAGTATGGGATTAAAAAGATATTTAGACCCACCAAGAAGTTAAATGAGTATTTAAGAACGGCGATAGATGTGTAAAATCGATTACCAACAAATGGGATGTACAAATTCCACTCTAGGCAAGTATATCATGGGGGAAAAACTGCTGTCTGGGAGATGTTGACAAATCGGCCGTAGCAGAGTATGGATTGTTAAGCGCGAATGTCTAAGAGGTCACAGGTATTCTCAAACACTATTACAATTTTAACAGCAAAGAAGAAGTGGTTAAGTTAGATAAAATATGAATGTGATTTTGCGCCAACAGAATAACAATCGATTACCTTTGATCTAGAAAGCTGGCGCCACCCATATATAATCATGCAATCGGAATCGCGTGACAAATGATAGTGCCCTCTATGCGGCTCTATGAATTCATGGTTCGTCGGCCATTATTGGATTTGCTGTGCCACCTCTGAAGCTTCCTGCCGCAGTCTCGGAGACAGAACGACAGGGAATAATTTTGTACAGGGCGATTGAAAAATATGGACACAGTTCCAGTTGACTATATTCCTTGAACAACACGGTGTACTATAATACTGTAAATTACATTTGATTATACTTACACGGCAGTTTACGGATGTTCCGTACGTCCTCCTCCGGCTGCACGGGTAACAACCAGACATAGCTGGATGCACTTCACACTCGATAGCGAATGCCTTGCGAGTTCACCGTAGCTGTGATACGTTTGATTATGTGATTCAGATCTGTGGTGCGTAAACTGCATCTTTCACGAACCCCCACAAGAAAAAATCGCGGAGATCATGAGCCATTGGTGCCCAGAAGCGTAATGCTAAGACTTCATTCCCCATGCGACCTATCCTTTGTTGATGTAAAGATACATTCTGGAAACGTGGAACATTCAAATGCCAGTTGGGTTGAGCTCCATTCTGCTCGAAAAGTAATCTCCCAAATCTTCATTCATTTGAGGAAGAAGCCAGTTTTGCAGCGTCCTGAGATACTTCATTCTAGTGACCGTACTCTCGTCAAAAACGTCCATGAACTTGCTAACGACACGGCGCGAAACACATTAAATTTGAGGCTTTTCCGCTCATGTTCCAGTGTGACATGGGTATTTTATAGCCCCCAAATCCGGCCGTTGTGCCTGTTGACTTTGCAATTTAGGTGAAACACAGCTTTAACACTAAAACGTACTTGAGGCAGAAGCAATTCATCTTCTTCCACGTCTCGCGGCAAATGGTCACAAAATTCTACACGCTTCACCTTATCGTTTGCGCAAAGAGCCTGTACCAATTGTAGATGATATGGTTTGTACACTAACCGGCAGCTCAGTATTCTCCAGACAGTTGTTTGGTAATCGAAGGTCTCTGCTTGCTCTACGTTGGACTATGTTCATTCATTGGGCTACGTTCAAAGCTCATTCGAATGCGCTGTACGTGCTCCTCCGGTACACGGGGTAAGGGTGGGCAGTTGCCTTTACACCGAGAGCGATTATGTCAAATAGCTTATTCCAGTGACCAATGTCCTTCCTCATTGGAGGTGCAAGGTTAAATTTACTCCGAAAGGGACGTTGCACCGCAGTCGCAGACCTGCTGTTACTGAAATCTTGTGTTACATAGTTTCCATTTCTCTACAGGCAGAGCGGTGCTGGAGCACTCAAGCGGTAGTATTCGAAACTTTAGAACATCCTCTTTCAAATATATTTGGCAGAATTGAAATAAAATGTATAGAGCAGGAGTCGTGTCCATCTTTTTGAATAATACTGTATGTCGATCACTTTCTATTGGTCCCGAAGTCCTAACCAAAAGTATTAAATAAAAAAAAAAAGATTCAAATATGTGTGAATTGCTAAGGGACCAAACTGCTGAGGTCATCGGTCCCTAGACTTACACACTACTTAAACTAACTTATGCTAAGAACAACACACACACACCCATGCCCGAGGGAGGACTCGAACCTCCGACGGGAGGGGCCGCGCAGTCTGTGACATGGTGCCTCAAACCGCATGGCCACCCCGAGCGGCTGTGTTTTGTGCAGTTCTTTGCATTTCTACATAACTACTGCGTCCTACACACACTTGAACTAGCTTATTGCATTCAAGCCCTGGTCTCCCCCCTCCTCCCCCTCTCCCCTAGCACCTGGTCCCCTAGCAGCACTTCTCTTCATCACCAAATTAACTACCGTTTTCAAATTGTGACATAAAGTGCTTCACTTCCCGATTCGATTCAATGCCTCTTGATTGCTTACTTGATTCATCCAATTAATCTTCGGTATCATTCAGCAGCATCGTATTTCAAAAGCTTCTGTTCTCTACTTGAGTATTTCGTTCATCATTCAAGTTTCACTTCAATAAAAGCCTACGGAAATTGAGATGTGACCTGGATAAATTGAAAGAAACAGAGGCTGCTTGGAGTTTTTGCGTATCATCAGTGTATATATACATGTTTCTTTCAGCGCTCAACAAGAAACCCCGGCGTTGTGTCGACTGCCGTAAGTCACTACCCCTACCTTGTCACTGCACAGTGGACGTGAACGAAGCCAGGTAGAGCAGAAAGAAGGCGTAATATGGCAACTTGATTCAAACTGATCTGAAGTGAACAACGTGAACTGGAACAGTCTCTTTTTGACATCAGAAATTAAGCATTATCACAACATGATACAGCATAAAGGTAGTTTGCTGTATTTCAAACTAGCAGAGTCGCGACTGCAGTGGAATAAATTAATTAAAAAAGATAATTTGTTCATTAACTGTATTACTGACGAAAAAATATCATGCAGGCCTCAAATAAAAGTGATTCTGTTGGCACTGAGGATGTTTTACTCTTCCGAACATATCCTTAACGGACAGTAGCAGATTGCCTAACGTACAGCTAAGTTGGAATTCCCGAATAAGCACAGTAGGTTATTTAGTTACATAAAATTAAATTTGGCATTTCTTTTAGTGTTCAGTCCTCAAACAAATGTGAAGTGTTCCCTCTTCCATTTGCTCACGTATTTTTCCCCCAACAAAAGTCGTTTTCTTTTCATATCCCACACTGCCACGGCACATAAAGCAACGAACGCAGAGAAAGCAAGAAATGCTGATTTCATTTTAATACTCGGTATCGTGGTCTAGGGGTAGCGTCTTTGATCCATAATCAAAACGTCGTCGGACCCGGGTTCGATCCCCGCCAGTGCTTAAATTTTGATAAATAATCAGCATTGGCGGCCGAAGACTTCCTGCATAAGAAGTCAGCCTCATTCTGACAACGGCCAAGGGCGGAGCGGATAGAGGTTCAGGGCACTCTCTTGTCCTAGAGGTGGGAAATTGCCCCTAAAGGCGGAAGAATCAGCAATGATCAACGACATGAGGATGCAGAAGGCAATGGAAACCACTGCATTAAAGACAAGTAACGTGTATCCACAGGACATGTGGCCTGTAATTGAAGAAGCGTCATGATGATCTCTCCATTGGCAAAAGATTCCGGAATAGTCCCCCATTCGGATCTTCGGGAGGGGACCGCCAAGGGGCAGGTTACCATATGAAAAAGATTGAATAATCAACGAAAGGATAACGTTCTACGAGTCGGGGCGTGGAATGTCAGAAGCTTGAACGTAGTAGGGAAACTAGAAAATCTGAAAAGGAAATGCAAAGGCTCAATCTAGATATAGTAGGGGTCAGTGAAGTGAAGTGGAAGAAAGCCAAGGATTTCTGGTTAGATGAGTATCGGGTAATATCAACAGCAGCAGAAAATGGTATAACAGGTGTAGGATTCGTTATGAATAGGAAGGTAGGACAGAGAGTGTGTTACTGTGAACAGTTCAGTGACCGGGTTGTTCTAATCAGAATCGACAGCAGACCAACACCGACAACGATAGTTCAGGTATACATGCCGACGTCGCAAGCGGAAGATGAACAGATAGAGAAAGTGTATGAGGATATTGAAAGGGTAATGCAGTATGTAAAGGGGGACGGAAATCGAATAGTCATGGGCGACTGGAATGCAGTTGTAGGGGAAGGAGTAGAAGAAAAGGTTACAGGAGAATATGGGCTTGGGACAAGGAATGAAAGAGGAGAAAGACTAATTGAGTTCTGTAACAAGTTTCAGCTAGTAATAGCGAATACCCTGTTCAAGAATCACAAGAGGAGGAGGTATACTTGGAAAAGACTGGGAGATACGGGAAGATTTCAATTAGATTACATCATGGTCAGACAGAGATTCCGAAATCAGATACTGGATTGTACGGCGTACCCAGGAGCAGATATAGACTCAGATCACAATATAGTAGTGATGAAGAGTAGGCTGAAGTTCAAGACATTAGTCAGGAAGAATCAATACGCAAAGAAGTGGGATACGGAAGTACTAAGGAATGACGAGATACGTTTGAAGTTCTCTAATGCTATAGATACAGCAATAAGGAATAGCGCAGTTGAAGAAGAATGGACAGCTCTAAAAAGAGCCATCACAGAAGTTGGGAAGGAAAACATAGGTACAAAGAAGGTAGCTGCGAAGAAACCATGGGTAACAGAAGAAATACTTCAGTTGATTGATGAAAGGAGGAAGTACAAACATGTTCCGGTAAAATCAGGAATACAGAAGTACAAGTCTCTGAGAAGTGAAATAAATAGGAAGTGCAGGGAAGCTAAGACGAAATGGCTGCAAGAAAAATGTGAAGACATCGAAAGAGATATGATTGTCGGAAGGACAGACTCAGCATACAGGAAAGTCAAGACAACCTTTGGTGACATTAAAAGCAACGGTGGTAACATTAAGAGTGCAACAGGAATTCCACTGTTAAATGCAGAGGAGAGAGCAGATAGGTGGAAAGAATACATTGAAAGCCTCTATGAGGGTGAAGATTTGTCTGATGTGATAGAAGAAGAAACAGGAGTCGATTTAAAAGACACAGGTGATCCAGTATTAGAATCGGAATTTAAAAGAGCTTTGGAGGACTTACGGTCAAATAAGGCAGAAGGGATAGATAACATTCCATCAGAATTTCTAAAATCATTGGGGGAAGTGGCAACAAAACGACTATTCACGTTCGTGTGTAGAATATATGAGTCTGGCGATATACCATATGACTTTCGGAAAAGCATCATCCACACAATTCCGAAGACGGCAAGAGCTGACAAGTGCGAGAATTATCGCACAATCAGCTTAACAGCTCATGCATCGAAGCTGCTTACAAGAATAATATACAGAAGAATGGAAAAGAAAATTGAGAATGCGCTAGGTGAAGATCAGTTTGGGTTTAGGAAAAATAAAGGAACGAGAGAGGCAATTCTGACGTTACGGCTAATAATGGAAACAAGGCTAAAGAAAAATCAAGACACTTTCACAGGTTTTGTCGACCTGGAAAAAGCGTTCGACAATATAAAATGGTGCAAGCTGTTCGAGATCCTGAAAAAAGTAGGGGTAAGCTATAGGGAGAGACGGGTCATATACAATATGTACAACATCCAAGAGGGAATAATAAGAGTGGACGATCAAGAACGAAGTGCTCGTATTAAGAAGGGTGTAAGACAAGGCTGTAGCCTTTCTCCCCTACTCTTCAATCTGTACATCGAGGAAGCAATGATGGAAATAAAAGAAAGGTTCAGGAGTGGAATTAAAATACAAGGTGAAAGGATATCAATGATACTATTGGCTGATGACATTGCTATCCTGAGTGAAAGTGAAGAAGAATTAAATGATCTGCTGAACGGAATGAACAGTCTAATGAGTACACAGGATGGTTTGAGAGTGAATCGGAGAAAGACGAAGGTAATGAGAAGTAGTAGAAATGAGAACAGCGAGAAACTTAACATCAGGATTGATGGTCACGAAGTCAATGAAGTTAAGGAATTCTGCTACCTAGGAAGTAAAATAACCAATGACGGACGGAGCAAGGAGGACATCAAAAAGCAGACTCGCTATGGCAAAAAAGGCATTTCTGGCCAAGAGAAGTCTACTAATATCAAATACCGGCCTTAATTTGAGGAAGAAATTTCTGAGGATGTACGTCTGGAGTACAGCATTGTATGGTAGTGAAACATGGAGTGTGGGAAAACCGGAACAGAAGAGAATCGAAGCATTTGAGATGTGTTGCTATAGACGAATGTTGAAAATTAGGTGGACTGATAAGGTAAGGAATGAGGAGGTTCTGCGCAGAATCGGAGAGGAAAGGAATATGTGGAAAACACCGATAAGGAGAGGGGACAGGATGATAGGACATCTGCTAAAACATGAGGGAATGACTTCCATGGTACTAGAGGGAGCTGTAGAGGGCAAAAACTGTAGAGGAAGACAGAGATTGGAATACGTCAAGCAAATAATTGAGGACGTAGGTTGCAAGTGCTACTCTGAGATGAAGAGGATAGCACAGGAGAGGAATTCGTGGCGGGCCGCATCAAACCAGTCAGTAGACTGACGACAAAAAAAAAAAAAAAAAAAAAAAAAATCGTGCTAGCTTGCGCTCTGCACGTGCAGTAATGACGTGACACGCCTACACGGGACATTCCCGTTCCCTTTAACATGAACTTCGTTGTGCACTTTAGCGAAAGCGTAAATATGCACTTACGCAACGGTTGAGTTAAATGGGGAAAGGAATCAAAGAGAAGACGAATGAGCAGCCTTGAGAGATGAAATAGGGAAGGTACCAGACGATACAGCTGGCAAAAACAAAGGGTCCGGCAGAAAATCATTGATAACACATGGTACAGTGAATTTAATTGACAAAAGCTTGCGTAACTAGGGCAGCGCTAGCTGCCGCCTATAGGAAAATTAGGAAGACATTTGGAGATAGTAAAAGCAGCTGTGTTAATGTCAAGGCTCAAATGACAAGACAGTACTAAACAAAGAAGCCGAAATGTCGACAGAATACCTAGAAAGGTTATACAAGGAAAATAAACTTGAAGAGAGTTCTATAGAAATGGAAAAGGTAGTAAATGAGCATGAGCTGGAGATATGACAATGGGAGATGAAATTTACATAGCCCGAACAGACCGGAGTCAAAAGTTCGTATGGTAAACGACATTTCGTCAGAATTATCGGAGCCTTTGGGAGAGCCGTGCCACAGTTATTCAACCTTATGTGCAAGATATATGAGACAGGCGAAATACCCTCTGAGACAGGCGAAATACCCTCAAGCATAAAAGAGAACGTGTTAATTCCAGTTTCAGAAAAGGTAGGCGCTGACAGCTGTGAATAATACCGAAAATCAGTTTAATAAGACGTAACTGCAAATCGGAGACACAAATTATTTTCAGAAGAATTGAAAAAATTGGTAGAAGCGCATCGGGGAATAGCGGTTTGATTTACGGAAAGAACGCTAAACAATAGGAAACCTACGTCTTATTTCATAGGATATGTTTAAAAAATTTACTAGCTTGCTCTTTGAAATTCTAAAGATAGCAGGAATAAAATACAAGGAGTGAAAGGTTATCTACAACTTGCACAGAATCCAGACTGCAGTTATAAGAGCCGAAGGACATGAAAGGGAAACGGTAATGGAGAAGGGAGTGGAACGGAGTTGAAGCCTGTCTCTGATGCTATTCAATCTGTACATTTGCAAACTGCAAAGGAAACCAAGGAGAAATTTAGAAAGGGAACTAAAGTACAGGATGAAGAAATAAAAACTTGGAGGTCTGCCAGTAAGACGGGAATTCTCACATAGACAGTAAAGGACTTGAAAGAGCATTTGAACGGAATGGACAGTGTCTTGCAAAAACATTTTAAGACGAACGCCAACAAAAGTAAAACAATGGTAATCGAGTTATTTGGATTATAAAGAGAAATCAAAAAGTTTCCGTTTCAGGGCGTTGCTTCAGCGTATGTGCAATGTAGTGAAACTCTGATGCGGGTATATAAGCATCGACATGTATGCAAGGAATTCGTGTGGCATTCGTATCTTTCTGATAGGCTTGTCGTAAATGTGGAAACGTTGTGGGGTCCTGCTGACTCATCTCGTATAGGTTGCCTAAAGGATGCTGCGTTCTCAGAATGCTATACAACAGTTCAAGCAAATAATATTAATAGTTTTATTTCAATAAAGCAGACTGACAATACTTAACTTTGTATTTACAACAAGTGTCGCAAGCGATGGGCGATGTGCAAACAGTAATGTAATTCGCTATAGACAAGAGTCCAAACAAGCAATGGGTATGGATCACTAATAACTGATATCGCTGCACTCTCTGCTAGGTCATGCTAACACTGTCCACTAGTGTCCGGCCGAGGTTGGCAGGAGCGGCGCTTATATTCACTTCTTGCAGAAGTTGCTCCTATCGTGGCGCTGTACTTGCCAGCGGGCTATTAGCTGATGTCGCCTCACCGCCTTCTCTGGTCTTGCGTTCTCCCTCTTCGTTCCGACGCTTGTGGTTACGCCAGAACAAACGTGACCTAAGGCGACGTCATTACCAACGTGCTGTTATTCTTTTCTTGGCTTCCGAAGGACAAACACGGGTAGACATCCATCGGAGAATAAAGAAGATGTATGAGGCACCACGTCCCTCGAAAACAGCCGTTGCGGAATGGTGCGCCAAGTTCCGCGCTGGTCGTTGTTTGACACGAGACGCCGATCGATCTGGAAGGCCAGCCTCACCAAGTGGGAGGCAGTCGAGCATCCGCCCTAAAGTCCCGATCTCTACCCATACGATTCTCAAGCCTTCAGTCCCTTGAAAAAGGCCTTGAAGGTCGGACGAGGATATGCAACAAGCAGGTACGGACTTCACACAGCAGGTCATGGTGTTTAACCGAATTGGTGTCTTCAAGCTGGTATGTCTCTGGGATGATTGCCACAATGCTCTTGACGATATTGCCTGACTGACCTACCGTTTCAGGTCTGTAAGGACTTCGAAAGGAAACTTTTTGATCTCCCCTTATAAATTAGGCGATGCTGACGGAATTAGATTAGGAAATGAGTCACTAAAAGTAGTAGATGAGTTCTGCTACTTGTGCAATAAAATATCTAATGAAGGCCAAAAACCCGTGAGGAATTAGCCGAGCGGTCTAGTGCGCTGCAGTCATGAACTGTGCGGCCGGTCCCGGCGGAGGTTCGAGTCCACCCTCGGGCATGGGTGTGTGCGTTTGTCCTTAGGATAATTTAGGTTAAGTAGTGTGTAATGTATTGCGAATACATAGAAAGAAGGATCCTTTATTGTATGATTATATGATAGCGGAACAAACACTGGTAGCAGTTACTTCTGTAAAATATCTGGGAGTATGCGTGCGGAACGATTTGAAGTGGAATGATCATATAAAATTAATTGTTGGTAAGGCGGGTACCAGGTTGAGATTCATTGGGAGAGTGCTTAGAAAATGTAGTCCATCAACAAAGGAGGTGGCTTACAAAACACTCGTTCGACCTATACTTGAGTATTGCTCATCAGTGTGGGATCCGTACCAGATCGGTCTGACGGAGGAGATAGAGAAGATCCAAAGAAGAGCGACGCGTTTCGTCACAGGGTTATTTGGTAACCGTGATAGTGTTACGGAGATGTTTAATAAACTCAAGTGGCAGACTCTGCAAGAGAGGCGCTCTGCATCGCGGTGTAGCTTGCTCGCCAGGTTTCGAGAGGGTGCGTTTCTGGATGAGGTATCGAATATATTGCTTCCCCCTACTTATACCTCCCGAGGAGATCACGAATGTAAAATTAGAGAGATTAGAGCGCGCACGGAGGCTTTCAGACAGTCGTTCTTCCCGCGAACCATACGCGACTGGAACAGGAAAGGGAGGTAATGACAGTGGCACGTAAAGTGCCCTCCGCACACACCGTTGGGTGGCTTGCGGAGTATAAATGTAGATGTAGATGTAGATGTAGATGTAGATCTTAGCGGTTAAGTCCCATAAAATTTGACACTCATTTTTGAAGGCCAAAATAGAGAGGAAATAAAATGTAAAAAAATCAGAAATAGGGGAATTTGTTATCTAATATAAATGTAAGCGTTAAAAAGTCTTTTATGAAGGTATTTGCTCGTGTGTAACTATGATGGAAATGAATAGAAGCTTTTGATACTTGGTGTTATAGAGCCGGCCGGAGTGGCCGTGCGGTTCTAGGCGCTACAGTCTGGAGCCGAGCGACCGCTACGGTCGCAGGTTCGAATCCTACCTCGGGCATGGATGTGTGTGATGTCCTTAGGTTAGTTAGGTTTTCATTAGTTCTAAGTTCTAGGCGACTGATGACCTCAGAAGTTAAGTCGCGTAGTGCTCAGAGCCATTAGAACCATTTGGTGCTATAGAATAGTACTGAAGATTAGATGGGTAGATCGCGTAGCTTTTGAGGAGGTCCTGAATGAAACTTGTTAGAAACGAAATATGTGGCACACCTTGACTACAAGAAAGGATCAGTTGGCAGGACACATCCCGATGCATAACACAATAACCACTTTGCTAATACAGGGAAGTGTAATGGGTAAAAGTTGTAGAGGAAGATCTGGGCATGGGTACGGTAAGCAGGTTCAAATGGGTGTGGGTTGCAGTACTTATTCAGAGGCTAAGAGGCTCGCACAGAGTAGAACAGCGTGGAGAACTGCATCAAACCGGTATTCAGACTGAAGGCCAGAGCAACAACATAAGCCCACAGTCCTAACAAATGGGTCTACTTTCACAAAAGACTTCCTGTCACTTAAATTTATGTTAGATGTCCATTTATTTCTCTCTTTCGGTAAAGCTTTTATTTCTATTGCCGATCTACATTTTATTTCCGCTTTATTTCTACCGTCATCGGTTACATTGTCGTCGAAATAGGAATTACGTCTTACTTTTCAGTGTCTGATTTCCTAATATTATTCCCTCAGCACCTCCTGGCTTAATTAAGCTAGAGCTTAATCAGGCTAAGCTCCATTACCATTTATTTAGGATCATCGCATAAATTATTTTCGAGAGCTATCGATTTCTTTTAACCGATCGTCCCATTCCTTTGGCATCTCTGACAGAATTACAGTATCATCGGCAAACCTTAATGATTTTACATCTTCTCCTTCATATTTATTTCTGTTTCTAAATTTCCTCTTAGTTTTTTTTTTCCTGCATGATGAGTGTACGAACTGAACAAACTGTTCACGTCCTTCGACTGATGCAGCTGCATTCTCGTTTCTGTACAAGTTATCGATAACAGTTCGTCCCATGTCGGGCCAAGTGCCTCCCGGTAGCACATTGTGGAAGATAACAGTTGAAATTACCGTCCGACCATGGACATTTAAGTGTTCCGTGGTTTCTCTAGACTGTTAAAGGACATTTTACAAATCTCCACTTTGGCTGTTATTGATAAGTATTCAATTTATTAAATGTTGCACGATTTGAAAATGGCCTCTAAGACCGAAATTGGTCGATCGTGTTAGGTTTACTGAAGTGAATACTCGTCAATAAGAGTCGAGATGAAAAAGATTGAAATATCTTTTAACATATATATTGCTCTAGTATTCGCATGAAGAAAATAACTAAATTAAATTTTAAAGAAGCTCAGCAGTCAGACACCAAAATCCGTAATTTATTGCAGATCTACATTTCGATTATAGCACAGTCAACATCGGCGCTAAAATACAAAAACAGCTAGAAACTGAAAGGATACAAAATATGTATAACAGCAGTTATACGAATCCATATAAGTGGGAACACAGCAGTAACATGTCACAACTAAAAGAGTGATACAGCTACCAACATGTCAGAGCATAAACATGTGAAAAATGACATTGCAGAAACAAAACTGAGGCCTTTGCTTACAACCGGTGCAGACGGCATGAACATGCATCATCGAGGACCTGTAGTGCCCAGTCAAAGGAGAAGGTGTAATGGAAGCCACACTTATTAACGGGAAGGAGATGGTGCTGGCTCAGGAGTTGATGGAAACGCGGGAGAGGATGGATTCGAAGACCATGCTGAATACTGAGGCGATGCAGATGGGACAGTAGGAGGACGTATCAGTAGGGGGTCCGTGCGGTTTGAGGAAACGTAGTGTTTTCTACAGCTCAAGGTAGTAACCTGTGAAGAGAACAGTGGTATAAAGGATTGCAAGGTTGACTACATAAGAGAGGGGGTGTTGTTTGAGGTGTCAGTACATGATGAATCATGAAACAGAACATATATGCAAATAAATTCATAAAGGACATATTGCGACAAAAGTATTATAAATTTTATAGTAAGACTAATGGATTAAAACCCATTTATTAACGTTTCATACAACGTATATAACTAATGAGTATGTCAAAGTGTACAAAGAGATATTGCGAATGAAATATGAGAAATTTCAAGTAAAATAAGATAACCTACAATCGTGCCGTAAGAGTGGAGACGCGTCCTCTCTGGAATTGCATTTGAGTGAGGTAAGAATCATATGTTACATAATCAAACATTTGGACAAATATTCGTTTTCACACTGTCATGTTTCTGTCTGTTACAAATGCAGCCGTGACAAAATCTTACACTTTACAATTTTTTGTTGTTGTTGAGGAAAAAAAATGGTTGAAATGGCTCTGAGCACAATGGGACTTCACTTCTTAGGTCATCAGTCCCCTAGAACTTAGAACTACCTAAACCTAACCAAACCTAAGGACATCACACACATCCATGCCCGAGGCAGGATTCGAACGTGCGACCGTAGCGGTCGCCCGGCTCCAGACTTTATCGCCTAGAACCGCACGGCCACTCCGGCCGGCAATCATAGACAAAACTCTAAGACATTTTCTATAAGTGATAAAGCTCTATTTGTCTTCTGGCATAATATCAAGTGATCTGTTAATATGTAAAAACAGATACATAAAGTAAAAAAAATACACAAACACACACGTTATTTTATCCCACACTCACAATGTGGGTTGGGTGAAGTGGGGGGCCGTCAGCCGTACAGTGTTTCGCTCTTCAGCAATGAGCGTTTTAAACCTGTAGCAAGGATGATAAAAATGTTATTAAAGGAGAAACTTTACACAAGACTGTTTTCTTTTGTAAATTAAAAATTCAAAGATCGAACAGCCAAAAAAGAAAATTTATACATTTTAAAACCACATTGCAGGAAGGTGAGAGTCTTCAAAGACTTAAAATCTGAAGGGCCTGCAATGGGAGAGAAGGATTTCAAGAGAAGAGAATACGTTCCACAGAGGTTGAGGAGTTCTGGATAGGACAGACAAAGATAAAAAATGAGTTGGTTTGTTATCATGCCAACAGATGTTAAAGAGAGTACCAGGGACGAATCATTTGGAAGGCAAAAACTGAAATAAATACGAGCAACGCACTCGTAAATCGTTCTTGGCTCTGTACTTGATTTTAAACATTAATACAGGGTGGGACAAATAAAAGTAGCCTGGACATTTTCCAATCATTTGTGACTGTATTAAGGAGAGGATGGAAAGACCTGCAGTTACTACCAGTAGGATGGAGAAACTGCCCATACAGCCGGCCGAACCTTGAAGCATATTTTCACAATCTTCACGTCTGGCAGAGTTGTTAGCAAAGAGCAGACTGGTGGCGGCCGTAGCTGACCGCCCAGGTCATCTGATCTGTCAGCGTGCGATCGCTCAGTGTGGAGAGCTCTCAGGTCAGAGATGCATCGCAACAGCTTTTATAGTCTTCAAGAACTGGAACACATCATTTCGGATAATATTGTAGCAATTCCAGCAGTCCAGCTTCGATTCGCCTTCAGCAACTTGCTGACCAAGGCCGAAAAGTCCCAAGAGGTGAATAGTGGTCACTGTCAACATCTGTTATCGTCAGGTTAGTACTGTATTTCCTTTCCTCTTCTGTGTTTCTTTGTATTCTGGAACTCTGTTCTCTGAGCCACTGTACATTCAATTTGTAATTTTCATGTCTCAGGTATGACATATTTTAAAATTCATTTCACCAATACGGCCTTCAATCAAAGTAAAATATATAGATTTTTGGTTGCACCCTTTAATAGAGGACACTACAGGTCTTCGACGACGCATATTCATGTCGTCTGCACTGGTTGTAAGCAAACAGCCTCAGTTTTGTTTCTGCCATGTAAAGGCTAATGTTATTTGTTACAAGTATATGCTGTGATGTTTTGGTATGTTTATGAATCTTGCGGTAATGGTATGTTTTTGCTATGTTCCCATCTACATGGAAACCTATAACTGCATTATATATATATAATCTGTTCTGATTCCATCTGTTTTCGTATTTTAGCGTTGGTGACGACTATATTACAGCCCAGATCTACAATAAATTATGGATTTATGCGACTAAGTGCTATATCTGAATATACAATGGTCGTTGTGCACACGGGCACCGCATGGATTCCAATTTAGCTAGATTTCAAAACTGTTTGAGGTAAATGGCGGAGTTGTTGCTTTGAAAGAGCACGACCGATTTCCTTCCCCATCCATCCCCAGCCCGAGCATCTGCTCCGTCCCTAATGACCTGTATTGTATATATTTATAAACATTCAGTTAACATTCACTGTGCTTTACTTAACGTGCGCTTATATGGAACAGGTGTGAGGCACTGTACAGCGAAACGTCCTCTTCTGTTGGCTGCTGCAGCAGTTCCACCAGTACGGTTATCACCATCACATTCATTTCCCTGCCACCCCTCCGACATTCCAACCCGATAGCGACTCAGTCAGATGACAGGACAGAGGGCGTAGGGCGCTTAATCCTCGTAGTATTTATGGAAGTGAGCTCAATGCAACAGCCACAAATCTTTTGACAGGGGCATCTGCTTGGAGGTGCGTCTGTTCTGGCAGCCCTAATCCTCGCACATACATCTGCTGCCCTCGTGTCCTGGGGGCTTTGTGGCCGCACCACGGCCCCCGTGGGACGCGTCCGAAATCGACTCCCGTTGCGGGTAGCCACTAGCACCGACCTCCATCGGGGAGCCACAGAGTTGCGGAGTCAAGAACAGAGTCATCTCGTTAAGACGTTTAGTGGACCGTTGCTGGAAAGTAAAAATAGCCCATACAATCTATCTATAGTTTCCTTGAAGTGGCTATACTACAAGCTCCCTTAATAACGTACAAGCGACAACTTTGGTGGTCATACTTACGTCGTGGCCGCTTGTTGTCTAGGGTTGCAGGTCCACGGCTTCAAATGTTGACTCACGTGATGTTATCTGAATCAGTAAAAATGGAACACTTAAAGGAACAGTTTGTTGTCTGTGTGTGTGTCTGTCTTTCAGAGTACTAAAATCCCTTTTTCTCTAGAACACGTAGACGTATCAAGTTGAAATTTAAGTCACATACTAAGGTCTGCGGTTCCTTGGCGGTGGAAAAACTGAAGATTCTAAGTATGCGCAATCAAAAGATACGGCGATTTAAGTCGTGTATTGTGCTAGTCACAAGCTCACTCATCAAAACCTAGGGGGTACTTCTCATTGACCCAGAATCATGAAATTTGGCAAGCACCCAGCTTAAAATTAAAATATTGTGAAAGTCTTTGAATTCCCAGGACTGATATCTTGCTGGTATCAATATCGATAACATACAAAAATCGTCTAGATTCTCGATTCCTGGGATGGACGACCTTTCTATATACATAAATAAGTTCGTACAGAACCCTCAGAGAGCTAGTCCTACTCTCACCTGGCCAGTTTCCTTTAGCTTCATTAATAATGAGAAAAACACGGCGTAATTTTTCTTTATTTGAATTCCTAAATAAAAAAAACACTAGTCGGTGCACTCAAGTATCTCGCTGCATCAGTGTTGCCACCTTCACGTTTGGCCAAAACAGTAGAGCGTCATCTTAAAACCACACAAACTCCTGCAGCTGTCGAAGCGTCTGCTGCCTACCGCTGTTGGTAGCGTGCCAGTAGTTTCCCCCACAGCTGCTACTGATGGCCCACATTTAGCTGAGCCTGCCGCTTTTATCCTGGTGGGTTGTGATGGCAGAGAAACATGCAATATGTCAGAATTACGATGCGTTTTATGAATCAACGTAAATTTCATGTAAATATTTGTTTTGTCGGTGGGTAATTATACACATAAATCAGCGCATCCATGTGTCATTGTTGACTATTCTCGTGTGCAAAGCGTTTCTGTAATGGAATCATTGATCCACACTTAAATGAAGCGCAAGGGCTAAAATCATACAACAACAAAAACCAGAAAAAATTCTCAAAATAAAACAGAGCAGAATATTATTGAGAAGTATGTCAGATAGCTTCGTTTGATCAGAAGATTGTGAAACTGAAATTGGATTTTGGCTATACAAAGTATTACGAGAGTTATCGACAATCTCTCTCGACCTTTAAGTTAATTATTAGTAACTAACACATCGTCTTTGAAATGACATTAATTATCAGAATGGAAATATGTTGACATCATCTTTCGATTAAAATACCTCATTTGCTCCTAAAGACTGCTCTAAAAGTTATCAGAATTAAGAAGAGTAGTGTTCTCAGATCGGGTTTTGCAGTTTGTTCGATAGAAGCCACTCCCCCCCCCCCCCCCCCAGCTCCCCCCCCCCCCTACACACACACACACACACACACACACACACACACACACACAAAAAACCTTTTATCTCACTGCGAATAATAAGAGGCGCTCATGAGTTCGAATACATGTTAGTAAAGCTAGAGTTGATTTCTAAAAAGGAAACAAAACACAAAAATTGAACTACATGAAGAATGTTGATAATATAAACACAAGTAAAAAGATCTTTGTGGGAAGGGATGGAAAATTTCAAGCGATTGTAATTAGTGGGTGAAAGTGTCTGTTACATTACATCAGAATCAGCGTTTATTACGCAGAATTCTAAGCTATGTTTTTATAATTCAGACAGCTTTTTTCACCTGAAGCAGGCGATTTGTAATAGACTGATTGGTCGCCATCGATCTTTAATTTCTGAAACAGGGGCGACTGCAACAATAGAATCATATCACATATATTTAAATAATCTGTGGTGAACCGAATCCTGTCTCTTTGTCTATACTCAACTTGACGTCATTATACAGAATGTGGGGGAAGCACTTCGAATACCCACCCCACTCTGCCTTACGTATTCAAAAAAGTCTGCATCTTAGTGCAAACTACATGGTGTTTCACAGTGGCATAAATTCCTTCTTTTAACCATGGAATGTGTCGCCGTCAGGACAATGATTGCACTATTAATAATTTTTTCGTCCCTGAGTGTTATTTTTTAACATTTTATGCTTCAGAAGTGTGAAAACTATCAACAACTCACACTTTGATTTTATGAATATGCCACTAATATTTTAAAACTTACCCACTTCAAATCAGAAAAGATGGGTAGTTACATTTTCTTTTGCACAATATAAGTTAAGCACCAACATACATATTTAATTTGATATACCTAAACAAGGAATCGTGGACATATATGAAATAGTGGGCAGTAAATTTACAACTGTACTGTAAATCACTTTCACAATTCAGCCTCTACAGGTAATCTCTCATCACTTGTTGATTATGCTGTGCTTGAAAGCAATGTTAAAATTCCATGTATCTTGATGGAAGTGTACCGAGCGAGGTGGCGCAGTGGTTAGCACACTGGACTCGCATTCGGGAGGACGATGGTTCAATCCCGTCTCCGGCCATCCTGATTTAGGTTTTCCGTGATTTCCCTAAATCGCTTCAGGCAAATGCCGAGATGGTTCCTTTGAAAGGGCACGGCCGATTTCCTTCCCCATCCTTCCCTCACCCGAGCTTGCGCTCCGTCTCTAATGACCTCGTTGTCGACGGGACGTTAAACACTAATCTCCTCCTCCTCCTTGATGGAAGTATTCCCTTGCTCCTCCGAGTGCACCCCCACGTTTGTAGTACTGATATGGCGATCCTGGGATATTTTTAGTGCTTCTCTGTCTCTCCACACCTTGAAAAGTGACGTTGTTATCCTTATTAGCGACGTCATGCATGGTGTAATCGATGACCTTAAACTCATGATACAATCAGTCAACAAAATCAATCAATAAAACAGTGAATCAAT
The DNA here is from genome assembly GCF_021461385.2 of Schistocerca piceifrons. NCBI lineage: Eukaryota > Metazoa > Arthropoda > Insecta > Orthoptera > Acrididae > Schistocerca > Schistocerca piceifrons. The sequence continues at coordinate 411,629,805 of NC_060143.1, forward strand.
CCGTAATTGGAATGAAAAATCGTCTTCCCTCTTCTACCCCTCCATTCCATGTCTCCCTTCCTCACATATCTCCAGCCAAGGTGTGTTAGCAGTAAATTTGATACAAACCCTCCCTCGCCCCATCTGAAACCAATCACACTGTGCAGCACTCGTTACCTCAAGTCAATCATAGTGGTGAAAAAATCCATGATGACGGGAATAGTGATATTTTGTTAATTGAATGTGGAAAACCCCTTCCTCTCCTTACATAGAAATTGACCGATTGTTTGCTTTCTACCCCTTCCTCCTTCTCCTCTTTTTCCATCCAGTCAGAGCGTATCATTAGAAAATGGTGCCATGTATGTAGTAAAAATTATATGAAATCTCATTTTTTCTTGAAAGTCAAAGATATACATTATTCCTGGGATAAAGCGGGATCAAGTTACTTATTTATATTACCACTTGTGTGCTTGATACCCCATCCTCCTCTTCCTCTTTTCAACCAATCAAAGCTTAGTGTTAGAAAATAGCCCAAAAATTTAAAAGAGACGTCTCGCTCGTCTCGTCCCTTTCCTGTATCTCCAACCAATCACAATGTAGTACCAAACAGAAGCATCTAATGAAAAAGTCCAAGATGATGCAACAGAACCAAGTGTGTGTCTTATTAGTCCAGGCAAATTAGGGAAAATGGGGGATACATTTATAAAATTTTGAACCTTCGGGAAAACACTCTTAGGGAATGAAGAAGTAAAAAACAGAAAAGTTCCCTCCCCTATCAGGGGAGCTTCCCGCTCCGCCACCCATTAATGTAATTTATTTCCTTTTCCAAACTTGGCGAAAAACTGTTGATTTAGCGAAGTCGTCTGTATGACAGAAAATATTTCCAGTGAAATTCTACTCAGTGAAGGTCAAATGTGTGTTTAAGCAAGGTAGTAAATTTATGAATGTTAAAATTTGTAGGTAAAAAAGTGAAATTTATTTTAAAACACTCTTATTTATACAGAATAATTCTGCTTTATAGTCTTTTACTTTAGATTTATGCAACTTAAATTATTGGAATGAAAATCATTTTTCATGAAAATTAAGAATTACTGTAATCAACATGTCTTTTGTGTAATATACTTACAGTCATACGTACAGCATGTAGACAAAGAAAATACCACAATATCTATTAAACAAATAAATTCTTGTAGTCTATTTTACACACAACCATCATCCAAATTTTCTGTCTAATCACTGCGAGGCACATTAGTGCAGCGTTGTCCACGACAGTTGTGCAATGTAGGTCAGCCGTCACACACATCCACACTATCTTCCGCAGCCCTGAGTGCAGTTGCATGAAATCAGTAGCAGAATTTTCTCTGGAGCTGGTGGTCGTTTCTTGTGAATCGGGGAGAGGGATGAGTTTGATTCCCTCCAGCCGCAGTTTCTGGGATCCAAGTTGTTTCCCAATCATAGTTGGACTTGTAGGTAAACTCGGAAAGAGTGGAGGCGTCCTGCATCATTGTTTGCCCGACCCACAAGTACATTAAAACATTCAAATCGAATGACATTTATGTTATCATCAGGACTCTCTACTGTTTTTGCGTAGAGAGAAAGCGTATAAATTTCTCTCCTGCTTTTGCAATGGTATGAGGAGAGGAGCTTTATGAAATTGGGGATACGGGTTAAATGCTGTCGCAACCATTTACTGCATGAAGAAACAGTATTGAAATCTTGTACTCATGAACAAGTGAGGAGTTACGTACACCTTTAGAACTGTAACACCTTGTTCTGATGCTACCTTTACCTTCCCTCACCAGGATTACGTCTGTGTCGTCTGGAGCAAGAGTGATAAGTAGCACAAAAAGATCCACATCCTGTCCCACTAAAATCACTTGCTGGTAAAATTTTGAGGCATTTATTGCTTTTGCAACAATTTCAACATCTGCATCGTCACCTGCAATCCTGGTTTCAATACCAAAACTGTCTAGTTTTGGCACAAGCTGTGTAATAATCATTTCCTTATTGTTGAGATTACTAAGAAAGGCAGACTGTGATTCAACACATGTCTCGTCATTAAAGAAAATTTCTCGTGAGGTCCGCTTCGTCGTGCGCCTTTGGCATTCAATAGTTTTTATGTTCTGATGGCTTTCTTAATATCCGTCAAATACAAAAGCAACATCATCTTTATAATGTCTCTGAATATAGGCTATTGACGTTTTATAATGTCACCAGAAGTCCCATTCTCGGGCCACACGACGTGGTGGATAAGAAACACTCCATCTATAACAAAGAACTTCGATTCATTAATGTCAATATTCCGTTCAGGTACTTGATTGAAAAGATTGTACAGCGACAACTTTTTTGTTTTCCTCATCAGTCCATTGCTGTCAAACAGAGACATTGGTACACTCGATAATTCGTAAGTGAAGCAATCCTTTAAATCATCAGGAGAATGAAACGGGCTCAGTATTCTCTGAAATAACTGAGTTGTATCTACTTCAGTTATATTTTTTACAAGTCTAGCAATTGACATGCATATTGTCCTATACATTCTGGATCGCTTAAGCTTCAGAGAACCAAATTTTGGTGAGGCAGTAACTATTGTTCGAAGAACTTCTTCACCAACAGACACAGATTTGTAGCAGTTTACTTCCTGAGAAGCTACTAATCCAGATCCTAATTAATACAATTGCTCCTTATCAGCAAATGGAGTCTGTTGTTGCAACCATAGCTGAAATCTTCTGCGAATTTTCTCGTTGATTTCTGTCCTCCCATTCTTCAGTTCGACATGTTGATCACTCGAAAGCGACTGTAAATTGCAGAACTGTTCCATAGCTTCACATATGTGATGGGCTATTGGTATACCGCAAATCCATCGGTTCAACGCACTATCGGTGAAACCTCTTCCGTGTGAGACATCTCTAACATTCTTCAGGTTCTTTATAAGCGTTTGTTCTATCGCCATGTCATCCATACTACGCACCAATACTTATCAGAGCGTCGAACCGTGAAGAAGCTGTCCTTGGTGAATTTATCGAACTCTGCGGGTTTCATGGTTTTTTTCAGTTTTTCCGCATCCTGAAGGTACAAAAGAGATGCCTTAGCGTAAGGAAAGTGTCCAACTCAATGGAATGTTGAGAGCATAGCTCTCACACATTCTATATGGAGCTCCCAATTCCCCATACGCTCTGCCTGGATGCAATGCAATGCCTACATGACAAGCTGAATGTATTGTGTCCAAAACTGGGAAGTTTTCCCTCTTTGCTTAATATTATCCACTGTGTTGACAAATTTATTTTTCAGCTTTTTAATCACCTTATTTTTTTTCCAAATCGCCGAAAGATGCACCGTTCCCACTCCAATCAGATATACAGTCTTTAACAGGCTGCTTTTCCTCCTCCATGACTGGCATTTCCTCCGGTGTTACGATGGAAAGAGCACACAGGACCGCAGAGTGAGCCTGAATTGCCCTCGTGTATGCACAACCGGAATGTATATGGGGAACAGAAGCTGTAGCATATACAGTCTCCACAAGTTGAGACAGTCCACTGTGTCTCATTAAGAATCCTATTGCTCCTAGAAAAGACATTATCAAGTGAAAGCCTCCTAATCGAATAACTACAGTGAACAGCTCATTACCTCCATTAGCCTCCACTGCAACTATGTCTTTAGTTTTCATGTAGAGTGGTTGATCAAATGTAACGATACATGTTTGCTGTGTGGTCTTCGTACTCTCCATGATGGCATAAGATAAATCAGTTAAAATAGTGTTGTAATCTGTGTGCGGGTATTTGATGAAGGGAAGCGCTAATACACTTGATTGCGTATAAGATTCTCCAGTTGTGATTTCCTCCATAAAACCTTGCCAAGCAGGAATAGAAAGCTGTTAAAACTTTCCCATCGTCCAAGCAAAATCGTGATTGGTAGGCACTGTTGCTTTGGTGGTGGTGGTGGTTGTGGTGGTGGTGGTTAGTGTTTAACGTCCCGTCGACAACGAGGTCATTAGAGACGGAGCGCAAGCTCGGGTTGGGGAAGGATTGGGAAGGAAATCGGCCGTCCCCTTTCAAAGGAACCATCCCGGCATTTGCCTGAAACGATTTAGCGAAATCACGGAAAACCTAAATCAGGATGGCCGGAGACGGGATTGAACCGTCGTCCTCCCGAATGCGAGTCCAGTGTGCTTGTTGTTTTGGTGAATGATTGTTCTGAGTACATTTTGCAGAACAATTTCTTCAATTCCAACTCTATTGTGCCTTCGGAATTTTTGCAGACTAATTTTTTGAGCACTTGCTGTTTCATTATACCTTGGCACGACAGAGAATTTCGTTACTTTCTGATGTTCTATAGCCCTCCCAGGAGTCACACATCTGATTTCACATGTAGCATGGAATGCACCTTTTTCCGTCATTGTTACAATATTATCGAAAACGAACTGTGAAAACGAATCATTTGAAATATTTGGTTTCCAGAACTGAATAGCAGAAGACTTAAAACCACAGTGCTATATGAAGAGCAGAAACCTATCTTAGAGACAATTTCAAGAATGTTTTTTGATCGCAACTAACGAAACAGGTACACTGCAAGACCAAACTGCAGTGGTGAGGTAAATGAACGAAGTATGGTAGCTGAAACAATCGCATAGGACTGTTCACTACCTATCTTTTTTGACAAAACCACATCCCTCACAAATTCGTGTAAAGTATCTGGAACTATAACTTCAGCATTCTCTGTCAAGCCATTGATATCTGGATAATCGGCAATACTGCAAGCAGTCATTCTTATATATTCACGGATGATAGCTGCTGCTGCTTCTACTATTCTCTTTCTCTCATCTTTTTTTGTTAACAACTCGTTCATTGTACCACTGATTTAAAAGTTTTTGGTCACTGCCACGAAAACATACAACTGGGGGATTTTTTGGCATTGTGGAAAACAAGATCCCATCACCGAAGTGTTCAGTCAGGTTATTTTTAAGAGTTTTTATAGTAATTTTCTCTCCTTCTGGGAGACGTTCATTAACTTCCTGCAACAAATCGAGCAGTGAAAATTGACATTCCTCTGAACTATCTATAAACTTGCATAATTCTTGAAAAGTGGCGCCAAACTTGGTATCTTGAGGGCGGCCTCTTTTTCAAACAGAGGAGGGGTTCGACATTAATTTACCATAGCAATCTTGATGATAACGAGCTTCTGCAGCTACTAGACACAAAACACTGTTGATGCGTTCGGCAACCTTTTACCGAAATCACCATCGCGTTTCTCTGTTTTCTCAAACAGCACATGCGTGACAGTTAAAGAGTGAACTGCAAACACTCCACGGTGTCTGTGGATGGAAGAGGATATTAAACTTTTATCGTCTGCTTGTGCAACATTCTCATTAATTAGTTTCCTTATATTACGTTCCTTAATATATTCTCGTCGACATACCTTATACACTTCAATCAGTCCAACGTTCTATAGAAGATTATGTCTCATCCTTCCATTCGTTGCTGACGTGTATCAGAGTTTCCAAGCCCTTCGTCGCTATTGATGTCTCCCCTTCCGAAACAGGTAGTAGCGTCCAGCTCGGTCCAAACAAAAGAAATTAGACTAAGAAGAATCACTCCATAGCACCACAAACTGATGAATACCGTCACAAAAATAGACCTTTCTGGCACTACTTTGATAGTTCACAACATTAACTCAACTGAACTGGACACTGGGTAGGAAGAAACGGCAGCGACAATAGTGGTCGGGGAGCGCTGAGTAAATGGGAAGGGGAACTTGACGTTTCCATTGTTGGAACGACTCCTGATTTCAACAATACTGATCGCAAAAAGATACCATCAAGTAGAATATATAGGTTACGAAATAATTCCATTCACTTACTTTGCTAATTAACAAAAACTGCAAACTATTACATTAACAGAATTCTGTTCCAATTCTTATACCTCAAACACCATTCGTACAAATTAAAAGATGCACAAGATCTTTTTCGTGTATAATATTGCTAGGAATACATTTACTAATAAGAGCTCTGTTCGAAAAATGAGCCTTTTTGCGTATAAATTTAAATATGGTACAGACTGGCTTTTGGAGGGGGATAAAAGAGGGACACGCCTTCCCTGTAAAGGGAAACTTTTCTGTTTCTTATTACTGTACCCCATATGAGTATTTTCCCAAAGTTTAAAAAATTTATTAATTTTTCCCTCAATAGCTGATTTTTTTCTAATTTTTGTGGGGTATAACTCCATGTCCCCCTTTTCTGTCTCCAAAGAATCAGAGCACTGTATAAAAATTGTATGATTTACATTATTTGCATGTACAAATCAAGTCACATCCCTTCTCCTTCTTTTCTACAGCCAGTAAAAATGATGGACACAGACAATTTGTGTGTTAATACCCCTTCCCTTCTTCTCATTCCAACTAGTATAAGAAGATAGCACAATTGTGGTTTCCCTGTCCTCCTTTCCTTTCTCGCAGTCTCCAGTCAGCCGTGCTCTGTTATTTAAAAATCGTAAATGATAGAAACAAACCATATGTGCTTTATAAACCTTGTTCCCTCTTCCCTATCTCCAGTCGATCAGAATGAGGTATTGAAAATCCAAGATGACGACAGAAACCAACTGCGTCTATTATGCCACTCACGCTCTCCAGTAAACGCTAAACAGCAGAAACTGAATGCATAAAGGTAAACACTAAACACTGAATTCTAAACACTAAACACTAAGCACTCCTTAATGCACTAGCAGGATGACTCACTCACCCACGTTTTTTGTCAGTGATCAGTCTGGCACATTTCCCATTGCTGTTAGTTTTGATCATCAATCGGTTTCTCTATGTTTTAATCCCAGGTTTAGCCTCTTTCATCCTTCCTCTACTGCCTTACAATATGTGAGATGGGGTGATTGTGTACCGATGCAAGTGAGGTGGCAGTGAGTGTAAGTTTATTTCTCACGGTGTGCTAACATTTTTAGCCCTTTTATCCATAATCGTTTCTTTTAATATTTGTCAGGGCACTGATACCCTCACCATTGAGCATCTATAAACCCCATTCATTACACACACACACACACACACACACACACACACACACACACACACACACCCTCAGCCGGCCGTGGTGGCCAAGCGGTTAAAGGCGCTACAGTCTGGAACCGCGCGACCGCTACGGTCGCAGGTTCGAATCCTGCCTCGGGCATGGATGTGTGCGATGTCCTTAGGTTAGTTAGGTTTAAGTAGTTCTAGGTTCTAGGGGACTGATGACCTTCGAAGTTAAGTCCCATAGTGCTCAGAGCCATTTGAACCATATTTGAACACACACCTCACATACTCCACCCACTATGCATGTGCCTTGTATTTCGTATCATGCATCTATTACGACAAAATAGAGGTAAATGCATAACATGCGCTCAAATATCTCATGAAAATGCCTTCTCCGAGTTGTAGATAGTTCCCACAGAAGACAAGAAATTGCGTCATTATTCACTTTGCAAAAATAAATCAACTAACTGACAGCACAACACAATAGTAACAATGTAATGTATACTACACTGCTGTAGGACCTATTAATTATCATTATCATCATCATCATTATTATTACTATTATTAGTGACAGTGGTCAGACACAAAACATTTGGGACCAGAAGCGTTACTGTTTCAACCATCTCAGAAGTAAGGAATCCAGCAATCAAGTGATTTTCACAATGTAGGCCTAAGTATGATGTAAACAATTTTATTTGATTGGTTTAAAATGTGAGGTGAAGCAAGGAGAGAGGAGTGGAACAGAGGTTGCATGTTTTGTAACAAATCTCTGCTTTAAAAGTGGATAGTTAGTATTTTTTCCCAATAAGGAGTTGTAGATAGCACTCGTGATGCGCTGAGGATAGTTTTATCATTCTATGGAAAAAAAAGTTATAGGAAATAAGCTTTACCAGATATGTTACTAATTCATTAATTCGTGGTTTATTACCATACCTGTAGGAATTAAAAATAATTGATCACTCCTTATTTTAAAAATAAAAGTGTCCAAACTAAATTAGTTTTCTTTCTGAATGTTATTAAACCATATATGGGGAATGGGGGGGGGGGGGGTAATATGTTATATCTCAGGAAGGTTGGGAACACTGTACTAGAACTATTGTACAGTCTATCTAAGAAATATTTATGCTCACTTTTAGTCTCGGAGAAGCTCCACCTTCATAATCTTTTCTAAAGAAATTAGTAAGACCTTTCTATGAAAATCTAGGACGGAATCTATTTATTCTTTTACAAAATATCGTACAAGGAAAAACGTAATCTGTCCGCTAAAACACTTGCACCACATGCATACATCACTAATATATTGGAGAGTATACATGCTTCAACACTCACCCTTCCCCCTATAAATAACCTATCGCTTCCAGTAGGGTGAGGTGCTTTGTGTCTGTGTAATGTTCGATATAAACTGGAAAAAAATGCAATCTTATTCACTCATTACACGCATCCATTTATATTACAACGTTATTGTAAGGTACACATTGCACACACACACACACACACACACACACAGAGAGAGAGAGAGAGAGAGAGAGAGAGATTGAGAGAGAGAGAGAGAGAGAGAGAGGGGGGGGGGGAGGGAGTTTATAATGTTTTTCATATTATTGCCTTCAGTGAGGGGGATCTGGGTTCGATTGCCGGTATCTCCTGAGATTTGTCTGAGTTAGGGAGGTGTGGAACATGTAGTTGGAGACGACAGAAACCTTTGAATTATCCAAAATCGACATCCCAACTACGAATGGTTTCTCAAAGTCGACATTCAGTCAGTGAAATCCAAAGGCGACTAAACTGTCGTTAAAAAAAATGAAGGTCCTTCGGAAAATTAGCAATTTATGCAGCTGCCCCAGATAGACCTTCCAGTGACGTTTTTAACAGCCCTGAGGGCGAAAGTGAATTGATTTTTTGAGAGGTCACAAAACTCTGTTTTTTATAGCTGCAAATTGTGGAGCAGAAATTTTCGCAAATAACTTTACAATGTTGATATAACCTCAGCGAAATAAAAATGACAGATACTTGTATCTATTGCACTAAAGTGTTTGTGAGATATCTCGCCAAGCACTGGCACATGTATGACAGAGGTCAACGCCATGAGGTATTTTCAGCGTGGTACTTGTTATCTTCGCGTTAGAACACAATGGCTTGGTGCCATAAAACGAGCAGGTGTGTACAAGTATTATAAGACACATTAAAAGAGTGTTAACAAGAAATAGGCACTTTCATGATACTCATGAGGTCGCCCAACACACGTGATATGTTAGCTTGTTGCAGTCGTTGTCTCTGGAGCTCTCTGTGAGAGTTGGATTTCATTATAGTTTGTATACACAAATAAATATTGATGTTTTAGAACTGGTTCACCGCTACTTTTTTCTAATGTAGTACGTCTCCTCTGCTTCTGTAGACCAGAGAGAAGCTGAAATCGCCGGCCGGAGTGGCCGAGCGGTTCTAGAGGCTACAGTCTGGAACCGCGAGACCGCTACGGTCGCAGGTTCGAATCCTGCCTCGGGCATGGATGTGAGTGATGTCCTTAGGTTAGTTAGGTTTAAGTAGTTCTAAGTTCTAGGGGACTGATGACCTAAGAATTTAAGTCCCATAGTGCTCAGAGCCATTTGAACCATTTGAAGCTGAAATCGATAAGCCCAAAAGTAAAAAAGTGTGGGAACAAGTTTTAGCTCATTTACTTCCTGTCCCTCAGGGAAGAAGTATTTTGAGTCGATTGATGGTTTCATCTGTGAGGTGGGTCTCTTGCAGGAGTACGACACTTACTCGTTCTCTCGTTAAGATCTTTTCGAGGATTTCTCCCTTGGTCCTCGTGTAGCCTTCTATGTTGAACTGGCACACGTTCAGCTTCTTCATGCTAAGACGCTGCTCTATTTGCCTCTGTGTGGGCCAGGAGGCATTGTCGCGTCCAGCCGCCGTGCATGTGTAGACTTTTCGCCGCTGTGCCATGTTACAGCGTTGCCCGGGGTACACCATCTAGGAGGTTGTCTACACTTCGTACCCCTAGGAATTACAGACCAATATCCCTGCTATGTACCTCCTATAAATTATTCGAGAGAATATTGCTGACTAGATTAACTCCATACATCGAAGCCAACCTCCCAACTTACCAAGCGGGTTTCCGAGCAGGTAGAAACTGCTGCGATCAAGTGCTGTCCCTCACAACCTATACTGAGAAAGGCTTCCAGAACAAGATGAAAACTGGCCTGGTCCTCATAGACCTCACATCAGCTTACGACACAGTATGGATTGAAGGGTTACTGCTTAAGCTAACTAGGATCATAAATTGCAAGCAGACTTACAAACTACTCAAGAACATACTAACGAACAGGAAAATCAAGGTCTCACTCCATGGCACGAACAGTAAGAGCATGGTTCTGAATAATGGTCTGCCACAGGGTTCGGCACTAGCACCCGCTCTCTTCAATCTATATATAGCTGACTTGCCAGAAACTAAATCACGCAAATTTGCATATGCAGATGACCTGGCCATCGGATATCAGAGTAAAAACTACAACGATCTCGACGAAACACTGAATGCAGACCTTGAAGTCCTGAACACCTATTACTCCAAGTGGCAACTACTTCCCAACCCCAACAAAACAACCAGCACTATAATGCACCTCAACAACAGAGAGACACACAGAAAATTACAGATCTTTTCGAATGGCCAAAGCATAAGACATGAGGATAAGCCTCAATATTTGGGAGTGAAACTAGACCGGACCCCAACGTACAGCTCACACCTCGAAGACACAAAGCAAAAACTAAAATCCCGCAATGCTATCCTTTCAAAACTGGCTGGAACAACATGGGGATGTAGAGCGAGCACTTTGAGAACTTCAGCACTAGCCCTTGTCTACAGTGTAGCTGAATACTGTTCACCAGTCTGGAGGAGAAGTGCACACGTATCTAAAGTGGATGTCCAGCTGAGGGAGACAATGCGAATAATCTCGGGAACACTCAGGGCCACCCCCTGTGCATGGCTTCCTGTACTAGCGAACATAGAGCCTCCAGAAATCAGGCGATCACAGCTAGCCCTAAAAACCTACAGGAAAATTATAGACAACCCGGACCTCCCTATCCACCAAGATCTGACACCGATAAACAGGCTTAAATGCAGATCACCCTTTTGGAAAATCGGTGAAGAACTACAAGCCTTTGAGCCGAGAACGGCCTGGAACGAAGTATGGTCGGCAAGTGAATTTGAGAACAAAAATTTAGTACACGATCCGAATAAGAAGATTGATGGCTTCAACCTACCAAGAAGAGTGTGGACAGCTCTAAACTGGGTCAGAACGAGTGTTGGGAGATGTAAACACCTGATGAACAAGTGGAGCCTGGCAGACAGCGCTGTATGTGAGTGCGGTGAAATACAGACAATGGACCATCTACTCGTGTGCAAAATGTATGGCTATGGTGGTGAACTCATGGACATACATAGACTCAGTGACTCAGCCATAGAGTGGCTCAAAAACATATCTAATATAGTGTAGAATTATATTGTTTTCTTTTTTAGTGTATAGTGATAAGAATATTGTAAATTATGCCTCTGTGATGCCGAACGAGTAAATAAATAAATAAGGAAAGAAGTACGAGTATTATCAGGTTCCTTAGGTCTGACTGTTTCCTCATACATGGTGTTTGTGGGGAACTGGCGTTTTCTTGGAATATGTTTATGCAAGCCCTGACTCAGAACATAAGATAAGAAATCCCTACTGAATCAGCAGGGTGGTTTGGGATTAAAAAGCACAGCAGTGACTCCAAGAAGTCATTTATGTTTCTTTCATTCCAACTGCCAACATCGTGGGGGATCAGCTGCGAGACGTGACAGCAGAGTTAGAAATTCCACAAAAAGTAAATGTAAGTAAGCTTCAGATTATCCGGTATGTCATTGAAACATTTTGTTTGTCATATCTATGAACACATGGTTTTTCATTTAATGTTACAGAATTTGTGGGCCTCCTGATGGAGCTCACAAGATAAGAACGCTCACGTGGACAAAAATATTTTGGGAGCCGGGCATTCGTGAGAATATGTATAAGTGTCCTTCTTATTATGCATACTATCATTCATCCAATGTGTTTGACATATATATATATATATATATATATATATATATATATATATATATATATATATGAATACAAGCGTTTTTTCTCATTTAAAGTCACAGAATATCTGGTCCAGTACTGGATGTGCGGAATTTATGCAGTACACACAATCTCTGATTCGGCAAAGGAAATTCCAGGGAAATCCCTCTCCATAATTTTGCTCGATAAAAAAACCAGCTTCATCTCGTAGAAGTCCTTCCTGCGAAGCTTCAGAGTTGTAAACATTTGCTTAGAGTTCCTGGAGTAGCTGGAAAATATCTAAACGAAAAGAGTAGCGCTTTTTCTGAACTAGCAGCATATAGGAATCAGAAATTTAAGAAAAATGTTAGCTTTTTTTCTTCTTATGTACACTAACATTCAAACAGTGTGTTTTTCATATCTATGAAATTTTTTTCTCATTTAATGATACAGAATCTGCAGCGTTTCTGATCGGGCAGCAAATAGAATCTGTGGTCTTCTTGATCGAACAGTAGTCTGATCAAGCAGCTGAAGGAGGCCATAATCTGCAGTAAGCAGCGACAACTGAGAACCTGCAGGAGAAGAAGGGCATCATCTAGGTGCGCTATAGTTTTATCGACTACCCTAGTAACGCTATTATTATAATGGCTGATCCGACAGCAAAACTTGTTAAATTTGATTATCGTCTCAATTGGATTGATGCTGAGTCTGCATTTAGAAGACGAATATGTAACTGGTGTTGTAGGTAATAGGGTTGGATTTAAGGATTTCAGACATTCCTTGTGTGGTGTCACCGCCAGACACCACACTTGCTACGTGGTAGCTTTAAATCGGCCGCGGTCCATTTAGTACATGTCGGACCCGCGTGTCGCCACTGTCAGTTCCAAATGTGCTTCATTAGATACATGCAATATACAGTTAATAGCGCCTTGCAAAGTTGCAACCCACTCCCGATTAGTTTAACCGGCCGTACGTTTTGTACGAATGAACGCACACCGTTTTGCAACTACATTGACTGATTCCTTGAAATAGGCATCTAAAGCAGACAAAATTTCTTCGTAGGACAGAGTTGCTACGTCGCGGCGGGGAAATAATTTCACTATCACACGGTACGTTTGCACCCCTACACACGCCAATAAATGAGGCTGCCGCTCGTTACCTTGAATTCTGTAGGCGGCGAGATGAAATCCAAATTGGCGTGACCACTCCGTCCAGGTTTCCATCGCCTCAGTGAAGTGTCGAAACGGTGGTGCAACTGCATGTTGTGGGTGCGGTAGCGGTGGAGCGGCGACGGCCGCATCGTTTTGCATTGCACGTTGATCCTGGACGAGCTGTCCAAGAGCATCCAATAACGCCTGCGTCTGCTGATTCTGCAAGCGATAAAATTCGGACAGTACATCTGGAGACTGTGGCGAAGCCATGACACAAGTAAATTAAGCAAATAGAAAGACGACTGTTTTTAGTCTCGTCGCCACTTGTTGTATAGCTAGAGAAGGCCGAAATGCACGCGTTAAACTCAAGCAGGCTGGCGTGAGGTCTGAAACAGGATACGGAATGAATGCTATAAAGAAAAGTACATAGCTGCTGGAATACTTAACTTTAATCCATCATTTGTATACATCGTTCTTGATGAGACAGGCTTCATACGATAACTATCAACTGCTATGGCGCCTTGCTAGGTCGTAGCCATTGACTTAGCTGAAGGCTATTCTAACTATCTTCTCTGCAAATAAACGAGGCTTCGTCAGTGTTACATCGCTAGCTAAGTCGTCCGTACAACTGGGGCGAGTGCTAGTAAGTCTCTCGAGACCTGCCGTGTGGTGGCGCTCGGTCTGCGATCACTGACAGTGGCGACACGCGGGTCCGACATGTACTAAATAGACCGCGGCCGATTTAAAGCTACCACCTAGCAAGTGTGGTGTCTGGCGGTGACACCACACCTTGAATGTCTGTTTTCCTCTTTACGAGAACCGCGTTCGTCAAATTAACCAACCTATTAAGATTAATTGTTCGCTAGACTACCAACTGTTTGTCGAAGACAGGTCAGGAACAGCAGATGAAGCTCAATACAAAGAATTCGTCTCTGTCGCTGTCTGCTTCTGATATAAGCGAATGGACTCAACAGAACTACTTTTAAGAAACCTGGGAGATCTCCAAGTTCGCGATTCTGGATGGGCGTTGAAGGAAATCCTTCAACTGCGCGGTAAGTTTAATGAAAATAAGAGACATTATGCAGGAGTACACATGAATCAGCCAAAGGTAACGACAAATAAACATGCGACAATAAAGGTCTGAACATATGACAATGCATGCTTCAACTGCTCTATTGTAGTAGGATTGTATCCAGTAAATAAGCATGCGCTCAGTGTAACTGAATATTTTCCGTATGCAAATAAATTAAACTTTGCAAACATGCCGTTTCTTACATAGCCAAAACATGTTCATGTTTCGGAAAACGGAATGAAGATATATCTATCAATGTCTACAGCATCATTCATATTCAAATTATGAATTAAAATTGTCATCGTGACAGACATATGAATCTGTTAATATTGCAGGCCGCTGATAATACAGGGATATGTCATTTCTATTACATAACAAACTTGTTGATGTAAGCATGCATATTCTGATATTTTCATTCCAAGGAAATATTATACCCACATCAGTTGACTGTGCCCTGTTTAAACCACTTACCAGCCACAAGTTTAGGGAAAAGAATGAGTTTGTAAAAGTTACAAAATTCTGGAATAAACAGAAACTGCCTTTCGTGATGTATGCTGACACGAAATGTGTATTGAAACCAGTCGCTAGTTGCAGTTACAGCACATACTCGGTTTAGTTGGCTAAATGGCTCTGAGCACTATGTGACTTAACTTCTGAGGTCATCAGTCGCCTAGAACTTAGAACTATTGAAACCTAACTAACCTAAGGACATCACACACATCCACGCCCGAGGCAGGATTCGAACCTGCGACCGCAGCGGTCGTTCGGCTCCAGAATGTAGCGCCTAGAACCGCACGGCCACTCCGGCCGGCATACTCGGTTTAGTACTCCGATCAGGTACATTTACGTACAACATGCAGTGTCGCCTACCATATACATTGTAGCTATAACCAGGAATATTCTCAGTATAGATTGTATAGAGACAGCAATTGCATTGAACCGATTACTCAACAATATGCAATCGCTGAGAATGTGAATAGATTTTACTGCAAAATAAACAGATGGCATTCAGCCTCGAAGCAGACTAAGCATTTTGTTTCGCAAAAGTCGGTTACATTCGTGTGAAAAGCTTTGCAGATGGCAAAGTAAAGTGTCAGTATCGTTGTCATTACACAAGTGCGTTCCGAGATGTAGAAAATCCTGGCTGCAATGTTAATTATACACATCACTATACTGTGCCTGTCCTGTTACACAACTACACTCATGCTCATAAATTAAGTATAATGCTGATACATGGTGAAACAACGCTCTGGTGGGCGGTTTGCGGGTTTAAATCACCTCGGGGTATGACCATGCGGTGCATTTGACCTGCAGTCGTCGCACAGTGGCGCTGGCAGCAGTCCACATACGCAGAGGTGTGTTGGTGCATGTCAGAGTACGGTGCAGCGAGTAAGTGTGCAGACGTTTTCAGACGTGCTAATGGTGACTGTGTGTTGAAAATGGCTCAAAGAACACATATTGGTGACGTTATGAGGAATAAAATACTAGGGCGGCTCGAGGTCGGTCCAACACAGCAGGTCGTAGCACGGGCCCTCCATGTGCCACAAAGTGTGATCTCAAGGTTATGGCAGTGATTCCAGGAGACAGGAAACGTGTTCAGGAGCTACAGTACGGGACGTCCACAGTGTACAACACCACAAGAAGACCGATATCTGACCATCAGTGACCGCAGACGGCCACGGAGTACTGCAGGTAGTCTTGCTCGGGACATTACCGCAGCCACTGGAACAGTTGTCTCCATATACACAGTCTACAAACGACTGAACAGACATGGTTTTTATTCGCCCGGAGACCTGCAAGATGCATTCCACTGACCCCTGGTCACAGGAGAGCCCGTAAAGCCTGGTTTCAAGAACACAGTACACGGTCACTGGAACAGTGGTCCCAGGTTATGTTCACGGACGAGTCCAGGTATAGTCTGAACAGTGATTCTGCCGAGTTTTCATCTAGCGTGAACTAGGAACCAGATAACAACCCCTTAATGTCCTTGAAAGGGACCTGTATGGAGGTCGTGGTTTGATGGTGTGGGGTGGGATTATGATTGGCGCACGTACACTCCTACATGTCTTTGACAGAGGAACTGTAACAGATCAGGTGTATCAGGACGTCATTTTCAACCCCTTTTCTGGGGTGCAGTGGTCCCACCTTCCTCCTGATGGATGATAACGCACGGCCCCACCGAGCTGCCATTGTGGAGTAGTACCTTGAAACAGTCAGGAGACTTCAAATAACTCTTACTTAACGTTTCACATTCGAAGCATTGTTTTCGGCTGAGAAAAAAAATGCGGCGCATTACTTTCTGGGCAACCATTGTACATTTTCTTGAAAGAGGAAAACAAAACAAGAAACTAGAGTGTGATTTTCATGCAGTTCTGTGACGAATTTTGACTGATCAGCTTTATATCCAAGAAATCCTGGGATAAAAGTAGGCGTCGTATTTACTTCAGCTAAGTGTTTAGGGGTTAATGGCATCTCCTCTAAACGTTGACCTTAAATAAACTTCGTGATTATGCGACTACCTACTCTGTCTCAATTCTTGAATCTTCTTAATTAGGTCGAAGAAGCATGGAAACCAACAATTTTCATCTCATTTGCAATTCGGAGGGCTAGGTCTCCCACATCTCACCTGGTAATAGAACTGCATCTCTCAAGACCAATTCTAAATCTTTAAAATAATTTTTCTTTCACACTTTTGCGAATTTCAGCCTTTCTACGTCTACACAGTTCGTGTTTAGATTTTAAGAAAATAAAACGGCTTTGCACGCTGCTTCGTTTAACCAAAGAGTCACACTCTATTCTTGGTTACTGACAGCTATTATTGCATATGTCTTCAAAATGTCTTCCACGAATGGCATCCTTTAATGGCCCAAACATGTGGAAGTCCGAGGGGCCTAGGTCAGGGCTTTCAGGTCATCGTTCGAGCCTGAATTCACGAAATCGGTAGTTGTTACTTACTCCTTCTAAGGTTTCCACACTTTCTAACGAAAGACCGTCATCATTCGAATCATTGTCAGAAAAACAGATTCTGTTTGCAGGCGTATATGAAGAAAACACAATAAATATTTATCCAGTTTTATCTGCATTGGGAACACTTATCGAAATTCACTTTACCATTGCTGCGACCGCGTTCTGGTATCTCTCTACCGATGCACCTTCAATTACGAACGTCGGCTGCCGCGTTGGGCTTGCGCAGTATGGCACAGCTCCCGTAGGGGCGTAAACTCCTGCAGCCGCCTGACGGGCTATCAATTTGGACGTTTCCGATATTTTAAAAAAAATAGTTACAGTGCACCTTAGTAGCTATATTTTGACGGTATGTTTCTTTATCTGTATTCTTCCTGCATAAAAAATTTAGTGGCAGGTTTCGACATGTCAGATTGGACTGTTCCGTTGTGAGACAAACAGACGAAAAATTTAACTGAACATTGGAAGAACTTTCACACGTTTGTGCTAATTAACTCTGTCAGAAATACATGGTGAGCGTCAATAAATAAAATGATATGAACTAGTCCGTAACTGAAAGGTGAACCGTGAATCACTGCACATTTTGACTTGCCGCCAGGTGGTGGGGCGTGTCCAGAACGATTTGTGAGCAGCTCGCGCAGACGTCGCCTGCAGCGCAGCGACCGACGGCGAGCGCCACCACGCGGCTCCTTGTGGCACACATCATCCGACCGGAGCAGTTTGGCATCCAGGCGAAGCTATCGGCTGAGTTACAACTACTACGCATCACGGAATCTGTCCAAGATAATTTCAACAAGAAAAAAACATACCATTGGAGTCTTTCTCGATATAGAGAAGGCCTACGATAAAGTATGGCGACGCAACTTGATCCTCAAGCTCCGACGCACCACTCCCCTGCCAGACTGCTATTTAAAACTTCTCGACAATTTTCTCCAGGATAGCAGATTGTATGTTCGCATTGATGACAAGAATTCAACAATACGGCCTGTCCTTGAAGGACTTCCACAAGGATCGGTCATATCTCCACTGCTGTTTAATTTACACATTAACGACCTCCCGACGGTGCCACATGTTACTGCCAGTTTCTATGCCGACGACACACCGCTCCTGACTGCAGGCACCAGAATGGACCACCTCGTCACACGGATGCAGAGCCAACTAGATTTAGTGGACCACTGGACCCACAGGAACAAAATAACGGTCAATGCAGAGAAAACCAAAGTTATTGTCTTCACACGTCGACGAATATCAGACCAGCCACTCCCTCGGGCAACAACTGTAAAATACCTTGGAGTGCTTCTGGACGCCAAACTGCTGTATAGTCATCACATTATGGAGAAGAAGATGTCTGGTCTCAAAATGCTGGGAGCTCTCCTCTCAATTCTGAAGAGCTCGTACCTCAGCCAACGCACGAAATTCCAGCTGTACCACGACACAGTCAAACCATCTATTTTGTATGGATCGACCTCTTGGGGTACTACGTGTGCCACTAACTACAAGAAGTTACAGGTTATACAAAGCAGATGCCTACGATGGATCACTGGAACCCAATGGTGGATCCGGAATCATGATATTCATCGAGCCTAAAGCGAATCTTACCTCTCAGACAAGGTCAAGGAGAAGGCACGAACCTCATTTCGGAAGTTGGACATGATACGCGACAGTGCACCACAACTCACCACTGTAAGTACGGTAGAACCCTCAAGCAACCACAAATATAAACTAACGAAGGCGATAGTATTTGAACCTCCGTAAATGTTATCCCTGCGTAGTTCTCCATAATTTAAGTACACAAAGTCTCCTAGCAGTTCTACACACTGTTTTTAAACACACACCAAAAGCAGCGAGTTAAAGGACCCCTCTGTGTGCCCAAACTAAAGCTGAAAGAAGAATAAATAAATTAAAAAAACCTAGCCGCTGATCAAACACACAGCTGGGCGAGGTGGAGCAGCGGAGTCTCGGGTCTGGGATTGCTGTGGCCTGCTGTCAACACGGAGCATCGCTTCCTGCGTGAACGAGCGGGCGGTGCTCTACTCCGGGGATCCAGGCAGCGTGGTGCTGCCAGGATACAAGTTTGTATTAGCTGCGATGTGTGCTAGGCTACGGGGAATGAAGGTCGTTGTGGCATCTGAGTTCAGTGCAAACATTTTGTCGTGGAGACTACTGTGCCTAACTTGGCCAATTTAAATTGTGCAAGAGTCGGCATTGCCAGTACGGCGAGGCCGCTGTAGGGCCTAATATGTTAAACCCTCAGAATTTGGATTTTACACCTCATTCTGTTATAAGAAATTTTGATACGCTTTACTTCTGGCATTTTCTGTAATATTCTTTCTTTTATTGTCGGCTGTGCCCAGTAGTTGGTTAACATTGTTAATGTATTTTATTTAGTATGCTCTCTTGTTAATTACCTGTTTTAGTTTAGCGTGTTAGCTTTTTGTGGGGTATATTTTGTGATATTGGGTTCAGATTAAGATTTGATTATTGTTGTTGTTCTTGTTGTGGTGTCGTCCGAAGAGTGGGATGCAGTATCTGCTAGACTTCCTTACGGTGTAATGACCTGCTGCACTTTTCATCCCTTTACTATTGTCTTACTATTTACGATATAGTGTTTTTTATCCTTGTTTGTAAAGTACAAGATATTTATTCTAAAAAAAAAATGGTTCAAATGGCTCTGAGCACTATGGGACTTAACTACTGAGGTCATCAGTCCCCTAGAACTTAGAACTACTTAAACCTAACTAACCTAAGGACATCACACACATCCATGCCCGAGGCAGGATTCGAACCTGCGACCGTAGCGGTCACGCGGTTCCAAACTGACGCGCTTAGAACCGCACGGCCACACCGGCCGGCATTTATTCTAAGGGGCAGAAGATTTTATCACATGTTCTAGAGAGTGCTGGATAGTAAGTTGATGTCTGGAAATCGAGCGCCGCATTATTTACTTAGGGTCATTTTGTACACGTGCACGTGCTCGAGTGTGCTGAATTCTGTAAAGAACTCTGTGTAACACTAATTAAGGATTTACGCCAACACAACTCCAAGCCATCTTCCACTCCCACTGTTTCCTGCTCTGCAAAGCTATTACATTAGCTATTACACTTACGCTATGAAAATGAGAAAACAGCACAACAATGCACGTGCGACGAGCCGATAGAATTATGAAATTGGACTGAAGGCAGAATCGCGGCAATAAACGCACAGGACAAATTGGGATCGCTTACCGCACCACTTACGTAGCTACATCCTGAAACTAACAGAATACTCGCAGTTCTGTTCCTATGTCATTTTATTCTGCTTACACTCGGAGGATAATACAGATCACGCCATGACTACAAAATATCCAACGTGCAAAATTAAAAAAGTATCCAGTGCAAAATATCCCTGCGACAATATTTCAAAGAGGATAACGATGTAAGTAAGAACAATAGTTATGTGACAGATGAAACAGCTATTTTTTTCTTTATTTGTGTCTCTCCACGCTGCATTTACCCAAAGTGCTGTTAAAACAGAACTAGAAGTAAAAGCTGCTGCTAAACAGAGAATAGGAAACCCGATTCTCTCATTTATTGGCGCCACTTAAGACTGACAGTGAAGCTGCTTCGCTGAAGACTGTACGTCAGTATTTATCACATAAATACAGCCGCAAACTGTAATTAGTAATCTACTTGCATAAATCTTGTCGCTATAACCAAAATTAATTTTGTTACTGTGTTTCAACCATCGCTTCGAAAATAATGTAATTTTTTGTTTGTTTTCGGGCGCAAGTCTGCAGTCCTGGTGCACAGTGAAACACCACCATAGGACGCCGCTAGACGAGCCGAAACAAAATGGGGAAACCCATTGCTAGTGTGGACTGTGGTGTGATCCCTAGAACGAGGTCTCATGCAAAAGTTGATACCTCAAGACGGTATCACATTTAAAGACGGTCGCTGTGAAGCTCAGCATCCAATCGGATACATCGGCTTCGACACGCCCCGTAGTGTTTCCTCACGCAGCCGTAGCGGGAAAATTATCTACGTCCGAGGGCAGTGCCGATCACAAGGGGATCGTACGAATTTCCCCTCACCGATTTGATTCATACTCACAGAATGTGTAGATCAGCAACGACTTCAACATATGTGAACAGGAAGACACAACTCTGAACCGTTTTCGAGCAAATCGAATCTGAAAATTTTACGCGTATTTAGGTATTTTGTATCATTGCTGTTACTAGTGTCGTCCGCAGCAGAGCAGTAACTGCAATCTTGTTGACACTGTGCCTCATCCTTCTGAATCTGCTTAGTGTATTCATCTCTTGGTCTCCCTCTACGATTTTTACCCTCCACACTGCCCTCCAATGCTAAATTTGTGATCCCCTGATGCCTCAGAACATGTCCTACCAACCGGTCCCTTCTTCTTGTCAAGTTGTGCCACAAACTCCTCTTCTCCCCAATTCTATTCAATACCTCATCATTAGTTATTTGATCTACCCATCTAATCTTCAGCATTCTTCTTTAGCACCACATTTCGAAAGCTTCTATTCTCTTCTTGTCTAAACTATTTATCGTCCACGTTTCACTTCCATACGTGGCTACACTCCATACAAATACTTTCAGAAACAACTTCCTGACACTTAAATCTATACTCGATGTTAACAAATTTCTCTTCTTCAGAAATGCTTTCCTTGCCATTGCCAGTCTACATTTTATATTCTCTCTACTTCGACCATCATCAGTTATTTTGCTCCCCAAATACTAAAACTCCTTTACTACTTTAAGTGTCTCATTTCCTAATCTAATTCCCTCAGCATCACCCGACTTAATGCGACTACATTCCATTATCCTCGTTTTGCTTTTGTTGATGTTCATCTTATATCCTCCTTTCAAGACACTGTCCATTCCGTTCAACTGCTCTTCCAAATCCTTTGCTGTCTCTGACAGAATTACAATGTCATCGGCGAACCTCAACGTTTTTATTTCTTCTCCTTGGGTTTTAATACCTACAACAGATTTTTATTTTGTTTCCTTTATTGCTGGCTCAATATACAGATTGAATAACATCAGGGATAGGCTACAACCCTGTCTCACTCCCTTCCCAACCATTGCTTCCCTTTCATACCCCTCGACTCTTATAACTGCCATCTGGTTTCTGTACAAATTATAAATAGCCTTTCGCTCCCTGTATTTTACCCCTGTCACCTTTAGAATGTGAAAGAGAGTATTCCAGTCAACATTGTCAAAAGCTTTCTCTAAGTCTACAAATGTCTGTAGGTTTGTCTTTCCTCAATCTTTGTTCTAAGATAAGTCGTAAGGTCAGTATTGCCTCACGTGCTCCAATATTTCTACGGAATCCAAACTGATCTTCAGCGAGGTCAGCTTCTACCAGTTTTTCCATTCGTCTGTAAAGAATTCGTGTTAGTATTTTGCAGCTGTGACTTATTAAACTGATACTTCGGTAATTTTCACATCTGTCAACACCTGCTTTCTTTGGGATTGGAATTATTATATTTTTCTTGATGTCTGAGGGTATTTCGCCTGTCTCATACATCTTGCTCACCAGATGGTAGAGTTTTGTCAGGACTGGCTCTCCCAAGGCCGTCAGTAGTTCTAATGGAATGTTGTCTACTCCCGGGGCCTTGTTTCGACTCAGGTCTTTCAGAGCTCTGTCAAACTCTTCACGCAGTATCGTATCTCCCATTTCATCTTCATCTACATCCCCTTCAATTTCTATAATATTGTCCTCAAGTACGTCGCCCTTATATAGACCCCCTATGTACTCCTTCCACCTTTCTGCTTTCCCTTCTTTGTTTAGAACTGGGTTTCCATCTGAGCTCTTGATATTCATGCAAGTAGTTCTCTTTTCTCTAAAGGTCTCTTTAATTTTTATGTAGGCAGTATCTATCTTACCCCTAGTGAGATAAGCCTCTACAGCCTTACATTTGTCCTCTAGCCATTCCTGCTTAGCCATTTTGCACTTCCTGTTGATCTCATTTTTGAGACGTTTGTATTCCTTTTTGCCTTTTTGTTTTACTGCATTTTTATATTTTCTCCTTTCATCAATTAAATTCAATATTTCTTCTGGTACCCAAGAATTTCTACTAGCCCTCGTCTTTTTACCTACTTGATCCTCTGCTGCCTTTACTACTTCATCCCTCGGAGCTACCCATTCTTCTTCTACAGTATTTCTTTCCCCCATTCCTGTCAATTGCTACCTTATGCTCTCCCTGAAACTCTGAACAACCTCTGGTTCTTTCAGTTTATCCAGATCCCATCTCCAAAAATTCCCACCTTTTTGCAGTTTCTTCAGTTTTAATCTACAGTTCATAACCAATAGATTGTGGTCAGAGTCCACATCTGCCCCTGGAAGTGTCTTACAATTTAAAACCTGGTTTCTAAATCTCTGTCTTACCATTATATAATCTATCTGATACCTTTTAGTATCTCCAGGATTCTTCCATGTATACAACCTTCTTTCATGATTCTTGAACCAAGTGTTAGCTATGATTAAGTTATGCTTCTACCAGGCGGCTTCCTCTTTCATTTCTTAACTCCAATCCACATTCACCTACTATGTTTCCTTCTTTCCCTTTTCCTACTCTCGAATTCCAGTCACCCATGACTATTAAATTTTCATCTCCCTTCACTACCTGAATGATTTCTTTTATCTCATCAAACATTTCATCAATTTCTTCATCCTCTGCAGAGCTAGTTGGCATATAAACTTGTACTACTGTAGTATGCATGGGCCTCGTGTCTATCTTAGCCACAATAATGCGTTTACTATGCTGTTTGTAGTAGCTTACCCCCACTCCTATTTTTTTATTCATTATTAAACCTACTCCTGCATTACCCCTGTTTGATTTTGTATATTTGGTTTTGATTTTTGTATATTTGATTTTGAACATATGAAAAGTAAATCAGTAGTACAGCACATAAAAAACTATAACGGCCAACATCTGATGTCAGTTACAAAGGAAGGCCTTGAATTCCGTAAGGATACTGTTAGAAAGATGAAACTGACAGGAGTAACAAGACAGTAGGGACTTTGCGCTGCTGGTATTCGAGACCGCTCTTCTGTCCCTATAATTTACTCTGGAGGAGACTGAGGTGCACACATCAGGGATTTACTGAATGATTAAGCTGAGCCTGGAGACTGATGAAAAGGAGCCTCAGACTGCAGAGGAAGAAAATGTGGATGCTGAACTTTCACTGTGACAGTAAAGATGCCTCTCGAATGCAGGACGCTGTTAAATTTGTTCACATGTGCTACTGTAATTGATGACTGTAATTAGCTGTCACCTTATTTTCATTTCATTGTAAGGTAATCAGTTTTTGTTAACGTTTTTGTGGAATCGGAAATGAACCTACCGTTTTCTATCAATAAAAAAAAGAAAAGGCCTGTTAAGCAGTTAGTGTCAGAAGCAGGAGACCTATGGATCGAATTTCCCTGCCTGCTTTTGTTTATTTCTTTCCACGCAATTTTTATGACCGTGAAAACTATCATTACTGAATGATCCATTTATTTTTTTCATAAGGAAAAACTGTAATGAGACTGGAAAAAATGGATACACAAGAACTTACAGTCAAATCCGTATAGCCGTTTTATTTATATTATTTCATCTACATATGTGACACATTTTATGGGTAACATATGGAGCACTGTACGAATCAGGACAATACTGAGCATAGAAGCATGGTAAACAGTAATTATTGTGACTCACAGCTTTTGTAATGAACACCGAATCTTTGCATGTCCGTGGTTTTTCTAGTGTGTCTGTTGCAAAACAAACTGACATTCGTAAGCGGTTCTGGGTGATCACACAATTTCGCGGCGTTCCACGCATATCTGCTGTTGCAACTGCGTGGGAGTGAAATAAAGAAAGATTACCGGAAACGAAAGTCGATCCACAGACCTCGTGCCTATGAAACTAAGTGCTTGCTTACTTGGCTACAGAATCCTTGGTTACTAGCGATAGTATCTAGTTACAAAGTATGTAAGCACGCGTAAAATGTTCAAACTCGATTTTCTCGAAAACGGATGAGAGTAGATAGTCTGTCAATTTGACTCGAATCGCTGATGGGAAGTTCGTACGGTCCCTTTGTTAGCCCACTCTCTATGTGATCAGCGATCAACTGTAATCATCGCCCACAATGACAGTATCGTCGTAGTACATATGCGCGTAACTGGAAGATTTATACCAACATTATGTCTTGTTAAAAAGAGTTAGATTCTGATTTGAAACTATCGTTCTGTAGTGAAGTGCTAAATGATATAAGTGTCAGAGACAACATGAATTTCATGTCATCTGCGTGAAAACTACTTGTCTCCAAAGATAAGCATTTGCTATGTTCAAATCTTAGCAAATTACTAATAATTTGTGTGCGTGTTGTAGTACTTTGAACAAGCCTTGATACAATACGTCGCATGGAGTATCGTGCAGTAATTCGATTTCTGTACTTTAGGACAATACAACGCTGCTACAGTCCATGTTGAGGTAGTGAAAGTGTATCGCGTTAACGCACCCTCGTATAACAGAGTGATTAGGTGGTGCTGACGCTTCCAGTGTAGTCAAACAAGTCCGAATGACAGGCTCTGGTGCCGACGACCGGCGTATCACACTCGAGACGATAATGCAAAAACTGAAAACCAGTCAGAGATCAGTTTCCAACACCTTGATCGAAATTCTGAACTTGGGTTACATTGCCGCCCGCTAGATTCAAAGACTACTCACGCCCTATCAAAAATCTCGCTAAATATACATCTATGTCAGGCCAGTCCAGACTTCTTTAGTCGACTAATCACCACAGGTGATACTGGACATACTATAACGGCCCCCTTATTAAGGAACAAAGCAAGCAGTGGAAACATGGGGATTTATCGCCGGTGAAAGAGGCGAACATCCTACCATCAACAGGCCAGGAGAAACCGTGACGTTAACAGATTGTGCATAGAAGGGGTCAACCGTCACAGGAGTTTGCTACCACGATCTTCTGATCAGATGAAGGGAGGCCGTCGTAGGAAGCTGCCCATGATAGTGTTTTTAATCCACGACAATTTCCCAGCTCATTGTGCACAAGACATAAATTCTACCGAGTGGTCATCAAGTGACTTCTTCCTCTTTCCGTCACAGGTATTTTCAGAGTGACGGCTGAGTGAATTTCGAAGTAGAACGTGTCCCGCAGAGCCAAAATGCAGACTTCCGCTCTCAAGGCCTCTTGACAAGATGTCGCACTGAACAGTGACTATAGTATAAAGAAGGACTAGCACCGCCATTAGGTTCCATGGTCGCAACTAAGAGGGCGTGCTGAAAAGTAACACCTCGAAATTTTTATGTCAAAACTTTTAAAGCTTTCTAAATAAGACAAACGTTAAAAACATTCTGCATCTTTATTTTTCACGTGTACATTTTCATTCACAATATGGTCACCCTAGCGACGAACACATTTCTCGCAAAGAGACCCCACTTTTTTTATACCGGCACAGTAAAGTGTACGAGTCTATTGAAGGAGTCACAACATCGCCTCTACTCGCACCGCGTCGCTAATATGAAAGTGAAGTTCTCGAAGATGTTCTTTTCGTTCTGAAAAGACAAAAACCGGACGGGGCCAAGTGTGGATTATATGGAGGATGAACGATGATACTAAACCCAAGGAGTCGGAATGCTGCCGATGTCACAGGACTCGTTTGTGGTCTACCACTGTTACGCTTGAAGAGCGCGTACTCAATGTGTGGACGAGCTCCTCGAATTCGAAACTCGATTGCAGCACGCTGTTTCTCACTAACGTCGTAGTTACATTACACACAGCCGTGTTAAACGCTATAATTTGAAATCCTCTAGCGGCAGAGGGCCGCATGAAGAATAAAGATGTAGAATGCTTATAACGTTTGTTTTATTTAAAAAGCGTTAAGAGTTTAAAAAAAATTTGAGGCACTAGTTTTCAGCACGTCCTGGTAGATTTTATCAAGATGATATGAAACTTTATGACTATTAAACTTTATGACTAAAGCTTGTAAGAAGCTAGTTTTTAAATCTGAATTTAACAGTGTTTAAACATATTTATTTATTTGGACAGTTACTTGAAACAACTTCATTTAATACACTACTGGCCATTAAAATTGCTACACCACGAAGATGACGTGCTGCAGACGCGAAATTTAACCGACAGGAAGAAGATGCTGTGATGTGCAAATGATTAGCTTTTCGGAGCATTCACACAAAGCTGGCGCTGGTGGCGACACCTACAACGTGCTGACATGAGGAAACTTTCTAAGCAAATTCTCATACACAAACAGCAGTTGACCGGCGTTGCCTGGTGAAACGTTGTTGTGATGCCTCGTGTAAGGAGGAGAAATGCGTACCATCGCGTTTCCGACTTTGATAAAGGTCGGATTGTAGCCTATCGCGATTGCGGTTTATCGTATCACGACATTGCTGCTCGCGTTGGTCGAGATCCAATGACTGTTAGGAACGCCATGCTGAATCCCAACGGCCTCGTATCACTAGCAGTCGAGATGACAGGCATCTTATCCGCATGGCTGTAACGGATCGTGCAGCCACGTCTCGATCCCTGAGTCAACAGATGGGGACGTTTGCAAGACAACAACCATCTGCACGACGACGTTTGCAGCAGCATGGACTATCAGCTCGGAGACCATGGCTGCGGTTAACCTTGACGCTGCATCACAGACAGGAGCGCCTGCGATGGCGTACTCAACGACGAACATGGGTGCGCGAATGGCAAAACGTCATTTTTTCAGATGAATCCCGGTTCTGTTTACAGCATCATGATAGTCGCATTCGTGTTTGGCGACATCGCTTTGGACGGACATTGGAAGCGTGTATTCGTCATCGCCATACTGCCGTATCACCCGGGTGCCATTGGTTACACTTTTCGGTCACCTCTTGTTCGCATTGACGGCACTTTGAACAGTGTACATTACATTTCAGATTTGTTACGACCCGAGGCTCTACCCTTCTTTCGATCCCTGTGAAACTCTACATTTCAGCAGGATAATGCACGACCACATGTTGCAGGTCCTGTACGGGCCTTTCTTGATACAGAAAATGTTCGACTTCTGCCCTGGCCAGCAATCTCTCACCAATTGAAAACGTCTCGTCAATGGTGGCCGAGCAACTGGCTCGTCACAATATGCCAGTCACTACTCTTGATGAACTGTGGTATCGTGTTGAAGCTGCATGGGCAGCTGTACCTGTACACGCCATGCAACCTCTGTTTGACTCAATGCCCAGGCGTACCAAGGCCGTTATTACGCCCAGAGGTGGTTGTTCTGGGTACTGATTTCTTAGGATCTATGCACCTAAATGGCGTGAAAATGTAATCAGGATACAGAAAATGTTCGACTGCTGCCCTGGCCAGCACATTCTCCAGATCTCTCACCAATTGAAAACGTCTGGTCAATGGTGGCCGAGCAACTGGCTCGTCACAATACGCCAATCACTACTCCTGATGAACTGTGGTATCGTGTTGAAGGTGCATGGGCAGCTGTACCTGTACACGCCATTCAAGCTCTGTTTGACTCAATGTCCAGGCGTGTCAAGGCCGTTATTACGGCCAGAGATGGTTGTTCTGGGTACTAATTTCTCAGGATCTATGCACCTAAATTGCGTGAAAATGTAATCACATGTCAGCTCTAATATAATATATGTGTCCAATGACTACCCGTTTATCATCTGCATTTCTTCTTGGTGTAACAGTTTTAATGACCAGTAGTGTAGATAAAATGGCATTCCATGGGCAAAGAGTAGATTAAAGAGAATGAGATAATGAGGAACGATAGTCCCATAGTTCCTCCCCCGTCCCCCCTTCACCCCTCACACACACACACACATACATACACACACATACATACATACAGGCGCGCGCGCAAGCGACTCCTCCCAAACCCGGTGTTACAGTCTGTTCTGTCGCTTATTGTTTCTTTCACTCCGTCAATGATTTGTTAACTGTAACACATAACTGCACCACATTAAAATGTAGATCCCCTGTAACACACTCGGTTCGTCAAAGATTGTACAATGGCAAGAAAGTACTGTGTCCAACGTCTACTAAAGCACGGCGAGGTTTACATCAACCTTTGATTTGAAGGTACACATTTTTTAAGTTATAAAACGTAATTAATGACCTGAATTCCAAAGCTCGAAACACACATATCAATCAATGAACCTACCACTAATCTCAGTACTACTTGGGTGTAGATCTCTGATCTCAGCGCGTGGAATTTCGACGTGCCTGGAGATTCTTGTCATCTGCATAGTCCACCATGCTGTAGCCAGACAATAAAACTTCCACCGGTATGTACGGGATAAGAAATTCTTTACGTATTTCTGGCTTTCAACTTTATATCAGTATGCGATGTAATATACTGATGTGGGATCAGAATCGAAAAGTGTTTTCATGTTGCGTTCTCTTGAGATTTCGTGACGGCCATGTTCTAATTACGTTAGAAACGAAATACCAGCATCGTTGACCGGCACATTTAGACGGCTGAAGTTCGGTATCCAGGCAGTACAAACGGAGTCTATAGAGATCATTGAGCGCTACCCACGGATGTTAAGAAATAAACTGTACTGTCAAAGATATTGTTAGACAAGCCACATTACACGTTTTATTCGTAGTCTCAGACGTCAGGGCGTCAGCAACAGTAAACAATTGAAAGGAGATTAAGTTCAGGGTGTTGAAAATTTTCTACGACTTTCTTAATGTCCCGCAGTAAATAACACAATGAAGAAAACACTTTCTTCATTGTAAAATCCGTAACAAATGTGACTGTCACGAAGAAAATGTACATTTTGTAAACTGTTATCTGTGATGCATCTCTACGAACGCAATACATTTAAATTCGATGCACTTTCAACCTTTGCTGTTTCATGGTTTCACGGCAAGATATTAACTGCGAAAACGGAAGGCCCAACGATCATCGAAAATGGAGATGCGCGAACTCGTGGAGGACCTCAATTATGACTTTAACTACAATATGTTCATCTTAAAAAATGCTCTTCGGAGTGTAGAATCACTTGCAGGTATGTTTATTTATAATTATATAGCCGTGTAACAGATGTTTTTGGGCTCGATTGTCCTAATACTCTTACACAAACGTAGTCTACAATGTATGTGACACACTTGGTTGATACTGTTCTTACAATTATCTGGGCAGGACTAGGCTATACGATTTGTCATTGACTAATAATTTTTTTTCATTATGTTGACGACATACGTAGCGAGGTTGTAAAGAGGATGAGTTATCGTTGCCGTAGTGTTCTGCGTATAATGTCTCTCCTAGATGGCGTAGTCCGTTAGGTTGGTCTTACGATACCTTAATTTGCATTATGTTGTGATCAATATTTCCAGACATCTAATCAAAGAATTCCGGACCTTTAATCTAGCTGTTGTTGAGAATTTCCTGATGTTCTTGTATTAGTGGCTGTCATAGTCCTTAGGCTACATTTGCTCTTGAGTCAGTACTAGGTATTGAAAAATGCATTAAAAGTAATGTTATATATGTCAGACGATATTGTAATTTAACCGTGTAATCTTCGGTAGGGGGTGTATTTCTATCGTCAAGTAACATAACAAAATATCAAAGAAGGAATCATGTATGATGGATAAGCTCAATGATGTATATTCTCTATTTTCTGGAGATAGAAACTTATTTGTTATTCTTTTACACTTTCGACTTCGTTACTGAAGTAGGCTTACTTGTATCTGTTTATATGTTTTCTCACATAAGTAATGATACTGATAATTTTTGTCATACTTATTGAAAAGAACAAGAAGAAAATCCTTTTCATTCACCTTAAAATTTTCCTTATCTTCTTCACGTTCGATGTAAATCGCATAAAATAATACTCATTATCTTTGTAAAGAGACACCGACTAACTGTGTCAGATTCTCCATAGTTAAGTCAAGTAAAAGAAGACGCAGTTGTACCCACAGTTGCCTAGAAAAGCCCTGTGACGTTATCCAGTCTCGGACTGAAAATAATCTGTGCTTTTTCACAGGCCCTGACAAATTATTTGTCCTCTGTAATTGTTATCTCTTAAATATACTGAAACTGTTCAACATATGTGACTGTCGACTGCATGTAGAGAGGACGTTTGTGTGTAATGCTTGTCAAACAAGAGGAAAAGTGTAACATATTTCTAAGTAAAGCATATTTTATAGAGTTGAGTACTGTGGCCTCCAAGCTCACCTGTCTCTCTAGCGAACAAATGTTAATTAACAATCCTTAACTGCATAATATACGTCAGAGGGTTTTAAAACACTCATCGGTAACACCTGCCAAACTGGAACTGTACACAGCCACTGCACATCTTTTAGCTGGCCAAATTCAGGAGAGGAAATTTGTTTTACCTTCAGTTACTAAACGAATATTTACGACTGAGTGCTACAAAGTCGCCTTGCCTTAGCGTTCTCTTTACGGAAGCTGATATTTATTTCTCCCACGGTAGGGCTGTCGAAAGAATTACGCGGTTAGAAACAACATACATTTATCTACGTTGACAGACAAGAGATATTTACGGTTTATTGAGTAGAAAGTCTGATTCTCGTTAACAATGTATTGTAATAACTTCTTTAACTGAATTTATTTTACATCTTGCAAATATATGCATGAACTAATATTAATTACTGCGAAAATCTGGCATTTGTGGGATACGTCATCTTTAAAATTAGGCTTGTGGACTGTATACATCGTTCTTTCCATCATTCAAGATCAGTATTATTATTTCAAATGTAGAATATTTTAGTACTTGCGTGAATGCATTGAATTTGACGGAAGATGCCATTTATGGGTTAAGAGACTCCTTGGCAACTCCAACTTAAAAAATTTTTGTTGCGTTTATTCTTTCGTTTAACAGTTTTGGGCTTGTCAGATTATAATTGGATAACAACTAAGGGCGAACAGCATGTATCTGATTTCTCGTAACCCTCTGTGTGTGCCTTTGATATATTTGCTTCGGAATTTTGTAGAAGTAATAATGACATGCATTTAATTGTATTGCCTGATTTTATTGAACTTTTAAACTTTCTCTAAGTAATAACTGTGTACTCCCATCCCCTATGCGACAAATATTTGGTAGCTGTTGTTTATGACAACGCTGCTTATGATAATGATGTTACAGTAGCATCAAAGCAAACTGTTTTGGAGGTTTTACCATCAGTTAGTAAACAAATGTTCACAGGGCACGTTTAACTATTTCGCAATAAGTGTGGAAATATTTAATATAATCTTACAACATTGAAACTAATTAATTAGTGCGATCCAAGAAAAGATAATACTTTCACCTTTTTTTCAAGTGACATAACAGTGATTTCTTAAACGTGGGTCTTCAAACTATTTCGTTGGTTTTAGAAATTGATGTTTTTTTCATTTTGTGTAAATAGTATGATAGCTTTATCATTACAAAAAGGGTTTTGTAGTGTTCACTAGTGTGGTGCGGAAAGCTGTCTTGCAGTGGAATCTGAACTGTCGGAAAAGCAGTCGAATTTTGAGGCAGGTTTGTCGGGAATCGGTAAAAAGAAAATGCACGATAAACAGAGGAGTTCCGTTATGGGTTGAATACGTGAAGGAAACACTGATAAATCTGATTATGAGAGGAGATAAACTGAGGCTCTCAAATAGACTTGGTTCAGAACTGTGTTGATTTCAGGACACAATAAAAGTGTCGTGATGAAAGTTGTTGAAGGGAATAGTTAAAGCACCGAAGTAGTATCGTGGAGGAATGCTTCGGAGACGCGGTACGGTAGGGACAACCTGATTTAGAGCTCGCAGGTGATGATATCACTTTATGGGGATTGCTGGACGTGTCCTTCTAACGGGCCATGGCGGTTCCCTTTCCCCTTTCTTGTCCAGCTTGGCTGCTATTTTTGTGGCAATATCATTCAAGGGTCGTTAAATACTGTTATGAGCCACAACTTTGTTGTCAGTTTCTACGACGTGAATGTGCGAAATCTGAATAGGATACTAAAACTCGGTTAGACCAAACTAGTGTACAATACATACTACCTACACCTTTCTTGCACTACTCCTCGTCACAAACAACTCTTCTCCTGGTAGGAAGTTTATATTCATCTCTAGTAATATTCTGATAATGGGACTAACAAGGGGAGGCCGCCAATTGTGAAATT
Organism: Schistocerca piceifrons; assembly: GCF_021461385.2. NCBI lineage: Eukaryota > Metazoa > Arthropoda > Insecta > Orthoptera > Acrididae > Schistocerca > Schistocerca piceifrons. The sequence continues at coordinate 411,663,172 of NC_060143.1, forward strand.
CAGATTCGATTCATACTGCGCATAATAACAGCTCATGGCCAGAGGTGTAATGTGGCAAAGCACCAAGATGCACTTCTCAGCCGTTGTCGAGGAAATAGACAGTTAAAAGATAAAAGAAACCGTTGCGGTGAAATACTCTCTACGATTAATAATTTCCTATAGCATCGTGGCGCAGCGGTAAGTGCTCGGGTTTGTAATCCGACGGTCGCCGGATCGAATCTCGCGGCATGCAAATTTTTTAATAATTTTGTTTGTAATTGAAATGTGTACACACACACATATATATATATATATATATATATATATATATATATATATATATACATATATATATATAATTCCCGGCAATCAGTTGCAACAATTATGCATATAATAAGTTGTTGAAAGTCGTTTGTCGTGGAAAAATAATACTTGAAATAGAACACAATATCACAAATAATATTCAAGTGGATTCAATTTATTGAAAAGTTCGGTATACACTCGCACATAATTAACGATTAGTGACCAGAAGTAGCTGGAGTACCGCACGAAGCAGAGTGATAGTTATCACAGAAACATGGAAAGCAGAAAACAGCACGACATCGAGCACATCTGATAAACGATGCGTTTTTACAAGAACAATTGTTTTTTAAATTATCTGTTGGGAAACACACCTGATTGACATTGTGAAAAATTGATCCATCGTTCGTCAGGTTTGATGCATACCACCCGTATCGTATCATATCGGCAAAAATCGGAGAAGACAATTGGTGGTGGGCGATGGATTGGATTTGTATACAATCGTCTCTGGAGTTGATGTCACGGTTTCGCTCGATTAAAAAAGCACAATTTTGAAGGCGCTTGATAAAATTTTTTACCTGCCGGTAAAAATACACGTCACACGGTTGGACGAGAGGAGTGCACTTTGGAGGAATGACTTTTATAGTGCACGTTGGTAACTTCTTATCGTCCTGGAACATCTCATCGTATAATGCCGGGTTCGTTTGCCCACCCCAAGAGTCGATCAGAAGGAGAAATTCTTTCTCTTGTACGTATGGTTGCAAAGCAATACGCAAGGAGTCCATGAACAAACCCGTTGTTAGTTTACCGGATTTGGAGGATGTAATAACAACGTTGGTATACTTCTTGGCGTACTCGTCGACTGTCTTCTGCACTCTGGGTCCAAACGTACCTGTGGACTCTTGGAGGCACACGAAAACAAGTGGCAAGACTCATCCAGACATCGTGATTGAATACTGTGCCGTATACGAATGCGTCACCTTGTTCATGTCGTGTTGGGTTACCAGGACAGCCTTTTTGTGTGTGTGTGTGTGTGTGTGTGTGTGTGTGTGTGTGTGTGTGTGTGTGTATACATTTGTATTACAAAAAGCCCGCATCTCGTGGTCGTGCGGTAGCGTTCTCGCTTCCCACGCCCGGGTTCCCGGGTTCGATTCCCGGCGGGGTCAGGGATTTTCTCTGCCTCGTGATGGCTGGGTGTTGTGTGCTGTCCTTAGGTTAGTTAGGTTTAAGTAGTTCTAAGTTCTAGGGGACTGATGACCATAGATGTTAAGTCCCATAGTGCTCAGAGCCATATTACAAAAAACAAATAATAAAATAAAGCTGGATGGTGCAAGATTCGATCCGGCGACCTTCGGATTACCAACCCGAGCGCTTACCGCTGCGCCACCACGTTGTAGGAAATTACTAATCGTAGAGAGTATTTCACCGCAACGGTTTCTTTTAACTGTCTTATTTTCTCGACAACGGCTGAGAAGTGCATCTTGGTGCTTTGCCACATTACACCTCTGGCCATGAGCTGTTATTATGCGCAGTATGAATCGAATCTGAATTTCACAATAGGCGGCCTCCCCTTGTAAGATGAAAATTTAAGCCTGAGACTTCCTTGAAATGAAGAAGTTCTTTTCTTTTAATAATGAATCCAAAAGTTAAAGTTTTATCTTTCCCTTCATACTGCCTTGACAGTTGATATGGATTTTCACCTAGCTTTACACTCTCCTTCCGCAGTCATTACCATTTCACATAACACGGAAGTGTAGTATTCACGCCGGCCGCGGTGGTCTAGCGGTTCAGGCGCTCAGTCCGGAACAGCGGGACTGCTACGGTCGCAGGTTCGAATCCTGCCTCGGGCATGGATGTGTGTGATGTCCTTAGGTTACTTAGGTTTAAGCAGTTCTAAGTTCTAGGGGACTGATGACCACAAATGTTAAGTCCCATAGTGCTCAGAGCCATTTGAACCATTTTTGTAGTCTTCACATAATATATCATCATAGGGGGCCACATTCAAGCTCCGTTAGACCATTTTCTCTCATTTTCGCAATATTTTACAGGGTAGTTCTTCCAGAGTGACGAGTATTTCACAGCTTTCGTTTCTCCCATTGAAGTTCACCCTTCGTCCTCCTCTATCTCCTCCCCCTCCCCCTCCCGCCAACCCCTCCCACGCTTCCAACAGACGATAGATCAATCTGAGACAACGGGTTGAATACTCTTTATTGATTAAAAGCACTACATTGCGTATGTTCTACAGGTTTAAAATCTGATGATGGCCTCCTAAGCCGAATACCGATTAAATTGAATAAATTAAACCTCTAATACCGGTTAACTGAATAAATTAATCCTGTAGAACATGCGCAATATAGTGATTTTCATTTATTATTGTGTTGTTCTCCCAAGAAGCGACGGAAGCGTCAGTAACATGATTGAATACTCGTCGTAGAACAAAGTTTCATCGCTAATTTTGGGCCCAGAATAGGAGCATAAAGAACTGCGTTAAACTCCAAACCAGTTCGCAATGTGTTTTGGTGGTGATCCGTCAGTCGAGTGTAGAACTTAAGTACGAGACAGACCCATGGAGCCTTTCAACGTTGTTAGACTATGTGCTAACACTCTCACCCTCGTCCTGCTTTTCATTCTACACACGTTCATAAAAAAATACGACACTACACTATACAAGCACTTATCACCATCAGTCACGCGATACGTATACACACGACGCTACGCAAAAGACAAGACGAAGAAAACGACAACTAACACAAGGGCCTTGTTCTGGAGGGCATTTTAGGATTATCACAGACTCTCTAATGCTCACAGTTGTAATATCGATTTCAACTTTTCAATAATTAACTTGCATAAAATATTCGCTTAACGAAAGAAGGGGCCTACTATTTTTTGATGTATTAGCAAACATAAGTTTAAAGCAAAAACTTAATCAAAATACCTTTCAAAATTTTAATCGATTGGCTTCTCGTTTATCTTTTAAAGCTTTATTTTTTATCATCGGCATAACCTTCCTCTCTATGCTTTTCTTATGTCTTCCTATTCCTGTTTCCTACTTTTTGTCTCGTCTGCTAATCTCACGCTGTGTTTTCTCGCACGCTGACACTTGTTGATGGCCCAGCATTGAAATCTGCAGCAATTTGCGGAAGTGTTCTACCTCTGATACGATGAACGATTCTCTTCAGTCGTCGTTGGTCCCGCTCTTGCAGGATCTTTTTCTGGCCGCAGCGATGTCGGAGATTTGATGTTTTACCGGATTCCTGATAGTCACGTTGTACTCGTGGAATGGTCGCACGGGAAAATCCCTACTTCATTGCTACCTCAGAGGTACTTTGTCCTACTGCTCATACGTCACTATAACACCACATCCAACTCACTTAAATCTTGATAACCTGCCATTGTAGCAGCAGTAACCGACCAAACAACTGCGCCATAACCTTGTTGTCTTATATAGGCGTTGCCGATCGCAGCACCGTATTCTGCCTGTTTACATATCTCTGTATTTGAATATGCATGCCTATACCACTTTCTTTGTTGCTTCAGTGTATGGAAATTGGAAATTTGTGGTAAGGTATTATGGGACCAAACTGCGGTCCCTAAGCCTACACACTACTTAATCTAGCTTAAACTAAGTTACGCTATGGACAACCCACACACCCATGCCTGAGGGAGTTCTCGAACCTCCGACGGCGGGAGCCGCACGGACCGTGACAAGGCGCCTGAGACCGCGCGGCTACACAGCGTGGCTCGGTGTATGAATCAGGGTGGGGCTAAGTACAACCTGCTTCTTGAATCAGCTATTAATGACAATTATCAGCAGATAATATACATAACAGTAGTGTATTTCAAAATTCATTGCCTTAGCGACACAACAAACCAATGAGAGCAATTTCATGTAACAGATACACTCCTGGAAATTGAAATAAGAACACCGTGAATTCATTGTCCCAGGAAGGGGAAACTTTATTGACACATTCCTGGGGTCAGATACATCACATGATCACACTGACAGATCCACAGGCACATAGACACAGGCAACAGAGCATGCACAATGTCGGCACTAGTACAGTGTATATCCACCTTTCGCAGCAATGCAGGCTGCTATTCTCCCATGGAGACGATCGTAGAGATGCTGGATGTAGTCCTGTGGAACGGCTTGCCATGCCATTTCCACCTGGCGCCTCAGTTGGACCAGCGTTCGTGCTGGACGTGCAGACCGCGTGGGCCGACGCTTCATCCAGTCCCAAACATGCTCAATGGGGGACAGATCCGGAGATCTTGCTGGCCAGGGTAGTTGACTTACACCTTCTAGAGCACGTTGGGTGGCACGGGATACATGCGGACGTGCATTGTCCTGTTGGAACAGCAAGTTCCCTTGCCGGTCTAGGAATGGTAGAACGATGGGTTCGATGACGGTTTGGATGTACCGTGCACTATTCAGTGTCCCCTCGACGATCACCAGTGGTGTACGGCCAGTGTAGGAGATCGCTCCCCACACCATGATGCCGGGTGTTGGCCCTGTGTGCCTCGGTCGTATGCAGTCCTGATTGTGGCGCTCACCTGCACGGCGCCAAACACGCATACGACCATCATTGGCACCAAGGCAGAAGCGACTCTCATCGCTGAAGACGACACATCTCCATTCATCCCTCCATTCACGCCTGTCGCGACACCACTGGAGGCGGGCTGCACGATGTTGGGGCGTGAGCGGAAGACGGCCTAACGGTGTGCGGGACCGTAGCCCAGCTTCATGGAGACGGTTGCGAATGGTCCTCGCCGATACCCCAGGAGCAACAGTGTCCCTAATTTGCTGGGAAGTGGCGGTGCGGTCCCCTACGGCACTGCGTAGGATCCTACGGTCTTGGCGTGCATCCATGCGTAGCTGCGGTCCGGTCCCAGGTCGACGGACACGTGCACCTTCCGCCGACCACTGGCGACAACATCGATGTACTGTGGAGACCTCACGCCCCACGTGTTGAGCAATTCGGCGGTACGTCCACCCGGCCTCCCGCATGCCCACTATACGCCCTCGCTCAAAGTCCGTCAACTGCACATACGGTTCACGTCCACGCTGTCGCGGCATGCTACCAGTGTTAAAGACTGCGGTGGAGCTCCGTATGCCACGGCAAACTGGCTGACACTGACGGCGGCGGTGCACAAATGCTGCGCAGCTAGCGCCATTCGACGGCCAACACCGCTGTTCCTGGTGTGTCCGCTGTGCCGTGCGTGTGATCATTGCTTGTACAGCCCTCTCGCAGTGTCCGGAGCAAGTATGGTGGGTCTGACACACCGGTGTCAATGTGTTCTTTTTTCCATTTCCAGGAGCGTAATTAAACACCCTGTGCTATTCAAAGCAAACACCTCTAATAATATTAGCGCTACGAATTATCATTAGCCTTCAGAGGAGCTAAAACATCGAAATTAAAGTAAGCAGCATTTAAATACCCAAAGGCCCATAAAGGCGTGCCATATATAATAACAAAATTGCTTCGATTTTTCAAGCTGCTTTCCTGCACCCAATACACTGATGAGTACAAATAAGTACATGCCCAGAAAGTCAGACACCGCAATCAGACCGTGTCCCAGCACACAACGACTCTCGGCGTTCAAAGTACAACAATTAAAACACGCAAAAGGTTTAATATTAGAAAGAAAGGAAATATGTTAGCACACAATTTACTCTCAGTATCATAGAAATCCTTCCTCGTAAAAATCGAGTTTACGCCAGCTCAACAGGCAGCTTAAATAATACTCACAAGGAAATTAGCCAATGTTTTTTCCCCTTTTCTTTTTTTAATAGCAGGGTGGTAACATACAACATATCGAGGCTCGAACTTCATACAACAGCTTAAAAGGCATTTTCTACAGCACAAAATGAACACCGCCACAAGTAAAAGCAGACGCAATTGCAAAGCATGGAGTGAGATTTTACCCACATACACTACGCCAGCTTTTCAATACGAAACACTTGACTTTCCAGTTAGCCAAGAAGTAACTCACTGTCCAAGGTGAAGGCGGCACCAAACCATCTTCCATAGGATTGCAACGCTCAAGAAGACACTACAGCAGGACCACCTTGCGGCTGGACACAACACACTATGGCCAAGCAAATGCCAAATTCAACTGCCCGGCCGTACCGAGAAGCAGTGCGTGTCTCTTCTGACTTCGCGTCCATTCTTGCTGTAGCCGCCAGTACTCGCCACAACACTCCTGCCGTCGCCGCGCACTACCTAGACGACGCGAACAGCCAGAAACCAAAGAGTACGACTCCTGTAGCATGACTCCTACCCAAAAGAAGATCGATACAAGCCTCTACGCTTCAGAGATGCTGGGTACAAAAGCCACTCAAATAAGCAAATAAGGGTATGTGTTTGTAAAGAATGGAAAGAAATTTGGGACAGTTCAGGAACAGAGAGGAGAACCTACCAGTTCCTTCCTAACGTAAAGGAGAGATCTAGAATGTCATATTTCCTTTCGACCGAGGGAGCTGTTCACAACCTGTCGGGATATGGTCCATATTGCAGGTAGTTTCTCAATAATCGGTACTCCAGACCACATCACCTGTGAGTATGCCAGTAGACAAATTGTTACAGACCAGTAAAGGGACGTCTTTGGCAGTACACCTGAGGAATGAGGAGCTTTGACACAAGCTGAACTTGCTGACAGCCAAAATATCAGCTTATCAGCTGAAAACCTACGTGACTGTGAGACATCCAAGAAGAGGCAATGCATCACGACAAATAGACGCACGAAGGCAGAGCATTAACCTACAACAACCTTCCGGAGGCACCAAGGCCTTCGGGAGACCAGGAAGGATTTACTGAGAACCTGACAGCCATCTCCCAATGTCTTCAACGTTGAGTAGCACCATACTAAAGTTCCTGTGAAACCTGATCTGTGTGCCTCAGCACACCAGGGGCAATCTATCCAGATAAATGAGTAAATCTAGTTTCGTTCTGATACCAAGTATAGAAGGGTAGTGTATTCTAGTGTTGTATAGTGTAGTGTAGTCTAGAACTACAAATCTAGAATTATAAATTACAAAATTTGTGATGTAGCGTTGTAGTACAGTGTAGTAGACCAGCAGCATGCGCCTTTTAGATTCCGGGTGAACATAAATCTGTGTGCCAGATGGCTGAAAAGTCGTATGTGGATTTTTAAAATTATTTTTGTTTCTTTTTAGTAGGTATTCCACAGATTCAGACGTGCGTTGCGCTGTCAACCAGCCGTCCACCGGATGAGTGATGATAATACCGAGTTGGCACCAAGGTCTACAGCCTTCCTGCCTTACGCAGGGATCATAACCAACATGGCTGGTCGTATTTTGCGGAAATATGATTTGAAATGTAGTTTCCGATCTTCATCCAAGGTTATGATCCTTTTAGGCTCCGTTTCGAATGATCTTGGTTTGTGGAAGACGGAAGTCTATCGTATTCCTTTCAACTGTAGCATGCCATGTATTAGTCAGACTGTCAGGCCCGTGAAGGACCTGTGTACTTACGATAAGCGTCACACACGCTTACAACAGCCGAGAAAATTAGCAATTACAGAACACTGTCTTGGCACCGACTATCCTATGGAATATAACAGCACCGAGACTCTACCATGCACTTCTAGCTGTAGAGATAGTGTTATTAAGGAAGCTGTTGAGATTAAATTAGCACGTAACTTTGTAAATAGAGATGAACGGTTTTGATCAAATTCTGCGTGGAACCCTGCTCTTCCCATTGTTAAAAAAATAAAAAATTAAAAGAAATAGATGGACATAATCAAGACTAAAAAACCCGTTGTTTAGTAATTTTCACAACTGATAACTTCTAACGTCGGTCATCTTTGGTTTTGTAATGGTGCAAGCGCTTACATTCCCGTTAGTTATTTGAACAAACTGAGCGATGGTCATCCGTTAGTTACTTCATAAACGTTGGTAAATGTTTCTCGGGCCGTAAATAACAGTCCAAATGGTGGATGCTATGAAATTAATTATTCATTTGAAGACCACTGATCCGCACGTTTCAGTTTGTGATAGCAAGCGATGTGCCAGAAACAGGCTTTCAGCGACGTAGGTATTGCGTTTTAATTGACAGAGGGCAGTTTTTTCGACACAGCCAATTATAATCTTTCACCGCAATTGTCACGGAATCGCATTTCATATCATGAGAGTCGGGAGGCTGATTGTGCCACAGCTGTCCCACAGAAATGATGAGACTGCTCTCGACGTTTGCGTATCACAAATACACCATCTTTTTTCTATTTGCATTTTGATTAGCAGCCACGATGCACATCCATAACTTTCCATAATGAAATTAAAGGTGCTAATTTTAATTGGTAATCGCGATTTTTCTATTCAGCCTTCGGCTTTTTGGACTGTGATTGACGCTAACTGTTCTCTGCCATTGGGCTGTGCGATTGATTTCAAACGACCCCCACCCTTGCACTTCTCCGCCCACATGCAAGTGCAGCCGGAATGGAGAACGCTGTGTATCGGAAGGAAATGTTCCAGCGTTATTTCCGTGTACTTTTCACAGATGTAACCATGTAGTACTAAATACGAACTTCAGGCATCAGTGTGTTTGACGGAATGTGGTCGAATTGGTAGCAGCTACTGAGGATTGTTCACTACTCATCCGAAAGTCCCCGGACATGTTGCAGAGTACCCCTGTCTTCTCCGTCTAGAATAAGGACGCAATAGCGATATGGTGGAGTGGCAAAAGGAGGTCCTAAATATCTGTCGTGTCAATATCAGCCACTGAAATAGGGGATGAATTTCTCAAGCGTGTCAACGAGTACAGTCCTGATTTAGAGGCTAAGGCTGTAAGAGATCTTCCAGTGTGGGTCTGGAAGGAATTTACGTTGCAACTGCGTCCGAAACACGGTTGTGGCGGCGGACGACCGAGTACTTACTTTTATGTCAAGACTCAATTATTTCATTCCGTGCAAAGTACAAGGCTGTGTAATACGTCAACAGTGTACCTTTCTGACAACTAACAATTTGGAAGAATTTGTAACACGTTACTCTTCGTAGCAACTTTCCTGGCAACAGAACCTTGCCCACACTACATGACGAATTTGCTCCATTACAGCAGCAGTAGATGATGAGAAACAGATTCTTGTAACCTGTTCAGACGACTCATGTTTCTGCTGGTACGTTGGTACGTGGATGATGCGTGGCGTTCACTGTAAACCTCAGGTAACCTACCGCTAGGACGAGAAGCAAGTGGCGAAGGAAACTGAGGGAATGAGATTTTCACTCTGCAGCGAAGTGTGCGCTGATATGAAACTTCCTGGCAGATTAAAACTGTGTGCCCGACCGAGATTCGAACTCGGGACCTTTGCCTTTCGCGGGCAAGTGCTCTACCAGCTGAGCTACCGAAGCACGACTCACGCCCCGTCCTCACAGCTTTACTTCTGCCAGTACCTCGTCTCCTACCTTCCAAACTTTACAGAAGCTCTCCTGCGAACCATGCACAACTAGCACTCTTGAAAGAAAGGATATTGCGGAGACATGGCTTAGTTACAGCCTGGGGGATGTTTCCAGAATGAGATTTTCACTCTGCAGCGGTGTGTGCGCAGGAGAGCTTCTGTAAAGTTTGGAAGGTAGGAGACGAGGTATTGGCAGAAGTAAAGCTGTGAGGACGGGCCGTGAGACGTGCTTGGGTAGCTCAGTTGGTAGAGCACTTGCCCGCGAAAGGCAAAGGTCCCGAGTTCGAGTCTCGGTCCGGCACACATTTTTAATCTGCCAGGAAGTTTCAAAACTGAGGGAGGTTGAATAATGTTAAGTGAGTGTCCTATTACCTCACCGTTGGAATCTTTGGTTGCACCCCGACTCCAACCTGTCAACACTGTAATGAATAATCAAATTTTCCAACGTGAATATGATTTCAATGAAGAATGTAACCTGATGAATGTGGGAAATTCTTGTCTTCGAAGATAAAAATTCCGATGTTACAAATTCAACTGCGTGGTACCAAGTATATTCAGGACTAAATACAGCATCTAATGTGGCATACAAATTAAGCGAATCTGAACATTTTGACTCCATTTGGGACAAACAATAATCCTTACTTTTGAGGGTCCACACAGCCTGTCCAGTCGAGACGGGTTGTCCAGGCAGCAAACGTCGTACGTTGAACTCTCCAACATGCACAGCTTCGTAAATCCAACTTCCCAGTAATTCTCAGGGAGGTGTCATGTTCTTGGAAGGGAGGTAACGAGGACAGTACGTTGGAGTACAGACTTTGACTGAATAGGGATTGGGGCTATAATCAGTTGTAGCCTTTACAAGAAAACAATAGCGACATTCTCAGTAGTCGATTTAGGGAAATCATGTAAATTGAAAATCACTATGGGTGAATGGGGATTAGTGCTGCACTTCACCTAAATCGGATTTCAGTGTGTTAATAACCACATCATCTCGCTCCTCGGCTCTATATGAATTCAGTTTACAGAGTCGTTGTAATACACACTCTCATCCCCTTCTGGACTAAATTAGTAGTTATGGGCAAGGATAATCAAAACCTACAATTTTCCCACACATATACCTCATTTACTAAGTTAATTTTTGCCTCAGCATATGTCTAGAATATCTATCCCTACTTTTAGTCAAGTACTGCCATAAATTGTTAATCTCCCCGTTTTCATTCAGTACATAACAATTAGTTTATCGATCCACCTACCTGACCTACAATATTCTTTTGCAGCACTACATTTCAAAAATCTCTATTCTCCTCATGCCTGTACCATTCATCGTCCTCGTTTCAGATTCACTTACAGATGTTAATGTATTTCAGAAAAGCCAAACCAACAAAACTATCTTCTCCTTTTAGTCTCTCATTTCCCAAGCTTACTCCCTCAGAATCACCTAACTTAATTCCACTGTACTCCATTACCCATATTCACATTAAAAATCTCTTTCGAAGGCACTATACACTCCATCCAACCAAGCTTTCTAATTCTTTGCCGTCTCTGACAGAATTGCAATGTCATCAGCAAACCAGGAAATCTTCGTTTATTCTCCATGTACTTCGATCCGTTTTCAAAATTTCTCCCGGGTTTCTTTCACTGCATGCTCGTTGTTCGGATTGAATAATAAAGGGGGGTAGGTTACAATTCTAGTGACACTTCCTTCTCATTTACTGTCTTCCTTTCATGCCCCTCGACTCTTGTGTTTGTGGTTTGATTTCGGTACAAGTTGCAGACAACCTTCTGCTTATTCTATTTTCTTCCAGATACTATTTCAAAGATCACATTTCACTCAACATTATGAAAAGTTTTCCATAAATCTACAAATGCTATAAATATAGGTTTGTATGTTTTAAACCCATCTTGTAAGACAAGTCGAAGGATCCATATTGTTCCTCAGTAATCTAAATCGATCCACTCCCAGTCCGGCTTCAATGTGTCAATCGATTCGTCAGTAGAGGATTAATGTTAGTACACAGCAATCACGATTTATTGAACTAACTTTTCAGCAACATGCACATATGAAAGCACCAGCTTTTTCGGTACTGTTGTTATTACATTGTTCTTGAAGTCAGAGAATATTTTCTCTATCACATATATCCTGCATGCCAGGTGGAACAGTTACGTCATGATTGGTTTTATCAAGGATCTTAGTACTTCTGAAGGAATGTCGTGTGCTCCAAGTGACTTGGTGAATTGTTTTGAATTAGGTCCTTCAGTGCCTTCCGAATTCTACTCGCCGTATCACACTTCCAGTCTCATCTTCATCTACTCCCTCCTTTCTTTTTATGATTTTGTCATCAACGTTCTTTTCTGTGCATATTCTTCCATCCTTCAGCTGTCAGTTCTTTGCTTAGTACAGGCTTTCCATTTGAGCTATTGATGTTAATACAGTTGTCTCTATTTTCTCGAATGGTTTCTTTATTTCTCGTAAGTACTCTTGGTGTTCATACAGTTGCCTCTGTTTTCTCTAATTTTTTTTTATTTCTCGTAAATACAGAATTGTTAGATATTAAAATGTTAATAGCTTACTGCCTTCGTAGTTACTCATAATATTGCAGAGTATAAATCGTATAAATATTCGCTGGCTATAATCATCAGAAATACTAGACAAATCGGAAAACTTACCGACTTCACTCTTCGTATACAGAAACAAATACACCTTCACATGCACTACACTTTCAATTTTTTGAATTGTGCTTTAGTGCCACATTATTGCCTTAAATAGTTCCCTGTCTCCCAAGGGTTTCGTGGATGTTTCTCTTGTCTGTACGAAAAATCCCAGAACTGGATATACCCCCTCAAAAAACCCCAACAGGAACTCCCTCTGAGGAGTGACGAACGGTACTCAAAAATAGTTGGACGGGTATTCTGTATGTGATCACCTCTGTAGAGGGAATACATTTTATTACCATTCTTCTCATGGATGTCAGTGTGACATCTGGTTTGCCAAAACGAATGTTGATGTGCCCCTCTGAATCGTGCTCTGGACCGTAGACAGAGGTAACTAAAGTTTTCAATCTTTCCCAGCACCTTTTCAGTCAAAAGGTATTTGTCTTTTAGGCTGCTCATAAAAATTATGTTTACGACATTTTTTCTCTTAATGGGTTAGGATTTATGTGTGTGTGAAACAGAATCATTGTCTTTTATGCTTCGTCATACATCTTTTGCTTCAACTTGTTCTGAAGAATTCTTGGCTCCTAATACGTCCACTTTTTCACTTAGATGTGGCACTTTTATCTTGCATATTTTGACATTCTAGCTGTAGGTGATAAACAGTCGTGGACCTGGCACTTTGTATCTCAGTGTACGTTTTATTACTTGTAATGTGTGTTGGTGTGTTCCACTTCAGGTGTGCTTCTTTTTATTCTAAAGAAGTGCTACAACCATTCGATAACCAATATGCAAACCGTTTACACACTTGGCTATGTTAGTAAGTTTTGTTTTCTATACCGATACCACCTGTTAACTTGATTCAAATGGTTCAAATGGCTCTGAGCACTATGGGACTGAACATCGATGGTCGTCAGTCCCCTAGAACTTAGAACTACTTAAACCTAACTAACCTAAGGACAGTACACAACACCCAGCCATCACGAGGCAGAGAAAATCCCTGACCCCGCCGGGAATCGAACCCGGGAACCCGGGCGTGGAAAGCGAGAACGCTACCGCACGACCACGAGATGCGGGCTGTTAACTTGATTGATACGTTGTATATCGTTAGTGTTTTAGATGTGTGTGTGTGTGTGTGTGTGTGTGTGTGTGTGTGTGTGTGTGTGTGTGCCTGTGTGTTTGTGTGTGTGTGTGTGTGTGTGTGTGTGTGTGTGCATGCGCGTGCGTAAGTGTACGATTACACTAGTCTGCGTGGCATCAGACGGCTGAAAACTAATATGTGATACTACCTCAACTTTTTACGCCGTTTTCAGTTTTTCCTATCACGTTGCCGCAGTTTGACTTTAGAGATATATTGCCGTGTCAGAAGGTTAGGCCTATTGTTGGAGAGAAATTTGTCAATACGGGCCTGTATACCTTTACGCTGTTACACCTGTTGATGCTAGTTGTTAGTTGTGACGCTGAAAGTGTTGCTTATCTAACAGGCTTGGATTACCAATGCTACATTGTGATTATTCTGTATATTTAAGACGGTATTAATAAATCTCTTTGCCTACTGTTGATAGTTACGACAATATCAACGCGCAAGTGTGTGAGAACATAAATATTTTTATTACATTTTTGGGAATAATACAGTGGCTAAGCAGACTTTGTGTAAAAAGCTCACCAAGCCATTTTAAAATGAAACTTGGCGAGCAGGGCAAGGGATGGGCGTCAGAGGCAGTTTATCGCTGTTGTATGGAAAGATTAAGCCAGTGTTGTGAAGGGAGCCTAAAACTCACCTTAATGACTTTTACTTCTGCGTAGCTAATGTACGGGGCTGCAGTTCGAAAAAATAAGAGATAAGTTGTGTATCCAAACATTGATCCAGGCATTAGGCCAGTATGCACATGACAAAGATCTGATTACTCCTCTTCCTCCAGCTGCTGTACAGAGAACGTGACAGAAGATGATAAAGAAAATGATGTTGATGTAATTTCCGAAGACGATAGTGATGTCCATGAGCCTGAAGGCGACTCTGCTCCACAACTGTTCTCTCAGAGTGAACTTAATGCTCACGTACGAGATTTGAAGTTTCTTAAGGAATCTACGGAACTACTTGGCTCCCAGCTAAAAAGTAAGAATGTACTGGAGCCAGGAACACACTGACTCATCATTCAGACGTAGAGAGAAAGAATTAGTTCATCTATTTTCACAGAACGAGACATTGCTTTACTGCAATACCGTAAACGATGTAATGCACTTCCATGACACTAAACGTGATCCTTCTCAGTGGAGCCTTTTCTAGATTCGTCAACGAGGAGTCTGAAAGCGTGTTACAGCACAATGTAAACGTGTATGGTTCCGTTCTTGTGGCCCATTCATTCAAATGAAAGCGACGTATGAGAACATGAAGATAATCTTAACGAGTATCCAGTATGTGGAATACACTTGGCTAATCTGCAGTGGCTTCAAAGTTATCGGGATACTATTGGGACAAGCTGGGTTCACAATAGTGCCTTGCTTTCTTTGCGAATCGGACAGTCGGTTAAGGCAAAGACATTGGAGCGTAGGAGTTTGGTCAGAGCGGAGAAATTTTGTGCCTGTAACTAAAAGTATCCTGCACGAACCGCTTGTAGAAAAAAAAAGTCTTGCTTCCAACCCTTCAAATAAAATTAGGCTTGATGAAGTAATTTGTAAAGGCTCTACCACAGGATGGACCCTGCATCAAGCACCTTTCCAAGAAATTTCCCTTCACCGTACGAGACAAATTAATAGCTGGAATTTTTTTTTAGTCCTCAAAGATATTGATGAAGGATGAGGATTCTGAGAAGATAACGAAGAAAAGAGAAAAGGTGCACGACTGCCTTCTGACCAGTTACTGAGAACTTTCTGTGGAATAACAAAGATCCTAATTAGAAGGCCATTGTTGAAAAAATTGCGAAATTTGAAGAAGATAGGTTGTAACATGAGTGTGAAAGTGCACTTTCTACGCTCAACTATCGACTACTATCCGAAAAATTTGGGACATTGTACTGAAGAGCACAGTGAACGTTTTCACCGATGTATTAAGGAGATGGAGAGGCGGTACCAGCTGCACAGTTCAGCACCTGTGATGGCCGACTACTTGGATGTTGAAGAGGGATAGTCATTATATACAAGTATCTGCAAGGAAATCAAAGAAGAGTAAGTTTAAAAATTAATGGAACACTTTTGACTCCTTTTTTTATACAAGGTAGTCACGAAACAAATTACAGGAGTCCTGAGGAGTATTTTTAAATGTATTTTGTTTTCAAATGTGTTTTGGTTAAAAACCCACCTTGTGTGAAGTGGTGTTAGAATATTTTGGTGGGCTCAAAAGTGAAAATCGTCAAAATATTGCTTCTTATTTTGTGTAAAAATCAGACGTGATAGATAAAAACGGTAGTTATTTATAGAATCAGCATAAAAAATTAATTCAAGAACACCTACTTTCAACAATCATCTGACAAAAATTTTTTAAATGCAGACTAGTGTTATCGATTGATTTGGCTGTGAGTTGTTGCTTAATAATTTATCATTTCCTTGCTGCTTGCTTCTTGGACGCTTAACAACAATGCATTGGGATATTTGTTATAATGATTTATTGTGATGATATCCATACTTTGCTCCATTTTTATGGGTAACAACTATGCTGTTTTAAATTATCTACTAGTAAATAATGACCGATAACAATATCTGACATCTGACATGTTCGCCATATCTTGTACTAAACTATCTGCTTGTCACTGCCACTTACAGTTAGTGGCGTGACTAGGGTAACTGGAACCTCGACTTTCCACCTCCACCCCCTCCCCAAGCTCGACAACTTCCCGTTTTTGTTTAGTCCGCATTGCTGTTTAACCTGTTTATTCGCTTATTGTGATCAATATGTATTCACAATTACGTAGAACGTATATACGTCGGTAATTTTGTTTCTTGTTAAGATACAATTTTAAAAAATCCAAAGTTGCATTGTCTGCAGCAATACAGTGATTCCTTTCTAATTGTTTCACTTCCAGTCAATTTAAAACTATAACAACGAAAGAAATTACAAAAATGCTCTTAAAACTTCCATTACGTTGATTAATCGGCGTAACAGACGGAAGGGTGGGTTTAACGTCCCGTCGACATCGAGGTCATTAGCGACGGATCACAAACTCGGATTGTATCAAGGATGGGGAAGGAAATCGGCCATGCCCTCTCTAAGGAACCATCCCAGAATTTGCCTGCAGTGACTTAGGGAAATCACGGGAAACCAAAGCCTGGATGGGCGGACGCGGGTTTGAACCGTAGTCTTACCGAATAAGAGACCTGGTTCAAACCACTGCGCGACCTCCCTCGGTCTTGCCATAACAGGATTTTCCGTATATCAAAGACAGAAATCGAGATACAAGCATCTTAGTACCAGAGAGAGGCGGGTCTTAGGGAACTGTTGCTGAATACAGTCCATTCGGAACCTGCTCCTGGTTTCCTTTCTTACATCTCCGCTCCTTCACATTGTAGTTATTTCCAGTTCCTATTTTTTATTATTTTTCTTCTACTTCTACTGCATCATTACATTCTTTTTCCCACTCCTATTTCACCGTCACCCTTTCCCTTTTCTTTTTCCTTTCCTCATGTCAAAAAGATGCGTGCATTCAGGGCATGCGCCTCGGCTGCCATACCCTAGTTACGTCACTGCTTACAATGCATTACTGGTTGGGCATTTGTGTTGGTAAACACTTCATCCCTGGTATTTGAGTCAATGGTCCAAATGGCTCTGAGCACTATGCAACTTAACTTCTGAGGTCATCAGTCACCTAGAACTTAGAACTAATTAAACCTAAATAACCTAAGGACATCACACACATCCATGCCCGAGGCAGGATTCGAAGCTGCGACCGTAGCGGTCGCTCGGCTCCAGACTGTAGCGCCTAGAACCGCACGGCCACTCCGACCGGCGGTATTTGAGTCACTAGGATGTTTGGTTCTCTAAATTTCCTTCAAGAGTGTTCGTTATTTTGTACACAATATAGAGACTTTATTACCATGTTATTTTAAGTGTGTATGTCATCGTGTTTTCTTTAGAATTACGTCAATGTAGGTACGTGTATCTCTATCTTCTTCTTAATTCACTCTGTCTCTTGATTGTGTTGTGAAGTACTTATTTTTTTGTCTGTTTCTTCCTCAGTGTCTCCTTTTTATAATACCACTAGCTAAGTACAGTCTGTGTTGTGAAATACTTATTTTTTGTCTGTTTCATCATCGGTGTCTCCTTTTCATAATACCACTAGGTAATTACAGTCTTATTTATCCTATTTAACAAGAACTCCATCTCAGCGCACCATGATCTGGCTGTACGGGTGATACCATGTGGAGAATAATATTGTGCTTGTTATAGAGGAAGGTTTGTGCGTGTCGGGATGGTAGCAGGTGGGCGTCCGGGGTGTTTTTCCTACACGTAAAATGATAAATGCCAGGATTCAGGAAAAAATGGGTTTTATTCCCAAGAAATACCATTAAGGGATGTAATGTTCATGAAAAGTGTCTACGGCCGCGGAGTGAACCGCACTTGATATGGGAAGAGCATTTCGCCCTCAATAGCAAGGACTGGTGGACACGTCCAGAGAGTAAGGAAGCTGGCAGGCAAATGAGCGACCCGCTGTTATGGCCGCTACATCGCTGACCCTCTTGAGTATCTCATGTGACGGCACCCGGTCCTCTCATTTGGTTTGTGGCAGAAAGTTGGCGCCTCTCATTCAGCAATACCGTGGTAGTGTGCCTAGCTCAGCGTAAGGGCGTGGGAGTCAGCCACAAGTACTGCGGAGTAGTTTACGTAACTGCTCAAGCCACTGCCTGAGACTAAGTCAAAATGATGGGAGTAGAATATAAGAAAAGTTTTTACCATTTTCACCCGTTGCCATGTACAGGTTTACAGCACGTATTGAACAACTATTTAGGCTTTCCTTTGTGATTGTTATCTCTAGAAGGATTTTCGTTTTTCCTTATCTAGTATGAATTTCAAGATCATGTGTCTTACTTATTCTGATTTACATGTTTCTGGATGTCCATCTGAGCTGTCATTTTCTTTACACGACTTTTCAACAACATCCCTGATTGTCTTCTTTAGGTGTCGAGCACAGATTTCGTTGTTCTCTGTTCGGGTTTCAGCCATACTGTAAAACGGGCACACCACACACCACGCCGTGTTCTCAAGGAATCCAGCAGTCCCACAGAAAGTTACAACCAACCATGACATACCGTAAGCAAATGTTATAAATAAAGGAAGTGCCTTACGGCGGTACGCTTCGTCAAAAATGTATTAATGAGCACTTCTCTATGAGACAGACAGAGAGAGAGGGAAGCAGTGATAGAGACAGGGAGAAAGAGAGGGAGACAGAGAGAGAGCGAGCGAGCGAGAGAGAGAGAGAGAGAGAGAGAGAGAGAAAGGCAGCGATAGAGACAGAGACAAAGAGAGGGAGAGGGAGAGGGGGGGGGGGGAGAGGGAGGTATCATCGATAAGTTTTCTGACGTGATTTAAGTAAACTGAGAGTAGACCCGTAATTTATTTAAATTAAGCCTTTGTCTCTCTTAAATTATCCGCTACTCAGATTTCTTACTCTGCTGCCTGCACCACAATGCTAGTATCGCTGTTTTACATCTAATCTTCAAATCGGGGAGAGTGGGGGGGGGGGGGGGGAAGGAACAGACACAACGCTTGTATTCTTTTCTGCAGATCTTTGTTTAACAATTCTGTCCAACATGGAGCATCCCACGTTTTTCATCTACATTTACATTCACATACATGCTCCTCAAGCCACCGTAGAGTGCATGCCACCACTAGTCATTTCCTCTCCTGTTCCAGTCGCAAATAGGGCGAGGGAAAAACGACTAACTGTAATCCTCCGTACGAGCCCTAATTGCTGTCATCTTATCTCCGTGGTCCTAAGGCGAAATGAACGTTAGCCGCTGTAGAATCGATCTGCAGTCGGCTCAAATACCGGTTCTCCAGACTTCCGCAGTAGTGCCTGGCGAAAAAAACTTCGTCTTTCCACCAGGAATTCCCATTTGAGTTCAAGAAGCATACACATCGTATGAGCTACACATCCGGTTTGTTGATCAGTAGATTATCTTTCTACCAGCAAGTGCATCTTTCAGTTTCGTTGAAGGGATTGATATACATTGGAAACCATACTTTGAAAGAATTCTCCTGATCCCGGCAAAAGTGGCTCCAGCGCACACAAGGTTTGCGATTCTCGCTCCTTTTTCTTGAGTGTCGTTCCTCTCTACAGATAGTGTTGATTTGTGATGTAGAACACACTCCATCTGTCTTCAAGGTACCTCTTTCTTTCGAAAATTTTTCTTCGGTGTGAAAGTTCTTTGTGAGGATAACTTTAGTTCTACATCTACATCTACATGGATACTCTGCAAATCACATTTAAGTGCCTGGCAGAGGGTTCATCGAACCACCTTTACAATTCTCTCCTATTCCAATCTCGTATAGCGCGCTGAAAGAACACCTATATCTTTCTGTGCGAGCTCTGATTTCCCTTATTTTATCGTGGTGATCGTTCTTCTCTATGTAGGTCGGTGTCAACAACATATTTTCGCATTCGGAGGAGAAAGTTGGTGATTGGAATTTCGTGAGAAGATTCCGTCGCAACGAAAAACGCCTTCGTCTTAATGATTTCCAGCCCAAATCCTGTATCATTTCTGTGACACTCTCTCCCATATTTCGCGATAATACAAAACGTGCTGCCTTTCTTTGAACTTTTTCGATGCACTCCGCCAGTCTTATCTGGTAAGTATCCCACACCGAGCAGCAGTATTCTAAAAGAGGACGGACAAGCGTAGTGTAGGCAGTCTCCTTAGTAGGTCTGTTACATTTTCTATGTGTCCTGCCAATAAAACACAATCTTTGGTTAGCCTCCCGCACAACAGTTTCTGTGTGTTCCTTCCAAGTTAAGTTGTTCGTAATTGTAATACCTAGGTATTTAGTTGAATTTACGACTTTTAGATTAAACTGATTTATCGTGTAACCGCAGTTTAACGAGTTCCTTTTAGCACTCATGTGGATGACCTCACACTTTTCGTTATGAAGGGCCAACTGCTACTTTTCACACCATTCAGATATCTTTTCTAAATCGTTTTGTAGTTTGTTTTGTTCTTCTGATGACTTAATTAGTCGATAAACGACAGTGTCATCTGCAAACAACCGAAGACGGCTGCTCAGATTGTCTCCCAAATCGTTTCTACAGGGTGTTACAAAAAGGTACGGCCAAACCTTCAGGAAACTTTCCTCACACACAAATAAAGAAAAGATGTTATGTGGACATGTGTCCGGAAACGCTTAATTTCCATGTTAGAGCTCATTTTAGTTTCGTCAGTATGTACTGTACTTCCTCGATTCACCGCCAGTTGGCCCAATTGAAGGAAGGTAATGTTGACTTCGGTGCTTGTGTTGACATGCGACTCATTGCTCTATAGTACTAGCATCAAGCACATCAGTACGTAGCATCAACAGGTAGGTGTTCATCACGAACGTAGTTTTGCAGTCAGCGCAATGTTTACAAATGCGGAGTTGGCAGATGCCCATTTGATGTATGGATTAGCATGGGGCAATAGCCGTGGCGCAGTACGTTTGATTCGAGACAGATTTCCAGGACGAAGGTGTCCCGACAGGAAGACGTTCGAAGCAATTGATCGGCGTCTTAGGGAGCACGGAACATTCCAGCCTATGACTCGCGACTGGGGAAGACCTAGAACGACGAGGACACCTGCAATGGACGAGGCAATTCTTCGTGCAGTTGACGATAACCCTAATGTCAGTGTCAGAGAAGTTGCTGCTGTACAAGGTAACGTTGACCACGTCACTGTATGGAGAGTGCTACGGGAGAACCAGTTGTTTCCGTACCATGTACAGCGTGTGCAGGCACTATCAGCATCTGATTGGCCTCCACGGGTACACTTCTGCGAATGGTTCATCCAACAATGTATCAATCCTCATTTGAGTGCAAATGTTCTCTTTACGGATGAGGCTTCATTCCAACGTGATCAAACTGTAAATTTTCACAATCAGCATGTGTGGGCTAACGAGAATCCGCACACGCAATTGCGCAATCACGTGATCAACATAGATTTTCTGTGAACGTTTGGGCAGGCATTGTTGGTGATGTCTTGATTGGGCCCCATGTTCTTCCACCTACGCTCAATGGAGCACGTTATCATGATTTCATACGGGATACTCTACCTGTGCTGCTAGAACATGTGCCTTTACAAGTACGACACAACATGTGGTTCATGCACGATGGAGCTCCTGCACATTTCAGTCGAAGTGTTCGTACGCTTCTCAACAACAGATTCGGTGACCGATGGATTGATAGAGGCGGACCAATTCAATGGCTTCCACGCTCTCCTGACCTCAACCCTATTGACTTTCATTTATGGGGGCATTTGAAAGCTCTTGTCTACGCAACCCTTTTACCAAATGTAGAGACTCTTCGTGCTCGTATTATGGACGGCTGTGATACAATACGCCATTCTCCAGGGCTGCATCAGCGCATCAGGGATTCCATGCGACGGAGGGTGGATGCATATATCCTCGCTAACGGAGGACATTTTGAACATTTCCTGTAACAAAGTGTTTGAAGTCACGCTGGTACGTTCTGTTGCTGTGTGTTTCCATTCCATGATTAATGTGATTTGAAGAGAAGTAATAAAATGAGCTCTAACATGGAAAGTAAGCGTTTCCGGACACATGTCCATATAACATATTTTCTTTCTTTGTGTCTGAGGAATGTTTCCTGAAAGTTTGGCCGTATCTTTTTGTAACACCCTGTATAGATAAAGAACAGCAAAGGGCCTATAACACTACCTTGGGGAACACCAGAAATCACTCCTGTTTTACTCGATGAGTTTCCGTCAGTTACTACGAACTGTGACCTCTCTGACAGGAAATCACAAATCCAGTCACATAACTGATACGATATTCCATAAGCACGCAATTTCACTACTATCCGCTTGTGTGGTATCGTATAAAAACTCTTCCGGAAATCCAGAATAGTTGTATGTAAAGCGTGTCGTCTTGCGATATTTCCAGATTTGTAACGTTTTTTTACGATTTGGAGTAGCTTTCTGATTGATCATTAATTTCTGTGAGCCGGTTCTTCTCTTTGACGGCGACGAGAAACAGTCGCTAGATAGGCGAGCAGTGTGTTCCGATAAACAGTTTGATTGGAGTGCAAACAGCGAGCTACTAAATCCCTGCTCCACACTATAAAGGATGTCCCATTTATCTCGACCACGCTAAATAACCGTTTGTCCAGATGCAAATTAGTAAATGTTTCGAGCAAATGTTCTTTAGCCGTCAGGGGAACATCAATCAGCATGATTTCCATCGTTGTAGCTTTGTTTTTTCGCAAAGATATGAACAGCGGTATGACTTTTCAAATGGCACACTGTATTTTTTATTCGCTAATTCATTTCCTCTCCTAAAGACTTATTCAAAAACATATCACAGTGTACTATTCACTGAAACACAACATTATTAACTACATAACATAACATTGACTTTGAGCCGGGGTTCACAAACTCGTCCACTTGCTGGAGTTGTCAGAAAACAAATGAAAACCAAACAAAAACATAATACAAAATTGTCTTTGACTCTCCTGTACCACTGACCAGGAGTAGAACATTCAAAGGTGCTCAAAGTGGTGACCCTGGACACCCACACACTGGTGCACTCGTTGAGTGAAAGAATTATTTACTGCTCCCAATGGTGCCTGCTGAAGAGAATTACAAGCAAGCACGATACGTTCCTGCATGTCCTCGGGAGTTATTGGAATACCGCGATAGATAACGTCTTTAATGCATCCCCAAACAAAAAATTCCAAAGGATTTAAATCAGGAGACCTAGCAGGCCAAGAATCTGTTCCTCCTCGACCAATCCATCTGGCAGGATACCTTCGGTTCAGAACACGACGTGCACGCAAGGTATTATGTGCTGGACATACATCATGTTGATACCACATAAGCCGGCCGCTGTGACCGAGCGGTTCTAGGCGCTTCAGTCTGGAACCGCGTGACCGAACGGTTCTAGGCGCTTCAGTCCGGAACCGCGCTGCTGCTACGTTCGCAGGTTCGAGTCCTGCCTCGGGCATGGATGTATGTGATGTGCTTAGGTTAGTTAGGTTAAGTAGTTCTAAGTTCTAAGGGACTGATGACCTCATAAGTTAAGTCCCATAGTGCTCAGAACCATTTGAACCATATGATACCACAAAAGTATTCTGGTTCTTAGCCGCACTTCATCCAGAACAGCAGGAAGAATTCGTCTGAGGAAGTTGGCATACGCAATGCCGTTTAGACTACCACTGATGAAATAAGGACCAATAATTGTAGAACCATGCATCCCACACCAGACGTTATCTTTCCATTGGCGCTGATGTTCCACCTGTCATCGTGGGTTGTCGCTGGACCAATAATACATGTTCCTTTTATTTACCTGTCCTTTGTTTGAGAAGGAACATTCATCGGTAAACAGAACATTGGAGAAGAAGTTCGGGCTGGCGAAGATATGCTGCTGTGCCCACTGACAGAACTGTACACGATTCTGGAAATCATTCCCATACAATTCTTGATGTAGCTGTACAATGGTAAGGATGTAACCGGTGACGTTTAAGAATACGATCCACACTGGTGTTGTTGTTGTAGTTGTCTTCAGTCCTGAGACTGGTTTGATGCAGCTCTCCATGATACTCTATCCTGTGCAAGCTTCTTCATCTCCCAGTACTTACTGCAACCTACATCCTTCTGAATCTGCTTAGTGTATTCATCTCTTGATCTTCCTCTACGATTTTTACCCTTCACGCTGCCCTCCAATGCTAAATTTGTGATCCCTTGA
This sequence comes from Schistocerca piceifrons, assembly GCF_021461385.2. Taxonomy (NCBI): domain Eukaryota; kingdom Metazoa; phylum Arthropoda; class Insecta; order Orthoptera; family Acrididae; genus Schistocerca; species Schistocerca piceifrons. The sequence goes on from NC_060143.1 coordinate 411,687,395, forward strand.
TGCCTCAGAACATGTCCTACCAACCGGTCCCTTCTTCTTGTCAAGTTGTGCCACAAACTCCTCTTCTCCCCAATTCTATTCAATACCTCCACATTAGTTATGTGATCTACCCATCTAATTTTCAGCGTTCTTCTATAGCACCACATTTCGAAAGCTTCTATTCTCTTCTTGTCTAAACTATTTATCGTCCACGTTTCACTTCCATACATGGCTACACTCCATACAAATACTTTCAGAAACGACTTCCTCAGACTTAAATCTATACCCGATGTTAACAAATTTCTCTTCTTCAGAAACGCTTTTCTTGCCATTGCAAGCCTACATTTTATATCCTCTCTACTTCGACCATCATCAGTTATTTTGCTCCCCAAATAGCAAAACTCCTTTACTACTTTAAGTGCCTCATTTCCTACTCTAATTCCGTCAGCATCACCCGACTTAATTCGACTATATTCCATTATCCTCGTTTTGCTTTTGTTGATGTTCATCTCATATCCTCCTTTCAAGACATTGTCCATTCCGTTCAACAGCTCTTCCAAGTCCTTTGCTGTCTCTGACAGAATTACAAAGTCATCGGCGAACCTCAACGTTTTTATTTCTTCTCCATGGACTTTAATATCTACTCCGAATTCTTCTTTTGTTTCCTTTACTGCTTGCTCAATATACGGATTGAATAACATCGGGGACAGGCTACAACCCTGTCTCACTCCCTTCCCAATCGCTGCTTCCCTTTCATGCCCCTCGACTCTTATAACTGCCATCTGGTTTCTGTACAAATTGCAAATAGCTTTTCGCTCCCTGCATTTTGCCCCTGCCACCTTTAGAATTTGAAAGAGAGTGTTCCGGTCAACATTGTCAAAAGCTTTCTCTAAGTCTACAAATGCCAGAAATGTAGGTTTGCCTTTCCTTAATCTATTTCTCTAAGATAAGTCGTAGGGTCAGTATTGCCTCACGTGTTCCAACATTTCTGCGGAATCCAAACTGATCTTTGCCGAGGTCGGCTTCTACCAGTTTCTCCATTCGTCTGTAAAGAATTCGCGTTAGTATTTTGCATCTGTGACTGATTAAACTGATAGTTCGGTAATTTTCACATCTGTCAACACCTGCTTTCTTTGGGATTGGAATTATTATATTCTTCTTGAAGTCTGAGGGTATTTCGCCTGTGTCATACATCTTGCTCACCAGATGGTAGAGTTTTGTCAGGATTGGCTCTTCCAAGGCCGTCAGTAGTTCTAATGGAATGTTGTCTACTCCTGGGACCTTGTTTCGACTCAGGTCTTTCAGTGCTCTGTCAAACTCTTCACGCAGTATCATATCTCCCATTTCATCTTTATCTACATCCTCTTCCTTTTCCATAATATTGTCCTCAAGTACATCGCCCTTGTATAGACCCTCTATATACTCCTTCCACCTTCCTGCTTTCCCTTCCCTGCTTAGAACTGGGTTTCCATCTGAGCTCTTGATATTCATACAAGTGGCTCTCTTTTCTCCAAAGGTCTCTTTAATTTTCCTGTAGGCAGTATCTATCTTACCCCTAGTGAGATAAGCCTCTACAGCCTTACATTTGTCCTCTAGCCATCCCTGCTTAGCCATTTATACTTCCTGTTGATCTCATTTTTGAGACGTTTGTATTCCTTTTTGCCTGCTTCATTTACTGCATTTTTATATTTTCTCCTTTCATCAATTAAATTCAATATTTCTTCTGTTACCCAAGGATTTCAACTAGCCCTCGTCTTTTTACCTACTTGATCCTCTGCTGCCTTCACTACTTCATCCCTCGGAGCTACCCATTCTTCTTGTACTGTATTTCTTTCCTCCATTCCTGTCAATTGTTCCCTTATGCTCTCCCTGAAACTCTGTACAACCTCTGGTTCTTTCAGTTTATCCAGATCCCATCTCCTTCAATTCCCACCTTTTTGCAATTTCTTCAGTTTTATTCTATAGTTCATAACTAATAGATTGTGGTCAGAGTCCACATCTGCCCCTGGAAGTGTATTACAATTTAGAACCTGGTTCCTAAATCTCTCTCTTACCATTATATAATCTATCTGATACCTTTTAGTATCTCCAGGATTCTTCCACGTATACAACCTTCTTTCATGATTCTTGAACCAAGTGTTAGCTATGATTAAGTTATGCTCTGTGCAAAATTCTACCAGACGGCTTCCTCTTTCATTTCTTAGCCCCAATCCATCTTCACCCACTATGTTTCCTTCTCTCCCTTTTCCTACTTTCGAATTCCAGTCACCCATGACTATTAAATTTTCGTCTCCCTTCACTACCTGAATAATGTTTTTATCTCATCATACATTTCATCGATTTCTTCATCATCTGCAGAGCTAGTTGGCATATAAACTTGTACTACTGTAGTAGGCATGGGCTTCGTGTCCATCTTGGCCACAATAATGCGTTCACTATGCTGTTGGTAGTAGCTTACCTGCACTCCTATTTTTTTATTCATTATGAAACCTATTCCTGCAATACCCCTATTTGATTTTGTATTTATAACCCTGTATTCACCTGACCAAAAGTCTTGTTCCTCCTGCCACCGAACTTCATTAATTCCTACTATATCTAACCTTAACCTATCCATTTCCCTTTTTAAATTTTCTAACCTACCTGCCCGATTAAGGGATCTGACATTCCACGCTCCGACCCGTAGAACGCCAGTTTTCTTTCTCCTGATAACGACGTCCTCTTGAGTAGTCCCCGCCCGGAGATCCGAATGGGGGACTATTTTACCTCCGGAATATTTTACCCAAGAGGACGCCATCATCATTTAACCACACTGGTGTTAGGAATGCCAATCTCGTGTTCAAGCTGTCGTGCGCTCACATGTGGATTCATAGCAACGAAAGCGAGAACAGTAACTTCCGCAGCTTCGTATGAGCGAATGCTAGTACGATTGCGTTGTCGTTTCCTGAAGCGTCGCAACAAGAAGAGAAAATATCCGTCGGGAAGGTGGGTTCTTGTCAGGCTATCGCTCTCTGTACAGTTCCGCTGCCTGCGTAGCATTTCGCCTACCTTCAACAACAACAACAACAACAACAACAATGAAAGAAACGTTATGTCGATGCAGTTTGTAGGAAGGACAGCCTTTACTGTATGCCTGCTCAACACAACAGTATTTAAAAGGACTAAATTACTGTACTAAATGTACCCGTACGTAAGAAAACAGTATTGCAATTACTGTTCTGCTAACTTACATTCCCCATAGATGAGTAGCATTTCTACCTTCTCTTCGTTGGTGTACATTCTACTCTCATAACTCTTCAACTGACGATGGTTGACGGAATGACGAGTGTGCATTCTACTTATGTTTACATTTGTCCTGTGTCAACGTCAGCACGTGGATGTGTTCCATTACCCCGAGTACCTGCACTAAGCGGTGGGAGAGTCAGCGCAATGTTGTGTTATGTAATTAATAACTTTGTGTTTCAGTGAATGGTACACTGTGATAAAGTTCTGAATAGGTCTTTAGGAGAGGAAATCTAATACCGAATAAAAAATACAGGTTGTCATTTAAAAAAGTCATACTGCTGAACATATCTTTGTAAAAAACAAAGCTACAACAAAGGCAATCATGCCAATTGATGTCCCCCTGACGGCTAAAGAACATTTGCTTGAAACATTTTGTAATTTGCATCTGGACAAACAGTTATTTAGGGTGGTCAAGATAAATGGGACACCTGTATACCCAGGGACAAATGCTCTCTAATTGTGATGCACATTAATTAAGATAAATACGATAACGCCTTACAGTATAGTTATGCCTCAGTGGAAATCAGTTAGAATAAGTGATAATTCTAGGGCAGACATTTTTAGGAATAGTTTACAAGGCATGACCGGGTGTGCAATTTATAATTGACCAAATATCGGCATAGAATTTAATTCCTTAACAAATCCGTCTCACTATTTTAAAACGTCTTCAACATAAGGTGCGAATCAGAAAGCACGTTAATCAGTCAGGTAAAAAAAAAAAAGAACAAATAAAGATCCTGCAGTAGTTGCACACTACAAAAATAATCAAAACTACAAAGAAAATCTATTAAAAATCAAGGAACGTGCACATTATGCCAGACACCAGTAATCCCAAAAGCAGACTTAAAGCTACATGTAAAACGAGAGACAAGACAACAAGCCACAGAATAGATAACACCAGTAATTATTTACAGCATGACAATTATATAAAATCGTCATAACTTCTAGACGGTTTGCGTGGGACGTTGAAACTGCACGTTTGACCGCAGGCCATGGTGGGAATTAGTATGCTCATTGTTGCTTGGTTTAGCGATGAAGTCCATTTTCATTTGGATGGGTTCGTCAATAAGCAAAATTGGCACATTTGAGGGACTCAGAATTCGTATTTCTCGATCGAGAAGTCTCTTCACCCTCAACGGGTCTCTGTGTGGTGTGCAATATCCAGTCACAGAATAATCAGTGCGATAATCTTTGATGGCACGGTGACTATCAAACGGTACGGAAGGTTTTGGAAGATGAGTTCATCCCCATCATCCAAAGTAACCCTGATTTCGGCAATATCTGGTTCATGCAAGACGGAGTTAGATCTTATCGAAGCAGAAGAGTGTTTGATCTCCTGGAGGAGCACTTTGGAGACCTCATTCTAGCTCTGGGGTACCCAGAGGCCACTGGCATGGGTCTCGATTGTCCGCCATATTCTCCAGATCTGAACACATGCGATTCCTTTTTATGGGACTGTATTAAAGACAAGGTGTACAGCATTAATCCCAAACCATTGCTGAGCTGAAAATAGCCATTCAGGAGGCCATCGACTGCATAGATGTTCCGACACTTCAGCGGTCTTGCAGAATTTCGCTACTCTTCTGCTCCACATCATCGCTAATGCTGGCAGCCATATCGAACATGTCATAACCTAAATCCGAGTACCTGTAGTGACGTTTACATGTTGAATAAAGTGTGTTCAAGCAGTAGTTTATAAATAATTTACTTTTTTATATAGTATAATAATGGTCTCCCTGTAAACAGAAGAGCCATAAATCATCAATCACAGGCAACAGATGTATTTAATAATCATTTCTTAATTGTTATAGAAAATGTAGGACCGAACATTCCAGCCCACACAGGACGGTAATATATTAGATGTAGTTGTTACAAGTAGGCCTAACGTCATCAACGGCATCAGTACAGTAGCAGACATTAGAGGTATGTTTACTAAAGTTAAGGCTAGAAGAGGGTTCCTGCTAGAGAACGAAGATAAGCAAATGTTAGCGTCTCACTTAGACAAAGAATTGGCATCATTTAGTTCCAGTGTGATGGACGGCCGGCCGAAGTGGCCGTGCGGTTAAAGGCGCTGCAGTCTGGAACCGCAAGACCGCTACGGTCGCAGGTTCGAATCCTGCCTCGGGCATGGATGTTTGTGATGTCCTTAGGTTAGTTAGGTTTAACTAGTTCTAAGTTCTAGGGGACTAATGACCTCAGTAGTTGAGTCCCATAGTGCTCAGAGCCATTTTTTTGTGATGGACGTAGAGGAATTATGGGAGTAGTTTAAAAGGGTTATAAATCATGCATTGGAGTAGTATGTGCCTAGTAAGTGGATTAAGGATGGAAAGGCCCACAGTGATTAGTACTAGGATAAAGCTGAGCCTGCTGCATTTTGTTTCTGCGAGTTTGCATATATTAAGGGACAAATCTATTGTTCTGTTTACCTGATTTATGATCCCTTAATGGTTGATTTATGACTCCTGGGGAAGTTATATCCTTCTGAAAAATCTCACACCCCACACCTTGCCCTCCAACTCCTCCTCCCCCACTCCTCTGGGAAAGCCCCGACCCCTTCCTCAGTACAAGTACACTGTTGATATAAAATTAATTGACTAATTAATAAAGTTGATTAATTAAGTAATCTCTCCCCATCTGGGAAATCTCCAGACCTCCCCTCCCCAACTTCTCCACCCCCATCTGGAAATTGGTAGGGAAAAGATTCAGTCTTCACTGGAGAGGAATGATCTCATGAGACGAAATTCAAATCAGTGTCAGTACTAATAATATATTGACGCTTATTCTTTATTAAATCAGTTTGTGGTACACAGGGCTACCCCACCTGGATACATCTCACGTTTTCCCGCACTGCCCATGATGTAATAACTGTAAGCATTGATAAATGTAACGAACTGCGACCATGATACTAAATACCACCGACCACAGATCCGATGTCAGCCTCCCTTTATGTCGCAGCCCTAAACAAAGCATCAGGTTCCGCCACTTTTTTTTGACATCTACAGAGAGGCATGTTAAGTGTCTATCTTTTTCGTCTTTTCCTCGAAACACATTTATTAAATTTCGCGAATGCTGTTGTGTTTAAGAGGATTAACCTTGCGATCTGTAATGGTAAATTCATTCAGTCTGTAGTGCAGTAGTTGTTCACTGAACAAGCAGAAACATGGTTTATTAATGTATCAGTGTCCATTGCTGACGCATCAGGAGGTTAGCAAGTTGCATATCTTGGATTCTGTCTACTTTTATAGTTTACTTCCTCAGTTAGACTTACTAGGATGGTTGGGATCTGCGCATAATGTGTACAGATGCAGGATGGGATGGCTGCAGTTCGCAAATAGCTGAAGACCCTTTGGCTACAGTCAGTCACCTTCAGACTGCTGCCTCAGGGTTTAGCAGTAGCAGTGAGTCTGGCATGTCACGTGGAACACCTCAGGTGAAGCTTGTTTCGCCCACAGGCTCTGCTGCCGAGACACCTCGTATGGATATGCCTTCACCACAGGGTGAGCTGTGAGTGGCAATGCGTTTCCGTCGCTCGATACTGAGGGCCAATGTGGAGACTGGCCTTTCACCCTGTGAGACGACATGTGACCGCTGCTTTAGCAGGCTTCGAGTAGGCCCATGGGGGAGAGGGGTTTACTAGTTATTGGGAGTTACCAAGTTAGACGTGTTACGGAGTCCCCTGAACTGATAGCGTTCAGGGCCGGAAAAAACGCCAACGTGCACTTGGTTTGTCTCCCAGGAGGCTTCATCCGAGATGTGAAGTCGGCCCTCCCTGCGGCTATCGAACATGCAAGTTGCAGTCGTCTGCAAGGTGTGGTTCACGTCAGCACCAAAGAAGTCTGTCGTATGGTTTCTAAGGCCATCCTCACTTTGAGATGGTTAAAATGGCTCTGAGCACTATGGGACTTAACATCTGAGGTCATCAGTGCCCTAGAACTTAGAACTACTTAAACCTAATTAACCTAAGAACATCACACACACCCATGGGCGAGGCAGGATTCGAACCTGCGACCGTAGCAGTCGCGCGGTTCCGGACTGAAGCGCCTAGAACCGCTCGGCCACCGCGGCCTGCTCATCCTCGCTCTATACAGGTGGCTGGAGGAGGTGGTGAAGACTGCAAGCAGGGTGCAACCAGAGCTCGCAATTTGCAGCATTGTTTCCAGGCCGGCCGGGGTGGCCGAGCGGTTCTAGGCGCTACAGTCTGGAACCGTGCGACCGCTACGGTTGCAGGTTCGAATCCTGCCTCGGGCATGGATGTATGTGATGTCTTTAGGTTAGTTAGGTTTAAGTAGTTCTAAGTTCTAGGGAACTGATGACCTTAGAAGTTAAGTCCCATAGTGCTCAGAGCCATTTGAACCATTTTTGAACCATTGTTTCCAGAGTTGATCAGGGACCTTTGGTTTGGAGTCGAATGGAAGGTCTCAGCGAAAGGCTTCGTCGACTCTGTGACGGTCTTGACTGAAGATGTCTAGACCTGCGTTATCAGGTGGGGATTTGCAGGACTCCCATTGATTGGCATGGGGTGCACTACACAAAGGAAGCAGCTACTTGGGTAGCAGAGTACTTGTGGAGTGCACATGACAGTTGTTATAGCTAGTTTGAGGTACTCTGATGGACTTTCGCCGGTCGATATGCAGCAAGGGAAGTAAGGCTGAGTTCAGAGTAAAGAGACTTCGACTGTAAAAATTTTATCAGTAAACTGTCGAAGTATTTATACCAAAATTCCGGAATTTACTGCCCACCAGGAAAGTTCCCGAGCTCAAATTGTTCTCGGAATCAAGAGCTGGCTGAGACCTGAAGTGGAAGGCTCTGAGATATTCAGTGAGTCGTGGAACGTATCTTGAAGAGACAGATTAGAAGCCATAGGAGGGACAGTCTTCATTGCAGTTGATAAAAATGTCTCTATTGAGGTGGAAGTGGAGTGCGACAGTGAAGTTATCTGGTCGTGTAAACAAGTGTACGTGAAACCAAGTTAATTCTTGTATGTTTTCATCGGCCACCCTATTCCACTGTGACAGCTCTAGAGTCATCCATAGGAAGTCTACGGCCAGGAGCGCTTAAATATCCAGATCATGCACTACTAGTTGCAGGCAACTTTAACCTACCAAGTACAGACTGGGATGGATTCACTGCGGTGCGTACAGACATACAGTCGTGCGAAATTCTTTTGAACACATTTCCTGAAAACCGTCTTGAGGAGCTTGCTCGGCAGCCCACACGTAATGGAAATAGTTAAGATCTAGTAGCTACATATAGGCTGGATGTTACCGACAATGTCAGTATAGAAACGGGGATTAGCGATCATGATGTCATTGTAGCATTTATGATTACGAAAGTCAATAAATCAGTCTAGAAGGCTACGAGAGTGTTTAGGCTAGATAGATCAGATAAGCAGTTGTTAGCATCTCACTTAGAGAGTGACCTGTCGTCACTTATTTCAAGTAAAATGGAAGGAATTATGGGCAAAGTTCAAGCAGATTGTGAATCGTAATCTGGAGAGTTACGTGACTAGTAAGTGGCTAAGGATGGAAAATACCTACCATGGCTTAATAACGAAATTTGGAAGGTACTGAGAAAGCAGAGGCTGTTACTTCAAAAAAGAACGCACGAATGACGACAAGCAAAGGTTAGAAGAGATTCGCGCCTCTGTGAAAAATCTATGCGCGAAGCGTACAACAACTATCACCATCACACCTTAGCAAAAGATCTGTCAGAGAACCTGAGAAAATTCTAGTCCCGATTAAAATGTCTAAGCGGGTCTAAGGCTTCCATTCTGTCCCCTGTTGTAGACAGCAAAATGAAAGCAGAAGTTTTAAATCTAATGTCCAAGAAATCGTTCAAGTAGGAGAATCATATAAACATAGCATCATTTGAGCATCGGACAGATTCCCGTAGACGACATAGTAATATGCATCCCTGGCACAGAGAAACAAGTGAAAGATTTTAAAGGAAATAAATAGCTAGGTCACGATGGAATCCCAGTTCGGTTTTACGAAGAGTACTCTACGGCACTGACCCCTCACCCAGCTTGCATTTATCGCGAATCTCTCACCCAGCACAGAGTCCCAAGCGACTGAAAATAGTGCAGGTGTCTCCAGAAGACAAGAGGGGTAAAAGAACGGACCCGCAAATTTATAGATCAATATCCTTAACTTTCAGAATGATGGAGAGCAGCAATCAGTCGTCCTTTCCTTTGAGGCTTTATCAAAGCAAATCCAGATTTCGGCTAGTAACTAGCCATTATCAGTGCTAAAAAATACAAGAACTACATACTCAGGCGACAGCACAAAAAATTACAAGTTGTGGTATAACCTATATCGCTTGTACATTAGATAACGTACGAGAATGTCACTGTTTTTTATATGTCCTAGTACGTCAATCGCCTGTTGTTCGGGCTCATGTCACAGTTCCTCAAGACTACTGAATAATGAAGGTAGGCTTTGCAGAGAACACAGCGGTTGGCTGTATGGCGCCCTCTATATAAACTATGTAATGCGTGGAAAAGCGCTTCTGGTCTCTAATAAAACTTGAAATTTGCATAGAAGTAACACAAAATAAAACACAAGTAAAATTATTGACGTTACTGTCTGACTTATTGCCACATTTAACAGTTAACATTAAATCATGTTAAACGTTCCAGATTCGCTCCTTGTGAACCAATTGGTTTGTTACTCTATAAAAACACAGAGGTAAAGTCAGATTCATAAAATCTTTTAAAATATTTACAAAACACTAGGAGGCTTATGATGAATGCTGCGACGATTAGAATTGATTTGATTTCAATAGTTTTGCTTTTGTGCTATTTTCTGTATATTTAATCGGGCCGATGGGGAATTTGGTTCCATTTACTTACTGAATAGTTCATAGATGGCGCCACACATCAGCATAATCGATAGTTTGTAAATATTTTAAAAGATTTTATGAATCTGAAGTTACCTCTGTGTTTTTAAAGAATAACAAACCAAATAGCTCACACAGAGCGAATCTGGATTTTTTTTCATCATACAATGTTAACAATTAAATGTGGGAGGAAGTCAGACAGCAACTTCAATAATTGTGCTTTTATTTTATTTTGTGTTATTTCTATGCAAATTTTAAGTTTTATTAGAGACCAGCACTGCTTTACTAGGAATGTTATGCATTATGTAGTTCATATAGAGGCTGCTGCAAAGCCTACCTTCATTATACAGTAATCTTGAATGAGCTATGACAGGAGCCCGAACAACAGGGGACTGAGATCCTAGGACATGTTCAGAAACTCTGAAATACCGGTAGGTAATCTAATGTACGAGCGACATAGGTTATCCCGTGAGTTGTAATTTTTTGTACTATCACCTGACTATGTATTTCTTGTATTCTTTCAGCATTTATAATGTCTAGTAACTAACCGAAATCTAGATTAGTTTTAACAAAGCCTGAAAGGAAAAGATGGCTGATGCTGTTCTCCGTGATTCTGAAAGCAAATCAAGTAACTTTACTTCAAAAACAGTCGCCATATATCGAAGGCCTTGTATACAGAGACGTCTGAGAACATAAGCACCCTCCTCCACTTGTTTCCCACAAGACATACGATCACGAAGGCAGATAAACGCATTCTGGGCTGTAGTTCACTATTCACTCACCCAGAGGGCGTCTCGAGCGTAGCCACCTGGACGGTACAGCGACTGCGGTGCAGAAGTTGGCGTCTGTGGTACTCTCGCTTCCGTTTCCACCCACCTGGCGGCATGTCATTGATATCAAATTGATTGACTAATTAATTAAATTGATCATGAGAGTCGCTTTACATAGTAACTTTTTTCTGTAGTTGGATTACAGCCGCCATGTGAATCCCTGGAGGGAAGACGATGTTCTTTTTAAGAAACACTATTGAGAAAATTTAGAAACCGACATTTGATGCTGACTGCAGGAAGTTTCTACTGATGCCAACATACATTTCACATAATGACCATGAAAATCAGATTCAAGAAATTAGCGCTCATATAGAGGCATAAAGACAGTCTTTTTTCCTTGCTCTTAATTGCGGGGGAACAAGAGAGGAAATGACTAGTAATACAGGATATCTTACACTGTATGATGGCTTGCTAAGTGAATATATAGTTGTAAATGTAAATGTAGTCTAACTGCTAAGGTGTTACTCCATCCATTTATAGGCACACAAAACTCACTGTCTCTTATTTATCGACAGAACAAAAGATGAAGCTTCGGCTGCTGAATATCTCTCTGTAGAAACCTTCGTAATAGCCCCTAGTTTTCCCATTTCAGTCACTTCGCGGGATGTATGTGACAGCTTTAATATGTTTGCCCACAATACCTAGAAGAAACGGTATAGAGCTCACCTCTCAACTTTCCTTTCATCTTTCATCAAAGCATCTCTTTCCTGCCATATTCTAACGAATCTTCCAGTCTTTGATATGTTGAATTTTAATCCACCTGATTTCGATGAATAAGAGAGGTCCCCCGCCAAGTTACAGACCGCTGCTTAATCTCTCGAAGTCCCGTCATTCTCTAACAGTACTGTTCTACTGATTAGCAGGCTGACAGGTAGAGAGCGTTCAAAACGAAAAACATAGCATACTAACGTACAACAGGAAATTCGTAACCATGCAGAATGAATGTGGATTGCACAAAGAAATTCAGAAGTATAACACCTACATTTGAATGATATGGAATGATTGTCTGTAAATATCCCCCTGTAATGTCCTTATCTCCTTCAGTAATGTCTTCTGGTAGAGAATTCGATAAAATTTTACTGCATCACTTCCATTATATCGAAAACCAATACTGTTTGTATGTTGATACAGAACATATGTGGTGATCAGATTAAATACACATACATGGTCCATTGGAGCAGGTGGTCAGTGAACAAAGTCGCTTCCCCAGACCTGTGAGAAGTTTTCTTGCTTGTGCTGTAGGAAAAATTGTTTTCCCACAGATTACCAGTCTCAAGAGAGGTTCCCTGTATTGTTCTTCCATAAGCAGTTTGATTTTTTTTTCTTTTTGCTGTAACACATCCAAGCAGTGTATGACTACAGCTTTGTACACTTGCTTACATGTTCTTTTCCTACCATGACTCTGAGGTTTGTGTCAAATTCTAAACCAATACTAAAATGTTTTGACCCATTGGCTCTCACAAACAGCTGGACAACGCTTGGTGTAATGTAAGTTACTCTTACAACACACAGGATGGTTGAAATAAAAGATGAAGGAATGGACAAAAATGTGAAAGACATCCCAACATATGGAAACTGGAAGAGTGTGCAGCACTGAGGAGCATTTCCAAACAGCTCTCCAAAGGGAAGACCTCTACATTTAAACTCATGTCCCACAGTGGCAGGGTAGCAGATGTCTCAGTGTTCCACTTTTGAAGAGACCAAGAGCATTGATTCATCACACTGCTGATGCACATTGCAGTCAGTTACGTGATCTCTGTTATGGTGTTCCTGGTAGTGGTGATGATGACCTCCAAATCTTTGGGAACTGCATGTTTCATTTTTATGGCTTACAATGAATAACCACATATAGAACAAGGGGGTATTCCGAAGAACTTAAAGCTATGCCTCAGTAGCCACTTGAGAAAGAGAGTAGAGGTGGTTTCCCAGGTATCAAGTATCAAAGGAAGTCGAATTCGGCTCTATGGTCGCTGGACTGTCCAGGTGGCGACCTCGAGGTCCCCTCTGGGCAGGTGAGTAGTGAGCTACTGCTCAGTATGCGTTTCGCCGCCTTCCTGATCATGTGCGTTCGGGGCAGTATATGGAGGGGGGTGCTTGTGTTCTCAAATGCCTCTGCATACATAAACCCTGATAAATATCGAGTGATTTTGAAAGTTAATTACTTGATTTACTTTTGTCTGTCTATACACATGGAGATGGATCTCATCATTCTTTGTGATGTGATCACCAGTCAGAAGTTTCCACCAATGTTGCTTGTGGTGCTAGGATCACTCACTAGTTGTCTGCAGGCCAGGATACAAGACTTTTGGACACTGTGAGAAGCAGATATATTGTTGCAACAGTCCCAATAAAATTGACTAAGGGAGTTATTTTTCTAGAACCATGCATCTGCTCAGACCTGTTAGTGGGCGTGTGTTTTATTTAGTTTATTTGTGGTATACATGATAAGTGGATAAAGAGTTGGTATCAGTACAGTTTGTTAGTGTGAGTTTCATACATTCAAGGGAAACACACTTAGGGGCAAACCTATATTTCTGCTAGAAGGATTATGACATAATGGACATAATCCATCCTTAATCTGTTGTTGGGTTAAGTAGTTTTCTGTGTCACACCCACACCCTCAACACCCTCTCAGAAACCCAGCGTGCCTTCTGATAACAAAGCGATTGTCTAATTAATTAAAACGATAGAAAAAATTGGCTGGAAATAGCTCAATTGTGACACTTTTAGTATTCATGAGCTGCTTGAAGTTATATGAATATCCCTCCTCCTACCACTGTATAAATTTAATTAATTAATTAATTAATTAATTAAATCGAATCGCTTAGTTTTCCTTGCCTACCCTCCCCCTTCTGGTAATATTGATTTATCGATTTCAGTGTATGAAATATTGTTTAAACAATGTAGACAATGTGTGGGATCTTTTTTATTAAAAAAATTAACGGAACGCAAGGTGGTGTATGGAATATAGTTTACTTAAAGAACTTATCAGGAAATCGATTGCAGTGTGTGGAATATTTAAACAATTGTAGCGCATTTTTCTTTCCGATTGTGTAAGGGAACACGTAATTACACTATCACAGATTGCTAAACACATCTGAAAAGCATCCCTGTGTCTCGCCATGCTTACAGGCTGCCCCAGCCATGCAACCCAGAACCTGTGATGGCTGTCGGCTGCCTCACTGTGCAGGTCTGTGCAGCAGCGTGGTGAGGGCTTGTGCGCTGGAGGATGGAACCGAAGGTGTCTGTGCTGGCCGCCATAAGCAGCACTGAGCTAATACCTCTCCGAACAAGAGCACACTTGCTCTCAGCGTCCACCACTATCTCAAGTGGGCGGTCTGAATGGACCAGCCTGTCGGATACTAGAGGGTGACGAGCGGTTCTAGGCGCTTCAGTCTGGAACCGCGCGATCGCTACTGTAGCAGGTTCGAATCCTGCCTCGGGCATGGATGTGTGTGAAGTCCTTAGGTTAGTTAGGTTTGTTCTAAGTTCTAGGGGACTGATGACCTCCGATGTTAAGTCCCATAGTGCTCAGAGCCATTTGAACCATTTTTACTGGAGGGTGAGAGAGACACCCTCCTTCCAAAGCAAATACCTGACAGGGAATCGATACATAAATACTGCTGAAGTTAATAAATAATTCATTTCTAGTCACATGATCATGATTTTGGGAATATACGGTGGAATGTTGTCGCTAATTCACACACACAAATTAATGATGTCAGAAAACTAGTATCAGGGTGACTCGAAATACACTTTAAAAAAAGATCGTTGCATACAAAGAGACGGAGAGCTGTAGTTTGCTTTGCAGAACAGCTAGCATGAGATACTTCATTCTGCCATGGCCTATAAACTGCCTCAGCCTTCATGGCGCATTTTCTTGTAGCTGTAATTAGGACATTGCGGGTGTGGCGGCACCCGGCAGATACATGAGGAGGTGACCCAAAATGGCGGCTAATATACCACACTTCATTCCATTCCTCAGTGCTTATAGTAAATACCTCGTGGGAAATGGGGCAGATGTGAGCTCTACACGTGTGGGGGAGTCCTATTTCATGCAAACTGATTACATAAAGAATATCCATCAATATATTATTATTATTATTATTGACATCGATTTAAATGTTGTGTCATGAGATCCTTCCTCTCCAGCTCAGACTGAGTCTTTTGCTAACCAATTTCCAGATGGGGAGGGTAAGTGGGGAATGGGAGGGAAGGCCACATGCTTTCCCAGAGTGAGAGATTTAATTAAAGGATCGATTTAATAGATTAGTCAATCAACTTGATATCAAAAGTGTGCTTGTATCA
Organism: Schistocerca piceifrons; assembly: GCF_021461385.2. Classification (NCBI taxonomy): domain Eukaryota; kingdom Metazoa; phylum Arthropoda; class Insecta; order Orthoptera; family Acrididae; genus Schistocerca; species Schistocerca piceifrons. The sequence continues at coordinate 411,702,631 of NC_060143.1, forward strand.
ACAAGGGGGAGGGGAGGGTGGGGATCTTCCAGAGGGGTCAGGGAGGAGGATGTATTATCCCCAGGGTGTCATAAATGAAGCGTGAGGGGTTCATAAACCAGTTAACAGAACAATAGGTTTGACCTTGAATATATGCTTGTCTCTGATTGTAGGTAATCTGCACAAACAAAATGCAGTAGGATCGCCTTCACCCTACTACTGTGGATTAACAAAGATATCCAGAATAATTCTGAGCAGGCAAAGGCTGTTGCACTTTCATTTCAAAAGAGAATGTGCAAATAATGACAAGTAGAAGTTAGTAGAGATTAGTGTCTAAGTGAAAATTTTTATACACGGAGCATACAACAGCTGCCACTGTCATACCTCATCAGAAGATCTAGCCGAGAACCTGAGAAAATTGTGATTCTATGTAAAGTCGCTGAGTGGGTCTAAGGCTCGTTGACCAGTCTTGTGTGGTAATAGGGGGTAGCAAAAGAAAGCAAAAGTTTTAAATATCGTTTTTAAAAAATAGTTCACGCTGGGGAATCATAAAAACATACCGTCATTTGATCATCACACAGACTCCCATATGGACAACATAGTAATAGCATTCCTGGCGTATAGAAAAACCTGAAAGTGTTGAACACAAGTAAGTCACCAGGACCAGATGGAATCCCAGTTCGATTTTACAAAAAGGACTCTACGGCACTGGCCCCTTACTTAGCTTGCATTTATCGCGAACCTCTCGCCCAGCACAAAGTTCCAAGTGAATGAAAAAAAGAGCAGGTAAGAAGAGTAGGTAAGAAGAGTAGGTGAGAAGAGTAGGTAAGAAGGGTAAAAAGAACAGACCCGCAGAATTAAAGACCAATATCCTTAACATTGGTTTGCCGCAGAATTCTTCAATTCTCAGTTTAAATACAATAAATTTCCTCGAGACAGGAACGCTTCTGTCCACAAGTCAGCTCGGTTTTAGAAAACATCGTTCTTGTGAATCTCAGATTGGCCTTCTCTCATATGGTGTCCTGCAAAGTATGTGAGAAGAGCAACAGGCAGATTCCACATTTCGAGACCTCTGACAAGCATTTGATATGGTGCTCCATTGGAGACTTTTAATGGAGGTATCAGTGTATAGAATAAATTCCTCGATACATGAGCGGCTCAAAGACTTCGTAAGTAATAGTATCCAGTATGTTTTTCTCGACATCAGGTGTTCATCAGACACAAGGGTATTGTCAGAGTTGCCCACAGAAATGTAATAAACTTCTCCCAAACAGGCCATGAAGGCCCAACGGTACCGACCGGCCGCCGTGCCATCCTCAGCTCATAGGAGTCACTTGATGTGGATATGAAGAGACATGTGGTCAGTACACCACTTTCCTGGCCGTATGTCAGTTTCCGAGACCAGAGCCGCTATATCTCAATCAAGTAGCTCTGCAGTTTGCCTCACAAGTGCTGAGTGTACCCCGCTTGCCAACAGCGCTCGGCGCTGGTCACCCATCCAAGTGCTGGCCCAGCCCAACAGCACTTGACTTTGGAGATCTGACGGGAACTGATGTTATCACTGTGGCAAGGCCGTTGGCACAGAAATGTAATACAAGTGCTGTTATCTTCTGTATACACAGATGATCTGGTGTATGGTGTGGGCATCAATCTGTGGCTGTTTACTGATGATGCTGATGCTCTGATGTATGGGAAGGTGTCGTCATTAAATGACTGTAGGAGGATATAATATGATTTGGACAAATTTTCTAGTTGGTGTGATGAGTGGCAGATAGTCCTAAACGTAGAAAAAGGTAACTTAAAACAGATGAATAAGAAAAGCGAACCTGTAATATTCGATCTGTCCTGTTTGACACAGTCACGTTATTTAAACATCTGGGCATAACGTTGCAAAGCAGTATGAAGTGGAACTAGCGTGTGAGAACTGGAAGGGAAAGCGAGAGGTCTACTTAGGTTTATTGGAAGAATTTTGTGAAAGTGTGGTTCATCTGTGAAGGAGACCGCATATAGGACGCTAGTGCTACTTATTCTTGAGTACTGCCCAGTGCTTGGAGTACTCTCCATGTTGGATTAAAGGAAGATATTGAAGCAGTTCCGAGCGGGCTGCCAGATTTGTTACCAGTAGACTTCAGGTAAAGTAGGCTTTTCTGGCCTGTCAAGAAAGTACGCTTTTACGCCTAACTAATCATTAACTGCTCATATAATGTTCCACCGTTCCATTGTGTTTGGTCTCATTCTGTATGATCTTTCTGTGTGACACAGTTGGCACAAACGTTAGTGTAAAGAATGAAAAGTATCGACACTAGATTGCAAGCTGAGAGCCGCATAGCAAAACAAATTCACACTGTAGAACAGGGCCTCCCAACCTTTTCAGCTGGCGGACCCCTTCTTCAGTCGAAAATCCATGGCGGACCCCTAATCAGTCAAGAGCACAGGAACTTTAAATTTCAGAGCAAAACCCATGGGAACTGAAAGCTTCTTAATGCAACTGCCATGTTCCCAATGACCCCCCTTCCCCCCCCCCCCCCCCCCCCACCTCCACCGAAGTATCAATAGCCTTTGGTTTAGAGATGAATGAAAACAACTTGAAATTAACGATCCAATTTGAATTGCCACTGTATCCAGACACTTACTAGTAAATTTACTCCCTTTGTTCAACACACTATAGCCTGAAAAATATTACTTGGTAATTGACATTTCACACGTTGGACCTGCCTTCCTCCAAGAGCAATCGACGTCACGTCCAAACTGTTCGCTGTTGACAAGCTGCCGCCTGTGGTCTGTTCACTTCCACTGTTTGGCAACTGTTGTGTAAGGAGCACGCATATTTCGTAACAGTCGTGTGTGTGTGTGTGGTTTTTCGTGAAATCCGAAGAAAAATGTTCAAATGTATGTAAAGTCTATGGGATTTAACCGCTGAGGTCATCAGTCCCTAGTCTCGCACACTATTAACCTAAGTTTAACTTCCGCTAAGCACAACACACACACACACACACACACACACACACACACACACACACACACACACACACATGGCCGAGGGAGGACTCGAACCTCCGACAGCGGGAGCCGCACCAATGTTTTGGTTTGTGTTGCCGACTGTCAAATATTATTGCCAAAGATCGAATGTTATTGCCAACTTTCGAGTGCTATACACATGTTTCTCACAGGAAAAAAAAATAGTGATGAGTTTGATTTTCACAGTTTTATTCAATAATTTTACTCATTATTTTACACGATTTGGTGAAAGGTGGCCGCGGACCCCCTAGAAAGGGCCGGCGGACCCCTAAGGGGTCCGCGGACCATACGTTGGGAAGCCCTGCTGTAGAACATACACGATATTGTGTTTTTCATTAAATGTAATTAGTACTATTGACCATATCCTCACCAGTTTCCGATATTATTTGGCCTTGTTTGAGACGTTATATTTCTCATTAATGGCAAGCGACAGTGTTCGACTTCTGTCTGTTTTGTCCCGTTAGAAATTCAGTATTGTCGTCAACCTTTTATCATACTGTTACTCAAATTGTTATTTCGAGACGTAATTTCAGGACGGTACAACATTGATTTGTCAGTCTATGGTGTGTTCAGATCGCAAGTTGGCTCTGCAGTGGTTGCACAAACTGTCATCGTGCAACAAGACCCTGGAGGACCTGAAGCTGCGCAACGAATTCATGTACCATATGGTGAACGGCCTGCGCGCTGGAGAACTGTGCCCGCCGTTCGACTCGCCGCCGCCAGACGTACCCCTCACCTGTATGGCGCACATGCTCGTGAGTACACACAGCATTACTGCTACGCTCAAGGCAGAAGTATAATCTGCTTCACAGGCTGTCAGTAATATACGAACAGGCACTGTTTCTAACGATATTCCATGTCATTCAGATGATTACGTTTAAAAATTGCACAATAATACTCCAGATCAATAGAGAGATAACTGTTAAATAACTGAGGGTCATTGAATCGCCATAAAATCTTTAGAAAAGCACATTTTTGAAACTCATTAATTTGGAACGGTCTTGATGTAACGGATCTTCGTACACAACGCTATGGGGAGGTAGGCTACAGAGTGGCGTGCCAACTGGGGTCGTAGGAAAGCTGGACAGGAGCATAAACGATAAGAGAACAAGTCAACACAGTAAACAGAAGATTTTCCTAACTTGTATTTCTCCAAAAGTACGAAGACTCACTACAAATAATGCAGCAAGAAATAACAGTTCAGCTCATACAATAGCAACAAATGTGAGGCACATCTGCTAGGCAATGTCTGCTTAGCATCACATAGCGAAGAGGCTCCAAGAGCAAGCTGGCTTTATGGCTGCCACCGGCTGTCCTACATTGTGGCTGCAGTGGACGCCCGTATTCCAGAGCCTCTGGAGGCACAGCTCAGTGGGTGCGCATCATTGGATCGTCGTGTCCCCGCACGACTACTATTGGTATCAGTTGGAAACTTAAATTTCCTTGCCAACTTAAATACACCTCTGGGGGTTGATACATGATACCACAGGATCTTTCACATTCGGTAGCATAAGTGAATGACTTGTATAAATGTGCACTGTGTGTGGTATGTTTGTTTCTGCTTGGTTACTTGTTATCGTTCCCTCTCTGGTGGACATTTCGCCTGTCCGCCGCTAACACGTGCTGTCATATCTTGTGGCGCTGGAAGTATTTGGCTCAATCGTATTACAGATGTAAATGAATCAGTCATTTTGATTATTGATTCATCAGAGATTATTATGGGACACAGGTAAATAAGAAGGGCCATGTCACAACCATAACAATGGAATGAGTCCAAATTTGACTTATAATTGAAATATATTCTGCATTTAAAATGATCAAACAAATAGAAAAACAAATATTAAACACTGAAATCGGAAGGAATGAGAGCACTGGCATTCAATATCAGATTTCTCATGTGATCAAGCATCATTTAAAAATAGAGGTTACATAATGGTATTTATTTATTTAATCGTATGGCTAGGGCCCCACGTCGGGCGGGCCGTTCGCCGGGTACCGGTCTTTCAATTTGACGCCAATTCGGCGACCTGCAGTCGATGAGGATGATAGGATGATGATGAGGACAGCACAAAACCCAGTCCCTGGGCGGAGAAAATTCCCCGACCCAGCCGAGAATCGAACCCCGCCCCAGAGGACTGACAATCCGTCACGCTGACCATTCAGCTACCGGGGACAGGGGGCGGATGTAATGATATTCAGGAGGCCACTATTTGGTTGAGACGAGGGTGAGGGAAATACTAGCAATGAGGGGTAACAGTGGGGCCTGACAGCGTCCCACCTACCATGTAGCCTGTAGCATATTGCCACGTTTTGTAGACAGCGCCCGGCGGCTATTTTCCGATATCGTAAGTCAAGAGCACTATTACATCTGGAGAGTTATAAACGTCATACTCGATTTTCAAAGGCTTCTACTACTCCCAAGTGTGATGCCTTAGAGCCAGACTCTCGCCAACATGGCGCCTACCACGGGGTCGTCTGTAATGAACACCAACTACATAGACTCCACGTGTTGACTGCGCCAGAACACTGATAAAAGTACTGCTCAGTTGCTGCAAACAAACAAAAGATTTTTGGGGTAGGCACAATTTTCTATTACCACCAAAAACGGCCGTTCCTGCAAAAAGCTATAGCTGTCTTACAAAAGAACTGACAGGGAACTCCGCAGATCTATTAGGTTGGCATTACTCGGCTGGTCCCAACAGTCAGTCACCTTCCTGGAAAGTACTCCCTCACATCTGGCATCTTTTTTCAAACCTCCGTCTTGGTAACCTCCAATAACTGCAGTTGGAAAAGCATAGCATTAAAACTTAGGCAAGCTGAAAAGAGTCCTGAACGGAGGAATGTCGATAATGTAATTTCAGTCTCACATGATCTTGGAAAGCATATGCAAGCCGGAAGAGTTTTTATTTTAATTTGTAGTTTAATACCCTAACATAATTAACGTAGTATCATATGTCCTGCTGCATAGTCTACAAAATGGCAATGGAATGCATGGAAATTAACTTGGAGTTAGGACACTGAGAACTCTTTTCACCATGTGAAGCGTTCCAGTCAAAGTTATACTGCTAGTTCATGGAATAAAGAAGATTGAGCACAATCGTCTATTAAGTGTCATATTGCAGTGCCTGTGCGTGTGTACATGTCGGAAGAAACATTACATCCTAATTCGGAATAACACAGGTACTGCAATATCGAATTTATCCACCGACAATGGGGAAGGGACTTTCAAGTTAAATATACGTAATGGATGAATCAGTACAGGTTGCAGACACATAGCTGACGACATATGGAAGTCTGCGTGTGGCTGTAAGTCGTGCTCGGGTAGCCAAAGGGTAAGGCGACCCCTCGTAATAAGTGGAAAATCCGGATTCGAGTCCCGGTCTGGTACAAATTTTTTTTGTCGTCATTCCATTATACAGCTGATGGTTGTTCATATTCTAAACTGAAAATACGTTTAATGCACCTCTATTAAGTATAATTATAATTTAGCTCTAGCTGCTGCAACAATCTGGCAAGCAAGAGGTGCGACTAGGGTTAAGAGTGAAAAGGGTACAACAGAAGAGCGGCGAGGAAGAATTTTTGACATAAACAAAGTTAATCGAGGCAAAAGGCTCCAGTTCGCAAGGGAATACCTCAATAAACGGTCACATAAAATATTTTTAGACCACTGTTCTAGGAAACAGCCACCTAATAGTATTATAAATATTTAGTAAACATAATCGTGGTCATGTATGTGTTGTTACTTTTTATTCGTGGATGACCAGTTTCGATCTACTACAGAAATCATCATTAGATCTACATTCCTTAGCTGGTGGTAGTAGAAATCCCTGACATGGAGCAGGGCAATCTGTACTGGCATTGTTCCACGTGGGACTGCTCCAAGTCAGCGATTCCTGCTATTACGTACCAAGGTACGTAGATCTGATGATGACCTCTGTAGTAGATTGAAATCTGTCAAATGGTTCAAATGGCTCTGAGCACTATGGGACTCAACATCTATGGTCATCAGTCCCCTAGAACTTAGAACTACTTAAACCTAACTAACCTAAGGACATCACACACATCCATGCCCGAGGCAGGATTCGAACCAGCGACCGTAGCAGTCTCGCGGTTCCGGACTGAGCGCCTAGAACCGCTAGAGCACCGCGGCCGGCTGAAATCTGTCCTCCACAAATAAAAAGTAACAACTTCTACGAGACCACGACTGTATTTACTCAATAAACGGTCATATGTTGGCATGATGTAATTACTTATCAGAGCGATTTCAACTTCTTTTCAAGAAGCGGTATAACTATGGTGTGCCGAAATACAGAAGGCTAACTGAAGGCAAAGATTTTCAACCCACTGTAAAATACGGCAGGACTTTAGTTTGGGGATTGTATTTTGTCATACAGTGTGGGATAGGTTACTTTCACTGGCAGTGCGTTAAAGAGAAAGGTATATCGCGCCATCCTGAAAGTAAATATGGTCGAGATTACAGAAATATTGGGGACTAAATCTACATAGGTATTTTTCTAAGCATGCATCACATCTTGTAAAAGAATGACTTCTTTATTAATGTTCTAAAGTTATTGAGACACCACAAAAGATGTGAATCCAATAGAGACTTTATGAGACGAATTCGACACAAAGGTCATGAGAAGTGCAATAAACTCGAAAGAAGACCTTAAAAAAGTGGAGGAGAATTGATAATAATTGGGTTTGAGAAATGTCACAAAAATGTTGGAAAATTGCAAGACAATTTGAAAGTAGTTAGAAACAAAAAGAGATATCCCACAAAGCATTGAGTTCCAATATCATTCCCGTATTCAAGAACAATTATTTGGTGACCGAAAATTGAAGACACTACAGATTTAAGCTGTGAAATATCATTTAAGAAATATTGTCTTATTAAGTAGATAGTGCATGCCACAATTTTTACTTATTAAGAGAACACATTTTTCGTTTATTGGACATACATTAGGTTTTTAAATTTATGTGTGAAAATGAAACACACACTGCTAGAAATGATGTAGTGATCGAATATTAATGGCAGTCTCTGCATATGTATTACTCTTTTGAACTCAGGGAAACGCATTCATGCCTCGCCAGCTTCGTGGCTCAGATACAGTTTCACTTCCACTGAGTAGGTAGGAAACATTACATGGTTTTCTGCACTGCTGAAGACAAATTCTCTGACGGTCTGAGAGTTCCGCATTGTACAAGTTGTAAAGATTAAATACTGTCTTTTGCAAGTGTAATGCAAGTCTTATTGTTACGAAATGCGTTTCGCTTTGATCTAGGGCCTCTTCAGTGGCCGCTGTAACAATATGTTTCTTGTTTTCTCTTACAATTTTCTTTGCTAGGATCATGAACAGTTCTCATACTTACTACTTACTACTATAAACAGTATTAATTCTTGTCGTTACTCACTTTTTTGCTGTTGTTTACATCATTCTTCCTGTTCTTCACCGTACATGTGTTATTTCTGTGTTTCTGTTTCTGTGTGGTGCCCTTGTTGTGCAGCAGTGGTGATGGAGGAGTGTGTGTTTTGGTGGATGTTGTGTGTTTCTGAATTTGTGTGCTCTTTTGTATTTTTATGTTTTATAAATTTTCTTGTTCAGTTTTTTACAGGGAATTCCTGGTATCTGTTATTTTATACTATCTGCATAATTATGTCTAGCTCCTTATCATGGTTGCTTTGTCACATGGTCATTTGTTTAGTCTCTGGAGCATGTATCTTAGGACAGATTCTTTTTGGGTCTCTGGGTGCTTAGATGATCCATGTAATATTGTGTCTTTCATGGTATTTTTCCTGTAAATGCTGGATAAGTGTTGGCTATTTTTCTTTTTAATGGATATATCTAAGAAGTTTATTTTGTCTGCTTGTTCTGTCTCTAAGGGGAACTTTATGCGTTTGTCTAATGTGTTTATGTCCACATGTTTTCCTATTTTATTTTCTGGTTGATCTGCCAAGCAGAGGATGTCATCCAAGTACCTCCATCAATACAGGATATTGTATTTCCCTGGTACAAACTAGGCAATAATCCCATCCTGGATCAACCACCACTGTACTGTATTAATGAAATTATTTACACACACAGTTGCTAAGACATTTTAGCTCCCTTTACAAACTCACACACACACACACACACACAAAGGCAGTCTTCTCTTCTTAAAATAATATATCGCAGATCTACACAATGTTAGAAAAGCAAATCATTGATTGTGAAACCCACTTTTTCAGCCATCGTCGGAATTGCCAATACTCGCAGATCCACACATTGTTAGGAAAGCAAATAATTGATTGTGAAACCCACTTTTGAAGTCATTGTTGGAATTGCCTGAAGTCACTGCCAGAAAGTAATGCAGCATCCTCAAGGATTGGCACATGGGTGTAATACGTGTTTGCTGATAATGATTCATTCGTCACAATCATCGGCGATTAGATGGCGCTGAGGAGGACTGTCTGTATACCCTTTGTGATGACTCAGCAGGCAGTAACTGTGCAGAATTTAGAGGTGGACAGCATTTGCAACATTCATTCCAGTGTAAAAACCACACCTCACCGACAATTACTTACTCCCATTGAAGACCTTCATCTATTTTAATGGTGTAGCATTATGGGCCTGTAGGAAGCTCGACGGACGTACCGACGGACTGCTGCAAATGTTGGGCATATTTTATTGGTGGTGTGTTGCTTCTTTCAGCAGTGGTCTGTGGAACATTCGCACGTCGTAGACCAGGTGCTGGACGTCCATGCACTACTGACGCACGTCAAGACTGACGCAATGTGTGAGCAGAGGTGGTCGACCAAACATCATCCAGCGGAAACAATCCTGACGCATGTTGCACTTGCTATGTGATCAGAGATCATGGCGAACCGCCTGCTTAAAGCAGCATTAAGATCACATGTGCCTTTGGCAAGGCTACCACTAAGAGCACGACACCACTAAGCACGTTTACTCTGGTGTCGGGAAATGGTCGACTGGAGGGTGGAACGGCGCTCTGGTGTCTTGAGTGATGATGAGAGTAGGTTGTGTCTATATGCAAGTGATGAACGTACACGTGTATGGCATAGCTGCCTATTCTGGAGTGTATTTTGCCAGGCTTCATTGTGTAGGGAGCCGTCAGTTACAACTTGTAGTCACGTTTGGTGTTTCTGCACATTTATGTAAAAAGTGTCTGTTACATTGCATAGACTATTACCTCCGTACTACTGCCATTTCTCTCACGGGAACGATACGTGCTCTTTCAGCACGACAATGCACGTCCATATATGGCTGCTGCTACGCAACTTGTTCTTCATGGTGCACAACAACAGCCCTGGCGAACAAGATCACCAAATTTCTTGTCAACTGAACACTTGTGGAACATGATCAAGTGGGAATGTACTCGTTCTACAGGGCCTGCAAGTAGAAGTATCAAATTGCAACAAAAGGCGCAAGATTCTTGGGACAATCTATCACAGGAAGCCATTCGACACCTTTACGACAGTTCGCATGCAATAACACAAGCCTGCATTGCCGCCAGAGCGGGATACACTGTGGACTGATGCGACTCTTTGGGCATTCTTCACGGTGTCACGTGTGTTCCCTTCGATCTGAATTTCTTATCATATACTCTTAAAATGATGAACTACTTGTCACCCAATTTGTCAATAAAATGACATTTTCCTTTTGGGTATTCCATTTTTTCCGGCAGTGTGGCCATTGAAACACTAACAATATTAATATTTTAATAGCAGTTATGAACATCAGTTTCAATAAGTACGAATGAATATGTATAGTTTCATACTGTGCTACAGCAAATAAAATCAAACTTTTCTGAAATTTGTACTTTCCTTGGGGAATGTGCGGTTATACAGCATTGAAAATATTATTGAGTTTGACTAATGCTCGTACATGTCTAAGTTATATGGGAATATGTGTCGTTGTAATTACATTGAGTCTACATGACTGCCTATAAAGCAGTGATGATAAATGCAAAATTAGCTGAAATATAGATCCGCAGTAACGGAAAATAGCTGAAATCTACGTCCACTGTCATAAAACGACGGATTTTGCGATCGAATGTGTTATTTTCTCCATTGTCTAAAGACATATGATATTGCGGCAGATTTTGACCTTCTTTCTGTCCTGGATTATTAAACGATTGATCCAGCGACAGAGCAAAGGAACTACGACTAGATACAATATAATTCTGTGAACATACAAATGAAGTTAATTTGAATTTATTACGGAAATCATAAGTTAACTCTAAATAAATGATTAAGGTAAATATAGTTTTAATATTGCATTAGCTATAGCTTGAGAGACGATACGACATTATCATCTCACATATTGTCAAAATTCGTCGCCCTGTTGACTCTCATCCATCTAAAGTGAGCATATCCTCCCATTTTATTGGTGCAGGTGAAAGTCTTAGCAGCCCAGCGAGTAAAGTCATATCGAACTCAGATCTTTTACCCCAGCAGTGTGAACTCATCTGCCTTTTACGGCATTCACTAGTAACTCTGTCGCGTTTGGCGCACATCTCCTGTGTAACGTAGCAAATCATATCCGTTATCTCCTAAGTATTACTACCGTGACGTCTCATTAAAGTTCTCCACAATTGATTTTCTATAAGCACAATGGATAGGCTCATCTGATAAAATAGTTACCACATCCGTAAAAGAGCACACCGCTTATTTGGAACGTTCTAGAGAGTGTAGAACTGGTACCAAGCAACCATGTGAATCGCCACCTTTAAAGTAAAGCACGGCAGTGGAGCGGTGTGTTTGAACCAGTAGTTTGTATGGAATCAGCAAAGTAACATGGGTCGAGGTGGACACGTGAGAGAACGTCAGTAACGAGACTTCGTGTTAGGGTGTGCCCATGAACACATAGTGAATGGAGTTGCACGATTTGTTGGTGTACCAGCACGGACTGTCAGACGAGTCTACAGAGAATGGTGGGTACGATTGGCAACCATGTAACTCAGCATAAGGACAGTGGTCGTAAACAGGTCATAAATGGTAGCGTCAGGAAACGACTTTCATGTCTTCTCAACGACAGTCGCTTTCAAACCAGATAGGAATTATTGCTGCTCTCAGTGGATTCGTGTGTACCTCAAACAGTTTCCGAGCGGACACTGCAAAGTGTGCTGCGGTATTTGGAGCCGTGTACCTGTCAAACGGCAATTTCCCAAAGCAAAGCATAAAGCTGCACTTCTTCATGGGCCAAACACAACCCAGCCTGGATAATAGTTCACTGTAAGCGTGTAGTATGACGTGACGAGTTGCGATTTTGACTCTTTTGAAATAGTAGGGGAGCGAGAGGCTTGTTGTAACAGTTTTCATGAAAACTAATATATCTTGAAATCCATTGATGAAATTTCTACTAAATAAAGATGGGTAACTACATCATAACGTGGGGCATGTTGTAACACGTTACAAAAAGCCCCGGCATTTTGTTACAACTAACCCCATGATATGATTTTTAACATTTATCAAGATAACTATTTAAACAATTTAGCAATCTGAAAAACTGTTACACATTATCAGAGATAGATAAATTTGAATGTAAATAAGATATAGAAAGTTTGCAATTAGTCGATAATAATAACGCAAGCCAAAATGTTACGGCAGTACAATTTTATATTACCTGGCAAAAGTGATGCGCCTGCACACTTCCGCTCACTGCGCCGGCCGGCGGGACACTGGCTATGGACATGATGCGGCGCGGTTTATAGGTCAAATCGAGTCAAAGAAATACGCTAATAAAGTTTAACATCCTAGTGAAAAGAGCCTGTTACAGCTTACCCCTGTTACAACAAGCCCCTCGCTCCCCTACCATGCGTCGAGTGTACCGAAAGTACGAAGAAGCGTTTAACACTTTGAACCCCAATGGTTTCATCCTAAAGTACCAGTGCCTTTCGCACGTAACAACCGATGATATTGCAAAACAGAGACTTTAGTGGTATACTGAAGTACTTTTGCGAATGTAGTGCGTTGTAGCGCTCACCTATAGCGTTCAAAGCAACAGTCGGCGCTGAGATTGACGTACGCGATTATGATATTGCAAAACAGAGACTTTAGTGGTATACTGAAGTACTTTTGCGAATGTAGTGCGTTGTAGCGCTCACCTATAGCGTTCAAAGCAACAGTCGGCGCTGAGATTGACGTACGCGATTGTAGGAGATTCTGACATGCGGTTTTTTGTAGTGACCATATTGAGGGGAGCATTGATAGCGACAGTAAGTATATCGAAGTTATTGTAACGTAAATTTGACTTTGTAGTACTGCCTTTATGACTATTATCGAAACGAAACCATTGGGACAGTATTTAGCTGTGCCACAAAATTTATTAAGTTTTAGGCCCATTTTTGGTTATTATTTAGGATAATTTGTTTTCAGTGTTATGAGTTCATGGAAATTTCGAGATGTGGGATTTTGTATAGAAAAAATGCGAATTTACCTTCATATATAACACGTGAAAACTGCATGTCCCAGTTGTTCCAAAGTGAAGACACTTTCTTAAAAAACTGATTATTTACCTTTTGCCTATTTCATCTTGCCTTCGTTGCTTACTATGATAATAAAGGTTAATTTTATGAAAAATTTTACATTTATGTTCCAGAGTGCAACCACCTCCTTAAAACAACTGATTGTACATTTATTGCCAGTTTCTTCTCGTGTTCGTTGCTTACCATAACAATAAAGATTACTTAAGTGAAAAATTTTAAAGTTATATTGTAGAGACTCAGAGGGTTAACACGCAGTGAGTGGAGAATGTAGTTCAGGTTAAAAGTAGCTCCGTGACTTTTGCGGGTGTTTCTCGCGTCATAGCTTGCGCCTATTCATTCAAGGTTGCCGTAAACAAGAGCGAGGATGTCTGTTTCAACATTATCGGTTACGAAATGTTGCCCATTTATCTACCTCATGAGGTAAGTATGCTGTGGACGCTCACGTTTTCAAAGATGACAAGAGTCATGTTCTCAGGGCTGCATGCATGCCTTCCTGATTTGACGAGTATTCAGGCACCTTACCGTACCTCGAATGGAGCGCGATATCTCCCGATCTTAGTCATACAGAAAATGTCTGGATCTTTTTGGAACAGCGGATAACATTCAGTCAACTTGCCTGCAGTCTGGTCGTTCGCCTTGATCTGATCATCAATGAGTGCCCTCAGATGGACACGACATACCTGAAGAAAATTGTGTTCTCTCTCTTCCTCGTAGAATTGTGGTCATTATCAAGGCTACAGGCTGGGTTACGAAGTATTAACGTGAGGTGCCCTAAGGATGACTAATTTTTGTCCCATATGATTATTTCACTTAATAATGTCACTAAAAACCTTTAAAAGGAATTAATTATATTTTTAAATAATAGTTTCCAACGTACAATATCCAAATAACCACCTGTCAAAAGCTTGAATAATCACTTTTTGCAGCACGGATCGTTGCGAGGCGTGCAGGAACAGAGTCAATGGATCAGGAGAGCATCAACAGGGGAGTGGAACCACGCCGACTCCGGTGCTGTAGTTAGCTGCGCTAGATTTCTCGGTTGAGGATTCTTGATGTGTACGGCTGGATCGAAGTGGTCCGACAGATTCTTGACTGCGTTTACATCCGGGGAGTTTGATGGCCAGGGCAGCACGGTGAACTCATCCTTGTGCCCTACGGACCACGCACAGACACTGCGAGCTGTGTCTCACGTTGCATTGTCTTGCTGGTAGATGTGTCCGTGCTGAGGAAAAACAGGCTGCATGTAGGGGTGGACATGGTCCCCAAGGATAGGTGCACACTTCCATAATTACGAAATCACCCAGGCAATGCCACGAAAACATTCCTCAGATCGCAACACTCCCTCCTTCGTTCTGGACACTTCCGAGGATTGTTGCAGGATGTTTTCTTTTTAGACGTTTCACGCTGTACGAGCCAACTGCCATCTATCCGATGGAGCATAAAACGTGTTTCCTCTTAAAAGGTCACCTGTCGCTATTCGGTGTACGTCCAGATGCTCTGCTGTTGTTCACATTTCACCCTTCATCACCGATGAATAGCAGTCAGCATGGTGCCCGAACCAAGCACCAGCTGCGGAAGCCCATACGCAACAACGTAAGCTGAACGGTCATTGAGGAGACACTGTTGGTAGCCCCTTGTTTCGTCTGGGCGGTCAGTTACTCAACAGCTGCACATCTATTCACCCGTGCACATCTTCGCAGCCGTAGTTCACCTGTGTGAGCTATGCCCCTTGGTGCGCTATAGTTGCCTCAGCGCTGGTTTTGGTTAGCACCATACTGCCACGCATGGTACACTCTAACCACGTCGGCAAGCAAACAGTGTACACACTTAGTCATTTCGGAAATTCTTTCACCCTTGACCCGAAAGTCAATGATCATCCCCTTTTTGACATCAGGTAAATCTCTCCGTTTCCGAATTATGACATCGACTGCACCGTTTTCCGTGCCACCCCAAATCACTTTATATACCCTCGACTGCAATTGCTGCCAACTGCTGTCTATGAGTTGTTACTGCGCGTTGACACGGATATAGGCGGTGGTCACATTAACGTTACTGGACCGTGTATTACTTGATCGTAGCTAGATTACATGTACAGGTACAAACACTCTTACACCGTTGTGAATTGCATGGCAGAGGGTACTTGGGGTGGTAGCACATGCTCCGGTTTTTTCTAGTTGCAATTTCATATGGAGCGCGGTAGGAATGGCTGCTTAAACCCCTCTGTGCATACTGTAATGAGTCTAATCCTGTCTGCTAGGTTTTTAATTGAGCTATACGTAGGGGGATGAAAAATATCTCCAGATTCTTCACTTAAGGTGGCCCTAGAAATTTTTTATATAGACTTTCGTGGGATGATTTTTGTCTCTCTTCAAAAGTCTGCCATTTCAGATTTTACAAACTATCCGTTATTATCGTAAGTTGAACACATGACCATTCTTTGTATAAACTACATTCAGTGTCCACTATTAGTCCTATCTTGACTGGGATCCACAAACTTATGAAATATTCTGTTATGAGACGCAGTTCTTTTTTTTTAGATTGACTGCTATTGCAAGTGTCCCGCCGCTATAATGAAGTCTACCACCTGCCTCACCTTCAGTTCTGTCTTTGTGGTCATTCCTTTTTAGATCCCTACGAAATCTCACACCCAGAATTTTTTCCTAGACGGCCCATTCTAATCGTGAAACACTGATGTAGTCGTAAGATGCCGTTGTTCTGCGTTTTGCGCAGTATAATATTTCTGAGAATTTAAAATAAGTTGCCAATGTTTGCATCAAAATTTGACTGGATATTTGTTCACCGTTTGTCAGAAAGCACTTTAGTAGCATACAAAACTGCACCACCTTCAAACAATCTTAAGTTTCTGGTAATGTTGTCTGCTATGTCATTAATATACAATATGAACAACAGGGGTCTGAGCACACATTCCTTGGGGAACGTCTGAAGCTACTTGTACTTCTGTCGATGACTTTCCATCCAAGATTAATTTCACCAACCCAGTCAGAAATTTTGTTTCATACCCTATCGGAGTAGGCATTAAAATCCATGGAGAAGAAATAAAAACTTTGAGGTTCGCCGATGACATTGTAATTCTGTCAGAGACAGCAAAGAACTTGGAAGAGCAGTTAAACGGAATGGACAGTGTCTTGAAAGGAGGATATAAGATGAACATCAACAAAAGCAAAACGAGGATAATAGAATGTAGTCGAATTAAGTCGGGTGACGCTGAGGGAATTAGATTAGGAAATGAGACACTTAAAGTAGTAAAAGAGTTTTGCTATTTGGGGAGCAAAATAACTGATGATGGTCGAAGTAGAGAGGATATAAAATGTAGACAGGCAATGGCAAGGAAAGCGTTTCTGAAGAACAGAAATTTGTTAACATCGAGTATAGATTTAAGTGTGAGGAAGTCGTTTCTGAAAGTTTGTATGAAGTGTAGCCACGTATGGAAGTGAAACATGGACGATAAATAGTTTAGACAAGGAGAGAATAGACGCTTTCGAAATGTGGTGCTACAGAAGAATGCTGAAGATTAGATGGGTAGATCATAGAACTAATGAGGAGGTATTGAATAGAATTGGGGAAAAGAGGAGTTTGTGGCACAACTTGACAAGAAGAAGGGACCGGTTGGTAGGACATGTCCTGAGGCATCAAGGGATCATAAATTTAGCATTGGAGGGCAGCGTGGAGGGTAAAAAACGTAGACGGAGACCAAGAGATGAATACACTAAGCAGATTCAGAAGGATGTTGGTTGCAGTAAGTACTGGGAGATGAAGAAGCTTGCACAGGATAGAGTAGCATGGAGAGCTGCATCAAACCAGTCTTATGACTGAAGACCACAACAGCAACAACAACCCTATACATTGAAGTGACGAAAGTCATGGGATGTCTCCTAATATCATGTCCGACCTATTTTTCCCCGGCGTAGTGCAGCAACTCGACGTGGCAAAAACTCAACGAGTCGTTGGAAGTTCACTGCAGAAATACTGAGCCCTGATGGCTCCACAGTCGTCCATAGTTGCCAAAGTGTTGCCGGCGCAGGATATTGTGCACGAACTGACCTCTCGATTATATCCCGCTAATGTTCTAAGGGATTCATGTCGGTCGATCTGGTGACCAAATCATTCTCTCTAATTGTGCAGAATGATCTGATTAGTCGTGAACAACATGGTGCACTGTCATCCTAAAAATTCCATCGTTGTTTGGGAACGTGAAGCCTATGAATGGCTACGAATGGTCTCCAAGTTCCTGAACATAACCATTTCCAGCCAATGATTGGTTCAGTTATACCAGAGGACCCAGTTCATTTCATATAAACACAGCCCAGGCCATTTTGTAGCCACCACCAGCTTGCAAAGTGCCTTGTTGACAACCTGGGTACGTGGCTTCGTGACTGCGCTACACTCGAGCCCTACCATCAGCTCTTACCAACTGAAATCGGGACTGATCTCACCAGGCCACAGTTTTCCAACTGTCCAGCGAGTCCAGGAGAGGCGCTGCGGACGGTGTCGTGCTATTAACAAACGCCCTCGTGTCGGTCGCCTGCTGTCGTAACTCATTAACGGCAGATTTCGCTGCAGCGTCCGAAGGAATAAATTCGTCTTACGTCCCTATTGATTTCTGCTGTTATTTCAAGCAGTGCTGCTTGTCCGTTAACACTGACAACTCCTCAAACGCCGCTACTCGGTCGTTAAGTGAAGGCCGTCAGCCACTGCGTTCTCCGCGGTGAGAGGTAAAGTCTGAAATCTGCTGTTGTCGGACTTGTCACTGTGGATCTCGGAATATTGAATTCGCTAACTATTTCCGAAACTGAATGTCTCATGCATCTAGCTCCACCTACCGTTCCGCGTTCGAAGTCTGTTAACCCCCACTGTGTGGCCATAATGACTCAGATGCCTTTTCACATATACTCCTGGAAATGGAAAAAAGAACACATTGACACCGGTGTGTCAGACCCACGATACTTGCTCCGGACACTGCGAGAGGGCCGTACAAGCAATGATCACACGCACGGCACAGCGGACACACCAGGAACCGCGGTGTTGGCCGTCGAATGGCGCTAGCTGCGCAGCATTTGTGCACCGCCGCCGTCAGTGTCAGCCAGTTTGCCGTGGCATACGGAGCTCCATCGCAGTCTTTAACACTGGTAGCATGCCGCGACAGCGTGGACGTGAACCGTATGTGCAGTTGACGGACTTTGAGCGAGGGCGTATTGTGGGCATGCGGGAGGCCGGGTGGACGTACCGCCGAATTGCTCAACACGTGGGGCGTGAGGTCTCCACAGTACATCGATGTTGTCGCCAGTGGTCGGCGGAAGGTGCACGTGCCCGTCGACCTGGGACCGGACCGCAGCGACGCACGGATGCACGCCAAGACCGTAGGATCCTACGCAGTGCCGTAGGGGACCGCACCGCCACTTTCCAGCAAACTAGGGACACTGTTGCTCCTGGGGTATCGGCGAGGACCATTCGCAACCGTCTCCATGAAGCTGGGCTACGGTCCCGCACACCGTTAGGCCGCCTTCCGCTCACGCCCCAACATCGTGCAGCCCGCCTCCAGTGGTGTCGCGACAGGCGTGAATGGAGGGACGAATGGAGACGTGTCGTCTTCAGCGATGAGAGTCGCTTCTGCCTTGGTGCCAATGATGGTCGTATGCGTGTTTGGCGCCGTGCAGGTGAGCGCCACAATCAGGACTGCATACGACCGAGGCACATAGGGCCAACACCCGGCATCATGGTGTGGGGAGCGATCTCCTACACTGGCCGTACACCACTGGTGATCGTCGAGGTGACACTGAATAGTGCACGGTACATCCAAACCGTCATCGAACCCATCGTTCTACCATTCCTAGACCGGCAAGGGAACTTGCTGTTCCAACAGGACAATGCACGTCCGCATGTATCCCGTGCCACCCAACGTGCTCTAGAAGGTGTAAGTCAACTACCCTGGCCAGCAAGATCTCCGGATCTGTCCCCCATTGACCATGTTTGGGACTGGATGAAGCGTCGTCTCACGCGGTCTGCACGTCCAGCACGAACGCTGGTCCAACCGAGGCGCCAGGTGGAAATGGCATGGCAAGCCGTTCCACAGCACTACATCCAGCATCTCTACGATCGTCTCCATGGGAGAATAGCAGCCTGCATTGCTGCGAAAGGTGGATATACACTGTACTAGTGCCGACATTGTGGATGCTCTGTTGCCTGTGTCTATGTGCCTGTGGTTCTGTCAGTGTGATCATGTGATGTATCTGACCCCAGGAATGTGTCAATAAAGTTTCGCCTTCCTGGGACAATGAATTCACGGTGTTCTTATTTCAATTTCCAGGAGTGTAAATCACCAGAGTACAAATGACAGCTACACCAATGCAGTGCCATTTTATACCTTGTATACTCGATACTACCGCCATCTATATATTTGCGTATCGCTATCCTATAACTTTTGTCGCCTCAGAGTACAGTACCACGTATGTTAACAATTGCTAGTGTAGAACCGAGTCAAATGCTTTCGTTAAGTCAACAAAAACTGCATCTACCTGATTTCCTTAATTTATGGCTCTTTGATGTCATGAGGAATAAGAGCAAGTTGGATTTCGCCTGATCTATGTTTCTGTAATTCATGATAGCTGACATGGAGAATGTTATTGTCTTGAAGATACATCATTATGCCTGAGCTCAGAATACTTTTTAGGGTTCTACAACATATGTACATCAATGGATTGGACAATAGAATTGTGGATTAATCTCCTGCCCTTCTTGTAGACGAGTATTACCTGTGCGTTTCTTCCAATCATTGATTACAGTAACTTTGCTCAAGAGATCTACAATTTATTACCCTTAAAATGGGTGCTAACGCAGCTGCACATTCTGTATAGGAACTGACAAGATTCCATCAAGCCTTATTTCATTATAGCGATTTTATCTGATTCTCAACATTTATGACACTAATATCTGTATCTTTGCAGTGGTGCAAAAGTAATACTGGGGCAGTACCTTTGCATCTCTCTTAGCAAACGAAAATTTGGAAAGGAGTTCAGAAAGTATTCGCTTTACTGCCTTCAGTTTTAGTATGTGTGCCAGCTATGAGTGTGTGGGCGCTAAATTTAGTATCACTGACAGCCTTTACGTTTGATCAGAATTTCTAGGGTTTTGTGTACCAATGTTCAGTTCGAAACCACTTGCAGTATTCAGCGAGTATATGACATAAAAATCGGCCAGGTGCGAGCATCCATTCCGGAAACACAGTCTCTCGACGCCTTTTGCCTGTTATCGACATTGATAATGGCATGCTATCGGTCCCGAGAATTCCAAGTCTTTCGAAAATGTTTTAGTGTTACGTCTGAAGTCGGATAACTAATGAGGAAATAAATATTTTTTCATGTGCTATAAATACAGATTTACAGTTTTCTGAATTTTTTCTTTGCTTGTGCTTTGAAACCTTGGTTCTGCCAAATTTCATGATCCTAGGTCAATGGGAAGTAAACTCTGGGTTTTGATCAGTGAGTTTTCAAACATAAAAAATGTGACATCTTTTGATTTCATTTACATAGAAGCTTACATTTTGGACACTGGCAAGGGACTATAAGCCTTCGTATGTGATATAAATTTCAACTGGATAGGTCTAACCGTTAATGGGAACCAGCGGTCTTAACGGACAGACAGTCGGATAAAAAGAAGACAAAAAAATTTATTTCGTGTGAGATAATTACAGATTAACAGTTTTCGGATTTTTTCTTTTACTTGTACTGTTAAACCTTGCTGTCTGCCCAGTTTCATGATTCAAGGTCACAGGGAAATACGCTGTAGGTTTTTGATGAGTAAGGCTGCAAGTATGAAAATATGTCACATAAATTTCCGTATCTTTCGGCTGCGTTGGCATCGAAATTTAGTGTCTTACACCACCGAGAAACCATAGACTTTAACACGTGACATAAATTTCCATTTGATAGGTTTACTTGTTCCTGGAATAAGTGTTTTTTAACCATCGGATAGACTAACAGTAGGATAACAACTGACATTTTTTTCCTGTGAGTTGATTATAAATTAACAGTTTTCGTATTTTTTCATTTACTTTTACTGTAAAACCTTGCTTCCCGCCAAATATCATGATTCTAGGCCAACGGGAAGGCTATAAGTTTTGATGAGTGAATCTGCAACATCAAAACATGTGGCACAAACGGCCGAATCTTTTGACTGCATTGACTTAGAAGAACACGTGTTTTACACCACAAAGGAACCATATACCTTAGTATGTGATATAAATTTCAACTTGACAGATCTACCCGTCCCTGAGAATAAGGGTTTTTAACAATCGGACAGACAGACAGACGGACAACGAAGTGATTCTATTAGGGTTGGTTTTTACCGTTCGAGGGACGGAACTATAAAAAGGAACCAAATTATATAGTGTGCTAGCCTACAGTGTGAACACAAAACCGATACGACATGTGGTGGATTGTGTCCAGCCGGGCGCCGACTTGGACGCAGAAGGAGACGAAAAGGAGTCCGCGAAGGGTGTGTGCGGCTGCTCCAGCGGCCTGACGTCCAAGGCGTCGGGGGCGGGCGGCGGTGGTGGGGGCGGCGGGAGCGGCGCGGGGGCGGGCTTGCAGCCCCCGGAGCCGCTGGTGCAGGCGCTCTCCCCGGACGGCGGCGCCTTCCTCGCCAACCAGCCCATGCCGCGCTGCGGCGCCTTCTGCTACATCGCCGTGCTCTGCAAGCGCTCCAGCTGACCCTCTGCTCTTCTCCCACTGTCCGTTCTGTGTACTCGTTTATAAAAAAAAATTATCTACGTTTATCAGTACTTTTGAGTATATCTTATATGTGTGCCACAGGAGATGTCGCAGCAGTTCGAAGGTTGTCTGCTGGTAGCGACTTTGTAGTCTGAAGTACAAACATTTATTCACTTACCTCGCTAACCGTGAGATAAGTGATATCTGCCGTTAGAAGCTCGTTACGCGTTTTACGGATGCACATTGGGCACTTTCTTCTTGCCGTGCCGCTCGTCCCTCTGCAGCGTGGCGCGACCATAGTGCTTAGAAAACTCTCCGTGCTGGTGGCCCTCATTAAAAGGGTTTTCGGAAATTCCCGTTACAAATTCCAAGGACTTGTAGGAGGGTGTCAGTGTATACCATTTTGAACTGGAACCCATGTTCATAAACATACTGTGTCTCTTCTACGATGGTTTCAGTGCAGAGTTTAACTCATTCACTTCTGCTTGGGAAACTGAATTTGGCCTCGTGCAGTACAATTATCAGATAACAATTCAAAAGGAAACGTAAAGAAACATCCATTTATTACTTAAGCACATTTTTAAGTATTAAAATTTAAACATTATGTTTTCACATTATTCCAAAACAAAAAAGAACCCCGCACTCTGTACATACAGAGCGGTACCGACACATTAAAACAGCCGCTCGATGTGGCGACCACCGACGTTGTTACAGGCATTGTAGCCACGAAACATATTCTGGTACACACCCTCCACTCACTTGGTATCTCTTTAATTTCTAGTGCAGCCGCCAGAACTTCAGCCAATAGACATTGCTCTGTCTCTACAGGAATCTTGCAAATAAAACTTTGCATAGGACCCACAAGAAATAGTCCATAGGGGTTAAATACGGTGATCGCGGAGGCCACATGGTTGGATCACCTCGACCTATCCATCGTTCATCATATCGCCTGTTGAGATGTCTCCGAACCGCACTTGAGAATTCACGTGGTACATCATCATTCTGAAATCACATTTCCTGACGGACATTCAGTGGCACAGCTTCCAAGAACGGGCAGGAAGATCAAGTACGCAGGACAAGTTAGCTTGAGTGGAAGAAGGTGCATGGGGGCTTAATTAAAATGCAATAATTTTAGTAGCTGTGTGTCCGGTTACGATGTCTCGTAACCGGTTGGCCCTGAGTAGTATTAGTACGCAATCTGACTGCATAAAATAACAATAAAGAATGACAAGAAATTTCCGTTAACACAATTGATTAATTAAGTCCCCTGCAACTATAAAAGCTACGAAACAACAAAGCACAAGTGTAACTGTTCTGTGTGTGGTAGTGTGATTCAACGTACTTGTATCTGGCACGGTTCTTCCTCAATACGACAAGATATTTTAAACACCTTTTACAATGAACTAATTAAAAAACCAGAAATACTATAATTGCACTTAGAAACCAGAATTACAAGTCAAATACATGAACACGAGCCAGATGCTTTGTTGACTGAACCTGTGACCAAGAGGCATTGTCATTAAAGAAATGTGAAATAAATTTTTTTTTACCTCCATATATACTGACGAAAAATACACTGTGATCATTGCAACATCTTCCATCTATACATTACACCAACCGAACAGCATCTACTCTCGCCCAACAGAACAACAACTGCACTCGACATCCTTTGAACTAGTACTGCTCTCGACAACCTCTCAACAAGTACTGCCCACGGCAACCTCTGAACTACTACTGCACCAGTGGAGGCGGCGGAATAATAATCTTTGGCGCTATCTCTGGCGCTGTGACTCAGTGTAGCCACCTTTCAACGGTACGTCCCAGTCACATGACCGTCCAGAATAACTGCCAATTTGTTAATACCAAGCCGGTGCTGAAATCCCTGAACATACGTGGCATGAAGGTTTTCCGCTGCCGAAACATGGCTGTTTCGTTAATCCAGAACCCAGCCCCTAGTGAACGTGTAAGCTGTCACTTGCTTTAATCATAAATATATGTCTTAGTGAAGCTAAATGTTGTTATCTTTTCATAAAGAAAAATATTATCTTGGCAATAACCTTCAAATCGTGAGGTACATCCTTAATTTTTATAAATAAATTAGTGAATTTACTCGTGGCATTTTGGTTGCTTTCAGAACTCAAATTAATGATAAAATTAACTAATTTAATAAGAATGAACCTTAAATTGTTGTTGTACCCATGTACCACCACAATAAAATAAAAACAATGAATAGCTGAGGGATTATGAATGAGAACAGTGGCGTATTTAAGTTTACAAATAAAGACAAGTTTTATTAAACCTTTAGTAACTACAACTTTCTGGAGAACTAGCTGATAAATCTTATAAATAAATGACGAACACAGATAAGTTAAGAAAGTGTGTTTGATAGGCAAAGCATACATTGGCTGGAAGCTATATTAATTCTCCAGTGAATTAATCCCTTTCACGATGCAATCTGATTTTTTAAAATTTAATCTACTGTGAGGCCCAACTCTATTCAGATGGGATCAACTATGATCAAATATACCATTAGCTATGGTTCACCTGAGAACAGAGAACTGTGATTATCATTTAACAACCCTATTCCAATGCAGCAATACTTTACCTTTTTACCTCGAATCAGGTGGCAGCAGAAAAAGGCGCGCTGTGGGCAAGGAGCGTTGCACTGCGGCAGCTGTATGTTCTGAGGCATCCACGAAAATATACAAATTACGCCTCCTGGCTTTCTGATTATCAGAACGCGTGAAACTTTTCCTATCAGAGCCCTGAAATCCCGGCGGATTCCAGTGTGAGGTGTACTCGTTCGCTGGTCTGGCCAAATCAATTTGACTCACAGGCACAACGGTGCGTGCTGGAATCGTCAAACGTCAGACTGCCCACTCAGGACGAATAAGTCCACACTCATGACACATGATATCTCCAAGATGATATACAGTTCCACTGTCGGTACAGTTGGAAACTGCCACTGGCTCTTTCTCCACAAAAGATACAGATCACAACTCTCACCCATTAGGGAATGACCTGAAGTTCTCCATCAGGGGAGGATAAGAAGATGGAGAAAGCAAACCACCTTCAACCAACCCTCAGTTTGGGAGCCGAATCAGCAAAAATGTAGCTGCCTCCACATTGCACAAACCAATCAAACTATCATCTAATTGAATCTCCCCTTTTGACTGTTCTGTTGGCCTGGTAGCCAATCCAGACACAGCACTGGAGTTCCCACGTTGGGGGGAGGGGGACAAGCTCCTACTTTTCATATCCTAACAGGAGCCAATCAGCAATTCCAAATCTCTCTTATCTGAAAAAAATGGTTTTAGATTAGGGAGACGTCGTTCTCATGGTGAGGATGGCCATGTTTTGGCAAGAAACATCTACCTGGACAGGACCACTTTTCCTCATTTATGGAGTGATCTAGTCTTTCCAAGCCAATGATTTCCAATTTCTGAAAGAAAGCTGAAAAGATTTCCATTCTTGCCTGTGAAATATGTTTTCACCAATAGCTAAAAGAACCTGGCGACTTCATGGTGTCAGGGGACAGGGGGGATAACAGTTCTGCCTCCACTAAATGCGTACACCAGCCCCTCTGTCTGTATCAATGTCAGGGGGGTTTCAGTTCTGCCTCCACTAAACATGTACACCAGCCACTCTATCTGCGTCATCCCTTCTGTCTGACGCTAAGTGAAAGAAGGAGGGAGCTTCTGCAAGAAGCAGGTAAAATTCACTGTGCACTGCTTCCCAGAATCTCTCACATGGCCAGGTCGCTGCACTCAGAATTTATGGCCATCAGATCCTCTCTCCCTGTTCTCCATCGCCTCTGCTATGGCCTCTCGAGTATAATTTCTCAACGGGCTACACGTGCAGTTATAAGAACATTCTGCCCATAATCCCCCCCCCCCCGTAAAAATGTCATAAATCTCACATAACAAATGAACTACTGGGGAACACCGAGATCATGACCTAAAATATGAATGTTAATCTGACTGACAGTGTTGTTAAGGTGAGAGAGGGGCATGCCACTGCTCAAAATTACATTCATCTGTGCACAGTACTCAGTGTGGAAACAGGGGTGCGTCGATGCCAGAGTGCAGGAACCACGTGCAGTAGGCAACGTGTTGTGGAAAATTGGCTGGATCCAAAGCATGTACCTTTTCTAAGTGGTACACTTGTAACTGTTGCTCATGCAGAACGTTCCAGACTATAGTGTGACTAATAACCACTGCCCATACAACTGTTCGAGTACTCATTGACAGGTTCTTTTCAACGCAATGCAGTACATCTTCTTCACATTTAGATGCGCATCATTGCTGTGGAACCCCACTGTCCTACCTCCTCACGCTGAAGGTATCTGTTTCCCAGAGCCGCTGCATAGCTTGGGCAAAAAGTTTGTGTGATGGCATGCTACGTTGCGGAAAACGTTCGCGATACAGCCGACCAGCAGCTCTTCTGTTAACCTTAGCTTCGCCATTCACAAGAAGTATGTCTGTGTATTCTGAAAACGTGCACTGAACCATCTTTAGTGCATCGGATATGCACGGGCATGAGATAGGTCTTGCAGAGAGGTAGATGTTAAGTGACATCAGGTGACCATCTGACGTAGTATACGTCATCCTGTCTACCATATGGCATACCAGGACAGGAAACTCTCAGACTTTTCTCTTTTCCTCAGCAGACGTGGATATATTACACATCTGAACTGAAACCGTCATAGAACAGAAACGGTGTAGTTCTGGACGCGTATTCCTGCACAAAATATAATGTATGCTCTCCCCTCTACAAGTCCTAGGAGTTTGTAATGGGAATTCCGAAACAACCTGTAGATACTTACTGTGTGATGCGAGTAACACTGGAAATCGCCTTATGAAGATGTGGATGCTTAGCAAAATAATATGAATAATCTCCTCATATGTTAATGGACTGTACAACTCTGGTCAATAAAAATCCCTATGAACAATGGGCCATGCCGAGATGGGATCTCTTCCTACCTCAACAACAAAGATAGCCACACTACTGATGCTACCACAACGGAGGGGTACCTGTGGAGAGGCAAGACAAACATGAGATTCCTGAAGCTCCACATACACCAGTCCGGATGACTGCTGGTACTGCAAACAGCTGAAAGCAAGGGGGAAATTCAGCCCTAATTTTTTCCCCAATGGCACTTGGTATAGCTTAACGATAATGGCATTCTCCCAGTTTAAATATTCCAGAAATAAAATTCTGTCCCATCTGGATGATGATGATTTACGGCGGAGTCTCCCATATGGATTTCCGGGTGGACACTAATCAGGACGTTGTCAACAGGAGAAACGGATCTGGCATTCTAAGTATCAGTGCGGGGTATATTGGATCCCTTAACCAGGTAGAGAGGTCAAAGAATGTAACGGATTCCAGAATGAGATTTTCATTCTGCAGCGGAGTGTGCGCTGATATGAAACTTCCTGGCAGATTAAAACTGTGTGCCCGACCGAGACTCGAACTCGGGACCTTTGCCTTTCGGGGGCAAGTGCTCTACCATCTGAGCTACCGAAGCACGACTCAAGCCCGGTACTCACAGCTTTACTTCTGCCAGTTTCTCGTCTCCTACCTTCCAAACTTTACAGAAGCTCTCCTGCAAACCTTGCAGAACTAGCACTCCTGAAAGAAAAGATATTGCGGAGACATGGCTTAGCCACAGCCTGGGGGATGTTTCCAGAATGGTAGAGCACTTGCCCGCGAAAGGCAAAGGTCCCGAGTTCGAGTCTCGGTCGGGCACACAGTTTTAATCTGCCAGAAAGTTTCATATCAGCGCACACTCCGCTGCATAGTGAAAATCTCATTCTGGAAACATCCCCCAGGCTGTGGCTAAGCCATGACTCCGCAGTATCCTTTCTTTCAGGAGTGCTAGTTCTGCAAAGTTCGCAGGAGAGCTTCTGTAAAGTTTGGAAGGTAGGAGACGAGATACTGGCAGAAGTAAAGCTGTGAGTACCGGGCGTGAGTCGTGCTTCGGTAGCTCGGATGGTAGAGCACTTGGCCGCGAAAGGCAAAGGTCCCGAGTTCGAGTCTCGGTGGGACACACAGTTTTAATCTGCCAGGAAGTTTCATATCAGCGCACACTCCGCTGCAGAGTGAAAATCTCATTCTGGAAACATCCCCCAGGCTGTGGCTAAGCCATGTCTCCGCAGTATCCTTTCTTTCAGGAGTGCTAGTTCTGCAAGGTTCGCAGGAGAGTTTCTGTAAAGTTTGGAAGGTAGGAGACGAGATACTGGCAGAAGTAAAGCTGTGAGTACCGGGCGTGAGTCGTGCTTCGGTAGCTCAGATGTTAGAGCACTTGCCCGCGAAAGGCAAAGGTCCCGAGTTCGAGTCTCGGTCGGGCACACAGTTTTAATCTGCCAGGAAGTTTCAATGTAACCGATTGGTTGACGTCAGATACAGTAGCAATTAGTAAACTATGGTGAAGGATGAACAGGATCTCTGGTCTGGTGAACACAGAATTATTTATACAAATGTCTTATCCTAGAAGATAGACTTAATAAAAACAAACCTATATTTATAGCGTTTGTAGATTTAGAGAAAACTTTTCACGTAGTTGACTGGAACATACTGTTTAAAATTCTGAAGATTACAAGGATGAAATACTGGAACGAAAGGGTATCTACAACTTGTACAGAAACCAGATTGCAGTTGTAAGAGTCGAAGGAAATGAAAGGGAACCATTAACTGAAAAAGAAGAGAGACAGGGTTGTAGCCTATCTTACGAACTAGTCAACGGTGACACTGAGTAACCAGTAAAGGAAATCAAGGAATATATTGTAAGGGAATTAAATTTCAAGGAGTATAATTAAAGACTTTTTAGTTTGCAATGGCATTGTGTTTCGGTCACAGACGATAAAGAACTTAGATGAGCAGTTGAACAGAATGCATAATGCCTCGAAAAGAGGTTGTAAGATAAACATCATCAAAAGTAAAACAAAGATAATGGACTGTGTTGAATGTATGCTGAGGGCATTAAATTAAGAAATGGGAAACTAAAACTAGAGGATGAGTTTTGCTATTAGGAGTTCTTTTTCTGGTGGTGTAGATTGTACAGAAGTAGAACATGAATGATAGACTGTTCAGGCAACAATTGAATAGGAGCTTTTCAAACGTGGTGCTACAGAAGAACATTAATTATTACATTGGTAGACCAAAAACCTAAAGAGCAGATTTGGAAAATGAATTAGTTTGTGGTACAATTTGAGTAAGCGAAAGCATCAGCTGGTAGCACACATACTGAGTCGTCACGGAGCTGTCAATTTGGTAGTGGAGGTAAGGGCACGTAGTTTATTACTGATTTATAGGAAAGAACAAGAATAAGCCTTACCGAAATAGATGGGCACAAGCGAAGTAAATAATGCTTCAAAATTAGAGAAGCAGACTATCGGTAATGAGAATATGCGAGTAAAAAAAAGTACCTACCTTTCATGGTGAAACGAAAATCCTGTTATCGTCAAATAGGCTTCTTGACCATCTTGTCTGCAGACCGCTACAGTCTCCTCGACACTGCTGAAAAAAATTAGTAGTACACACTTTTAGATGTTTCCAATTCACTCAAGATTTATTTTTGCAACAGTGTATATGGATTACATGAAATGATTACATCTAGAGATCAATAGTACAAGCCGTTATGACACCAGGTATCGACTCACGCTTAAACCTCCGAATTAGTACGTGGTTTAGCCTCCCCAGGCGGCAATGTAGGCGACTCCTACATAACGTCGATAGTACAGATGGCGAATGCTGCCCTGAGATACGTTATACCACGCATGCTCGACATGTTCTCATACTTCTGTAAGAGTTGTTGGTTGACAGAATCGTACCAGTCACATCTCGTCCCAGGTAGCACATGCCGTCGTCGGATCTAAATCAATGTCGTTTTTCCAATCGTACTAATTTTTTTCGGCAGTGTATTTTAGTAGTATTTTTCATTACTCCGCTTATTGAAGTAATCAATACATTATGTACCGGACCGAGACTCGAACTCGGAACCTTTGTCTTTCGCTCCAAGGCTGTGAGGACGGGTTGTGAGTCGTGCTTGGGTAGCTCAGTTGGTAGAGCACTTGCCAGCGAAAGGCAAAGGTCCCGAGAGCCGGCACGGTAGCTCAGCGTGGTCGGTCAGAGAGCTCCCTGGCCTCTGTAATAAAAAACTGAGTGGAAGGATTAACAAACGAACTTGCTCGGATGTCATGTGACGTCCGCAGCAACCAAACACAACGATCAAGAACGAACAAAATGAAGGGAAAAAAAAAGTTGGTAGAGCACTTGCCCGCGAAAGGCAAAGGTCCAGAGCCCGAGTCTCGGTCCGGCACACAGTTTTAATCTGCCAGGAAGTTTCATGTCAGCGCACACTCCGCTGCATAGTGAAAATCTCATTCTGTTATCAATACATTCCTTTTATTTACTCCAACTATGTACTTATCAACGTCATCTGTAAAAATATGTGTCCGATTCGATAAGGTACTCCGCAACGATGCACGTCTTACCAGGTTCACGTGTCATCAGTATCCCTCGCACCCTACGTAAATATCAACACAGTAAGCCTTTATTCTAATACAGTTGTTGCCAACGGTTATCAGTTTTTCATTACTTTATTGAGAAACACTTGTGCAGTGTATTTCGTTAAGAAAACTGTAGGCAAATCATTTAAGTAGCGGTTGATGTACTAAGACATCCAGATTATGAATCGAGTTCAGTGCAATAAAATTTGTTAATTATAAATGGCGCACTTCAGTGTGGCAAATTACGCTCAGACTGAATAACGAAAGTAATAAACTTGAATGCAGTCAATTAAATGAATGTATTACCTGTGCTTACTGGAGGTAACTAATTCGTTACAGCAACATTACTTAAATTTCCCCTCTACTTAAATTATTCGTCTGGATCATAGCTACGTTGGTGGTGGTTAATAAAATAATATCTAGCTGTGTAGGATTTCAACCAAAACGCCTAATACGTTACCTTCATATACGAGCATTAAAAACAGTGCAGTACACCCAAACTATTAAAAATTATTTCCAGTATCGATTTTCTAGGCGCAAGAATAACGGAACATCGGTAAGCTCGCCTTTTAGTAGAGTATTTTAGTATATTTCATTTCCTGGTAATGTGCCACTAGTGCGTTGGCACTGGGCGGCTTGTTGGTTTTCGCTTCACATGTACCTAGGGCCAGGTTGAATTAGACTATATATTTTCGCTAATTGTCGTGAAATACTTTTTGGAAGAAATTTAAGTAGGCCCTGTCTCACATCAGGAATCGGAGAAAGGTCTGATACTGTAGACATTTATCCATCTTTTCTTGCTCTCATTCTGTAAAACTCGACAAGTGTGCGTGCGTGTGTGTGTGTGTGTGTGTGTGTGTGTGTGTGTGTGTGTGTGTGTGTCCTTATTCTTGACTGCCCAGCTAAGTTTTGACTCTATCCAATCAGGTTATTCTTTTATCATTTTAATGATCTTCAGTAATCCCCACTTTTTCTGCACTAAAACCACACAATATGGAAGAGGCCTAGTACTGTATGAATAAGGCACAATATCTTGGCAGGGTTAGATGAATGAAAGAAGTCGGGAACTGAAGAATATGTGAGAGAAGTAAGTAGACTGTGGCTGTTTGTTTCTATGCATGACTCAACATGAGGGTTGCCAAATGCCTGAGCAGCAATGACGAATACGAAATAAAGGAATATATCCTATTGCCTATAGATTCATCAGAAGCTATCTCCTATTTTCAAGAAGATTTTAACATCAGAATTGTTATAAGAAATAATGTCCCTTCCATGTACTTACGGCTCATGGCCTTCGTTAATCTCTAATCAAGTAACCTAGAATTGACGAACTACCGAAATGATATCCAGAGGAATTCGATTACTGCGCATTCGTTACAAATATCTGCATATATGGAAAACCCTGAACATGGCAAATGTCTTCGTTCAAAATTAACAAGAAGTACATGAAGTCTCAGTTACAAATAATGCACGTATGGTGGATCTCCAAGTTACTGGGAAACAAAGTGTAAAATAAGCAGTACTTCGAGAGATTGTGTCTAAATCGACTTTAAATGATGTGACAGAAATCACTTCATCACCCAAGGAGAGCACCACAATTAATATGTGCACCAGGCGAGTTAACGAGCAAGTCATGGTAACTCAAAGTTACATTGTAACTAGCCTTGAGTTCCAAATTACAAAGAATTGAAACGAAAAATTAAGTAACATGACTACGACTATGAAATGACCCCAAATTGGTCACAAAGTTCCTAAACTTTACACGATGCTGATATCAGTTAAATCCTAACACTGCGGCACGAATACTCACCATTCTTGCTGCCGCCTCAGGTACCGAACGAACCCAGCTGCTCTCCATCGTCAGAAACAGAAAACTGCTGGCATCCGCCGATATTTGACATCAAGAGTTCTCTCTGATGCTCTCCAAATCCGAATCTTCTCTCCGACGCTCTATGAAACCGAACTCTTCTCTGTACATTTCTTTTCTCTATCTCTGCGTCTCGCCAAAAATAATCCACCAAAAACACGTGTCAGCCAATCAGAGCTCGTGCTTATTTGTTTTACCAATTGTAAGTGAAAAAATTTTTCACTCGTGTCCCCTCGTCTTGTCTTACGAGCCCCATTGGGATTCACAGAACATAGTGGCAGACAATGAGAGCTTTAGTATTGGCGTTAGCCTACGAGACCTGAGCGAATGCTCGTTTCTCCCCTTACCGTTCTGATTATTCTTCGAAAGTGTCTTAACTCTTCCACGGTTTTGGTAAACACCTTTGGCGTCGATACATCTGCCACGGACGTAAATGCCTACTTAATCAGCAGCCTGTCAACTTTCGGCTGACGTCAGGCTAGCGCTTGGAGGCGTAAATGAGTTGAAACATCCCCTTAGAAAAATTTATGAATTACTCTGCTGGAAAACCTCTTACGTTATTTGATTTTCAAACAGCTGAGCAAAACTATACGTACTCAGACATTTCTCTCTTTACTTATTCTGATCAACAGTAAAATAGAAGGGCACTGACTAACAATAAGCTATACCTTTCATGAATCACTTACCTCACAAAAGCCTTCGTTACTCAAACTACTGCAATCAGTGAGCGCCAATACTGGCAGCTAAATAAAAGATTCTAACTACTGAAGGCACTAACTACTGATAGACATAGTTAGCAAATGAAAGATTTTGATAGAGAACAAACAATGTATTTACCTTAATAGTGTTCAAAAGTCATAAAATATATATATATATATATATGTATACATATATATATATATATATATATATATATATATATATATATATATATATATATATATGACATCCGGTCTTACAAATTTCGTTTTTCTGACGGGCACACGTCCGGATCGTCCGCTCTCATAACTCTGCCATCTCTCTCCCCACATCCACCACTGCTGGCGGCTCACGTCCAACTGCACAACGCTACGCGCTGTTCACATCCAACTGCCCAACACTACAAAAGCAAATATTCCAACAATGCAAATCAGCCATAGACTACACACAGCACAGTCAGTGATTTTCATACGGAGCGCTACGTGGCGTTACCGACATAAAAACCTAAACAGCCTACTTACAGAGTATCAGTTCCCAATTTTTTTTTCTGTGCTGGAGCCATCGTGTCTGCGAGAGACATGTCTCCACCATTAATCAGTTGTTTCTGCTTTGTTTGGCACACACTGAAATTATGGTGGAAGCCGGTGTTAACCGACTTTTATCGCGGGACACGTATGTCTCGGTCAAAGTACTATAAGTAGTGAGACGCACGCCAGGTTCTTACCACATTCCTTTTAATAATATACCTCAAAGATATGGAATATCATAGAGAGGCAACAGCGTGACGGGAGTGAAGCAAACTCAACAACCCTCCACCATGTGATATTGAATACAGACAGATAAACTCTCAAATAACTACGAAATAACATCCAAATATTTAGGAATTACTGTCAGAAGTGAAACTACCCCAGATTATGACTGACGAACACTTGATATAAGTAATCTTTTATCAATTAGTGTTAATGCAGTCCCAAATGGTCTATTGCGTGATATTCAGAAGAAAAAAACCATAGTCTGCAAAATTCAGTTTAGGATCAGTCTTTTTACGTCCTTCACTAGACGTAAGACACATCCAATACATAAAAATTCCGTAATCAGTTGGAAACAAGAGTAACCCATAATTACCGGAGAAAAGAGTTAAGAGAAAAATTCTACAGAATTTTTTTTTTTATTTAAATTGCATGTAGCATATCATTAAGTTTGTATTTGAATTTGTATTAAGTGAACTTAACAGTGAGTTATATGGATCAAATACGTAAACTATGCCTCACAGATCACGTATATTACAACCTAGCCCATTCAGCCAATCGAATATACAACCAAGTGGTTGGCTGATCGTAAGTTTATGGAATTAAAATATGACACACTGCCATTATCAAATAGCTTTCGTCACAATTAGTTTCTCATCAGATCATTATATATATCCAACCTCTGCAAAATGACTATGTACATGCAAAAACACACCAAGATTGTATCATAGAGTAATTTCCACTTTTTACTTTGCATACAAAGTACTCCTACTATAATTTGAAGTTATAATTTTGAAACAAGTAGTTATCTGCTCACAGGAAGTAAAAAAGATGTGTTCAAATGTGTGTGAAACCTTATGGGACTTAACTGCTAAGGTCATCAGTCCCTAAACTTACACACTACTTAACCTAAATTATCCTAAGGACAAACACACACACCCATGCACGAGGGAGTACTCGAACCTCCGCCAGTACCAGCCGCACAGTCCATGACAGTAAGTCACAGGCCCTTCTGTCTGTAATCCACATTTCTCACGTGAGAAAGCATTTAAAGTTTCCAGATAGCAACAAAAACAATTATTGGAAAAATGCGTGTTGCTACTGTCAAAACCCGAATCACATCCTTTACAATATTAATACATGAAAGATGTAATTCACCATACCTCCCATCTAGCACATAAGATTTCAGTCACAACAAGAGCATAGCATCATATACTCCCGACGTCTCGGGAATGTTACAAAGTTTGATGCAAGCCTTTTCAGGCTTATGCATCGTTACAAAATTCTCGGAATATCTTATTGCTTAAGTCATATGCTCTGAAGTACTTGGAGGAAACAAGCTTTACTGGACAAGTTAACTAGTACATGAATGTACACAAGACACGGGCCAGTTACAGACCGTATGTAAAATACGTACACCACCCGTCAACCTTTTTACAGATAGTTGTATGTATTTATTCCCTGTACACGCGTCAGGCAGAATTCTGAAAAGAAATTCAACAACTGCGTAATTTACAAAGCTGTATACTAACTTCCTAACTTTCCAAACAACTGCAGAAGCACTACCCAAAATATGGCGGCTAGTAATACGGTGTGACACCACAGAGGGCGCTGAAAAACTTGTCAAAGCCTAAGTATTCTCTACCTCTTTGATGTAACTCTTTGTCGTCTGTTACCATACTGAATTTTCCTATTTTTTTTATTTTTTTTTTTTTGTTACTGATCGTTGTGTTTGGTCGTTGCGGACGTCGCAAGACATCCTGTTCATGTTCGGTGGTCGATCCTTCCACTCAGTTTTTTATTCAGAGGCCAACCGGCTCTCTGACCGAACACGCTGAGCTACCGTGCCGGCTATATTAGTTGGATTAGGAAGGAAGTCTGGAGTGTGGGACTATATTGTTGTTGTTGTTGTTGCTGTGGTCGTCAGTCAAGAGACTGGTTAGGTGCATCTCTCCATGCTACTCTATCCTGTGCAAGCTTCTTCATCTCCCAGTACCTACTGCAACCTACATCCTTCTGAATCTCTTGGTCTCCCTCTACGATTTTTACCCTCCACGCTGCCCTCCAACACTAAATTGGTGATCCCCTGATGCCTCAGAACATGTTCTATCAACCGACCCCTTCTTCTAGTCAAGTTGTGCCATAAATTTCTCTTTTTCCCAATTCTATTCAGTACCTCCTAATTAGTTATGTGAACTACCCATCTAATCTTCAGCATTCTTCTGTAGCACCACATTTCGAAAGCTTCTATTCTCGTCTTGTCCAAACTATTTATCGTCCATATTTCACTTCCATACATGGCTACACTTCACACAAATACTTTCAGAAAAGACTTCCTAACTCTTAAATCTATACTCGATGTTAACAAATTTCTTTTCTCCGGAAACGCTTTCCTTGCCATTGCCAGTCTGCATTTTATTTCCTCTCTACTTCGACCATCATCAGTTATTTTGCTCCCCAAATAGCAAAACTCCTTTACTACTTCAAGTGTCTCATTTCCTAATCTAATTCCCTCAGTATCACCCGACTTAATTCGATTACATTCCATTATCCTCCTTTTTGGTTTTGTTGGTGTTCATCTCATATCCTGCTTTCAAGACAATGTCCATTACGTTCAGCTGCTCTTCCAAGTCCTTCGCTGTCTCTGACAGAATTACAATCTCATCGGCGAACCTCAAAGTTTTTATTTCTTCTCCATGGATTTTAATTCTCACTCCGAATTTTTCTTATGTTTCCTTTACTGCTTGTTCAATGTACAGATTGAATGACATCAGGGATAGGCTACAACCCTGTCTCACTCCCTTCCCAACCACTGCTTCCCTTTCATACCCCTCGACTCTTATAAATGACATCTGGTTTCTGTATAAATTGTAAATAGCCTTCCGCTCCCTGTATTTGATCCCTTCCACCTTCAGAATTTCAAAGAGAGTATTCCAGCCAAAATTGTCAAAAGCTTTATCTAAGCCTATAAATGCTAGAAACGTAGGTTTGCTTGTACTTAATCTATCTTCTAAGACAAGTCGTACGGTCAGTATAGCCTCACGTGTTCAACCGTTTCTACGGAGTCCAAACTGATCTTCCCCGAGGTCAGCTTATACCAGTTTTTCCAGTCGTCTGTAAATAATTCGCGTTAGTATTTTGCAACCATGACTTATGAAACTGATCGTTCGGTAATTTTCACATCTGTCAGCGCCTGCTTTCTTCGGGATTGGAATTATTATATTCTTATTGGAGTCTGAGGGTATTTCGTCTTTCTCATACATCTTGCTCACCACATAGTAGAGTTTTCTCAGGGCTGGCTCTCCCAAGGCTGTCAGCAATTCTAATGGAATGTTGTCTACTCCCGGGGCCTTGTTTCGACTTAGGTCTTTCAGTGCTCTGTGAAATTCTTCACGCAGTATCATATCTCCCATTTCATCTTGATCTACATCCTCTTCCATTTCCACAATATTTACTCGCATGTTTGTTTGCTTCTGGTGTGAGAGAATCAGCCGTCTAGGTATACCTAACTACATTGCCACCAACCGGCACAGAAAAGACTTGTGTCTAGAAAGAGCTTCCTTCACAGTACAGAATCCCTCACTGACACTCCACATCAACACCGGGAGAAGAGATGGCAGGTCAGATGCCAGCATCTGGAGAAGTGGCTGATCCCGCAAGAAGTTCTTCCCCCCCAGGCCACACAGAGAAATGGTCCACATGGAAATCACTCAACCGCCTGCGTTCTTCTGTCACAAGATCCAAGAGTAATCTGGAGAGGTGGGGCTTCCAGGTGGACTCTCTCCAGTGTGACTGCGGAGCTGCCGTGCAGACATCAACACATCTACTACAATGCACATTACCTCCAACTGTGTGCACCATGGAGGACCTCGTAAACGCTACATAAAGTGCACTGGACGTTGCAAATTTTTGGGCATCCACTGTATAGATTAAAATTACCTTATGTTTGACAACACAATCTGTGTCTAATCATTTATTTCATTCTTGACTAGTTTAATTTATAAACCATAATGTATGTATGTATGTAGTAATGTATCTAATATTGTTTTTAGTTTGCTTCTGACACGATAAATAAAAATCCACAATATTGTCCTCAACTGCATCGCCCTTGTATAGACCCTCTATATACTCCTTCTACCTTTCTGATTTCCCTTCTTTGCTCAGAACTAGGTTTCCATCTGAGCTCTTGATATTCATTTCCTTGCCATTGCCAGTCTACATTTTATATCCTCTCTACTTCGACCATCATCAGTTATTTTACTCCCTAAATAGCAAAACTCCTTTACTACTTTAAGTGTCTCATTTCCTAATCTAATCCCCTCAGCATCACCCGATTTGACTACATTCCATTATCCTCGTTTTGCTTTTGTTGATGTTCATCTTATATCCTCCTTTCAAGACACTGTCCATTCCGTTCAACTGCTCTTCCAAGTCCTTTGCTGTCTCTGACAGAATTACAATGTCATCGGCGAACCTCAAAGTTTTTATTTCTTCTCCATGGATTTTAATACCTACTCCGAATTTTTCTTTTGTTTCCTTTACTGCTTGCTCAATATACAGATTGAATAACATCGGGGAGAGGCTACAACCCTGTCTCACTCCTTTCCCAACCACTGCTTCCCTTTCATGCCCCTCGACTCTTATAACTGCCATCTGGTTTCTGTACAAATTGTAAATAGCCTTTCGCTCCCTGTATTTTTTTTACCCCTGCCACCTTCAGAATTTGAAAGAGAGTATTCCAGTTAACGTTGTCAAAAGCTTTCTCTAAGTCTACAAATGCTAGAAACGTAGGTTTGCCTTTTCTTAATCTTTCTTCTAAGATAAGTCGTAAGGTTAGTATTGCCTCACGTGTTCCAGCATTTCTACGGAATCCAAACTGATCTTCCCCGAGGTCCGCTTCTACCAGTTTTTCCATTCGTCTGTAAAGAATTCGCGTTAGTATTTTGCAGCTGTGACTTATTAAACTGATAGTTCGGTAATTTTCACATCTGTCAACACCTGCTTTCTTTGGGATTGGAATTATTATATTCTTCTTGAAGTCTGTCGGTATTTCGCCTGTCTCATACATCTTGCTCACCAGATGGTAGAGTTTTGTCATGACTGGCTCTCCCAAGGCCATCAGTAGTTCTAATGGAATGTTGTCTACTCCCGGAGCCTTGTTTCGACTCAGGTCTTTCAGTGCTCTGTCAAACTCTTCACGCAGTATCTTATCTCCCATTTCATCTTCATCTACATCCTCTTCCATTTCCATAATATTGTCCTCAAGTACATCGCCCTTGTATAAACCCTCTATATACTCCTTCCACCTTTCTGCCTTCCCTTCTTTGCTCAGAACTAGGTTTCCATCTGAGCTCTTGATATTCATACAAGTGGTCCTATTTTCTCCAAAGGTCTATTTAATTTTCCTGTAGGCAGTATCTATCTTACCGCTAGTGAGATATGCCTCTACATCCTTACACTTGTCCTCTAGCCATTCCTGCTTAGCCATTTTACACTTTCTGTCGATCTCATTTTTGAGACTTTTGTATTCCTTTTTGCCTGCTTCATCTACTGGATTTTTATATTTTCTCCTTTCGTCAATTAAATTCAACAGATCTTCTGTTATCCAAGGATTTCAACTAGGCCTCGTCTTTT
This sequence comes from Schistocerca piceifrons, assembly GCF_021461385.2. NCBI lineage: Eukaryota > Metazoa > Arthropoda > Insecta > Orthoptera > Acrididae > Schistocerca > Schistocerca piceifrons. Next base: position 411,742,301 of record NC_060143.1, read on the forward strand.
TACCTACTTGATCTTCTGCTGCCTTCTCCATTTCATCCCTCAAAGCTCCCCTTTCTTTTTCCACTGTATTTCTGTCCCTATTCATGTCAATCGTTCCATAATGCTCTCCCTGAAACTTTCTACAACCTCTGGTTCTTTAAGTTTATCCCGGTCCCACCTCCTTAAATTCCCACCTTTTTGCAGTTTCTTCAGTTTTAGTCTACAGTTTATAACAAATAGATTGTGGTCAGAGTCCACATCTGCCCCTGGAAATCTCTTACAATTTAAAACTGGTTCCTAAATCTCTGTCTTACCATTATATAATCTGTCTGAAACCTTCCAGTATTTCCAGGCATCTTCCACATATACAACCTGTTATCTATGATTAAGTTATGCTCTGTGCAAAATTCTACCGGGTGGCTTCCTATTTCATTTCTTACCCCCATTCCACATTCACCTTCTACGTTTCCTTCTCTTCCATTTCCTACTATCGAATTCCAGTCATCAATGACTATTAAATTTCGTCTCCCTTCTCTATCTGAATAATTTATTTTATCTCATTTATTTCATCAATCTCTTCGTCATCTGCGGAGCTAGTTGGCATATAAACTTGTACCAATGTGGTAGGCGTGGGATTCGGGTTTATCTTGGCCACAATAATGCGTTCACTATGCTGTCTGTAGTAGCTTACCCTCACTCATATTTTTTTATTCATCATTAAACCTACTCCTGCATTACCGCTATTTGATTTTGTATTTATAACCCTGTATTCATCTGACCAGAAGTCTTGTTCCTCCTGCCACCAAACTTTACTAATTCCCACTATATCTAACTTTAACCTAACCATTTCCCTTTTTAAATTTTCTAACCTACCTGCCCGATTAATTGATCTGACATTCCACGCTCCGATCAGTAGAACGCCAGTTTTCTTTCTCCTGACAACGACGTCCTCCTGAGTAGTCCCCTGAGATCCGAATGGGTGACTATTTTACTTCCGGAATATTTTACCCAAGAGGACGCCATCATCATTTAACTACCCAAGAAAGCTGCATGCCCTTGGGAAAAATTACGACTGTAGTTTCCCCTTGCTTTCAGATGTTCGCTGTACCAGCACAGCAAGGCCGTTTTGGTTTGTGTTACAAGGCCAGATCAGTCAATCATCCAGACTGTTGCCCCTGCAACTACTGAAAAGGCTGCTGCCCCTCTTCAGGAACCACACGTTTGTCTGGCCTCTCAACAGATATCCCTCCGTTGTGGTTGCATCTACGGAACGGCTATCTGTGTTGCTGAGGCAAGCAAGCCTCCTCACCAACGGCAAGGTACATTGTTCACGAGGGAGAGAGGGGGGGGGGGGGGCGGAAGACCATATTATCATTTATCTAACGTGCATACCTAAAGAAAACAATGGTACATTTCTTTCCGAGAGGTTGTTTAAGTTCGCAAACATTTTGCAAGTGGCAGAAGCCAATGAAAAATGTACGAGGGTTATTCCAAAAGTAAGGTCCGATCGGTCGCGAAATGGAAACGACTATGAAAATCCGATAAAGCTTTGCACAGATGTGTTGGGTAGTGTCTCTAGTATAACCCCAGTTAGCATCACGTCGCTCTTCTCATTTCTGAGCTCGCAGTGAGTGCGTAAAGATGTCTAGAAAATAGTGTCTGCCGCCAAGTACGAGGGCCTGGTGAGAAATTTCGCCTGAAGCTATGCAGCCAACATTACATAACTGTCGTGCTGTTTCGTCTTCACGACAATTCTCAGCCGCATTCTGCAGGGGCAATGAAGATGCTCCTGCATCGTTTTCAAATGGAAATGTGAGATTACCCACAATACAGTCCGCAATTGTCTCCCCCTGAGTTTCATCTCTGATCACATGAACCGCTGTCTTTGAAGACAACATTTTGACACAGACAACGAGGTGTAGGCCAGCGTGGAGAATTGGCGGAAAGCACTGGCGGCTGCCTTCTATGATGAGGCTATTGAAAAGTTGGTACAACGCTATGACAAAAGTCTAAGTCATAACGGCGACTACGTAGAGAAGTAGCTGAAAGGTGTAGCTCATTGTTACAAGTAAAACATTTCTGATGTTCACTGTGGTTTCAATTTGGCAATCAATCGGAGCTTACTTTTGGAATAACCCTCGTACTAGAGACACTACCCAACACATCTGTGCAAAGCTTTATCGGATTTTCATAGTCGTTTCCATTTCGCGACCGATCGGACCTTACTTTTGGAATAACCCTCGTATAAAAGTAAAGAGATATGAGACGGATCGATATGAGAGGGATCTGACGGATCCCTCTCAAATTATAAAAAAAAAAAAATTCTCTCTAAAGGCATTCCAGTGTAATATAAGTTATATATGGTTATTTTCTTGGCTTCATAATTCCAGAATATCTGGACTAGGATTTCGAGCTACATCATTAGCATCGATTTAACATCCACTGCTGAATAAAGGTCTCCTCCAAATTTTTCCATGCATTACATACACTCATGTTGCACATTTTGATTTCTTATGACCTTTATCCATTTTGGATTAGTTAATTTTCTTGGACTTCCTCGTCTCTCGGTATACAACTACATCAAGGAATTTCCGAGTTCTACTGACTTTGGCTAAGACCATATCCACCTCCATTACAATCGTAATAACGTCATCCACTCCATGTTATTTCCACAAAAAATGGTTCAAATGGCTCTAAGCACTATGGGACTTAACATCTGAGGTCATCAGTCTCCTAGACTTAGAACAGTCGTGCAGTCATCAATGGTACACGATTGGGCCTTTGGCTCCGAAAGCCCGTATGGATGATGTTTCGTTGAATGGTTCGCTGACACTTGGTGACGGCCCAGTACGAAATCTGCAGAAATTCGGGGAAGGGTTGCACTTTTGTAACTTTGAACGATTCTCTCCAGTCGTCGTTGGTCCCGTTGTTGCATGATCTCTCTGCGGTCGCAGCGATGTCGGAAATTCGATGTTTTACCGGATTCCTGATATTCACGGTACACTCGTGAATTGGTCGTAGGGGAAAATCCCCGGTTGGTCGCTACCTAGGAGATGCTGTGTCCCATCGCTCGCGCACCGACGGTAACACCACGTTCAAACTGAGTTAAATCTTGATATCCTGCCTTTGTAGCAGCAGTAACCGATCTAACAACTGCGCCAGAACTTGTTGTCGTATATAGGCGTTACCGACCGCAGCGCCATATTGTGCCTGTTCACGTATCTCTGTATTTGAATACTCATGCCTGTATCAGTTTCTTTGGCTCTTCAGCGTATTTCGAATCGCTAAAGCAATCTGCTTAAACTGTGATTAAACATTCGCTTCATGATTTGTAATGTAACACGAACATTTTCAGTAATTTGTGAAATGAAATATAAAATTAAAAAAAAACGAAAAAGACTCAAAATCTTAAATCACGTACCACATTTGTTGATCACCTATACACTATCATCGCAGCAGATGGTGTCCTGACAGTATTTAATCTTAACCACTGTGACTCCTAAGCTTTCAGGAAGATGCATTCTTCAAGAATCTCCTATTCTGGTAATGGAAATGGAAATGAGCGTATGGCGTCATTGGCTGGGAGGTCCCAGGCGGGAAGTTCGTCCGCCAAGTGCAAGTCTTATTCAGTGCGACGCCACATTGGGCGACTTGTGCGTCGACAATGGAGATGAAATGATGATGAGGACAGAACAACACCCAGTCCCTGACGGGAGAATATCTCCCACCCCAGCCGGGAATCGAACCGAGACCCCTGTGCGTGGCTTTCCAACGCGCTGACTATTCACCTAGTGGGGCCAAATCCTACTGTGGTACACTACACCTATGATCTAAGCTAACAGTATCTGCGTCTATGCGTATCACTAAAACTGAAACATTACATAAAGGTTTTTGATCCTTAAACTGGGAACAGAAGAAGAAATATACACTGCCTCACAGACAAGTGACTAAAACTGAAGCGCTATAGAAAGTTTTAGACATTTAAACTGGCAAGACAAGAAGAAATATACAGTGCCTCACAGACAAGTCACTATAACTGAAGCACTGTAGAAAGTTTTCACACACTTAAACTGGAAACAGAAGAAGAAATATACACTGCCTCACGGACAAGTCAAGCATCCAGAAGGGAAACAGGAAAAGAAACAACACTTCACTGTTTGACAGACTATGTGATGTTATTGTAGTGATTACAAAATCAAGTCAAATTTACAAAGAAGTTGCCAGTATGTGCCCACTCGTAAGTATGTTGGTGCACCCTCTCTCGCTGATGTGAGTGCACTGATTCGGTTGGGAAGAATATCAGAAAGCCTTTGCTTCCTCTCCTTAGACGAGCTGGCTCGCAACTGTTGTAACTGGTCCTTCAGAACCTGGATACTGGTACAGGCACAGATTTGGCTTCCGAGCTGATCCCACACATTTTCTACTGGGGACAGACCTGGGGATCTTTCTGGAACACTCAGTTCATAGAGTCACAAGGCATATGTAGACAAGCATTGTACTGTTTAAAAATGGTACTAAACAGTGTCAGCCGGCCGCGGTGGTCTAGCGGTTCTGGCGCTGCAGTCCGGAACCGCGGGACTGCTACGGTCGCAGGTTCGAATCCTGCCTCGGGCATGGGTGTGTGTGATGTCCTTAGGTTAGTTAGGTTTAAGTAGTTCTGAGTTATAGGGGACTTATGACCTGAGATGTTGAGTCCCATAGTGCTCAGAGCCATTTGAACCATTTAAACAGTGTCAGAAGAGGACACAGTATGTACCTGATGTACCACTGTGCCTTCAGAGTTCCCTCATTCAATATCAGGTGTGACCAGAAATCACAGCCGATGGCTCCTGACACTATTATGCCAGGAGTAATACCAATGTGTCTCTCCAAAACATTTGAAAAATGCGACCTCTCTTCAGGTAGCACCATACTCGATGATGACGGCCATTTGGGGCAATGCAGAATCGTGATTATCGCTGAACTCCATTCATCAGCAATCAATACTGCCCAGTCACAACCCCATTCCAAAATCAGTCGTTTGTGTTGTGGGCTTAAGGGGCAGCCTACGCATCAGACGGTTATTCCGTTGTGCGGCTGCTACTAGTCTTCGACCAATGTTGCAGGATGACACAGAATGTTTCAAGGAATCCATTACTTGTTCTGGGATGGCAGGCACAGGCGTAAAGAGGTTATGATGTGCTTCGTGCACAATGCTGCGATCTTCGTTTGCAGTGATCAGACATGGTCGACCGGGCCCTTGACGACTAATATGGCTGGCCTTGCGTTTCCATGTAGCCCAGTATCAGACCACTGTCACATCCGAATGACCCACAAAATCAGACATTGTTCCATTAACCCTGCTGACCAATAGAAGTCTCACAATGCGGCCAGATTCAGAGACCCCGAGGAAAGCTGATAACGCTGTCTTACACGAGTACGCGCCATCTCCGTGTCCTTCACAGTCACTCAACATCTGACGCTGTTCACAGTCCCTTTATACGTTACCAGGCCTGGTAACAACACTGAAAACTGCAATGATACGACGTTCTCAATGAGGGAGAACCTCTTAAGCTAGCTAGCAAGACGTATCTCAGGTGACGTATCAACTCTTCGTCATCTTAGAGTTACTCCCCACGTAGATTGTATCTCATCTACGTTCGAAGTGCTGTGTCCTGTGCACTCTTCTAATATAGGATGCCTAGGAGACCTGTTTCTCGGATCGCTAGATAACACTTCAAGCAAATTGTATAATAGATTTTTATTACAGTAGGATAAATGGCAATACTCAACTTTGTGAATTTACAATGAGATGTCGCTAGCAAAGGGCGACATGAAACATAAACAGTCTCTTCAGTATATACGAGGTGCATTCAAGTTCTAAGGCCTCCGATTTTTTTCTAATTAACTACTCACCCGAAATCCATGAAACTGGCGTTACTTCTCGACGTAATCGCCCTGCAGACGTACACATTTTTCACAACGCTGACGCCATGATTCCATGGTAGCGGCGAAGGCTTCTTTAGGAGTCTGTTTTGACCACTGGAAAATCGCTGAGGCAACAGCAGCACGGCTGGTGAATGTGCGGCCACGGAGAGTGTCTTTCATTGTTGGAAAAAGCCAAAAGTCACTAGGAGCCAGGTCAGGTGAGTAGGAAGCATGAGGAATCACTTCAAAGTTGTTATCACGAAGAAACTGTTGCGTAACGTTAGCTTGATGTGCGGGTGCGTTGTCTTGGTGAAACAGCACACGCGCAGCCCACTCCCGGACGTTTTTGTTGCAGTGCAGGAAGGAATTTGTTCTTCAAAACATTCTCGTAGGATGCACCTGTTACCATAGTGCCCTTTGGAACGCAATGGGTAAGGATTACGCCCTCGCCGTCCCAGAACATGGACACCATCATTTTTTCAGCACTGGCGGTTACCCAAAATTTTTTTGGTGGCGGTGAATCTGTGTGCTTCCACTGAGCTGACTGGCGCTTTGTTTCTGGATTGAAAAATGGCATCCACGTCTCATCCATTGTCACAACCGACGAAAAGAAAGTCCCATTCGTGCTGTTGCGCGTCAACATTGCTTGGCAACATGCCACACGGGCAGGCATGTGGTCGTCCGTCAGCATTCGTGGCACCCACCTGGATGACACTTTTCGCATTTTCAGGTCGTCATGCATGATTGTGTGCGCAGAACCCACAGAAATGCCAGCTCTGGAGGCGATCTGTTCAACAGTCATTCGGCGATCCCCCAAAACAATTCTCTCCACTTTCTCGATCATGTCGTCAGACCGGCTCGTGCGAGCCCGAGGTTGTTTCGGTTTGTTGTCACACGATGATCTGCCTTCATTAAACTGTCGCACCCACGAACGCACTTTTGACACATCCATATCTCCATCACCACATGTCTCCTTCGACTGTCGATGAATTTCAATTGGTTTCACACCACGCAAATTCAGAAAACGAATGATTGCACGCTGTTCAAGTAAGGAAAACGTCGCCATTTTAAGTATTTAAAACAGTTATCATTCTCGCCGCTGGCGGTAAAATTCCATCTGCCGTACGGTGCTGCCATCTCTGGGACGTATTGACAATGAACGCGGCCTCATTTTAAAACAATGCGCATGTTTCTATCTCTTTCCAGTCCGGAGAAAAAAAATCGAAGGCCTTAGAACTTGAATGCACCTCGTACAATTCGTAAGACGAGAGAAGAAATACATTTCCTAAGTCGCTTCTGTAGCGTTTGTAGAACGACTCTTCTTCAACTGGGCCGCGACCAGGTGACGCGGCGCTTTGTCGTCTTCGTGTAAATGACGCCACTGTCTCGTTGCCGTGCTAGAGAAGGGACGGTCAGCGCACTACTGGCTGACGTCGTCTCACAGCCCTCTCCGCTCTAACGTTCTTGTCCATCTTGCCGGCGCTTGACGTTACGCAGCAACACGAACATTATTTATTTTTGTCGCGTTCTTGTACTCCTTAGCATATTTAATTAGGCATAAATTCGGTTTTCCTCCAGACCGAAGCAGAAATCCATTGCAACCGGGTTAGTTGATTTTCATGTTACTATACCGACCCAGCGATATCGTTTCACTGCAGTGTTCTTCACGAGCTGTCAGTTCTGATAATCGTAATATTTTTGTTTTCTGTTAACACGTAATTACTGGATCGTTTATTTTTTCTTAGGCATTATCTATTCAAAGTTAACTGTTCTTCCCAGATAGGAGAGCTAATGGGCCCAAATTGATCATCCAGAACATTATGACCATCGACGTACTATCGATATACACCCGTCCAGACGATAGCAACGTCAACTGACGAGGAATGACTGCTAGTCGGTCACACGCACGGGGCATGTAATATGAGTGAGCGTGCTGTCCGTATGTAGAATGGGGAAGGCGCGATCTATTTGAGTTTGACCGAGCGCAGATTGTGATGGTTCAGAGGCTCGGCACGAGCATATCAGAAACGTTGTTTTGTGGTCAGTGTCGTCAACACGTGACGAAACCGAGTTGAAACCACGTCCAGTGTCGTGGCGTTGGGCAGACGTAAAATAGAACAGACGGCGAACTGTGGAGAAACTAATATCAGACTTTAATACTGGGCAGAGTACAAATATGTCAGACCACACAGTGAACCGAACACTCCTAACGATGGGCCTCTCCACGCGACGTTAACGCCACGACTTCGGCGATTGTGACTGGCATGGACCCTCGACCATCAGCACTGGACGTTGGTGCAGTAACAAATCGTTGCATGGTCTGATGAATCTCGATACCTTCTTCATCATACCGATGGGATGACACGAATGCATCGTCTTCCAGTGCTTCATTGCTTCCGTGCCACGACTCGTCGCTGTTATCGGTACCAAAGGTGGACGTACCGACTATTAGGTGGATAGTGATAATGTTCTGGCTGATCAGTGTATAACCTCATATAATCTAATACGTTTGCACGTTTTAGTTATAACTACCATAATTAGTTTTCGCCAGAGATCATTCTCACTTCCGCGAAGCTGAACTGCATAATTTCTGGTACAAAATATCGTTGTTTCAAATAAAATGCAAACTGTAATGAAATTCCGCTAATCACTTCACTGAACGGTTAAGAGTGCTCTAATTAACGAATATTTTGATATTAATGATTAGACTTTTGCACTGTCGCAGAGCAAATTAACAATGTGCAATTGCTAAATTTCGGCAAATTTTAGAATTCAGAGATATTCTTTTGGTCTTCGTTAGTGTCAATGTGAACTTCGTATTTATTTTAATTATGAACTTTTATAAATGGGAAGATATTTTTAGTCACTACCAATTCTCCACAAAATACTATTCACCAAAATTCAGAACGCTGATATCTTCCAATTAATTTCAACAGCTTCACACAAGTTTTTATTTACGCACAGTACGTACAGACTCGTGTAACTCGATAACAAGGTCAGAATACAGGTCTTGATATTTCAAGATCGCAAGATCGACTGACACTTTTTTTCAGTACACTTTAGGTCTTTCATTCTTTTATGTTGCTACAAAAAAAAAAAAGGCGTAGCGAGGACATGGAACTCTCGGGATGTTCTCCACCCCTATGGCCGCCGACCAATAGCGAAAAATGTCCAGTGGCACTTATGCTTTCTCGGACGTGAAGAATTGCCGACCCTGAAACAAATAAAATAACATCCTTGTATGGGGTTACATGTGAATAATCCAAAATACATAACATATACATTGTAAGTCATACTGACATAAAAATGTAAATTCGATTTTCCATGCATCCTTGCCGCCGGAAAGAGCCGTAGTCGTACTACTGAGTACTTTGTGTCACTACATAACGAGAAATACTGGTCCTACCTGTCTCAGAGAATTGCAACTTTAATCATTTCCGTACACAGCGATGTTGTGTGTACGTGTAAGAAGTTACATTGATATGCGACCACGTCTTGTAGTAGGTGCTTCAATTTTTTTGTCTGGCAGTGTATGTTAATGAAACATAGCTGACTACCTTTTTTTGATGTTGACGTCGCATTTTTTGCTTCCAGTGTACATAAACTTCAGCAATGCATGCAAGGCCTAAACAGAATAGGTTTAAAGAGGGCCTGATAATCAGTACGCTGCAACAAAACCGGAACATTATATTAAAAACACATTGACAAAAAAAATGCAGAAATTAAGATTTCAGTCACAATACTAGCTGGAGTGTTATTTTTCCTTTTTATGTCAGTTAACGACAACGACTGAATGAGCAGGAAAAGAAGAGTAAAAAGTAATCAGGGCTGGTTCTGTTAGACTAAACAGAGTTTTTAAGACCAAGCTTTAGCAGCGAGTTAAATACGACTACTTTTTATCAGAGTCAATTTTTTATGCACGTTTGCTTTAATTTAACCTCATTGTCTTTTATAGGCTTCAAATAATACCAGGTATTTTTCATTACATAGCGAACACGAGCATTTTATTCGTCAGACGTCGTGAAGTGGTTACTTGGCCAACGTTGTTCATACCCTGGAATAAACATTTTTAAATTGAGTTAGAGACCCCAAGGGGATGCTCTGGTGCCAGCTCGGAAAGCGTCTTCTTGTTCTCTGTATAATCATTCCTTTCCTTGCGGTGTGTGATAGTTGTTCATTTACCTTTGAAGAAAGATACCTTTCTACTAAGGTGTGTTTCAAGATTTTATTTTCTTAAGTGCTACTACTTTCGAGCGCTGCTCATTCTTCAGTGCATCTAAAAATGTAACACATTATAATTAAATGAAATTCAAAATGTAAAAGCCTATACAGCTGCACTGACAGTAGTGTTTTCTCAGATACAGTAATTACCTACAACACTTGTGGATGAATCATCCTCGTCATACAGATATAACTTATCGTGCACTGACGCGCATAGAACGTGCAATATCCATTCACAGACTGCAAGGGTATGTTAAGCATGTTGCGAGGTCACAGAATACAGAGCAGTCGTTCTCGTAATTCTGAAACCGAGCTGTTTATCTGACATCCAAAAGGTCAAGGATAGAAGCATTTCCTAAAGGCTAACTCTGTAAATTCGTCGCGTTCCGTCGTGGTTAAAGTACACCGTGCGTGGCAAAACGGCTCTATCCAAAATGGCCCCGTATGGCAACTGTGGCGCATCGCCGGCAATAGATGACAGGGGTGAGCGATGGCTGCAGAGATGTCAGGGGCGATTAGACATGGAACTGTTGAGCAGCTAACCGCCCATATGAACCAAGGAGCTACCAGCAGTGTTTCCTCAACGACCGTTCAGCGAACTTTGCTGCGTATGAGTGTCTGCAGCAGGAGCCTGGTTCACGCACCGATGCTGACTGCTGTTCATCGGCAATGAGAGCTGCAGCTTGCAAGCCAGTACCACCACTGGCCGTCCACTGAGTGGCGAAAGGTGGCCTTTTCAGATGAACTACACTTCATTCTGCATCTGACGGATGGCCGTTGGCGTGTATGGCGTGAAACGTCTCAAAGGCAACACCCTGCAACGAGGATGGAATGATATGGCCTGGGGAATGCTTCCGTGGCATTCCCCGAGTGATCTGGAGGGCACAATGGATCAACGGAAGTGTATATCTTCGGGGACCATTTTCACTCCAACGTGTAATTTGTTTTTCCTAAACACTGTAGTGTTTACCAGCAGAATAATGCAACGTTCCGCACAACTCGCAGTGGACGTGCGTGGTTCGAAGAGCACCGGGATGAGTTTACCAAAATCCTCTGGCCACCAACCTCTCTGGATTAAAATCCAGTCGACAATCTGTGGAATCACCTTGATGGATCTATTAGCGCTATGGATCCTCAACCGACAAATCCACCGCAGCCCTCTGCATCTTCTTGGACATCGGAGGGGCTTTAAGCAACACGACCTTCGAATCCATGGTTAAGGCAGCAGAGATGTATGGTTTGGAGACCACGATTTACAAGTGGATTAGAGCCATCCTTAGAGGTAAAAAGGTAGAAGCCACCATGCTGCAAGAAAAAATAGTAATCCACACAACCAGAGGCTGTCTACAAGGAGGGGTCCTGTCCCTTATACTGTGGAAACTTGTGGTGAATGAACTAATTGTAGAATTAAACTCTAGACAGTACTTTTGCCAGGAATACGCAGACGATTTTGTCAATCTAATATTTGGCAAATTTTCAAGTACCGTCAGAGCTATGGCACGAGAATCGTGCAAAATTTGTGCAGGAAACATGATCCAAGGATCAGTCCTATGAAGACTGTTGTAGTACCATTTACGAGGAAGCAGATTCAACACACATACTGGAATCTCAAGCTTCTCGGTGAAACTGTACCAGTGAAGGGGATAGTGGAATATCTAGGGGTAACACTAGATGAGAAACTATCAGGGACGCCTCACATAAGGAGCACCTGTTCCAAAGTATAGGTACTCTAATGAGTACCAGGAGAGCTTGTGGTAAAAACTGCGGCTTAAGTCCCAAGAGTATGTAATGGATATACAACACAGTAGTAAGACCTACGATCACTTATGGGGCTACAGTGTAGTGGGAAAAGACAGAATAGCAGGTAGCTGCCAAGGAGCCTGCTAAGGTGCGGAGACTGGCATGCTTAGCCATTACAGGCGGAATTATCAGCACATCCACTGCTGGGATCGGAACAATGCTGGACAAGCCCCCATTACACCTGTGGCTGTGGGTAAAGATGGAGGCAGCAGCTGGAGCTCATAGGTTAAAGACTGGCAAAAACTGGAACTGACTGGGGTATCCAGGATCTCACACTAAAATACCGAGCGAGGTAGACATAGGTATGGTAGGCGAAATGCTGGCCGACTGTATAACAACTCCCAGCTGCTTGAAGAAACCTTTCAATGTAGTAATTGTAAGTAGAGAACTCTGGGAGAACAAATTTCGACTCGGTAGTGGAGACATAGTCTGGTTCACTGACGGTTCGAAAACAGAGCAAGGTGTTGGGGCCGGGGTATACGGAGTGCAGCCAAGGCTGGAGAGTGCAGTCTCTATAGGGAAGATGGCCACTGTGTTTCAAGCAGAAATATCTGCTATCAGGGTGAGCGTGGAGGAGAATTTTCGGAGGTGCTACAGAGGTCGTAGCATTTTCATTTATTCAGATAGCCAAGCAGCCTTGCAGGCGCTGGCAACCTCTGCAACAAGATCAAAGATCGTGGCAGAATGTCACAAAGACCTTCTGCAGCTAGGGGAAAGCAACAGGGTAAACCTATTGTGGGTGCCTGGTCACTCAGGGATTAGTGGGAATGAGCAAGCCGATAGGTTGGCCAGGATAGGGGCGATGACACCATTTATTGGACACGGATCTATCCTGAAAATCACCAAGGCGATGATCAAAATAAAACTACGAGGCTTAACAACTGTGCGTCTGTTCCTGGTGGTTCGAGCCCTCCCTCGGGCATGGGTGTGTTTGTCCTTAGGCTAATTTAGGCTAAGTAGTGTGTAAGCTTAGGGACTGATGACCTTAGTAGTTAAGTCCCATAAGATTTCACACACATTTGAACATTTTTTTCTGAACAAGGTGACAACACGTAGAATATTGAGCTAAGGTCCAAAAGAAAAAACATTACAAGGTACTGATGCTGAAGCCATGTCCTAAGCGAAGTCTCTCAGTCCTGGGCTTGACCAGGACAGAAATGAAATTCATGGTTGGACTATTTTCAGGCCATGGGAATTTCAGAAAACACCTCCAAATATGGGATATGTGGTGTGGGCGAGGAAACCGCATAACGTTTGATCTTGAAATGCGAGGCATTAGAGATTAAGAGACACAGGATATTCGGATCAACCACACCTGAAGAAATTGTGTCTAGCAAAGCACTGGTAAAGGATCTCCTTGCACTGTTCAACGGTATTGGTTGGCTTTACTAGAGAAACAGGGAACGATACCGCACAATAAACTCTGTTTTGGTGCGGGCAGCAGCGGGCTTGACCAATGTTGTTTTTGCTTCCCTGATAAAATCAAATCAAACCCACCGCAGCTGTCCACGAAACTGTAGTCGGTATGGGTCCACAACCTTGTCGGTATCTTACAGCACCACATTGACTCTCTTCGTGCAGTCTCGCAGCAGTCCGCACTGCAAAAGGTGGTTATTCAGACTTTTGACAGGTGGTCACATTACAGTGACTGGACTGTGTAAAATGCATGGAGTGATGGTACTTGTGAGAAGTATATCAGTGATACACTCTTAAAAAGCTTCACATAACCAGAAGTGACTGAAAGATATACTTCATAATACATAGCCACAAAGCCCACGTACACACAACTTTGTGTCCGGAAACACTGCCGTATAATGAGCATCGAATTTTCTGATGGTTATTTTTTCGGTCCAAATACATACTTAGCATCTGTAACTAGCTGCTTAGATTTCTAATGTATGAACAACATTCTGCAGACGTTTCCTACCTTGGAAACAACTCCAGTGATACTAGATGCCATTACAGATTCGCTACAACATTTGAACAGCTGCAGCCACATCCGGTATCTTTGCCTTCTCTTCCCCCCCCCCTTCCCCCTCCCCAGCCCCCTCCTCTCTTGGCAATGAAACATGATATAAATTTTTTGAGGCTATTAAGGAAATAGAAAGCGTGGCTCTCATCCGTAACGCAATGACGTGACTGAATGATGTGCGAGCGTTATCTAGCGGCGGCGCGGTTTTAATTACGGTCGACCATTTGCGGCGGTCTCACGCACGCTTTCACCCGCGGAGCTGTTAATTTGCAAACGTGCTCTCCATATTTTATCAGCGCCGAGTTCATCAGCCGGAATGCGAATGCAGCGCCAATAGCGGCGGGCCGCAGCCGTCGCCCTCACTGCGGGGAACACATTCGCCCGGCAGCCTGCGGAATTTATCGGCCGGCGGTTGAAGCGGATCGATGTTACGCACGTAAAAAGGAATGCGGTTAACACTGGGGCAACAGAGCTACTGCCTGCTGTTGCGTAGTCTTGCTGCAAAGGGTGCCGTACACCTGTAAACTGTTAACACTGAAACATTTTTACTATGTGCATTTTGTCCTCCAATATGTCTCTTGGGTGTACGTACATTCTCATTGCATCCAGGTATTCCATTACAAAATAAAACATCATTACAAAATAAAATATCTACGGCAGTGAACAAAGCGCTATAAACAAATAATTTAGGCTATCTCTAGGACTTGATCAGCAACTGTCTCTGTCTCTCAGATCCAGATATTTACGCCTTCTATCAAATATAGTCCTAGGTAATATCTCTGTTTTATTTTGTGCCTCAAACGCTGCAAGGTTTTCATCCTTAGGTATTATCATGTAAAGATATTCTCATCTACGATGTGTAGAACAGAGATTTAATTTACTCTGTTGGTGTTCAGTATTGTCCCTCACTTTACGAAAACGGAGAAGATTCCAAAGAAAATCCACATTTAGTAGTTGAAAGAAACAGTCGCTATTGTAACGAAAGCCGCTGTTCATCGTTATCCGCCATTACATAAGGGGTAATAACTGTTGTTTGATATGCCGTAAATACTTGAAGCCGGCCGCGGTGTCCGAGCGGTTCTAGGCGCTTCAGTCCGGAACCGCACGAGTGCTACGGTCGCAGGTTCGAATCCTGCCTCCGGCATGGATGTGTGTGATGTCCTTAGGTTAGTTAGGTTTAAGTAGTTCTAAATTCTAGGGGACTGATGACCTCAGACGTTAAACCCCATAGTGCTCAGAGCCATTTGAACCAAATACTTGAAATGATTTTACGTATCACTTACGAGGAGAGCATGCCTGAAGTATAATCAGATGTTACGCTCGAAGCAAAGAATAAATACGAGTAACAAAAGGTACATAAGTTTCTAGTTCTATGCCTTATGTTTTTTACTAATCAGATAGATTTTTCTGTTCCTTGAATATTACCTTCAGGCGTTGCCTCACCCACAAATAAAAGGCGACACGGTCGATTATTATTATTAAAATATTTATTGTGGTATTCTAGGCAAGTGTATAAACACTCCAGTTCAGTATAGGTACAATATAAAAAATACTATCAAAAGAGGGGAGGAAGCTATACCTACGCTGCCTTTCTCCCATCACAATACCCCGCCTGCCCTCCTTTTTCCTTCCTTGTGGCGACACGAGGGAGATGAACAGTGGAAGCGATGGAACCGCGAAACGGACTAAGCTTCTGGGAGGCGTTGCTGTGTTCTGAAGTTATTTCACAATCAGTGGCAATAAATATCATTTGTTTCTTGCATAAATAATTTGGACTCCTTTGCCTGCTTGCAACACGAGTTCCTGTCTTGTACATTTGATAGTGGTTTACTGTTTACTGTGATTTTAAGGAATAACGTGTCTTATCCCTTCCGCATCTACTCAACACAGAAAGGTCATCTCTATAAGAGAATACCCAATAATATGTTATTATTGATGTCTGTCTGTAAAATTAAATATAGGATTCTACAGAAACCACTGGAAGAACAAATCGCTGTTTTACAGCTAGAGATCTCCAGTAGTCATTTATCAAGGGTCTAACCAGTGCTGACAGCTTGGGTTGTGCAAAAAGGGGAACGTAATGGCGACACAGGCTCTTCTCACATGGAGACTACTCACGCGGCAGCAGCGGCGGCGCCAGTCGAAAAGGGCTAAAAGCGACTGAGTCACTCACTTCTCAACAGCGGGTCGTTGGTGATTTTCGGCTTCGCCCATCAAAACTGAAGGTTCAGAGGGTTTTCAACTACTTAGCTGAGGATAACAGTTCGAGCGAGGGTTAACCCATGGAAGCACCCCTGACTGTTGTCTTGCATAAGCCAAGAGTTTCTCGCACTCAGATTGTCGTAGCAGCATTCCCGTACATATTTGCGACATAAATGTTGAAGTAAATGAATGTACCATCGATATCGCACTTAATGGGATAAAAGTTGAAGTGAGGGACATTATAGGGAGGTGGCAAGCTGCTCTGGCAATTTATAATTATTGCGTTTAATTGACAATTAAAGTCCGGTACTCAATGATAAGTCATTTCGCTGTAAGTCCTCAGTTCACTCCTGCAGTTAGCAATATCCCAGTTACTGGTACTTTGCCGGCTGTTGTGGCCGAGCGGTTCTAGGCGCTGCTGCTACGGTCGCAGGCTCGAATCCTGCCTCGGGCATGGATGTGTGTGACGTCCTTAGTCCTTAGGTTAGTTAGGTTTAAGTAGTTCTAAGTCTAGGGGGCTGATGACCTCAGATGTTAAGTCCATAGTGCTCAGAGCCATTTGATCCATTTGAACTGGTACTTTACTTTATGTCTTTTTAAAGAGGAGAAGACAGTTGCAGGCTCTAGCACCTGGTATAGAAACAAATTATTACATTCTACCTCAAATTCCATTATTGTTGGACTTAATCGCCCTTTGTTTTCTACGTTCTCTGTCAGCAACAATTTTCGCAGAACGAATTATGGAACTGTGTGAGGGCACAGTGTCCTCACAAGGTAATATATTTGCCGTATGAGTCTGCCTCCGTAGCGTAGCGGTAGCGTTACCGCCTACCACGCAGGGGGCCCTGCTTCGATTCCCGGCACGGAACTGGGTGTTGTGTGTCCTTCATCATCAATGACTCGCAAGTCGCTGAAGTGGCGTCACCTACAAAGGACTTGAAATACGGCGGCCAAACTCCCCCGAATGGCGTCTCCCGGCCAACAATGCCATACGATCATTTCCGTTTTCCATTTTTGCCGTATGTTAATTACATAGTTATCGATGAAGTTCTACGTTAAGCATTTTGTACCCGTGGATACTAGTGTGTTAATCTTTGCTTATTGACAAAAGACCATTATTGTTGTGGTGCGAGTTAGCTGCACTTAGGTTCTCGGCCATGAGGGAGTGAGCTGAGCTTGGACAGTGCATTCGTCGACACTGCTCGGTAGCCGTTTTAATGCTTTTACACCATGTCCATGCCGCGATCAGTCGAGCTTATGTTTCATTGTGGAAACGATCAGTAGCAAATTCAGACTGAAAATCTGAATTTTATCAAAATTTGAATAAATTTTAATTCGTGACCTCTTAACAATCGATTTTCTCACTCGAAACAGTCATCATAGAATCCCTGGGGAATTATTTAATGAGATTAGCTATACTGAAAGTTTGTTGGAAAAGTAAGGAAGCACTGCGACCTAATATAGCGAGCCTGGAAAAATTCCGACAGGGTCGTGATAACTGAGATCTGCCGATGTATACAAATTACTAAATTCTTATGTTACATTTCTTGGTCATACATTTTTCCAAGATATTAGTGTCATAGTCAGTGTTTGCTCCCCCTTCACCATGGGAGGACCATGTACGTAACGAGAAGGACAATGAAACAAACCTTGACAATTTATACGACCAACAGTAAGAGTTCCACTAAGACTCGTATTGATGATTTGAATAAAATAATAACGACTGGTGACTCAAATAATGTGCCAAAGATATTTTGGCAAAAAATTTAGCATTAGTGGAATTTTGCATAGACAGGAGGAGCTCAAATCCATAAGAAGTATGCTAGCGGCAAGACACAATCAATGCCTTCTCTACGCAATAGCAATGGAGATACTATCGAAGACAGTGCTGCCAAAGCAGAGATACTAAACACAGCCTTCCGAAATTCCTTCAACAAAGAAGAAAAAACTAAATAGTCCAGAATTCGAATCAAGAGAGCTGCCAACATGAGTAACAAGAAGTAGATAACCTCGGAGTAGTGAAGCAGCTTAAATCAAATAATAAAATCAAATCTTCTGTTCCAGACTGTATACCAATTAGCTTCCTTTCAGAGCAAGCTGATGCAATAACTCAATACTTAACAATCATATACAACAGTTCGCCAGACGAATGATTCGTACCCAAAGACTGGAGAGTTGCACAGGTCACACCAATATTGAAGAAAGGTAGTAGGGAGGAATCCACTAAATTACAGGCCCATATCGTTAACGTCGATACGCAGCAGGATTTTGGAACATGTATTGTGCTCAAACATTATGAATTACCTCGAAGAAAACAGTCTATTGACACACAGTCAACACGGATTTAGAAAACACCGTTCCTGTGAAAAACAACTAGCTCTTTACGCGCACGAAGTATTGAGTGCTATTGACAAGGGATTTCAAATGGATTTCACATTTCTGGATTTCCGGAAGGCTTTTGACACTGTACCACATAAGCGGCTTGTAGTGAAATTGAGTGCGTATGGAACATCGTCTGTACTGGATTCGTGATTTCCTGTTAGCAGGTCACAGTCCGTAGTAACTGACGGAAAGTCATCGAGCAAAACAGAAGTGATTTCTGGCGTTCCCCAAGATAATGTTATATACAAAACAATTTAGAAGACAATCAGAGCAGCCATCTTAGCTTGTTTGCAGATGACGCCGTCGTTTATTGACTAGTAAAGTCATCAGAAGATCAAAACAAATTGCAATACGACTTCTGTGTGGTGCGAAAATTAGCAATTGACCCTAAATAACGAAAAGTGTGAATTCATCCATGTGAGTGCTTAAAGAAATCCGTTGAACTTCGCTTACATGATAAATCAGCCAAATCTAAAGGCCGTAATTCAACTAAATACCTAGTAATTACAATTACGAACAACTTAAATTGGAAGGAACACACAGAAAATGTTGTGGGGAAGGCAAACCAAAGACTGCGTTTTATTGGCAGGACACTTAGAAAATGTTGCAGATCTAATAAAGAGATTTCCCGCACTACGCTTGTCCGTCCTCTTCTACAGTACTTCTGTGCGGTGTGGGATCCTTATCAGATAGGACTGACGGAGTAAATCGAAAAAGTTCAAAGAAGGGCAGCACTTTTTGAATCATCGCGAAATAGGGAAGAGAATGTCACTGAAATGATACAAAACTTGGGATGGACATCACTAAAAGAAAAGGGGTTTTTCGTCACGAAGGAACCTTCTCACGAAATTCCAATCACCAACTTTCTCCTGCGAATGCGAAAATATTTTGTTGACGCCGACCTACATAGGGAGAAATGATCACCATGATAAAATAAGGTAAATCAGAGCTCGCACGGAAAGATATAGGTGTTCATTCTTTCCGCGCGCTGTACGAGAAGGTGCCTCTGCCAGGCACTTGAATGTGATTTGCAGGGTATCCATGTAGATGTGGATGTAGATGTGGTTAACATCCATCGTAGTTATGACGGCTTCGTTTCACAAAACCGAGGGGTGGTAAGACTCTGGACTCGTATTCAGAAAGATGGCGATTCAAATCCATTTCCAATAATACAATTGTGGGATTTTCCTAGCGGCTTAAGGATTAAGGCAAATGCGAGCTGGATTATTTGAACAGGACGCAGCCTATTTCCCTTTTCCAATCCGAGATAGTACTCCACCTCTAACGACCTCGTTGTCGACCGCACGTTAAACCCAAATTTTCCGCCAGAAAGTAAACATTTTTACATAACTGCTCCAAAATTTTCAGCTCCTTCCTCCCCCCCCCCCTCTTTCTTCCCCAAGCAAAAAACAAAAGCAATTTCTGGGCCAGTCCTCTCTCAAATTATCCTTTCCCAACCGTACTCGTTTGTTAAGCACATAGCAGTACATTCCTTATCAGCTTCACCGAATCACCGTCGTCGGGTTTAAAGACAGCTGTGGCTTCCAGCATTTTTAATACAATAATTATTAATCATATATGTAATAACATTAAAAATATATTTATTTATTTCAGCTTCTTTTAACCCGTGGAGGACTGAGAACGGAAAGTTGTGTACTTTCATTGTCAATTTAACAATAAACCTCTTCCGCGATATACTGGTTACTTTATATGTAAATTGAAGGTGGAAGAGGGGGGGGGGGAGGGCGGAGGAGAGGAAAGGGAAGGGATTGCTGGTGCCAGCTGCATCGGCACATTAGGCGGAATCGGCAGCAACGAGTGAAAATGTGTGCTGGAGTGGCTGCTGTCTGGTGGTAAGACACTGGACTTGTGTTCGGAGGGCAGCAGCTCGTAGGTTCGCTAGTAACCCCGATTTAGGTTCCCGATTATTTCCTTAAATCGCTTAAAATTAATGCTGCGTTGAGTCCCTTTTAAGGAAACAGCCGATTTCGTTCCAAAAACCCCCCAACCCGAACTTGGGCTTCAGCTCTAATGACACCACTATCGACGGAACTTTCTTCCCTAATATTCCTCTTTTCTTTTGAGGCGGCATGGCAGACAGCAATTTCTAGCGACTGTCGTCAATTTTTACTTGTGTAGAAGTCCTAGGTTCTGTTCTCGATCCCTACCTTAAGTTTTTCTGCATTGGAAGGTCTAGAACACAGTCCGCTCAGTTTAATGAGATCAAATGAGAAATAACTTCACTAAACAAGCAGTTACAAAGAGACGCAAGTCAGCTAGGTGGTGTCAACCCGAATGATCGCATCAGATGATACACGACATTCATTTATTGTTTAGCTAAAAAACGCATATCGATAAGAGAAAATATTCACATTTAACACTGCTCTATGAGCTAAAGATGAGAGACAGGTATAGGGCTCATCTCGTGTAATGAACAAGTTTGTGATACAGGAGATGTGAAAGCAACTAGAAACAAAATAAAAGTTCTGAAGGTTAGATACATATCTGTGGGAGGAAAGGTCAGTACATCTAGAGCTGTGCCGCACACCACGTCACAAGAACAAGAGCGGAATCATCACGGGAAGGACAACAATTGTCGAGCTGAGAACACTTCCTGCATTTTTTTAAAAATCCCTGCTGTTGCTGGAAAGTAAATGGCAAATGTGGCAAAAAGGAAAAAGAGTATAGGTCTTGGAGATGTCGTCGGTGAATGCTGAAGATACCGTGGATTGCACTTGTTCCCTCTCCGGAAGCCTACTTGAAGGCAGTACAGAGGGGCCTAGACTGCATGAAAAATATCAAAGATAGGAAAGGGTATAAGGGAGTAAAGCGGCTATCTTTTGAGATAAACACATTGTAAACCCAGTTATCGGCTTGAAGAGAAGGAGGAGAACGAGAAGCGAGAAGAAGAAGATAGGATTTAAGGAATATAGGAATGAAACTACCAGGTGAAATTACATATTTTTGATTTCAGTATCAGTCCAATATCTAGAACAACATTAACAAGAATAAACAGTTTTTAACGCTAGTGTTTGTTGCCAAATAATCAGATTCAACCTCAGGTAACAGAAAAATCACTAGCCGAATCGGGCGCTGCGTGTATATTTCTTCTGTTTCACCTGTCATTGCCAGATAGATATTCAATATTTTTATGATCATTAGCAATAAATACCGTAACTGACTTCCTTAATTAGATAAACGAATTTAACTCCCCGTCGATCACGAGGTTATTAAAGAGGATAATACATAGTTTGCACTATCGATGCTTCGAGTTTGTTTTCTGAATATGTGTTCATGCATGCTATCAAAAATGTTTTAACTACTTCAGGTTAATACAGACATACGCTTTTTGTTCTGATATTCCATTCCATTAGTAATCATTGCAAGCATCCATTGTCAGCCAATCGGATAAATATGTGTCAAGTCAACAGAGGTCTGCAGCATTCAGTCAATCATAATTCTACGCCTATACGCTGCTCAAATGGCAGACGGAATATAGAATATTTCATTTCAACACATATTAGGCATCTTTCTGCTGCTCTAATGGTTGAAACATAGGACGAATAAGTGTCCACTTATGGTATAGACTATTACACTGAAACAGTGCTATTCAGCATATACTATAATCGCTCTTTCGCTTTAGCAAGCTATTAATATTTAATGTAGTGTATATAAAAGCAAGAAAGGGTTATAATGATGAGATGAATGACGAAAATCGGTGAAGCCCTTATTTATTGTAGACCTTTCTTCAACGCTATGATGCGTGACCATGCAAAGATGATTAATTAATTTTGTGCATGAGAATTAACTTTACTATAAAAGTACTCTTATAAATCGGCATCGAATTTCATTCTTGTGTATTTAAATGAAGGTAGGTTCGTTTTCTGGAATGTGCTGTGAGCACTTAAGGCTGCGACGATGACAGCTGATCCATTGTATCATCATATTAAGACAGCCAACAGCGAACAATTGCTGAAAAACATTAAAAATTATTAAATGAGGACAAGAAGTTAATTAAGTAATACAAATGAAAAAAGTAAATATTCATACTCGTATTATTCCAGTTCAGCTTATCTAAATTAACATCGTAAGATACAAAATTTTATTACATCCGTTCACTGAGGCGGTTACGGCAGATGAGAGTGAGTACAAGACACCAATGAGAGACTAGCATTTTTGTAAAATAAAATCATATCTTAAATAAGTCACAAAATATTTCTGAGATTGCAGAGCTCTGGTGCTAATTGTGGGGTTACAACAAGTCACGAAAAACGGAGAAACACGACCTAGATTTAGGATTACGGCACCATTGCTCAAGTAAAATAAAAAAAGGAAAGTTGTCTTTAGACTGCTTATATTTTAATAGGAGTATGCAGTCTCCAAAGAATTTCAACAGTACCCTAATGTGTATAAGGGAAAGGACTACTCATGTTATCCGATAATATTTAATAACATTTAGTAACATAATAACAAGTACATAGAAATGTTACTCTGTACCCTCAGCATTCAATGAAGGAGTTTGACAGATACTTGACCTAACAGGACATAGCCTAATCATGATTTTCAGTTCTAAGACTGGTTTGACGTAGCTCTTCCTGCTACTCTATGTTGTGCAAGCCTCTTCATCTCTGTATAAGTACTGCAACTACATCCATTTGAAACTGCATATTATCGTCATGCCTTGGTCTCCCTCTACAATTTTTACTCCCGTTTCACCCATTCCAGACCGACTATTTTTTAATGCCTTATCAATCAGTATGCCTTTTAGTCAAGTTGTGCCATTAATTTCCTTTTGCTCAATTCACTTCAATCATTCTTAGTTAGATATCCGACATATCAATCCAGTTTACAGTGGTCTTCATAAAACTTTCTATTTTCTTCTTGTCTGCGTTGTTTATCATCCACGTTTCGTTTCCATAAAAGACTGAGATTCAGTCAGATACGTCTCTCTTCAGCAAATATTTTCGATTCTTCTGTATATTACGCTTGTCAGCACCTTGCATGCATCAAATGTTAAGGTGACAGAGGCATAGTTTTTGCACCTATCTGCCTTTGCTATCTTTGGAACTGTGGGGAAGATATTCTTTTGGAAGTCTGATGGTATTCGCCAGTATCATAGATTCTATACATCTGCCTGAACAGTCATTTGGTTGACGTTTCTCCCAACGATTCAAACTCCGATGGAATGCCATCTACCTCTTCTGCTTTGTTGGATCTTCAGCCTCCTGATCTCATTTACATTCTCACTGCAATACTGGATCCCCTATGTCTTCCTTGTAAACACCAGTTTCTGCTTCTGTAAAGTCATCGGACAAGTCCACGCCCTAACAGAGACATTCCATATATGTGTCCCATCTTTCTTTTGCGTTTAACAGTGGAATCCCCATCGGACTCTGAATGTTACCACCTCCGCTTTTAATTTCATCGATGGCTGTTTTGACTTTTCCATATCCTATGTCTGTCCTTCCGACGTTCATTTCTTTTCGATTTCTTCACATTTTTCCTGCAGCCATTTCGCCGTGGCTGCTCTGCACTTTCTGTTTATTTCAGTCCTGAGTGATATTTCTCAGGACATTTTTGTATTTACTTCTTTGGTTGATCGACTGAAGTATTTCTTCTGTTACCCAATGTTTCTACCTAGTTACTTTACTTCGACTCATGTCTGACTGTCAACATCTGTGACAGCTCTTTTTATAGATGTCCACTCCTCTTCCACTGAACCTCCAACTGTGATATTCCTTATCGCAGTATCAGCGTACTTAGCGATCTTCTAATGCGTCCCTCCAGTCCTCAGTACTTCTCTGTCCCACTTCTTCGCGCAATTATTCTTCGTGACTAGTCTAAAATCAAATGGCTCTGAGAACTGTGGGACTTAACATCTGAGGTCATCAGTCCCCAAGAACTTAGAACTACTTAAACCTAACTTACCTAAGGACATCACACACACTCATGCCCGAGGCAGGATTCGAACCTGCGACCGTAGCGGTCGCACGGTTCCAGACTGAGGCGCCTAGAACCGCTCGACCACCACGGCCGGCCGTGACTAGTCTCTTAGGCTTCAGTCTACTCTTCATCATTGCTCAGTTGTGGTCATATCTGCTGCTGGGTAAGCTTTACAACCCAATATCTGATTTCGGAATCTCTGTTTCAATATAATGTAATCCAACTGGAATCTTCCTATGTCTCCAGATCTTTTCCAAGTATACCACTTCCTCTTCTGACTCCTGAACAAAGTATTCGCTGTTCTCATCTGAAATTTATTACAGAACTCAGTCTTTCCCCCTCTCATTCCTACTAATTAGACTATATTCTCCCCTAAACCTTTCTTCCATTCCTTCCTCTACAACCACTCTCCAATCCCCCACGGTTATTAGATTTTCATCTGCCTTTACACACCTAAGTACTCTTTCAATATCCTCCTACATTGTCTCTACCTGTTCATCTTCTGCTTGTGACGTCGGTACATATACCTGAACTATCGTTGTTGGCATTGGTTTCCTGTAGAATCTAATGTTTAAAATAGTTCACTTTCTATCCTACTTTTCTATCCATGACGAATCCCAATCCCGCTATAAAATTTTCTGCTGCCGTTGACATTATATTCCTTTTCTGCTGGAGCAGCAGCATATACGAGGTCAAAACATAAGATTTTTATGTAAATTTATTTCCAATTAGCCGCAAAATATTTTATTTAGCTTGCATTGGTCGTATTTCTTCACTACGAGCTTGTTTCAGCTAGTATGTCATTGTCAAGTTTACCTATTGATGTTAGAATTAACATAGCTTACTTATGAATGTCTATGTATGTTTCGTACGAAGTTGTTTTACAAGTCTACCTACGTCAAGATGGAGTGACGTTCATAATGCAACTTGGAGCAGGTATTTGGCTGGTGACAAGTGTAAGAATCACGTCAATTTGTCTGTATACTATTTTGACTGATAAAATGACAGTTTTTGCTCCTATGATGTTTTATCGTTACAGAGTAAATAGTATCTCTGAAGTTCAGAGATGGTGGTTGTGAATCATAGATACTAGAATTTTGTAATTAACTGTTGTGTAAGGTAGTCTGTTATTTTTGTGTAGCATGCGGTTTATTATTCATTTTCTTCTTCCAAAATTTCAATAAAGATTTCTAAATAATTTTTGTGTTTCAAATCTGTTTAAGGATGTCGTTGGGATATTTTATCGTACGTGTGTAAATTTCTAATTCTTCCAGAATGTTCGTAGTAAAGCCGTAAGGCCAGAGTCTGACAAGTCGCGACACTCATTGCTTCATAATTGTTACCGGCTGACAATTGAAACGACATTACGGCCCCTAGCGGCGAGAAGACCACCCGTAATTTTCTAGTTACTTAAGGAAACAGTTATTCATCTTGCGTTCCAAGTATTAGTAAATTATCAAGAGACATGAATGATCGTGAAAGAAATGTAAAAACTTTCGAATCTGACTGATTCGGTGACATAAACTACAGCTTATTCATCAAGAAATACTTTCGAATATGTGTGTAACTACAGCTTGCAAGCAACAAAATATAAACAAGTAGTTCATCTCCATGAGAAGCGTATATTCCTTTTGGTGTCTGTTCTTATTGTTATAGGCACTTACCTTGACACTTAATAAGTCTAATGATTCGCACATTCTTATTTTTCACCCGACTTTCACATAGAGGAATATTGTAAATGTAATTATTTTTGTTTCAGAAGAGAATATTTTGATGATTTTTGCCGTTTGTGCCTCACATGCAGCAATAATTTTGGATTTGCTCGGCAACAGTTTTATTGATTTTGATGTTTTATTATCACGTCAGTGTGGTTTCCCATCGCCTGCAATTGTGGTGGCTTATTTGGTGCGTTAAATAATGCAGCTATTCCATTCCATACAAGTTTCCTACTTTCAGCATTCAGTGATTTGCATGGAAGTGTACCAAACAAAACTTTACTTTGGTGGGTAGATATCAGACGTCTTTCTGCAAAAGGTCAGTTATTGTGTTGTTTACTAGCCATTTTCTGTTCTTAAAATAAAAAATGGTTCAAATGGCTCTGAGCACTATGGGACTTAACATCTGTGGTCATCAGTCCCCTAGAACTTAGAACTACTTAAACCTAACTAACCTAAGGACACCACACACATCGATACCCGAGGCAGGATTTGAACCTGCGACCGTAGCGGTCACGCGGCTCCAGACTGAAGCAACTACAACCGCTCGGCCACACTGGCCGGCGTTCTTAAAATAAAACGACACTCTTCAGTAAGTATCTGTATGTTACAAGAGAATCATAAATAAACTATCCTGAAACGTATAGTTTTATACATTCTAGGGTCCTTAAGAAACAAGTGAAAGAAAATGGGGAATGATTTTTTTTAGTTAGCGCCGATTTTTATGGTACCGCATACGCTCCTCATTGTAAAAAACTACGTTACAAATCAATGTAAACAAAAATATTAGCACTCGTCCTATATCGTACTGAGAAATGAACCTTTCTGTCCACTTGGAGCGCTGCTGTTGCACTGAATACCAAAAGAGAGAGGGAGTGTCGCAATTGTACGCGTTTAGATTGTGGCAGGGCCTTTAGGGATTGCATGTAGAATTTTTAAACCATTATCGATGTGTTCTAGTCACTGCTTTCACAGTTTCTTGTACGTTCTGCAAATCGAATTGTAAAGCACCAACCCGTTTGCCCAATATAAAACTTAGTGCAGTCGTTACATGAAATTTTGCAGACGCCTGGACTGGAATAAATGTGTGCATTTGTCTTTTCTGATCTTAGTTTATTTTTAAATTATTGTTGGCCGCAAAATGCTAGTTTTACGTTCACTTTCTTCGACAGTTCGTCCATTTTTTTTCGAAATGTTGCCTAAGTATGTTGTTGGTATATACACTACTGGCCAATAAAAATTGCCACACCAAGAAGAAATGCAAATGATAAACGGATATTCATTGGACAAATATATTATACTAACACTAACACTGACATGTGATTACATTTTCACGCAATGTGGGTGCATAGATCCTGAGAAATCAGTACCCAGAACAACCACCTCTGGCCGTAATAACGACCTTGATCCGCCTGGGCATTGAGTCAAACAGAGCTTGATTAGCGTGTACAGGTACAGCTGCCCATGCACCTTCAACACGATACCACAGTTCATCAAGAGTAGTGACTGGCGTATTGTGACGAGCCAGTTGCTCAGCCACCATTGACCTGACGTTTTCAATTGATGAGAGATCTGGAGAATGTGCTGGCCAGGGCAGCAGTCGAACATTTTCTGTATCCAGAAAGGCCGGCCGGAGTGGGCGTGCAGTCTGCAACCGAGCGACCGCTACGGTCGCAGGTTCGAATCCTGCCTCGGGCATGGATGTGTGTGATGTCGTTAGGTTAGTTAGGTTTAATTAGTTCTGTTCTAGGCGACTGATGACCTCAGAAGTTAAGTCGCATAGTGCTCAGAGCCATTTGAACCATTTTTATCCAGAAAGGCCCGTACAGGACCTGCAACATGCGGTCGTGCATTATCCTGCTGAAATGTAGTGTTTTGCAGGGATCGAATGAAGGGTAGAGCCACGGGTCGTAACACATCTGAAATGTAACGTCCACTGTTCAAAGTGCCGTCAATGTGAACAAGAGCCATGGTCTCCGAGCTGATAGTCCATGCTGCTGCAAACGTCGTCGAACTGTTCGTGCAGATGGTTGTTGTCTTGCAGACGTCCCCATCTGTTGACTCAAGCATCGAAACGTGGCTGCACGATCCGTTACAGCCATGCGGATAAGATACCTGTCATCTCCACTGCTAGTGATACGAGGCCGTTGGGATCCAGCACGGCGTTCCGTATTACCCTCCTGAACCCACCGGTTCAATATTCTGCTAACAGTCATTGGATCTCAACCAACGTGAGCAGCAATGCCGCGATACGATAAACCGCAAACGCAATAGGCTACAATCCGACCTTTATGAAAGTCGGAAACGTGATGGTACGCATTTCTCCTCCTTACACGAGGCATCACAACAATGTTTCACCAGGCAACGCCGGTCAACTGCTGTTGGTGTATGAGAAATCGGTTGGAAACTTTCCTCATGTCAGCACGTTGTAGGTGTCGTCACCGGCGCCAACCTTGTGTGAATGCTCTGAAAAGCTAATCATTTGCATATCACATCATCTTCTTCCTGTCGGTTAAATTTCGCGTCTGTAACACGTCATCTTCGTGAAGTAGCAATTTTAATGGCCAGTAGTGTATGTTGGTCTGATTTTCCCTTTGTCTTTTCTTTTCAGTGTTATGTCTTTATGTATGAGCAATGTTTTAGTTTTTGTGTGTGGTTCGCAGAGTTTGAGCGCTATGCCTGGGTTGAAATTCTAATGTCTGTGACACACAACCACCATTTCTGACCTTCAGAGACACGATTACACTGTAAACATAAAGCATCATAGGAATGAGAACTGTCATTTTATCTGTCAAAAATAGCAGTGATTCATACAATTTGTCATCAGACACATATCTGCTCCAAGATGCATTGTGAACATCATTCCACCTAGACGTAAATAAAGTTCTAAAACAACTTTTTATGAAACTTACATATGCATAAGTAAGCTACATCAACACTTACGCTTGACAATGACACAGCAGCCGAAACAAGATTGTAGTGAAGAAATACGACCAGCATAAGCTAAATAAAATATTTTGCAACTAACTAGGAGCCGGCCGAAGTGGCCGTGCGGTTAAAGGCGCTGCAGTCTGGAACCGCAAGACCGCTACAGTCGCAGGTTCGAATCCTGCCTCGGGCATGGATGTTTGTGATGTCCTTAGGTTAGTTAGGTTTAACTAGTTCTAAGTTCTAGGGGACTAATGACCTCAGCATTTGAGTCCCATAGTGCTCAGAGCCATTTGAACCATTTGAACTAACTAGGAATTAATTTATTTCCTATATTCGTCTGATAGAAATCCTTATCTTCTTCCCATTTCGCTTCATTGATATCCATTATATCTAGACTGATCCTTTGCAATACCCTTTTCAGATTTCCTAGCTTTCCTACTAAGCTCAAACTTCTGACTTTCCATACTCCGACTCGTAGAATGTTATCTGTTTGTTGCTTATTCCATATTTTTCTCATGGTTATCTCTCCTTAGCAGTCCCCTCCAGGAGATTCGAATAGGAGTTAACCGGGAATATTTTGCCATTGCAGAGTTCATCGTGATATTTGTTTTTTATTGCAAGTCATATGTCCTGCGAATACACATTATAAGTCTTTAATGCAGTGATTTCCGTTGCCTTCTGCGTCCTCATGTCGCTAACCATTGCTGATTCTTCCGCTTTCTCGGGGCGGTTTCGCACCCCAAAGGCAAGAGAGTGTCCTGAGCCATGGTCCGAAATTTCACACTCTTCGAGGCCGTAGACAGAACGAGGGAGACTCTTTATGCAGGTAGTTTTTGGACTTCACTACTGATGATTTTCATTCAAAAATTAAGCAGCTGCTACTTTCGAACTCAGGACCCACGACGTATTAATTGATTTTTTCAGCTATAGTGTGCAGACCACTTTTTTATCTGAAACTGCAGCAACAAACAGCTAAAAGACGAAACACTTGCCTAAACGTGATTACCCCCCCCCCCCCCTCCCTACATGTAACAGAGGACACAATAGTCGAAACAGCTTGCCAAAGATAGAAACGAAAAATGATAAGGTTCATATACCCCGCCAGGACACCTTGACATCTCTGTCTGATGAGGGCCTCACCTTAACCAACACACTGTCTGGTAAATATGAGATTCAGCATGTTAGCAAAATTATCCCGATAACGTGGCAAGCCGGCCAGTGTGGCCGAGCGGTTCTAGGTGCTACAGTCTGGAACCGCGCGACCGCTACGGTCGCAGGTTCAAATACTGCCACGGGCATGGATGTGTGTGATGTTCTTATGTTAGTTAGGTTTAAGTAGTTCTAAGTTCTAGGGGACTGATGACCTCCGGTGTTAAGTCTCATAGTACTCAGAGCCATTTGAACCATTTTAACGTGGCAATTGCGAAGCGTCCCAATGTGCAGTGAGCATGTACTGCTGAAACTTCAAAAAATCATCCCTCTTCTTCCACCCCCCCCCCCCCCACCCACACATACCAGCAACAACAAAATGTGCAAAATGAGCAATAAACACATCACGGTAAATGTCGGTAGCTTAAGCAGTAACAGAACTCCTGGTGGGGAAAACAAGTTGACTCTGCAGCCACCGGCAGGTCACCAGGTGACCAGTGCAGGTAAATCTGCGGTGGAGCGTCTCCAAGGAACCACACCGACAACATGAAGCAGTCTCATTAAGTCAGACTCGTTGTAGATTTTCATTAGTAGGTAATAAGTTAGTAATGACTGTACCAAGAGAAATCTAATTCCATCGTGTTAATTAGGAGACTGGTGTTGATCCTTACAATCTTCCAACGAACAAGAGGTGATAGCAGTTCGACGGTATTGTGACACACCATCCGTCCCTGCGAGCAAGCAGAAATTTTGTCGTGACCACTTGCTGCCTCAAGATCTCGTCCCCCAGATAGCTCGCCGAAATATAAAATTCCCGAATGTGACGCAATTTGAAATGAATGCGACCTACGTCAACAAGCGAAGCAAGACTCACTGGCTGTACGAGAGTAAAGAGTCACGAGGTTAATACTATGCAACTGAGGGTGATGGTCAGTATCATGTATCGGACATACAACACCTACTCTTTGCATGTGACATCTGAGACGGACATGCCTCATTCCGCGCGGTTTTGTCTGAATCTCGTAATATGGTTTACATACGTGGTGTTTCCATATAAATCGGTCTGACAGTTGCCACAATATTTTCGCTATCATTTTGGAAGGGATAAGGCCTGCGTGATGTAACATGCCTTACACAAAGTATAAGTATCCAAAATCCGCACTTCATGCAAACTGGTAACCAAGCCGTCTTTCACGTTCCAGAACGCCATCCTGAATTTTATCAGTGACAGATTTCCAGTTTAAAGCCGCCATCTTCAGTGGGCAACGATCAACGACAACACCCAAACACGTATGCTGATGCACAAAACCTGTCCAAGAAGGCATAGCGTCCTCGACTACGCTTAAGTTGAGGAATTTGCATTTTTATTCATTTAAGCGCACATCTGCAGTTCGACAATAACCATCAGTTATCATTTTTAAAAAGGGGACCTCCTCACTTCGACAAAGGAGGAAAACCACGTCATCGGTATACACCCAGATTTGACGTTCCCTCCTGAGAGTTTTGAACCTCATAAGAGATCAGCAACTTGCTGCAGAAACGGTTCAAGACACAGGACAAACAAACAGAGAGGGGACTGCCCTGAGGCACTCCCCGACATGGAACAACCGGCGGTGTCAGCCGTCCATTGACCACCAGTGACGCCACAATGTTTTTGTACAACTTCGAGAGAACAACACTTGCCAGAAATCTCCAACAGGCGATCGAGATACACGTGACTAATGCTATCAAATGCCGTAGGAAAATCTAAGAAGGTAAAAGTACAATGAAAAGATGTAAGTGCCGCCACCGAAACAACAACCCTATGTTCTGCCACAGTAGTCAAAATTGCACAGCCAGGGACACAAAATTGATGTTTACCACTCACACGACCAAGTAATAAGGACAATCAGCTCTTCACAGCGCGTGCAATAGGTTTGTACTCAAATCTGAGTTTCGTGGAGGGACCAGAATCAGCCGCTATTAAACGACCGTGATGCTTCGGGATGAGAACAATTTTTTCCACCTAGAAACTCACGGGCCGAACTTTCACCCCAAACTCTTGTTTAAAATGAGTGTAAAAGTAGAACAAAAGAGATGCCACAAATGAAAATAACATTCTTTTGGAAGGTTGTCGGGACCATAGGAGGGTGAATTAGCAGTAAAGTCGGACACTTCATCCTCCTAAAATCCGCTATCGTAACTTTCTAGTGAGGCGTAATCATCTCACCGAGGGTAGCCACACTAGCATCGGAAGGGGGGCCCACTGCATACATCTGTGCAAAGTATTGACGTACAGCTTGAGTCACGTCACCCTGAGTAGTGTACCGCCGGCCGACATGTGCGGTGAGGAAGGAAATAGGAGACTGTGATGGCGAAACAAGTAGTGCAAGGATGTCAGTTTCTTGTTAACGAGAGAACGTGGCTTAGAGTTCACCCTCAACTGTTCCATTTGTTGCTTCTTGATCAGCAACAACTTAACCCTGAACCACCGAACGTCAGCGGTCCTCAGAGGGGCGTAGTCTGCTCGTGCACATAATTCACGAAGAACGGTACAATAAAACTCATACCTGTTCCGAAAGTCTCTCTCCCTTGCAGCACAATAACATACCAGGGTTGTACGGATTCGTGGCCTTGCATACTCAGGACCATCATCCCAATAAGGATGGTCACACTCTTCCGAACGGAGGCGAAACTCCCACTCAGCAACAATCACGGCATCAACGGACCTATTAGCGAGATGGGAAACGTCGAACATCCACTGGGCACGACAGTATTTCATTGGTTGTCGGGCGAGATCGATAGTCGCTGCAATTGCATCGTCATCAGTGAAAGGCGCAGGAATTACTGTAAGAGTCTGATGACACAAATATCGGACAAATAAAACCTAGCTTGTCAAGTCTGCTACAAGACCTCTCAGTAAAAATACCTGTGTCACCAACGTTTTAATTTATGTTCCCAAACGCCCCTGAGACACATTGTGCAAACCAATTCGTAGAAACCACAATTAAAATTAAAACGAGGGGGATGAACAGCAGAACACAGCACGCGGCTGAAGTCACCATCCAGCTGGAGGTTCCGCAGATTTTTACACAAAAGATAAGGGGGCGACACTGTAAAATTTCTTTCACACCACCATTTGGCAAGGGCCAGACGGTGCAAAAAGCACGGCCAGGGTAAGGCCAGAAAGACGACAACCAATTCTGCGGCTGGAATCGAGAACTTCAGCGTCAGTGAAAGAAAAGCCCGAGACCATTACTGAGAGGTATAACCTTATGGTGAAAGTTCTATATAATAACACACGTCAATTAGAAACTGTGTGTCTTGAAGCAAAGTAACTGACGGTGCGTAGGTACCTGGATTTTTCATGCAGTATTAGTGACGTCCAACAAATTTTAGACGTCATTACAAACCTCTATGAAACTTGTTCTCGCTGAAACCCCTCACAAAATGATGGAAGGAAATTACTGTATCCCGTACTACTTTTCGCTGCACGTGCACTAACACTTCAGCAACAGAAATTGCGTTTTAACTTACTACTTCTTCAGTACCGACGCTGTTAGCAACACAGTTTGCAGATAGCACCCACATATTTCACTGAATGTACCTGCAAAATTATATCAATTTACGACACATAGTTCGAGAAACATGATATTATAAACATTGAGATCGGTGAAAAATAGCTGTTGCTTAAAATTACCGAGATTAAATTCATCCATTGTTTGATAATGAGAACACTTAACGACGTCCAGTAAACTTTAGGCTAATCTGAAACATTTTCCAAACTCTTTCTCACTTACGTTATTATAGTCAAATATTTAACACATTAACTCACGTCGTAATCAGACAATGAAGCTGTTTATTACATGGGAGTTCGATTCTTTAAAGAATCAGGGATTTACGGGTTCAGTGCTATCTGGATATTATTTAATCAAGTGAACAATATTATCACGTTGTGAAAACAGCATTTTCGAGTTTGCTAAAGTACCTTATTTCCTGTTGTAAAAATGGTTCAAATGGCTCTGAGCACTATGGGACTTAACATCTGAGGTCATCAGTCCCCTAGAACTTAGAACTACTTAAACCTAACTAACCTAAGGACATCACACACATCCATGCCCGAGGCAGGATTCGAACCTGCGACCGTAGCCCTCGCGCGGCTCCAGACTGTAGCGCCTAGAACTGCTCGGCCACTTCGGTCGGCTTTCCTGTTGTAAATTGTTGTAAAGGGCAGTTATGTGGTTGGTTGATTTGGGTAAGGGGACCAAACAGCGGAATCCTGAAGTGATTTAGGGAAATCACGGAAAACCTAAATCGGGATGGCTGGACGTGGGTTTGAACCGTCGTCCTCTCGAATGCGAGTCCACTGTGCTTACCACTGCGCCACCTCGCTCGGTAGCAATCATTTGACAATTATTATCTAAGACTACTATTATGACATTTTATAATTTTCAATAAAATATTTTGATTTTTTTTATGAGCCCCACTTTGGGCGGCCATTGTTTAGTATGCAAGATCACATTTAGAGAATTAGAAACTAGTTATAGCAAGGAATAACGGCTAACATGCAGCGACATACAACTAAATAAACAAATGTATTACGAATTTATGTTTTTCATGAAAGGGAGGAATTAAAACATTTTCCTGTGCACCTCAGTGGATTTCACCTGGGTGGAAGATGAATTGTACATTAATAATTTCATGTTTTCCCCTGAAAGCAGTTGCATACGACGACGTATATTTTATAAATGATTCTCGATCTCTGGACGAAACTGAGAGTGAACTTCGTGGTGCAAGTGTCAGCAATTCGGCCACAGATATGATCGTGGATGCTCTGTTCATCATAAGAGAATCAGGCAAGAACAGCCTGCTGACTCGAATATCGGTCATGGTTCAGTGTGGCGCGGACTGCACAATTCTGGTTTCGCCTGTCATTCAAGAAAATCAGCCGGACACTGACAGAAGTTAATTAGTCAGTGGAACTGCATGCAGATATCATGGCCGACCAGCTGATGGAGGACAAATCAGAATAACGAACAAGCGACGTAACACCCACTACTGTGTGCCTATTTTTTTTTTTTTTTTTTTTTTTTTTACAGTTCACACTTCCACCCAATTTATGGGCTATTCTTTCGAGTGCTCACAGTTTGTCAAATTCTCCAGTGAATCTAAAAGTAAATACCCTCGGCAGTTCCTATTAGATCCTCAAGCGCCAGCTATCTTCTTGTACAAAAATATAGGCTGTGTCCAGTGTCTACTGAATAAAACTATCTAGATAGCTTAAAGCACTGACGGAAAAAAATCGCAGCACTAAGAGGGAGCTGTGTGAGGTAAACGAAAATTGGCAGGCGTGTTTCTACACCTGTAAGATGATGTCTGTTAAGATTTCGTACCAACTGCATGACAGTGGCGCTAGTAGCGCCAGTATCAGGACGCACACCAGGTGTGCTTTAAATACGTGCTGAAACGGTTGTGAGCGTTAATTGCCTTTGAGATTGGACGTGGTGAGTTGATGTTAGTCAAGAATGCCTTTACGGCGAAAGAAACGCCATTATCAGCACCTCACTGAGTTTCAACTGGGTCGTGTAACAGGGCTACGAGAAGCCGGATGTTCCTTCTGCGATACTGCAGAAAGACTTGGCAGGGATGTAGCCTCTGTACATAATTCCTAGCAGCGATTATCAAGAGAATGTACCGTTGCATGAAGACCGGGCTCTGCACGGCCGCGTGGCAATACCGAGAGGGAACACCATCGTACTCGGCGAATGGCTCTGGCGCATCGTGTTGCATCTGCAGCAGCAATTAGAGTAGCAGTTGGCACCACACCGACACAATGAACTGATACAAATCGGTACTTCAAGGGCACCTCCGAGCCAGATGCCCTGTAGCGTGGATCCCACTGACTCAAAACCACCATCTCGTGCGATTTCAGAGGTGTTAAGCGAAAGCTCATTGAAGTGCAGGTGAAGGTCTATTGCCTTTTCTGATGAAAGCTGGTTCTGTCGCAGTGCCAGTGATGGTCGTGAGTTGGTTAGAAGGAGACCAGTTGAGGACCTGGAACCAACCTGTCTGCGTGCTGCACCCACTGGATCTGCACCAGGTGTTATGGACTGGGGTCCGATTTCGTATGAGTGAAGGAGCACTCTCGTGGTCATCCCACGCACCCTGACAGCAAAATTACACGTCAGTCTGGTGATTCGACCTGTTGTGCTGCCGTTCTTAAACAGCATCCTAGCATTTCAGGGGATCTTTTCGAGCAGGGTAACGTTCGCCAACATACCGCTATTGTACCCCAACATGCTCTGCAGAGTGTCTGCATGTTGCCTTGGCCTGCTCGATCGCTAGAGCAGCCTCCAATAGACCACTGGAGTATTGGACATCATCTGACGACATCTCCAGCGTCATCCACAAACAGGATTAACCATCTCTGTATTGATCGACCAAATGCGGCATACACGGATCTCCATCCCACAAACTGACGCCCAGCACCTGTACAGCACAATTCATGCACGTTTGCACGCTTGCATTCAACATTCTGGCTGTTACACTACTTATTAATGTACCAGCTGTTCACATTTGCAATGGCTTATCTCGCGCTTAAATAAACTGTGATCTCATAATGTTAATCACTTCATTTATATTATTTATTTATTTATTTATCCATCCATAGACAAAAGAAATTGTATGGATGTTGTCCGAAAGTACATGTAAATTTATGGGGAACAAATTGTGCTAAAGGAATATAAAAATTTTTACATTAAGTAGTACAAAGAATAACACATACAAAATTGTACAAAAAATGTACAAAGAATAAAACTTGGTCACACAAGACACAGTAATACAACTTTTTCTACATGTATACTAACAGTATTGTAACTGCGTAGTCTGTTTGCCCTAAGGCTTTACTTTTGTCTTCCCTAAACAGGGAGCCCTTATATTCACTACAATAATTCAGTACAGATTTTACTACACTCAACAGCTGTCAATCAGATTTAAAGAATTTAACAGAAACTTTAGGTGATGGAAGACAGTGTTTTCAGTTTTGCCTTAATATAAACATTATCAGAATTATTTATTGGCCTAAATAGTTATTTACTGAGTAAAAACATTGTTCAAGTAGAAATTCTTTGAATTCTACTTTAAATCTGTTTTCATCGCTAACTTTCTGGTGTTGGCAGTATGTTGTAGAGTTTTTTATCAAAATGGCTCACGTGCCTTTGTGTGTGTGTTCTTTTTGTTCGCTAAGTATGGAGTCCTGTGCTATTTCGAGAACTTGGCAGTATTGTAGAGTTTTTTTTATCAATCGAGTACTCAAAATAGCACAGGACTCCATACTCAGCGAACAAAAAGAACACGCACACAAAGGCACGTGAGCCATATTGATAAAAAAAACTCTACAACATACTGCCAACACCAGAAAGTTTATATATATATATATATATATATATATATATATGTGTGTGTGTGATCCAAGAACTTGGCTTTGTATTGTGATGTGATGTGCTTGTTGACAGTTTCTTTGGAAAGCACACTTCGAAATATCCCATGAAAATTGAAGAAAAAGTATATATATATATATATATATATATATATATATATATATATATATATATATATAATTGCATATGTTGCAAGAGACTGAAAATAGCCAAAATATGCCATCCTGGCACCCTCCACAGCACAAACATTTGCAATAATTCTAAGAGCAAAACAGGGTGAGTTAAGTTTCTGCACAAGTTTCATCACATGATTATTAAAATTAAGATTTTCATCTACATGAATCCCGAGAAATTTTGTCTATGGCCTTGTCACCCATCAAAAGATCAAGATTTATATTTTGACATGTTTTCCCAAACTGCATATAATTTGTTTTATTTGCATTAAATGTCAACCGGTTTGCATTGAGCCAAGTGTGGACATTCTTTATTACTTGATCAGTAGTTGTTTGCAGCATTTGCTTTGGTGCACCTATTATCACACTAGTGTCATCTGCAAATGATATACCCTTTTTGCTGCTCCATCTGAGGTTGAAAGTCATTTATATACACAAGGAACAATAAGGGACCCAGAATACTGCCTTACAATCTGGTTCTGTTTTGTGAGTATGATTCAAGCCACTTCTTCCTTGTCCCATGAATACCTAATGCTTTCAGTTTTTCTATAAGAATACCATGATTGACAGTGTCAGATAATGTGGACGGATCTAAATTTATTCCTACTAAGCTGTTGTCTTTTTCTAGATTTTCGATTATTTGTTCAGTGTAGCACATTATTTCTGTTTCTGTATTTTTACCTGCCTGGAAGCTGTGCTGATTTCTATTTAGTAACTTATGGTCATTTAGATATTTGTTGATTCTGTGCTTCATTAATTTTTCTATTATTTTGGAAAATGCTGGAACGAGGGATATTGGCCGATAGTTTTCTACCTTATGCTTGTCGCCGTTTTTGAATAATGGCTTCACTTTTGACATATTCATCTTTTCTGAAAATACTCCTTCACTAAATGATAAGTCGGCTATGTATGTCAAGGGCCTTGCGATTTGTGCAGCTGTCATTGTTATGATATAAACAGGCACCTCATCTACTCCTGCTGACATTTTAGTTTTCAAGCTTTTTATTACTTTGAACACTCCATGTTCATCTGTTGGATCTATCCTCATGCTACTAGCAGCTTTTGGAATTTCAGGTTTCTCTTGGTTTGTAAATTTCGAGCTTAATGAAGTTGTTGCATTTATGAAATAATTGTTGATGTAATTTGGCAAATCTTGTTTTTTTGATATCGACATTTTGTATGTTTTTGAGAATGATATCCTGCTCTTCGCATCTCTTTCCTGTTTCAGTCTTCACAATACCCCATATGGCTTTTGATTTGTTATCAGACTGTCTTATTTAGTTGTCATTATTCTTAAATTTTGCCTTGGCAATTACTTTTCGACATACCCTCTTGTAATTCTTAACATATTCTATGAACTCTGGATCAGTAGATGCCTTCAGTTTCGAATTTAGTCTCTTTATGGTTCCATAAGAAATTATGATACCAGCTGTGATCCAAGAACTTGGCTTTGTATTGTGATGTGATGTGCTTGTTGACAGTTTCTTTGGAAAGCACACTTCGAAATATCCCATGAAAACTGAAGAAAAAGTATTATGTGTATCATTCGTATTTGTTAGGGACAGAACTTCAGCTCAGGACTCACTAGTTAGGATATTTGTAAATTCTACACAGTTTTCAGTGGAAAATTTTGTTTTATACATGAAGTACACTGTTTTACTTGCAATGGCATTGAAGGAAATTTTGAGGACAAGAGCATTATGGTCTGATAATCCCCAATCAGTATTTGTTACTTCTACTACTGCGCCTTTTATATTTGAAAATATATTATCTATAAGACTGTTTATATTTTATGTTATTTTTGTGGGTTCGTGTATGTGTGGAAACAGATTGAAACTACATGTTACATTTAGGAATTGATTTCTTAGCCTACTTTTATTCATAAGATTTATGTTGAAATCCCCACAGACAACTACAGTGGCTCTTTCAGTAAAAAGAATGTTAAGCAGTGTTTATAATTGATTAATGAATATGTCTGTGTCCCCAGTAGGTGGTCTGTATATTGCTGTATATTATGTAGGTTAGAGGACCCCTCCTTTGGGAGCCAACACGATTTGCCTGTTAAATCAGCCACAGCGACCTCAGAGAATCTTGTTACTCGCAGATCAGAGATAGGAAAGATTAATATGATTTTAGTAAACTGCTGGAGCATCCAAGGAAAGGTCCCAGAATTAGTATCGCTTATTGAATGTTATAATGCACAGATAGTACTGGGAACAGAAAGCTAGTTGAAGCCAGACGTCAATGACAACAAAATCCTAAGTTCAGACTGGAACGTTTGTCATAACGATTGGTTAATCGCCAATGGTGGCGGCATGTTTATTGCAGTAAAATATTCGATAAAATCTAGCGAGGTTTTTCGCGGATTTCGTATGTGAATTAATCTGGGTGAAATTGAGTATCAAAGAACTGTCAAAATGGGGATCGGATGCTTTTGTAGACCACCTGGGTCAGGATCTGTAGTTGTAGAGCGCTTCAGACAGAGCTTGCAGAGTATCATTAGTAATTTTCCTGATCATGCCGTTGTGATAGGGGGTGACTTCCACTTGCTAGTGCCACTTGTGAGTGTTATGCCATCAAAACTGGTGCCAGAGACCGGAAACCGTGTGACATGGTTCTGGATGTCTTGTCCGAAAATTACCTTGAGCAGATAGAGAACCAACTCGTGAGGATAACGTCTTAAACCTCCTGGCAACAAACAGACCAGAACTTATCGCATCAGTTAACGCAGAGGAAGGTATCAGTGATAACAAGGCTGCGACAGCACCTATGACGACGGGTCCTACAAGGAATGTTAAGAAAGGTAGGAAGATATATTTGCTCAGCAAGGGTGACAGGATACAAATTTCAGAATATCTCAGCAGTCAGCATCAAATATTCGCTGATGGGGACGAAGATGTGGAGAACAAATCGAAAAAATTCAAAGGCATCGTTCAATATGTCCTAGACAAATATGTTCTGAGTAAGGTTTTAAGGGATGGGAAAGATCCACCATGGTTTAATAACCGTGTTAGAAAAGCGCTGCGTAAACAAAGAGCACTTCATCTGAGATTCAAGACCTAGCTGACAGACAAAATATGAACGAAGCGAAAATGAGCGTAAGGAGAGCAATGAAAGAAGCGTTCAATGATTTCGAAAGTAAGAGGTTGTCAACCAACCTGAGTAAAACCCTGGTCGTCTGTAAAATCAGCAAGTGGGTCGAAATGATCTGTTCACTCTCTCAGCGGTCACACCGGCACCAAAACGGAAGATAACAGAGAGAAGGCGAAATAC
Organism: Schistocerca piceifrons; assembly: GCF_021461385.2. NCBI lineage: Eukaryota > Metazoa > Arthropoda > Insecta > Orthoptera > Acrididae > Schistocerca > Schistocerca piceifrons. The sequence continues at coordinate 411,783,366 of NC_060143.1, forward strand.
TGAATTCGGTCTTGCGAAGTTGTTTCACCGCGGAAGATCGTAACACTGTCCCTCCTTTCAATCGTCGTGCGAACGTCGAAATGGTAGATATTGAGATAACAGATCGCTGAATTGAAAAGCAGCTACAATCGCTTAGAAGTATAGGGCTTAAGGACCAGATGAGATACCTATAAGATTCTATAAACATTATTCGAAAGAACTTGCTTCGCTCCTAGCAGTAATTTATCGTAGATCGCTTAAGCAAACGAAAGGTACCTAACGACTGGAAAAAAGCGCACACCATTCGCGTTTTTAAGAAAGGCCGTAAAATAGATTCACACAATTATAGACCTATATCGCTGACGTCAATCTGTTGTAGAATTATGGAACATGTTCTATGTTCAAGAATTATGACCAATTTGGACAATGAACAACTCCTCTATAAAAATCAACATGGATTCCGCAAACAGAGATTCTGAGAAATTCAGCTCGCTCTGTTCCTCTATGAGATCCACAGTGCAATGGACAACGGCGCTCAGGCTGATGCCGTGTTCCTTTCCAGTAAGGCTTTTGACACCGTCCCGCATTGCCGTTTAATGAAAAAACTACAAGCGATTGGGTTCAAGACTTTCTTGCAGATAGAACTCAACACGACGCTCTTAACGGAACTAAATCGACAGAGGTAAAGGTAATATCCGGAGTACCACAGGGAAATGTGATGGGACCGTTGCTGTTCACAATATGTGTAAGTGATCTAGGAGAAAGCGTCGGATGGTCTTTAAGGCTATTCGCTGATGATGCTGTTGTTTATACTAAAATAGCAACGCCAAAAGATAGTAAGAATTTGCAGAACGACCTGCAGAGAACTGATGAACGGTGCAGACTCTGGCAGTTGACCCTGCACGTAAATAAATGGAACATATTGCGCATACATATGAAAAGAAATCCACTACTGTACAGCTACGCTATTGATGACAAACAGCTGGGACAGCGACTGGCGTAAAATATCTAGGCGTAACTATCCAGAGCGACCTTAAGTGGAATGACCATATAAAACAGATGGTGGGAAAAGCAGACACCATACTGAGATTTATCGGAAGAATCTCAAGGAAATGTAACTCATCCACAAAAGAAATGGGTTATAAGGCACTTGTTCACCCGATTTTTGAGTACGATTCATCTATCTGGGATCCCTATCACGTAGGACTGATAGAGGAGTTAGAGAAGATCCAACGAAGAGTGGCGCGTTTCGTCACGGGATCGTTTAGCTGGTGAGAGAGCGTTACGGAGATGTTATACAAACTGCACTGGCAGACGTTAAAAGAGAGATGTTGTGCATCACGGAGAGATTTACTATTGAAATTTCGGGAGAGCACTTTTCAGGAGGAGTTCAATTCAAATGGCTCTGAGCACTATGGGACTTAACATCTGAGGCCATCAGTCCCCTAGAACTTAGAACTACTTAAACCTAACTAACCTAAGGACATCACACACATCCATGCAGGATTCGAACCTGCGACCGTAGCGGTCGCGCGGTTCCGGACTGAGGCGCCTAGAACTGCTGCTGCTTCAAAATGATTTTCCACACTTAATAATTCAGCTTCACACCTTCGTTTGTACCTAATACTTGATTTAGTAAAGAGACATGCACCTCCGTTTTTGGCATTTTTTTAACAATACTGACTTGCAAACTTATATGGATGAATATGAATGATATTTAGTTCAAAAGTTTTGCACCAGTGTTCCATGATGACATGCAGTCAATGTTTGCACAATTCATTGCTACTTCAAGTTCTAGTGATTTATTTCTGAGGCACTGAATATTTAGGCTTAATATCTGCAGGTGACTAGGGTGAGAACTGGTTACAGTTTTATTTACGTTTTGTGCTGTCGTATTCGTTCCTGTGTCCTGGTGAGATACCAAAAATCCTTGAGAAGGACAGGTTTCCTGCACCTCTCGGCAAGTACCTGTACACTGGGCTGTGGTGAGTTGCTTGTTGCTGCAATTGGTGGCGCTACTAATGTACTTAATACTGCCATTTCTGTTGTTGTTGTTATTGATGGTGATGCTGTTTCTGTCACTTCAAATGTTGGTTCTGCCTCTACTACTGAGCTTTCTTGTGAACTTGGAGTCTTCTCGTTTTTCTTGTTTTCGTCTAAAATAATATTAGGATGATGAGGAACTGTAGTTCCTTAGTCGTTGAAATCGCTGTCCACTGTTCTTTGTGCTAATGCTTCGTCTTTTTTTTTTTACATGCTTTGCCGGTGCTGATGATGGTTCTAATGCTTTTACCTCCTTCTGAAGTGCTTTCATTATGGAGTCTGGCGATGGCAATGCAGTTGTCATTTGGGTTCGAATTTATTTTGGTGGTTTTTTATTTCCTTGGTTATCAGGTTTGATATTCTTTCCCCAAACCATTCAGGTGAAGTCCGTGTATGTGTGGAATCGACGTCCAATACTGCTTATATTGTAAAACCCCACCCATCACTCATCTGGTTTTGGCGTGTGTTCACCCCAGGTAATTGACTAACAGATCAACAGAGAGTTCAAAACTGCCGCAATATCAGCTAACGCAAAGAAAGTAATAAGGCCCTGTGACTCCTGATTGAACTGCGGTGGCAGTGTTGACATTAATTGATTCAGAATTGATCCCATTTTAATTAAAAAGGGGTGCACATTTATGTTTATTCAACTATTGAACACCAGATGCAAATGTTGAACATAAAATTAATTAAGAAAGTGATTTGGGATTTCAACAACTTGATTGAAAACAGATGCAGTCGATTAGCACAAATTTATTTTAACTCAGGACCTTCAATCATCGCATTACATGACTCTCCTAACAGAGAGTGGGAATAAATTGCGTGTACATGGAGTAAACCGTGATAAATCAAAATTAATTCCTATCGACTGACCCAGGCGTAATGCGAAGTGCGAGAAGAATTCTAAAATACACGGCCCATGAAACCCTCGTGGAAACTTTGCCGGCATGATCCAACAAATTAATCAGTGGCCTAACTCAAGCCGGAGCGAGCGCAATATCACCGAATTCAGCGTGGCGGGGCAGCATCGTTGTGCAGACGTCAGCCAGCCTCGTGGTGCTGCAAGGCTGCGCTCGTCGATTCACTCCTAGCTATCTTGCTCAGTACATAGCTGAACAAAAACTTTCTATCTCCAAGCTCAATCGTTCCGTTTGCTAAGTCATAAACTGCAGAGATGCTCACCCTCTCTCAGGCAAGCTGAGTAAAGAACGCCATGTCCGCACTCTAGGCAAGCTGGGAACGAAAGACCTCTGCGGAGACTTCTGCCAGTCCGCTCTTCGCCTCGACTTCCCCTCCAGCAAAATCACTTACGCCAATTGCAGTGCAAGACGCATTAATTATGCGTCGCTTCCCAGGACCAACCAATGCCTGCTCTGGGAAGTGAACAAATTCCCATAAAATTTCCCTTCCTCTCAACTTCTGCTAGTTAGCTCCTCCCAGGCCACCCATCAAGGTTAGTGTCTGCACAAAACACCAATTTCCGGAATTCTGACTCCCAGGAGAGTACTTCAAATTCCTTGGTCCTATGTTCCCATCGGAGGCCGGCGTATTTCATTCTGTCACTACTCACCTGATTTACTTCAGACTCTGCAGACCATGAATTAAGTGTGAAGTTGCTATAGTCACGAACACACATATTTTGGCCTCTGTAGACCGCTCCACTGTAGCTTTGTGCAGGTTTCTCGCATGTTTCACTGAAAATGGGACGACAGACATTTATCAACAGGCATACAAGTTCTCCGTCTGCTTCCCAGTACACCAGCATGGGGTCAACCACCCCCTCACTGTCACTCATCTTAAGGCAGCTGGAGGCCATGCCCCGTTACCCCTTTCTCAGAGTTTGAGCCATCCTAAGCTGCCTATTGTCGTTTCCCTTCGCCGTTCCCCAGCCTGGCCATGGTCAACTCTGAATGCTTCCTTGGGATAAACTAGCCTCCAGTAAATCGACGCGTTTCCACAAAGTTTTCATGTCGTGTGAATTACTTTAAAACCATCATCCAACATTAATTATTCCAGTACGTCCATAATATACCCTCTACAAGATGCACTGTGCCTTGTCAGTCATTTTTGTTCAACTCTACTGTTCACTCAACGTGAGTTCGGTGATCTTTAATGACTTCATATAAGGGGCATAATTCTTGCCATCTTACAATATCAACTCATTTCACGTTTTTAAAATGTCAGCAAATTTTTGCAAACTGATTGTTGGCACTTTTTATTTCCATATTAACATATGACCATCTTACAAGATCATAGCGAAGCAGAATAATGACCATTACAACGTTTGTGTGAGTGTGGTTTCTCAGACACTGTTTAAGATCGCACGTAGCACTCGCTGTTTCATTTTTGTAGATGTCGTTTGCCCCTCCCAGAAGTGCAACGAAGTCTTCATCGTGCAGATTTTTTGCTTCTGCGATGTAGTCATTTTTTAAATTTCGCCAAGTGGGACTCCCAGTTTCACTATATCCCACGAATATGTTTTAGTTGTTTCTTTTAGCTTACTCGCATGTCCATGACCATGGCTGCCTGAAAGCAAAACAGTTTTCTATTATTGGAGTTCACAATATGGGAATCGTTTTGTATTGTTTTACTAAACACTTTTGCACAATTTGTGGTCGGCACATTTATATTGACCTCATTCACGCTTGTTTGCGTCAGTAAATTTTCTTCTCCTACCTTATTCACAGTGCCGTTTTGCTTTTCCCATCGTTCATGCGAACTGTTTGTCGCATTTTTATTATCGGTGGTTGAAAGCACTTGAAATGTGTTTTCGTGCACAAAGCTTGCGTTACTTTCACAAGTTTTCGGATTTTGCACTTTGGTATTGCTGTTATTGCACTTCACATTTGACCACTTTAATATGTTACTTAGGCAAATGTATTCCCTAAATTTCATGACTCTACATTAATTGTTTTTTGGTGCTGCGATGTTGTTTTTTTACGTCAGTGTGTATTATTTTATTTTGAACGTAGTTTCAGCTGCTGCCCTTGTCAGACCTATAATTAAGATTAAAGGGGGAACCCACATTAGGTCACTGATTTGTTGGGATTTGAAACTTCCTGGCAGATTAAAACTGTGTGCCGGACCGAGACTCGAACTCGGGACCTTTGCCTTTCGCGGGCAAGATCTCTACCAAGTGAGCAACCCAAGCACGACTCACGCCCCGTCCTCACAGCTTTACTTCTGCCAGTACCTCGTCTCCTACCTTCCAAACTTTACAGAAGCTCTCCTGCAAACCATGTAGAACTAGCACTCCTGAAAGAAAGGATATCGCGGAGACATGGCTTAGCTACAGCCTTGGGGATGTTTCCAGAATGAGATTTTCACTCTGCAGCGGTGTGAGCGCTGATATGAAACTTCCTGGCAGATTAAAACTGTGTGCCGGTCCGAGACTCGAACTCGGGACCTTTGCCTTTCGCGGGCAAGTGCTCTACCAATTGAGCTACCCAATCATGACTCAGGCCCCGTCCTCACAGCTTTACTTCTGCCAGTACCTCGTCTCCTACCTTCCAAACTTTACAGAAGCTCTCCTGCGAACCATGCAGAACTAGCACTCCTGAAAGAAAGGATGTTGCGGAGACATGGCTTAGCCACAGCCTTGGGGATGTTTCCAGAATGAGATTTTCACTCTGCAGCGGAGTGTGCGCTGATATGAAACTTCCTGGCAGGTTAAAACTGTGTGCCGGACCGAGACTCGAACTCGGGACCTTGTTGGGATATCTTTTGGGTGGGAAGAATTAATGAGAATTTAATCAAATTTTTAAATCATTTCATTCATATTTCTAACAGTTTTATGATTCTTTTTTGAATAATTTCAGCCAAAACTAACAAAGTTACGCGGTGATGTCTGCTGAAGGTTGTGAGTATAGTTCTCCAATTGCGTGCAGTGTAGCTATTCTGATTTTCATCTGAAATCAGGAAGGTTTTGATTTTACATTAATAACTTATTTTCTAAGAACATAACTCTCAATTCAGGTGAAAATAATGAAAATTAAACATTTTACAGGCGTTGGAACAATTTACTCCGATTCACGATATTTTTCTCTAATTATGAAAAGAAAAATACCCTTAAAATCATAATATCATCTCACAAGTTGGTTCATATAATTTGTAATTTTATAAAGGATCGTACTATCAATTTTCATAACGATCGGTTCTATACTTTTTGAATTAGACTGCACGGATGTGAAAAAAGTCATTTCGAGATAAACGCGTGTGAAAAATAGATTCTCGGGAACTAGAAATTCAAGGAAGTTAACAATAAGTAAAATGCTTGCCGATTAATCTGCGATTCCAGCGCCATATAGTAATCCTTCTTCTTCCTCATAGGCTTCGTTTTGCGCTTGCAGCAGTGCTTTCCGAGCTTTCCGACCTTCCTTCGATTCCAATGAACTACGTCGATTCTGCCGGCACACGCGCTGGTTATCCATTTGTTCGGCGTAATTGATGCTTTGCGTGTCTACTACAGTTCCTGCCTCGTTCATGACCAACAGAAGGGATGAATTTCCTTCATTGAATAAGCACGCTGCTAAATACGATGCCAATTCAACGACCTTTAGGTCGGGAGTGCAAGTGTTTAGGAGCTAATCGCCGAACAGTGGAATTAAAATTTTCATTTGCATTTTGTGTGGCCACCTAAACATCTCTCCAGTAATTCATACCTTTATAAATCTTCATATCTTCTGCAGCTACTGGGTGTTCGGGTCTGGGTACTGTGGTGAACCTTCTTGGTTGGTGGTGTGGCTAGAACTGCTATGGTTGAACGGCCGCTGAAGTACAGCTTTGGCGGAATGATATTTGCTCAGTGCGTTTGCGGGCACTTGACCTGGGGAAGCATGTCGTGCTACGGCTGTTGCAGTAGCAGCCAACTCTGGTGAAGCGGGTGCCGCCCATTACCGTGGCGTCTGCTGGAGGTTTACTCGAAAACGTAGCAGTGTCTTTTGGTCAGCTGTAATGTGTATGTGCAATCTTGCCGAGGTAGAGCTGCCGACGAGGCCGGAGGTTTGGCAACCTGCCAGTCACGCCCATATTGCTGGTAGACAGAGTTACCCGATGCAGCACCCCTGCTCCCCTCCCCCCCTCGCCCGCCACTCGAGGAGAAATGGTTAAACCATCTCAAGTGCTGTATTCTTGGCGACGTGGTGGTGTCCATTGGTGGTGTCCAGATTCCCTCCTTGGCGATATCTGTCGGGATGGACAGTGGCGGCTGTTGTGTAAGAGCGCATGAACACCCTAACTTTTGACATCTTTCGAAGTTATTGGTTATTTTTCTTTGAATGGTGTCGAAAATAAGGTAACTGCGGTAATTTGAAATACTCGGAGCTAAATCTACCGCGCTGTACTCAATTGCTCTATGAAACTTGGCATCAAGATTGCAAGTACATTTCCGGTTGCGCACGCTTCAAGGAGCTTTTGCGCATGCGCAGCTGGTGTGACGTAACTGCCTTATGGACCAAATACGTGCAGAGTTGACAAACAACGTGCGCGGTTCATGATGTACACAGCTAGCCCTTGCCACTCAACTACATTTTTACGTCAGTGCCACTGCAGCAGACTTTTATCCCTGTTCGCTTCGCATAAATCGCGCTAGACGGTAGTACACTGTTCAAATATGCCATTTCATTCACTATATAGTAAAATCAGATCAGGCATCAATAAATGTTATTGTCATACTGACAGGAAAACCTATTTTTTGTGATTATCAATGAGATATACCATATTAATTTTTGGATTTTTTCATACAGTAAAAAATTTGAGGCGCTGAGAACCATAAATAAAGTACATCGTCATCGATTGTGAGAGACTAGCATTTATTCATCCTTCTGACATCTGTTGATCATGTGGTGGGTCTGGTTCATCTGTGCTGTAGGCCCACATTTTATACAGGGTGTTACAAAAAGGTACGGCCAAACTTTCAGGAAACATTCCTCACACACAAATAAAGAAAAGATGTTATGTGGACATGTGTCCGGAAACGCTTACTTTCCATGTCAGAGCTCATTTTAGTTTCGTCCACCTACGCTCAATGGAGCACGTCATCATGATTTCATACGGGATACTCTACCTGTGCTGCTAGAACATGTGCCTTTACAAGTACGACACAGCATGTGGTTCATGCGCGATGGAGCACCTGCACATTTCAGTCGAAGCGTTCGTACACTTCTCAACAACAGATTCGGTGACCGATGGATTGGTAGAGGCGGACCAGTTCCATGGCCTCCACGCTCTCCTGACTTCAACCCTCTTGACTTTCATTTATGGGGGCATTTGAAAGCTCTTGTCTACGCAACCCCGAACATCAGGGATTCCATGCGACGGAGGGTGGATGCATGAATCCTTGCTAACGGAGGACATTTTGAACATTTCCTGTAACAAAGTGTTTGAAGTCACGCTGGTACGTTCTGTTGCTGTGTGTTTCCATTCCATGATTAATGTGATTTGAAGAGAAGTAATAAAATATGCTCTGACATGGAAAGTAAGCGTTTGCGGACACATGTCCACATAACATATTTTCTTTCTTTGTGTGTGAGGAATATTTCCTGTAAGTTTGGCCGTACCTTTTTGTAACACTCTGTATACGAACATTCACGAAAAATTGTCTCACTCATTTCTTTGAAATTCAGTTAAATGTGGGATCGATGGCGGTGTGCTTTGGCTCTCATGCTTCCCAGCGTCTCATTTCTATTCTAGTCAAGTGATCATGTTGGCAGACAGTACTGCACGAAGTTAATCATTTGCACAAACGGCATTTTGTGGTTTGGAGTTGGTTGTTTACTGTGCTGGAATCTGCTTTCGTGTGTAGTGTCAACAAGAACTCTGCTGAATCTGCTTTAAAAGATAAAAAAAAAAAAAAAAAAAGCCGCAAAAGAATTAGGGCCTCCCAGACCAGATACATTGACTGAGAAAGTGACTAAATCCAATAAGCGTGACTACAATCGAACAAAGTAGTCTATAATAAACGTAAGTTGTTGTGTGAGTGCAACGTAAGAATCGCTGATTTTCAACCCGCAAGTTAATTCAGTAACTAATACATGTATTAGGGATCATGTACATTTATCCGAGAAAATAAAAAAAGTACGAAAACTTACACAAAAATTCAGACGGAGAGTAACGAAAGATTACACATTGTTTCTTTCGTTCTTGCCCTAAACTGCACAAATTACCCAAAAACAGTTGTTTTTTTTTCAGACAAGTTATGCATATTATTATTATTATTTCTCAGACGTTATGTCTGTTTAAAATGGAAAGTGACGTGGACCTAGATCAAGCGTGACTTCCTTTTAACTGTACAGTATATGTTACATTGCATTTAGGAACTTTCGGGTAATTTAACATGTATCAATAATTACAGATTTATGTAGTTGTATTGCGTTGATGTACTGGTTCATATTGCGTGGTAAGACTCCTGTAGTTGATAGTATAATTGGTATAATGTCAACTTTATCCCGATGCCACATGTCCTTGACTTCCTCAGCCAATTGGATGTATTTTTCAATTTTTTCTCCTGTTATCTTCTGTATATTTTATTGGTTATGGATTTTTCGATTAGTTGTGTTAATTTCTTCTTTTTATTGGTGAGTATGACGTCAGGTTTCTTATGTGGTGTTGTTTTATCTGTTATAATGGAACTGTTCCAGTATAATTTGTATTCATCATTCTCCAGTACATTTTGTGGTGCATACTTGTATGTGGGAACGTGTTGTTTTATTAGTTTATGTTGTATGGCAAGTTGTTCATGTATTATTTTTGCTACACTGTCATGTCTTCTGGTGTATTCTGTATTTGCTAGTATTGTACATCCGCTTGTGATGTGCTCTACTGTTTCTATTTGTTGTTTGCAAAGTCTGCATTTATCTGTTGTGGTATTGGGATCTATAACAATATGCTTGCTGTAATATCTGGTGTTTATTGTTTGATCCTGTATTCCAATCATGTATCCTTCAGTCTCACTGTATATATTGCGTTTTCTCAGCCATGTGCTGGATGCGTCTTGATCGATGTGTGGCTGTGTTAGATGATACAGATGCTTGCCATGTAGTGTTTTCTTTTTCCAATTTACTTTCTTCGTATCTGTTGATGTTATGTGATATAAAGGGTTGTAAGAGTGGTTATGAAATTGCAATGGTGTAGCCGATGTATTTATATGAGTGCCTGCTTTGTGTATTTTGCTAGTTTCTGCTCGTTCTATAAAGAATTTTCTTAAATTGTCTACCTGTCCATAATGTAGGTTTTTTATGTCGATAAATCCTGTTACTCCTTCCTTTCAGCTTAATGTGAGTCTTTCTGTTGCTGAATGTATGTGATGTATTCTATATTTGTGGCATTGTGATCGTGTAAGCGTATTGAGTGCTTCTAGGTCTGTGTTACTCCATTTCACTACTCCAAATGAGTGGGTTAATATTGGTATAGCATAAGTATTTATAGCTTTTGTCTTGCTTCTTGCTGTCTATTCTGTTTTCACTATTTTTGTTAGTCTTTGTCTATATTTTTCTTTTAGTTCTTCTTTAATATTTGTATTATCTATTCCTATTTTTTGTCTGTATCCTAGATATTTATAGGCATCTGCTTTTTCCGTCGCTTCTATGCTGTCACTGTGGTAATCCAATATGTAATCTTCTTGTTTAGTGTGTTTTCCCTTGACTATGCTATTTTTCTTACATTTGTCTGTTCCAAAAGCCATATTTATATCAATGCTGAATACTTCTGTTATCTTTAGTAATTGGTTGAGTTTTTGATTTGTTGCTGCCAGTAGTTTCAGATTATTCATGTATAGCAAACGTGTGATTTTGTGTTGGTATGTTCCAGTAATATTATATCCATAATTTGTATTATTTAGTATATTGGATAGTGGGTTCAGAGCAAGGCAGAACCAGAAAGGACTTAATGAGTCTCCTTGGTATATTCCACGCTTTATCTGTATTGGGTGTGATGTGATATTATTTGAATTTGTTTGGATATTAAGTGTGGTTTTCCAATTTTTCATTACTATTTTTAGGAACTGTATCAATTTAGGATCTACTTTGTATATTTCCAATATTTGTAGTAACCATGAGTGGGGTACATCATCAAAAGCTTTTTGGTAATCAATGTATGCATAGTGTAGTGACCTTTGTTTGGTTTCAGCTTGATATGTCACCTCTGCATCTATCATCAGTTACGCTTTACATCCTCGTGCTCCTTTGCAGCAGCCTTTTTGTTCTTCATTTATAATTTTGTTCTGTGTTGTACGTGTCATTAATTTCTGTGTAATGACTAAGTTAATATTTTGTATATTGTTGGTAGGCATGTTATGGGGCGGTATTTTGCTGGGTTTGCTTGATCTTTAGGTTTCAGATAAGTTATTCCTTGTGTAAGTGTATCAGGGACTATGAATGGGTCTGCAATGTAACTGTTAAATAATTTAATTGTGTTGAGGTGAACTTCTTTAGCCAGAAATTTGCTATTTTATCTTTTCCAGGGGCTTTCCAATTGTACGTATAATTAATTGCTCGGGTGACTTCATGTTGCAAGATTATCACTTCAGGCATTTGTTGTATCATCTTGTATGCGTCTGTTTCTGCTTGTGTCCACCGTGCATGGCTGTTATGTTGTACTGGGTCTGACCATATGTTGCTCCAGAAGTGTTCCATGTCTGTTATGTTTGGTGGTTTGTCTATTTTAATGTGTGTGTTATCTATCGTCTGGTAAAATTTCTTTTGGTTTGTGTTGAATGTTTGGTTTAGTTTCCTTCTATTTTCACTTTTTTTGTATCTTCTAAGTCGTTTGGCCAATGCTTGTAATTTCTGCTTCTTTTAATCTAATTGCTCTGTCACTTCTCGTTGTGAGATTTTACCTAACCTTTTTCGTTTTTTGTCTGATATTTCATTTCTTATAAACTGTGTTAGCTGTCCGGTGTCTTTTCTCAGTTTTTCTATTCTAATCTGTAGCCTGTGTTGCCATGCTGGTTTTTGTGGGTTTCTTCTGTGTGTTGGTTGGTTCTGATCTCTGCCTAGTGTGTATATTTAATGCAGTGAGTGCTCCTATATAAACCAGTAGTTGTAACTCTTCCATAATTGTATATTCATTTAATTTGTTGTGTATGATTGTGTTGATAGTTGTTGTTGTTGTTTCGACTTGTGAGTTATTTGGTGCTCTATGCAAGAATGGTGTAGTGTCTGTATTTGTGTCTTTGTATTCTATATATGTCAGCTGAAATTTTTCTTCTATATCTAACATGTGTGTCACTTTGTGTTCTATTTGTGCTTGTTCTGGTGGCTGTCTTAAGATTTCGTTTTCCTCTGATTGTTTAATTGATGCGTATTGTTCTTTGTTTGTTTGCTCTGGAATGTTTGAGTCCGTTACTGTATTTTCGTCTTCTTCTGATTGCACATTATTTTGTTCCAGTATTTGTTGTACTAGTTGTTTGATGATTTCTAATTCTGACTGGGGTATCCTGTTATTTTTTATTATTACATGGATCTGATCAGCTAGTCGTTGTTCTGTTAAAAATTTTTAATTCTGGGTATCTGGTAATAAATGTTGTGTATATTTGTGATCTGTATCCAGTTGTGTTGGTTCCTAAGTTTGTTGCTTGGTAATTACAGAACATGAGGTCTCGGTTAACTTCATCTGAACATCTCATCCTCTGTCTTTGTTTTCCTTCTAGAGTGATTGCAGGAAGCATATACTGAAAAACACCTCTATTTGGATTTAAATCATTTTCTGTGTGGATGGCAGTGTCGTTACCATTGTGGACGGGCATAAGGTTCAAGCATCGTCCCCGACCTTGACAGTGCTTGTCCGAGGCTTCATTATTTCTGTCCTGAACCAACTAATCACACTAAAAGGGGAGTTAGCCCTATTAGTGGTTTGTTCTTTTCATCGCCTTTTACGACTGGCAGAACATACGAGAGACCTATTCTTTCCCGGGCCTCCACGGGGTTTATTATTATTGTTATTATTATTATTATTATTATTGCCAGTGGCTGTAGTTGTGTAAATATGTTTATAACCATAACTGATATACATCAGATGCTATTAGTTTCACACTCTCATCTTCTTTCCATCAGTCTTCTGATTGGTTTGATGTGGCCCGCCACAAATTCCTCTCCTGTCCCAACCTACGTCCTCAATTATTTGCTGGAAGTATTTCAATCTCTGTCTTCCTCTCTAGATTTTGCCCTTTACAGCTCCCTCTAGTACCATGGAAGTCATTCTATCATGTCTTAACAGATGTCCTATCATCCTGTCCCTTCTCCTTACCAGTGCTTTCCACATATTCCTTTCCTCTCAGGTTCTGCACAGCACCTCCTCATTCCTTACCTCATCAGTTCACCAAATTTTCAACATTCGTCTGTAGCACCACATCTCAAATTCCTCGATTCTCTTCTGTTCCGATCTGTTCCGATTTTCTGTGCTCCAAACGTACATTCTCAGAAATTTCTTCCTTAAATTAAGGCCTATGTTGGATACTACTAGACTTCTCTTGGCCAGGAATACCCTTCTTGCCAATGCTAGTCCGCTTTTGATGCCCTCCTTGCTCCGTCCGTCATTGGTTATTTTGCTGCCTGGGTAGCAGAATTCCTTAACTCCATCTACTTCGCGAACATCAATCCTGATAAGTTTCTCACTGTTCTCATTCCTGCTACGTCTCATTACTTTCGTCTTTCTACGATTTACTCTCAATCCATATTCCGCACTCGTTAGACTGTTCATTCCATTTAGCAGACCACGTAATTCTTCTTCACTTTCACTCAGGATATCAATGTCATCAGCGAATCGTACCATCTTTTACTTCCATCATTGCTTGTTCAATGTTCGGGAGTGAAAGACTACACCCTTGTCTGATACAGTTAGTAATCCGAACACTTCTTTGTTGGTCGTCCACTCTTATTATTACCTCTTGGGTGTTGTACATACTGTAAATTACCGTCCCTCCCTACAGTTTACCCCTATTTTCTTCAGAATTTCGAACATTTTCACTATGTTACATTGCCGCAGGCTTTTTCCAGTTCGAGAAATCCTATGAATGTGTCTTGATTTTTCTTCAATCTTGCTTCCATTATCAACCACAACATCAGAATTGCCTCTCTGGTGCCTTTGCCTTACCTAAAGCCAAACTGATCGTCATCTAACACATACTCAATTTTATTTTCGATTCTTCTGTATATTATTCTTGTCAGCAACTTGGATTCATGAGCAGTTAAGCTGATTTTGCGATAATTCTCGCACTTGTCAGCCCTTGCTGTTTTCGGAATATTGTGTATGATTTTTATCCAAAAGTCAAGTGGTATGTCGCCAGACTCATACATTCTAGACACCTACGTGAATAATCGTTTGTTACCACTTCCCCAATGATTTTAGAAATCATGATGGAATGTTATCTATCCCTTCTTTGATCTTAAGTCATCCAAAGCTCTCTTAAATTCTGATTCTAATACTGGATTCTCTACCTCTTCTAAATCGACTCATGTTTCTTCGTCTATCACATCAAACAAATCTTTCGCATCATAGAGGCCTTCAATGTACTCTTTCCTCCTATCCGCTCCCTCCTCTGCATTTAGCAATGGAATTTCCATTACACTCTAAATGTTACCACCTTTGCTTTTTATTGTTTTGACTTTCCTATACGCTGAGCCAGCTCTTCCGACAGTCTTTTCTCTGATATTTATCTCAATCTAAAAATTTGTGAACACTCAGAATATGCGCTCACGAATCGCCGCTAGGGATGGGGCGTCTGTCGCACCTGCATCCTCGTCCTGGGGACTGTCGTAGTGTTGATGGCAGGGCTCCAACTGCTGAAGGTTGCTGAGACTTCGTCAGTGAATGTACCATGTCGAGTACCAGATGTGACACCCACGGAACAGAAAAAACTGGGTGATTCATTAAAGAAGACCCCTCAGTCCATGTGGGATTAGACTGGCCTTTTAGTACGACGATACATAGTGGGACATGAAGAGTGACATGAGATTTTCAGGAAAGTATGTTCAACTTCCACGCTTACATGAAGACGAAAGATGTTCGTAACGCATTGTATGAAATAAGTGTCTGGAGAGCCCACTGTGGGAGATATTACTACGGTATGTGCAGATGGATTTGGCGTAAATCACGAACTGTGCGACTGCTTCCGTAGATTCTAAATCGGTATGTAAACATACCTCCGCGTCATTGTCAAATCTTGCGTCCTCATTTTCCAGAAGATAGAAGAGAATCTTCGGATTCACGTGTTGTATCATGGAACGGTGCTGAATATCGTAGGTGGACGTGGACACAAATACGGCCCAATCCTGAAGGCACAATAACATTTTTAGGGTAGCCACACTCATATTTAAAAGGACATCAACGGTTTCTTGTCAGTCAATAGTGCGAACCGCTGACTGTATACATAATCACGAAATTACTTGAGAGAAAAAAATGGTTTCCAAAACCTCTTTCTCAATTACGGTTATAATTACATTGTGCTGGACTCATGGTTTTGGATGTGAAGGCGATAGGGCATTCTATGCTGTTTACTTTGTGGGACAGAACCATTCAAAACCCGTAATCCAATGCCTCTGCCACTACTGAGAGTAATTTCTGCGGACCCTAAGCTATCAATCACGCAGGCTCGCGGAGAGCTTGGAACGCTTTTTGGTAGAAGGAGGTGCAGTGGGTCTATGATGGCTGTGGCGTCTGGTAGTAACTGAGTCGTCCTGGGGATGACTTCAGTTATTCGATGTCGGTGGGAACTGACAACTTTTGTATGGCACCCTTATTTCGAGGTGTTGGACGGAACCCCAAAGCGCTAAGTAAGTCTATTGACTCTTTTCCCAACATTATAATGCCGTCTAAGTAGTTTGCTGTTTCTGGGACCTCCTGGGTAAGCCTATCCAGGAAGTGTTGGAGTTTGGCGGTTGTGCTTCAAATCCCAGGTGACAAGCAATTGTGATGGACTGACCAGACAGAATGTTGATCACAAGGATGCACCTGAACTTTTCATCCAATAGCAGCTGGAGGTAAGCCTTATGGAGGTCAATTTTGCAAAAATGGTACCTACCATCAGTTTGGATATGATGTTTACCACGTGCAGGATAGGGTATGTATCTATGAATCTCAGGAAGCTCGTGGTCAACTTAAAGTCGCCACAAATCCTTATTCTGTGGGAGTGGCACATCAACTGTTAAACACTGGCGTGAGGATTCCTTCGTGCTGTAGCAACAACCATAACTTTTCAATGAAGTTTGGAACACTTCACGATCAGCGAAACTTGGGATCTGCAGATGGTCGTAATCTGATGTGTACCGCGTAGGGGCAAGTAAAAGTCGTCCTACCATTAAAAATGAAGCTGTATTCTGCGAGGAGGTCGTGAAGATGCATGCTAGGCAAAGAGGTCCTTACCCGATTTTATGGAGTCGTGCATCTTGACCAATTTGGCAAAAACGGTTAGCCCTAAAATGCTGGTGGCTTTCTGCGTCTGTACTCTGTTTCGCCGCCCCCCCCCCCCCACCCCCCACCCGCCCGTGAACCGTGGACCGTCCCGTTGGTGGGGAGACTCGTGTGTCTCAGATCTCAGGGTTACGGATAGCCGTACCGTTAGGTGCAACCACAGCGGAGGGGTATCTGTTGAGAAGTCAGACAAACGTGTGGTTCCTGAAAAGTGGCAGCAGCCTTTTCAGTAGTTTGCAGGGGCAACGGTCTGGATGATTGACTGAAAATGGCTCTGAGCACTATGGGACTTAACATCGGAAGTCATCAGTCCCCTCGAACTTAGAACTACTGAAACCAAACCACCCTAAGGACAGCACACACATCCATGCCCGAGGCAGGATTCGAACCTACGACCGTAGTGATCGCGCGGTTCGAGACTGAAGCGCCTAGAACCGCTCGGCCACACCGTCCAGCGAAGATTGACTGATCTGACCTTGTAACATTAACCAATACGGCCTTGCTGTGGTGGTACTGCAAACGGCTGAAAGCAAGGGTAAACTACAGCCGTAATTTTTCCCGAGGACATGCAGCTTTACTGTGTCGTTCAATGATGATGGCGTCCTCTCGGGTAAAATATTCCGAAGGTAAAATAGTCCCCCATTCGGATCTCCGAGCGGGGACTACTCAGCTACTCAGTAGGACGTCGTTCTCAGGAGAAAAAAAAAAAAAACTGGCGTTCTGTGGATCGGAAGGTGGAATGTCAGATCCCTTAATTGGGCTAGTAGATATCCTTGAGTAACAGAAGAGATATTGAATTTAGTTGATGAAAGGAGAAAATATAAAAATGCAGTAAATGAAGCAGGCAAAAAGGAATACAAACGTCTCAGAAATGAGATCGACAGGAAGTGCAAAAGGGCTAAGCATGGTTGACTATCGGACGACGTAGAGGCATATATCACTAAGGGTAAGATAGATACTGCCTACAGGAAAATTAAAGAGACCTTTGGAGGAAAGAGAATCACTTGTATGAAAGTCAGGTGCTCAGCTGGAAAACGAGTACCAAGCAAAGAAAGGACAGCAGGAAGGTGCAAGGAGTATATAGAGGGTCCATACAAGGGCGATATACTTGAGGGCAACATTAAGGAGATTGGAGAGGACGTAGATGGAGACGAAATAGGTTGTGTTTCAAAAATGAACAGCATAGAGACGGAAGTGATGACACTTTCTGCGGGACCTGAAAATGGTACAAATGGCTCTGAGCACTATAGGACTTAACATCTGAGGTCATCAGTCCACTAGAACTTAGAACTACTTAAACCTAACTAACCTAAGGACATCACACACATCCATGACCGAGGCAGGATTCCAATTTGCGACCGTAGCAGAAGCGCGGTTCCAGACTGAAGCGCCTTGAACCTCTCGGCCACACCGTGCGGGACCTGCCATCATTTTGCAGGACAATGCTCAAGCACGTACAGTGCAAGCTGTTACTGATTTGTTTGACTGATGGGGCTGCTAAGTGTTACACCACCTACTGCACTCCCCTGACTTAAGCCCTCGTAAGTTCAACTCGATTTCTAAACTGAAGAAAACACTTCATGGCATTCACTTCAGAATTGCTACAAATTCATAGTGCAATAGACCGCACCGCTCGAACTATCAACACAACTGGCACTGCTAAGAGTATCGTACGGCTTCCACATCGCTGGCAACGGGTTATACACAATGCTGGTGACTACTTTGAAGGTCAGTAAAACTTTGAAAAACGTATCTATTTTGTACAAGGTGTAAATAAATAGATGTCACTATTAATGTTCCAACCCTCGTAAATAGTTTTAATAGGGAATGTATCTCTGGAAATTGCAATTTAGATGTAAAATAAGTTTGAAGATTGATGCACTCTCAAATCCCCCACTTCATGGTAAACGCGCAGTGGAGACAATAGGCTCTGATCTGTGCGCTCTACAGGAGCTCTCAGTTTGGGAAGTGCTTCGAGGACTCAACATCCAGTTACCTTCCATGTGGCAAGGGACGTTCTCTTCGAGGTTGAGAGGGCGGTGCATCTTGGAGCACCACAGTCAACGCTGCTAGTTGGAAACGTACCAGTTTCTCACAGCCGTTGTTGTAGTCAGACGAAGATGGAGTGTGATGTTGTAATTACAACAGGCACTGACGACGGCACCTTCATCTGTTTGTGTGAGTACCGTGAAGCGAGAGTTTCGGAAGTCATCCGATCTTAAAACTTATTTCATATCCAAATGGCAAACTTCCAGATGTGGGTTGCGTATCAAAACTTTATCTATTAAGCCCGCTCTGCAGCCTCTAGAAGTCTGTAATAGGAATTTTGAAACACCTTGTACAGTTCCACTAAACAAAAATAGAATCGGTATCGTAATACGTCTACTACCTCCGTTAACAGTTATTTGGGTACGTCAGAAAATTCTCACATTTTCATCTGTATTCTCGACATATTTACTCTTACTGAATGTTTGGTGTAGTCGGTCTCACGCTGAATAAAAGAATCCAACGTTGAGGTGTTTGCACATTGCCCATCCAAAAAATTAAGAGATTGATTATATTCCAGACTTATAAGCGTCGTCCGAGCGGCAACTACGTTGACAGCTCCAATTACCAATTGTAAACAACAGATGTGCATTCCATCAGTCAGTTGTGAGCAGGCAGCGTTACGTAGTGGGTCTGCGGCCGTAGCGTGTCATTGTTGTTGTTGTTGTCACAAGTTGCAATGGAGCAACGAACTGAATATCTCTAAATCAGCTGTCAGGAAGTTGCACCACTGCTTGGTAATTGTAACCGGCTGTCCCTGTGGGTTGACGCAAGAAGCCTTAGACAGGCCAAGGAGACGCGAAGCAGCAAATGTTTTCTTCTGCAAGAATGTACAGGCGGGCCACGCTGACACAGCAAAAATGGCCGCCTTAGAGCAAGACGAGTTATTCTTTGGCCAACTTTGACGCCGATGGCAGGGCTCCTTCGTGGCCACACAGCAAAGTTCGTTAGCAGCGGTCATCAGGATTATCACACGCGGTGCCTGGCACCGTGCCGTTTCTATGGTCTACATGATGAAGATCGGTAACCTGTCAAAACAGGGGTGGAACAAGCCACCATAAGAACTGAACTACGCATGTCAGCTATGCTGTGCGTGTCACCATATGCAGCCAACTCTGAGAGATACTTCACGGCAGTCATCGATCTGACGTGGTTCATCCAGACCGCTGTTACTAGGCACTGCCTCCGCCTTAGTCCAGCTCTCTCTTAGAGTTGTGCCTTCCAGCTGGAGGGCCACCTAGTGGCTGACTGGAGTTCCGTGGTCGGCACCAGGGCCTGACCAGCTGCCAAGCCACCGTCTGCTCTGTGCAGCCACACTCTACTACCGCGGGACTCTTCATTGATTCCAGCAAAAGTAGTCTACACGTAGTTCTTCTGCATAATGGGAATAAATTTCCTTCTGTTCCAATTGCTCGAGCAGTTAAACTGAAAGAAACTTAGGAGAACTTTAAACTGCTGCTTCCACCTAGCTAGTCAGAAAAATACAAATAGAGTACATGTGGAGGTCTTAAAGTAATTGCAGTTCTTTTCGGCATGCAGTTAGGGTATAAAAAGCGCTGGTGCTTTTGGTGCGAGCAGGAAAACAGAGACATAAAAAACACAATTATTTTGAGAGAAAATGACCTGTTGGGAATGAGCTACTGTCTGGACAAAAGTCTGCTTTCGTTTTACCTAATGTGGGTCTCGTAAAAAGCCTTATTAGAAACACCTACAAAACTTCACGAGGATTCATGAATTTGCGACAAAAGATTTCAAGCACCAGTGAACGAAAATGTAGGAAAATGGGATGAAGGTTTCCTTAACTTTCTGAGTGATTTTGGAAGATGGAAATTGTTGTCTTCCATAAATATCAGCAAGAACTTCTTCGGCACACATAGGGCAGAGAACAATCGCGATACTGTACGATAACTACTGAGATCACGTGTGTGCGAGTGGTTCGCCCGTTTTCGAGGAGGCCGGGAAAGTGTTTCTGACGCTGATCGCCGTCAGTGACGAAAAAAATTGAGAAAGTGAGGGCATTAATCACGAACGACCGTCGATTAACTGTGCGCATGATAGCGGATGAACTACAGATGAACTGTGAATCCGTGCGACAAATCCTTAGCCAGGAGTTATGGAAGAGGAGAATGCGTTCACTACAACGTTCTCCCACACACAGCCAATATCGTCAAACAGTTCCTGGCCAAAAAGGGAGTGATGCAACTTGAACATCCACCATACTCGCCGGATCTCAATCCTCCGGATTTTTTTCCTGTTTATTCCCTCAACTCAAGCTCACTGTGAAAGGAAAGAGATTTGACGATATTACTGACATCCAACGAAACATGACGTGGCTTTTGAACACCATCCCAAGACTTCCTGCAAAGTTTCCAGGACGTGTATCGCAGAGCTCAGCGATGCATTGTTATGGGAGGTGACTATTTCGATTGACAGTAAGGTAACTGTAGTTTATAGTTCGTCAATGTTCATGTCACAGGACTATTTCCCGAACTTTATTGTCAGAGGTTGTTTAACACCAAGTGTTTATTAGCTTTCACATTCTTTTTTCCTTTGTAAACTCTATACAGTGGCGATAAATTTTTTCGTATATTTAATACTCGTACTTACTCTCTGGTGCTATATGAAGCAAGTTTTTCCTTACTTTTTCCCCTTCGCTATGGAAACATCTGCTAGTATGCAGCTATTACTCTCCCCTTGCAGCCTCTCATTTTCCTAATGGCTTCCTGCATTTCATTTACATAATGCATGCCTCTAGCTATTTTTAAATACACCGGCCATATTGTTCCGCCGAAAATTCACCGCACACGTCGTTGTCCATAGGTTTAATTGCGCGCACATAAACGTTACGTGCCTAAACTACAATGGTAGTGTCACGAGGGATCGTTAAATATACTGCAGTTGAGTAAAATTAACAGTTAAACTACAGTGAATGTTTGTAACTGCTGATCGACATGACGAGCCACTAATATGACTCGTAATCCATGCATAAAACCATAATGCGTGCAGGAAATGTATCGAACAGGGCTGCACGCTTTACGATCATTTACTCTAAGAAACAGGCATGCACAAGTTTTCCGGTTTCAAGTATTGTTCCACTGTTGTTACCACAGTCTTTACCGTCAGTGATAAACTCAACTATTGGTATCGTAGCAATGTCGCATATATATAGGCAGATGATGAGAAACTTAGCTACGAAAAACTCCTGGAAATTCTGATGTACTGGGGATGGACAAAAATATAGAAACGGCGAGAAGTGCACACTTGAAGAAAAATGCAAATGCTAGCCAAGCTTCCAGGTTTGCGATGTTATAATTGAGGAGGAACGGCATCTGTGCAATGTCCTCAATACACTGCAATTGCCACTGGTGGTCAGAGCAGTGTACTGTGTAGCTGTGGTCAGTCCGGAACCACGCGGCTGCTACGGTCGCAGGTTCGAATCCTGCCTCGGGCATGGATGTGCGTGATGTCCTTCGGTTAGTTATGTTTACTTAGTTCTGAGTCTAGGGGGTTGATGACCTCAGATGTTAAATCCCAGCCGGCCGGAGTGGCCGTGTGGTTCTAGGCGCTACAGTCTGGAGCCGAGCGACCGCTACGGTCACAGGTTCGAATCCTGTCTCGGGCATGGATGTGCGTGATGTCCTTCGGTTAGTTAGGTTTACTTAGTTCTGAGTCTAGGGGGTTGATGACCTCAGATGTTAAATCCCAGCCGGCCGGAGTGGCCGTGTGGTTCTAGGCGCTACAGTCTGGAGCCGAGCGACCGCTACGGTCACAGGTTCGAATCCTGTCTCGGGCATGGATGTGTGTGATTTCCTTAGGTTAGTTAGGTTTAATTAGTTCTACGTTCTAGGCGACTGATGACCTCAGAATTTAAGTCGCATAGTGCTCAGAGTCATTTGAACCATTTTGTTAAGTCCCTTAGTGCTTATTAGAGCCGTTTGATTTGTTTTGTGTGGCTGTGGGTAAATTATGTCGGAGTGTGGGCAAATTGTTGGTGCTCCTACGGTGGCTGCTTACGTAACCAATGGAGCCGAAGTGTTTTGTGTTGTAGGAGGCATAGGGGTAGCTGAGAAACATAATGTGCTAAGTCACAACGCTGGCGAAACTGTGTTGAGTGATCGTGAGGGTCGCCATTGAAGAAGATTGTAATGAAATACAAGACGGTAACAGCTGTAAAATTCGCTGCAGAACTGAAAGTCGCATTCGTGAACCCTGACACCATCAAACCAACACGAAGGCAGCTTCATATATGGCGAATGACAGCGCGAGCTGTAATTCCAAAACCATACATGAGTGGTGCAAATGCTCATAACAGAAAATGTGATGCTGAAGCCATAAAGCCCGGAGTATTGAGCAATGGAAGAGTGTCATTTGGTCGTTTGAGTAGTGCTTCACACTGTTTCCAACTTCTAGCCGAGTTTACGTCCCAAGAGTCAAACATGGCGAGGGTGCGGTGATGATACGGACAGCCACATTGTGGTATTCCACGGGCCCCATGGTTACCCTACAAGTTCAGATTACTGCAAAGGATTATATGACCATACTGACTGATGACATCTATTCCATGGTACAATGTTTGCTGTGTTCCAAGACGACAGAATCCCTGTTCACACATCTCATGTCATCCAAGACTTGTTTTGTGAGCACGAGGATTAATTTTCGCATCATTCCTGGCCACCATAATCTGTGGTCGCTTTTTAGTGAAGGGTTCGTATTTATTATCCACTTCCATCATCTTTACCTCAACTTGCCACTGCTTTGCAGGAGGAATGGTGTAAGATTCCCTTGAAAACCAAACAGGACGTGTATTTATCCATTCCGCATGAAATAGAAATTGTTTTGAGTTTCACCGGGTTTCCTACACTGTACTAGGCGTGGTAAAGTCTTTTTGTTGTTACCATATTTTTATCCAACCTCTGTGTATGGAAACGATATTCCGAAACCAGTAATTTCTGCAACCTAGGGGACCCAGTACGTGATGGACGAAGGCCTCTACTACCAATGTTAATTTCGTTCAAATAATTGCCCGTTTCGTGAAAAGGGTAACAAATGCACAGCAATGAAAGCGTCTCCCAACTAAAATATCTATTTTCGACATGCTGAACACAAAATTTACTAACATTCATTCACTTCACTGTCAATGTTAGGTAGTATATGATTATAAGAATAAAAATACACACACTCTTGATGTTCTACAATAATTTTGTTTGGTCACTAACCAGTTCCGGCTTCTTCTACTATCAGCGGTTTGTCCATTTTCCCCCTATGTGTATAGTACTTTCATGTAAACATATATAAGAGCACTAAAAAAGTTCAACAGCAAAATCCGTTTTTTAAATGTGACAGTTTCTTTTTGTATGCAGTTTGTATTTATTATCAACGTAAGTTTTAAACGTCATTACTTCTGCACCGAGTTTTAAGTACCATCGCTGCTGCATCACCTAATACTCATGTCTGCCACGATTTACTGTATTTGCGATTATGATACTCAGTAGTCACTTGATGATGACTTAACAAGCTGGAAATCTGTTAGCGAGCAAATAAAAATTGTTAGGGAGCATCAAAAAAGCGTTTCCTCTTTATTTCAAGATGTATTGCTTGGTTCACATTTTTTTAATGTCGTAACATATCCGTTTAGAACAGACAAACTCCTCATAGCTTTAAGTTGCACAGTTGCATAATAGTAGGTACTTCTACGTGCGTATATGACATTTACTCCATTGTTTTAAGTAGTTCGTATGACAGATCATTTTTGTAGAACAGTTGTTTCTGAGAGATTGCATTAACAGGAAACGAAATGCCTTTTGTCATTTGTCGACGATTAAAGGCTACATGCTCCAAATACTTCCTCTTGCCGCTCTCATCTACGCATCACTATCTCCATCTCTGAGGTACCGACTGTAAAAAACTCTTGATCTACAACCCTCACGGTTTGAGATACATTTCAGTTAGAACATCGATAGCAGTCTAGAGCACGAGCATAAGTTAAGTGTCACATAAATGTTCAAAACTTTTTTTCTTCCTAAAGCCTTGTGGCATGAACAAGCCTCCAGCACCTCAAAACCTGGAGAATAGATTTTATTAGATTTTATGTTAGTTAGGAAGGTGCACGAGACATCTTCTATGACCACAAATATCTTCCAATGCTTGTCACGTCGGCTGATCGCTGCCCAGCAGCTGTGCAGCTGCAGCACGTGACGTCACTGCCTACCAAAAGCAGCCATTGCCAGCATGGGTGGGGGGGGGGGGGGGGGGGCGACTGTTAAAATTTAGTCACTCATTACTTCTGAGACAGCTGTGAAGCCTTGTTCTTTATGTGGCGTTAGACCAAGCAACTGTCCCGTAGCGCCACTCGTGAGCTGCATTGATATTACTTCTGCTCGGCAACTGGTTTGTCTCTGCTTCGCTGCCATGTTCTAAACTGAACCCATCACTCTAAGGATACCCTGCATATAGTATAAATGTGTTTTATCTTCTTTGTCGATATCTTACAGGCTAATTGACGACTGGAATTCCTGTTTTATTTGCGACACTATCGTTTTTTTTAATAATGTAATTTATTAATTTCTGTAACACTTAAATTAGTGGTGGATATCATCATCAGTAGTCACCTACGGATCATTACAAGATATATGTACTTACATTGCTATGGAAGCAGTCGCCTTCACGAGAGAAATCAGATTTATCAACAACTTCGTCCATCACCGTTCCGTCTTCTTCCGCATCATCATTCTCGATATTAAACCATAGTTTCTTATTTTTGTAGAAGACACGAACATTGATTTTACCATTTCCCATTTATTTTTCTGGCTGGAAACATTTGACGAACACTATTTGATGGATTGTTGGGTTGTTTTTGGGGAAGGAGACCAGACAGCGAAGTCATGGGTCTCATCGGATTAGGGAAGGACGGGGAAGGAAGTAGGCCGTGCCCTTTCAAAGGAACCATCCCGGCATTTGCCTGGAGCGATTTAGGGAAATCACGGAAAACCTAAATCAGGATGGCCGGACGCGGGATTGAACCGTCGTCCTCACTATTTGATGGACACTAATCGTTTATTACTAGTGCTGTTAACATGAACGGATCCATTGTTGTACTCTGCGGATTGCTATAAATGAATGACGGTGCACGCTTTTCACATTTTGTGCTCTGGAAACCTCAGAGAAACATTTAACGTTTTTAATGAGAAGAATTACAAAAAAATTCTAAACAGCCAAGAAAAAGTAACAAATCTGATGATTTCAAATTAAAATACGAGGTCTATTTGAAAAACAGTCGTCTATTCATAAATGTTTTGATCGCATTTGGCAGATATACACTCCTGGAAATTGAAATAAGAACACCGTGAATTCATTGTCCCAGGAAGGGGAAACTTTATTGACACATTCCTGGGGTCAGATACATCACATGATCACACTGACAGAACCACAGGCACATAGACACAGGCAACAGAGCATGCACAATGTCGGCACTAGTACAGTGTATATCCACCTTTCGCAGCAATGCAGGCTGCTATTCTCCCATGGAGACGATCGTAGAGATGCTGGATGTAGTCCTGTGGAACGGCTTGCCATGCCATTTCCACCTGGCGCCTCAGTTGGACCAGCGTTCGTGCTGGACGTGCAGACCGCGTGAGACGACGCTTCATCCAGTCCCAAACATGCTCAATGGGGGACAGATCCGGAGATCTTGCTGGCCAGGGTAGTTGACTTACACCTTCTAGAGCACGTTGGGTGGCACGGGATACATGCGGACGTGCATTGTCCTGTTGGAACAGCAAGTTCCCTTGCCGGTCTAGGAATGGTAGAACGATGGGTTCGATGACGGTTTGGATGTACCGTGCACTATTCAGTGTCCCCTCGACGATCACCAGTGGTGTACGGCCAGTGTAGGAGATCGCTCCCCACACCATGATGCCGGGTGTTGGCCCTGTGTGCCTCGGTCGTATGCAGTCCTGATTGTGGCGCTCACCTGCACGGCGCCAAACACGCATACGACCATCATTGGCACCAAGGCAGAAGCGACTCTCATCGCTGAAGACGACACGTCTCCATTCGTCCCTCCATTCACGCCTGTCGCGACACCATTGGAGGCGGGCTGCACGATGTTGGGGCGTGAGCGGAAGACGGCCTAACGGTGTGCGGGACCGTAGCCCAGCTTCATGGAGACGGTTGCGAATGGTCCTCGCCGATACCCCAGGAGCAACAGTGTCCCTAATTTGCTGGGAAGTGGCGGTGCGGTCCCCTACGGCACTGCGTAGGATCCTACGGTCTTGGCGTGCATCCGTGCGCCGCTGCGGTCCGGTCCCAGGTCGACGGGCACGTGCACCTTCCGCCGACCACTGGCGACAACATCGATGTACTGTGGAGACCTCACGCCCCACGTGTTGAGCAATTCGGCGGTACGTCCACCTGGCCTCCCGCATGCCCACTATACGCCCTCGCTCAAAGTCCGTCAACTGCACATACGGTTCACGTCCACGCTGTCGCGGCATGCTACCAGTGTTAAAGACTGCGATGGAGCTCCGTATGCCACGGCAAACTGGCTGACACTGACGGCGGCGGTGCACAAATGCTGCACAGCTAGCGCCATTCGACGGCCAACACCGCGGTTCCTGGTGTGTCCGCTGTGCCGTGCGTGTGATCATTGCTTGTACAGCCCTCTCGCAGTGTCCGGAGCAAATATGGTGGGTCTGACACACCGGTGTCAATGTGTTCTTTTTTCCATTTCCAGGAGTGTATTTCTGTTAATCCGTTTCGACTCTAATGTAGCATCATCAGAACTACAAATTTGATATCTTGTTACGGAAGTAATACGTTAAACCATGATTAACCTCTTATTGTAGTTACTTAAAATCAGTCAAGTGGATGCACTGAGTTCTTAATCACTTCTTGGCGCGTTACTACCGAAGCAATACATCCACTTTTTAATTATGATGATAAGTCATTACAATTACAAACCGTGAACAGCAGTGACAGAAGTTATTGGATACTTCCTAATGTCATGTCGGACCTACTTTTGCCCGGCGTAGTGCAGCAACTCGACGTGGCAGGGACTCAACAGCTCGTTGACAGTCCCCTGCAGAAATATTGAGCCATTCGGCCTCTATGGCTGTCCATGATTGCGGAAGTATTGCCACTGCAGGATTTTCTGCACGAGCTGACCTCTCAATTATATCCCTTACATGTTCGATGGGATTCATGTTAAGTAATCTAGATGACCAAATCATTCACTCGAAATGTCCAGAATGTTCCTAAAACCAACGAGAACGACTATAGCCTGGTGAAATGGCGCGTTGTCATCCATAAAAAATTCCATCATTGATTGGGAACATGAAGTCCACGAATGGCTCCAAATGGTCTCCAAGCGGCAGAACATAACCATTTCCAGTGAATGATCGGTTCAATTGGACCAGAGGAACCAGTCCATTCCATGTAAATACAGCCCACACCATTGTGGAGACACCACCAGCTAGCACAGTGCCTTATTGAAAACAAGAGGCACTCCAACGTTGGTCGTATAAATCTGAAACCGTATTCGTACTATTATTATTATTTCTTTCTTGTCTCAGACGTTATGTCTGGTTACAAATGGAAGGTGACGCGGACCTTGATCATGCGTGACTTCCTTTTAACTGTACGGTATATGTTACATTGCATTTAGGAACTTTCGGGTAATTGAACAAGTGTCAATAATTACAGATTTCTGTAGTTGTATATATATAAGTTTGGATGTAGCTGTATTGCATTGATGTACTAGTGGATATTGTGTGGTATGACTCCTGTAGTTTATTATTATTATTATTATTACCGCATATCGATTTCAATCACAGAGTGATCATCCTCAGTATAAAACTGAGTCCTGTGTACTCACACAATCGTGCACAAAATACAACTTCAAACACAGGTGTTTATCGTGAAGAACATGTCAACTAGCAGATAAGAATCTTATCTGCTAGTTGGCATGCTCTTCACATTAAACACCTGTGTCTGAAGTTGTATTTTGTGCATGACTGAATGAGTCCAAAGGACTTAGTCTTGCACTAAGGATGATCACTCTGTGATTGAAATAAATGTGGAACAGAAAAAAAAGTTTCAAATTTTTTACCAATGCTGGAGTTTGCCTTGTTTGCAAGACATTTTTAGACAACTTATTCTGTTATCGTCACTAATAATGACAATCAATGATATACTGGTGATTTAGGAGCGGCTAAGGACCTGTTGGGATTTAACTGATTAGACGAGATGATGAGTTGCCGTCTATACCAGCATCTTCCCTATGATACTGATGCCCTGTAAGATAATCACTAGATTTCTGAGGACTTTCTCCAGACAGCCAAGAAAATAAAATAAAAATAGGATTATAGAATTCCATTAGCTATAGCTGTTAGACATTGTAACATACTGCAATGTCTTCTGTGGCCAGGAGTTTAGTAGTGCGCCACTGGTAACATAGAACAGCGGTCGCCGAATTTGCGCAGCTTCTGAGCTACTGTACCGTTTTAAAATACTACTTCAGTTACCGAAAGAAACCAGGACAGAAATAGTAACCTTCTTAAAAAACATTACATTTGTTTATTGCCTATAAACCTACGTTTATAATAAATATAAACTGAATTTTAATCAGATCTTACTTCTGAAACCATCGAATAATGAATCTGCAGCATCTAAAAACGTCTTGATTAATTCACCGTCATCGTATGTTTTCTTGTTCTGCACAATAATTTTTGAAATTGGAATAACGCCTCTGTTCCTGCGTTGTTCTTGTCTAATGGCTTTAAACAGTTGACTGTTGACTGTCAACTTTGGATTTTAGCTGCTTTACGTTTTTTCTTGGAGCAGGATCCAGTAGGAAATCCTTTTTAGTCCCCATGCGAACGGTTTTGAAGTGACATTCGACATTCCATTTCTTCCAACTGACGCATTTGCATAGCACAGTAAACGCACGCATTTGTCCTTTACCTGGGTAAAGAACTAATCGGTTTGCCATTTCGTAAGAAACCGAGAAGAAGTTTTTTTTTATTTTTGCTTAATCCTAGAACACCAAAGCTGATTTATCACAGTACACATCTGAGGTGAGTCTGCGGGACTCTTAGGTATTTTTCGTTCATAATGTCATTGTTTCACTAACAACAGTGAAAATATGAGTAAATGGTATTTTAGCACCGTTTAGTAATATCAATATGAACATTTAATGTGGTTAAGTAACATAATTTTTATTTATTCTCTACATATGACTGAATGATACACCCTGGAAAAATTCTGTATGTCCGCTATAAATTTTTATATTATACTGATAAAATTTACTTCTGAAAAAGATATCCAGTCGGCCGCACTACCAAATACGCGCGCGTTTCCAACAGCTGCCACCGAGGCTCGAGGGCGCTGCCACGAACGATTACGTCGCTGCCAATATGATGCAGGCATCCCCTCTCCGGAGCTCCAGCGGCCGGTGTACTTATCCCAGTTTGTGTGATTGACAGTTGAATAACATTTGCAGACTTTCATAGTGGCCAGGGCTCGACATCTTCCGAACAGACATTGAACTGAAGAGTGACAGATTTAATATTTCGTATCTGTATGTGTTTCTACATTCAAATTTACTGTTAGCAAAAAATGGTGCAAATGGCTCTGAGCACTATGGGACTTAACATCTATGGTCATCAGTCCCCTAGAACTTAGAACTACTTAAACCTAACTAACCTAAGGACATCACATAACACCCAGTCATCACGAGGCAGAGAAAAATTCCTGACCCCGCCGGGAATCGAACCCGGGAACCCGGGCGTGGGTACTGTTAGCAACTTACGTTGAAAATACAGTAACGAATGTTACTATATGATATTAGATGCACAATAAATTAATATCTGACTTGTCTGCTCACGAACATCGTCTGTTACATCGCTCCTGTATCTACTAAAGAACCACACAGCGTGAAAAGGAAGACATAACAGTGTTTTGCAACTGTTTCACTTCACCACAGAGATTGAATGCTGACCACGTACGTTTCTTCTGTAGTTACTACAAATAATTTTCTACATTCTTCCGTTTTTAGGATCAGACAGGTAACAATGCTTCTTCTCTGCAGTCTTGAGGTTTATGCACAACACTTTTCATACAATGAAGAATAGGTTTCTGAAGTTCTAGTTTTGCCCTCTTTTGATATGTGGTTGGACCACATCTTCAGCGGGTTCGGCAAGAAAAGTCTGACGCCAAGCTCCATCTTCTTGACGTGATATGTCGGGTCTTTATTCAAAAACATTACTTATGCTGCAACTCCACACACATCGACTGAGTTAATTAACAATGCCAGGGGTCATGTTCTTGTTTTTCTTTTGCAGGAGTAAGTAAGCACCATCTGATTTAATGAGTCCACTCCACCCATCGTCTCGTTGTTGTACATTATTACGTCAGGCTTAGAAGCATCTTCAGTAATTAAATTTTATGTACGATGTATTTTAGGAAGTAGCATTACATTTCAAATGACCAGCTGTTATTAAAAGACCAATCAGAGGTCTTATATGTGCGCTGTCACATTATCTTCAACTCTTCTCAAACTTCTTTTCCTTACGCACCCTTTTGGCTTCATCGTTAGTAAACTGTACAGTTGTATAGGTCAAATACGTCTGTAGGTGCTAACAGTAGTTTTCAAAGAAGGGAGCATGACTGTATCAACTTGATATTTTATTATATTATGTTTCCTTACTTATGCTATGTCATTCATATCAGTTTCTTCACTGATAACAGTTACATGATCGACTTCATCATCCTTATCTTCATAATTTGGTACATAGTCCGACTTTCACCACTGAAATCTCTGAAACCAGTAGATACTTCCAAAAACTCAAAACGACTACCATATATCAGTCTACAATGAATCATTACATTGCAGACATGTAAAGTTAACAATAGACTATAATTGTAGCAAAGAAATAAAAAAAATGAAATGAGTTAAGGCATGAATATTTCAAATATCAATTTAGGTACTGTATTAGAAGTAATATAAGATGCTATTGCTTGTCATTTATAACAGCAAAATATAATGTTAAGAGAATAGGTAAACAGTGGCATTGCAGAACAAATATCTATGGTTAATAAAAAAAGAAAATATGACGTAATGAGTGTCGAAGAGTCACCTAAGATGCTCTAGGATTAAACACGCCATCACTGAAAAAACTTAGCTTAATATCAACGCCTAAATCAAATTATCCACATTAGCAAATGTCTGATACACACAGAAAAAATATAACGTGCACAATCCCACGTGTGTACAGTCAACTATGAGGTCGAGATCGTAGTATTCTTGACTGACAATGATTATTTTGCGGGAGAAACGAACAGTAGTAGCCCTGAGCGAGGTCCGAGCTCAGTGAAGCAATCCAGGTTAGCCAGCCTGAACGTTACCGCGTTCCACCGAAAATGTCGCCGCTGCTAGTAGCTCGCGATCGACTGTTTGGTGATCACTGAAACAGACTCCAGCTCCAACATGTAGAAAGGACAGCTGCAGTGGAACTGGAGTCCCAAAGACCCCTGTCAGCCTTGCAAAACTGGATCCTGGCTAGTGGCGGATATAACTCTGCTCACCCGTTCCTCCGGTGCCTGCCCTACGTCTGTATACATTAATGATCCATTGGAGTGTGGGAGCATTTTTTATGCGAGGATTTTATATTTATTTTGAGTTTTCTGATGGTTGAGATGTTATGATTGTTGGAGAGTTGCTGACGGCTGGATTGTCCAGTTCCTTGACGCTGACGTTATATTCATTTGTTCCGAAGCATATTCATCAAGTTAGTCGTCAACTAAAATGGTTTGAAAGAGAAACTTATTTAGTACCATGTCTGTTTTGATCTCTGCATGCATTCCAGTTTCATTGTTTAAAATATCCCATTATCTGGTACCGCGCGCTCGCCAAACGTCATGGACGTCGAAGACCTACAGAACAAGAAAAAAGAGAAACGCAACTCCCGGGTTAAAAGTGGGAAACACAGACCGACAGCAGCGCCTCAAGTGGTATGGAGATGAACTAAATTATGAAAACATTGCGGGTTGCATACCCCCTAGTTTACATACATTGTAGGTTTTTATTTTTATTTTTATTCTATTACCTTATTTTTCTGGGTGTGTTATGTAATTATTTTGGCTAGCATCATAATAAAATAATTGGAACACAGCTATAGCACACTGTACTACAGCAGAGAGAAACTTATTCAGTAATATTTTCAGTCTATTTTTGACGTTTGCATCTGACAGAGAAGAAAACATGATAGGAGCAGCGACTGTCAGGCGCAAACGTCAAAAATAGACTTTTAAATTGACATGCTTATATTGTTATCTCTCAACATGTAAAAGCTCCAGCATGTTTTATGGCTCATAAGAACCAAATGCAACACTTGAAACTGAGAGTAAGTCGAAACAAGTTTGTAGTGTAAATAATTGAAGCAAAAGAAAAATAACATTGTAGCAGCTAAACTGGACTACAAATATTCCTGAATAATGCCATAATTTTTACATCATACAAGTTGCTGGATCAATGGAGAAAAAAAGCCTATTATTAAGAGAATAAGCAGCAGTTAAAGAGGTTCAATTAAGAAATATTTATCACAGTTTTAATTAATGAAGAATTCTAAAATTTGTTACAAATATGTTTCAGAACAATAAGTTCTGAACAACTGCCCAGCAAACTTGCACTACTGACCATTAATTTCTTAAAAAGGTTCCTACATCTTACTACTGTAAATGCTTCAACACAAAAAAGAAAACATCAATACCAAGTACCAAAAGCAGTAAAGTGGATAAAAACAGTGAAATGATAACAGTGAAATTAAAACAAAACTTAATTTTTATTTCTCAAGCACACAAGAACAATTTTCTTTTAACTGTTATAAAGCTTTAAACTGTTTACTGAATTTGTCTTTAGCAATATCAAGTCTTTTATTACTGATGGTGTGTTTCCAATCTTTCACATACTTGTAAATCAATAGAGGTAAACATTGTCTTAAAATATACTGTTCAGAAAAATGGGCCTTGCAAAATGTTATTTCCTCTGGAAACTTAAACAGTGAATAGAATGTATTCTCCAATTGTTCCTGGTGTCCACATTTATCTAAGAATGCGTACAACTGACTATGAACATTTGCTACAAAGGGGTTTAAAGCATCATATTCTTTGAAACTTGTAAATAAATGATGCTCTGTGGGTGTTGGTGAGAACAGAGTTGTTTTACAGTCACTACAATTGGTTTCAGGTGTTACACCCATCTTTTGTAGAACGTAACCAGCTACATATGCTAGTGCTTTCATTTCTTACATCAGCCCCACCACTACTAGCAGCAGCTTCATTATCAGCAAGGGCACAATATAAAGCACTTTGATCTATAATGGAATGGTCTGTTGTGGACTCAAGAAAGTTGTCATCACTAGCTCCCAAAAATTGCCTTAAATTGTTGAATGGCATGCATCTATCATCCTCACAATTACCAAGTGACTTTGTAGGTAAGGACATGTTATTAACTATAACTGTTTTCAATGCTGCTTTGAACTGAAAGCAAGTTGGGCTGGTGTTTGCAACACCATGCTGCCTCACACAACAATACACATTCTCCACTGGGTCTTGATTGAAAGCCCTCATGCTTAAAAAATTAAAGCCATTTTTTTAATCTGTTCCAAATGAACATCAGTGATCTTATTGTAGTTTGCCACCCACTTATGAAACTGAACATATTTGTCTTATCTCTCCCTGTGCCCAGCTCCAACACTTTCCAATTTTCCATTTCCTTTAACAGACTGTATCACATTTCAATATGTGGGGACTCTGCAGAGAGGGCACACTTATAAGACTTGCCATCTTGTGGATAACAATAGGAACTGTTCAGTGAATCAAACAATCAACCTTTTCAACAAATTCTACAGTGTATATAGCCTCAGCAGGTAATATATTAAATGCCACATAAGTTTCAATAACTGCAGCAACTGTATGACTAAGCTGGGCTGCAGCTACCTTGACTTTCATTTTAGTAAAAGAATCCTTTAATTCAAAATGATTCCTATGTAGTTTTGGCAATGTCTTAAACATCTTCTGCTGATCCAGAAGAAAAGCCCTGTGAATATATTCAAAACTGGCCTCTTTTTTAAACCCAAACTGTATTTTATTTCCTAGCAGAGCATTTCTAGTATTTTTTTTAAATAGGTGTGGGACATCATAAGTGACTGCAATAGGTTCATCTCTGACTACAAAATGAAATGGACTGGACTCAGTAGATTTCTTACAGCAAAGTTCCTTCAGTGCTCTCTGGTTGGTTGCACCCTGGTCACAAACTGTGCAAACTACCTTTAGCCCTATTTCTTGCAATTGCCTTATGACATAGGTAATAACACTTTTTAAAGTGATACTTGAAACTGAGTTGTGAGTGATATAATAAGCAACACCCTGCTTCCAGCTTTTATGTATGCCTCTAACCATGAAAACTAATGCATGATTTGCATGAACATTTGACCTCCCTAAATGCTCTAAATCTTGAAACCCTGAAATTTCTTGTTTACGTGCATTATAATACAACCCTCTTTCTAAAGACATTTCATCAAACAACAAAGCACAATATTTGTCACTGTTGCTCATTACTTCTGCTTTCATTACATTCATGACCGAAGTATTCAATCCTGGTTCAAAAGGTATAGAAGACAACAGACATTTCAGATATCTCACAGACGGAAGATAAAAATCAAGTGACAAATATCTGTATAGGCGGGGACTTCGTTTGTATAAGGATAAAGCAAATACTTTGTCCTCAGATGTCCATCGCCTTGCATTTGCTGATCGATGAGCATTTCGTAATTGGCTGTTCATGAAATCTTTGGCAACAGAGTTTCAATTAGATTCTATGACAGAGAAAGCTGTCATATAAATCTTTAAGTGCTTTCGGTTCTGATTTTTCATGATATAACTTTGCTTTCAGTTTTGATAGCCTTGTTAGAGTATTCCTATGAATCTTGTACATTTTTGATTTTGTTGGAGTTAAGTCTGCTTTTGAAACCCCTGTACCTAAAACCCCACTTACCTCATTACAAAATGTTGCAGATAAGAATGTGTACTCACTATCTGCAGATTCATTTTGAGGGAGATAAAAAATTTAAGAGGTGCATCACTCAATGAATGCTCAGCACAACTAGTGCTAGGTAATTCTCTAACACCAGTTTCACCTCTGGTATTGGCACATGTATAATCAAGATTTTCCGTGGTACCACTAGTGCTTGGAAAGTCTAATTCACTATCAACACCAGTTTCACCTGATCCACTTCTGGTACAAACACCTACATGAGAACTATTTGCCACAGCACAACTAAGGCTTTGTAGTTCATTAAGACCAGTTTCACTTCTGGTATTAGCAGCTGTAAAATGAACAGTTGCCATAGCACCACTAGTGCTTGGTAGGCCCAATTCACTATTAACAACAGTGTCACCTCATTCACTGCCGATTTTGGCAATTTCACAAGGAACACCTGTCACATGTTTGGAAACACATCCCTGTTTAGCCTATGCCTACTTTTATGAATAAAATCTTCTTCGAAAAAATGATCTTCACAAACAAAATAAGAAGCACAGTTCACATCTGGTGACAGTTTACAAACACTCTTCCACTTTAGAAGCAACTCTTGGGGTTGTTTTGGAAACCTGTAGAAATGCTTGTTGCAAATTTTCTCCGTTGAACCCACGTAATAGCCAGATGAACAGCTGGGGAACTTGCAGGAGTATTTCAACGTCAATCTGTTGTGTTCAATATTCCGAAAAAAAACATAAACGTCTTCATTAAATAAAACTACTAAAGACATATCAAAGTCATTTAAATAAACAAACGGAAACCACACTGCTTAATTCACAATAGAAGAGAATACATTTCATTTATAAGCTACGAGAGTATTTAATTAAAAATTAAATGTCTTACCTTACAATTAATTGTGGACATTTTTCAGCAGGAAATTTCTTCAATTCCACAGTGAGCTTTATGAATTTAAAGCAAAAACTCTGTCAATAATGAAGATGAGTAGTATGTAAATATGAAACAAATACAAAGACGACTGTAACCGAGGACCACAGACTACAGTGCAGAGCAAGACGATAGAATATTTCAAAACAACCACAATTGGAGTTTAGACAGCTCTCATTGGTCAATTCCAGCTTCGTTGGACCCCTAGCGCCTCTAGTGGTCTGGAATGGAACTACGTGGCTTGTTGCCTCTTCGCCGATTTAGCTTTCACCCCCGTGCGAAGACCCATAGAGGTCTCTGCACCATCGCGCCGTAAGCTGTGACGGCGCGCGCCTCCTGGCCAGAATTTAGAGTGAGGGCGCCACAGTGGAACACGTGGTTGCAGTGGACAAACGCGGCGTCCCCGATAGAGTACTTAAGCGCCTGCCTGTCTCTCAGCCTCCTAGTCTAACCTTGCGTACGTCTCAGGACATATCGCCTCGCATTAGACAGCGTATTTACTTTCGTGTTTTCTTTACGGGTGGACGTGGTTGTCTTTCTTGGTTTTCTTGACTGTTGTCCGTTCTTGTTGTTGTCGTAAGGTCCTTCGTTGGTCGTGTCCGTCCTCTCCCGTTGTGTTGTTGTTCGCGGGCCGCTCCGCGGGTCCCGCCGCGTTTCCGTCACTTCAACCCTGCGACTGTTCCGGTCGCGGTTACAACACATCAAGTGTTAACATACGTCTTAAACTCGGTGAAACACACAAAACCCAAGTGTCGCACTCACTGAAGTTTCTGTAGGCACAGAGTATACAGTAAAAGAAGACCAAATATATCCCATCTTGGTAACTTTTGTTTTGCCAAATACTACGCAGTCATTGTTGACTAAACTCCTTGCAGTATTCTCAATTCAACACCAATCAGAGAATGAAATGTAGCTTAACGAAATTCTGCGTACATGCCGAACAAGCAGATGCTGTTAGCTGCTGTAGATGATATCATGAATACTAAAGAAGGTTAATGTAAAGAGAAATAATTACTTGTGCAAATGAGTTCTGTTTCCGTGCAATTGGTGAGGTTTGTCATTCACCCATCTGTCGGACCGTGGCTGTCACCGAACTACTTCTCTTCTAGCAGTAGTTCAGCTGATGGTTCATTAACAAAATGGACAGGACAACAGAGAGAAACTACAGACAAGAGAAAATGTATCTGTTCTGGTAAGAAGTACTCTATTGTTCCTCCAGTAACACGTAATTAATTGGCGAGGTAGCCGGATACACGAGTAAAACGTAAATTTATGAAACCGAGGTCCCACTGCTTCTTGCTGCACAAGGATATAAAACATTAAATCGTATGAAAATCATTAACTTAAACTAGTCCATCCCTGGAACTAAGAGAGAGTGCGATGTGAGAAAACATTGAGAACTTTATTCACTAGCATCAAAGGTAACTGAAGCCTGTGTGGGCATTTAAAACTACTACTCCGATATTATCTTAAACAGCACCGCTCTATTGCGTACTGAACGATTAGAGTATAACTACGAACGCTACTGAATTTGAACTCAGAAATGAATTTCACTGCCTGCATCTTCGTGAGCGGAACGGCCCATGGCGGCAAACGGTGCACAGAATATACTCATCAACGTTAAGATGGCGGTTGGTCTCGAACTCAGCCGTCATAGCTTCGCACCTGCGTTGAACTCTTATCAGTCAGAGCTGGAGCGAACATTGCGTCTTCTGTCAATTTTGTGGCCGGGGGGCCCTCGACACAGCAAGCTTTCGCCGACAAGAAAAGGGCCTACAGCAACCTAACCAGCGCTGCGGTTACCGAGCTTACCTGTGCAACGGTCAAAGCGCACCGCCCAGAGGTTGGGACTGCTGAAACCGGACGGCAACTTACGCGAAAACGGAGGGCACTCTCGCGTCCTTGCGAGGCAAGTAGCCGTGGCCTGAATTTGAAACTAACAGCTGGCTAGTCTTTGCCAATATTTGCCATCTTGCGTTATTGTACAAGGGTCATTCAATAATTAAAGAGGCAAATTGGTCTGGAGAAAAAAGCGTTTAGTTTTTACAAAACTATACTTTTTCTACTTTTCAACAAAATCCCATTGAAAGTTTATGCACTTGTTCCAACGGGATACAAGCTTTTTTATTCCGGCTGCAAATAACCCTTTATCTTGATGTTTGAACCAATTTCCCACAGACTTTTTTATGTCCTGGTTGTCCTGTAACCTCACGTAATACATCCTTCAGTGCACCAAACAAATGGAAATCACTAGGTGCTAAACCAGGACTGTAAGAGGGATGAGGCACAGTTCTTCCCAGCCTATTTTGTCGATGGTTTTACAGGTTAGTTGAGCAAAATGAGGACGTGCGTTGTCTTTCTGGAGAATCACACCTCTCCTCTGAGATCCACGACGTCTCTTTCTTATGGCTGGCTTCGCCTTGTTTAAAAGCAAATCCTAGTAGTACTGGCTGTTCATTGTGCGCTCGTCTTCGAGATAATCACACAAAACTGGACCTTCAGCATCCCAAAACACTGTCAACATGACTTTATCTGCTGATGCTTGGATTTTGCATTTTTGTTCTTGACATTTGAGTTGGTGTGCTTTCACTGCATGCTTTGTCTTTTGGATTCTGGCTCATAATAGTGAACCCAAGTTTCATCACAAGTTAAAATTTTTTTCAGGAAGTGCTCTTTCACAACGTTCCTTTAGCTCTGTGCACACTCCCAACCTTGTTTCAGGCTCAGACATGGTAATTGGATGTCTCTATAGGCCCCCTGGCTTAGTAGCTGTTGTGGCTGAGCACCTGAAGTATAATTTGGAAAATATTTCGAGTAGATTTCCCCACCATATTATAGTTCTGGGTGGAGATTTTAATTTGCCGGATATGGGGGAGACTCAAACGTTCATAACGGGAGACAGGGACAAAAAATCCAGTGAAATTTTTGAAGTGCTTTATCTGAAAACTACCTTGTGCAGTTAAACAGAGAACCGACTCGTGGCGATAGCATATTAGACCTTCTGGTGACAAACAGCCCCGAACTATTTGAAACAGTTAACGCAGAACAGGGAATCAGCGATCATAATGCGGTTATTGCATCGATGATTTCAGCCGTAAATAGAAATATTAAAAAAGGTAGGAAGATTTTTCTGTTTAGCAAAAGTGACAAAAAGCAGATTTCAGAGCACCTGATGGCTCAACACAAAAGTTTTGTCTCAAGTACGGATTGTGTTGAGGATCAGTGGACAAAGTTCAAAACCATCGTACAATATGTGTTAAATGAGTATGTGCCAAGCAAGATCGTGAGAGATGGAAAAGAGCCACCGTGGTACAACAACCGAGTTAGAAAACTGCTGCGGAAGCAAAGGGAACTTCACAGCAAACATAAACATAGCCAAAGCCTTGCAGACAAACAAAAATTACGCGAAACGAAATGTAGTGTGAGGAGGGCTATGCGAGAGGCGTTCAATGAATTCGAAAGTAAAGTTCTATTTACTGACTTGACAGAAAATCCTAAGAAATTTTGGTCTTATGTCAAAGCGGTAGGTGGATCAAAACAAAATGTCCAGACACTCTGTGACCAAACTGGTACTGAAACAGAGGATGACAGACTAAAGGCCGAAATACTAAATGTCTTTTCCCGAAGCTGTTTCACAGAGGAAGACTGCACTGTAGTTCCTTCTCTAGATTGTCGCACAGATGACAAAATGGTAGATATCGAAATAGACAGAGGGATAGAGAAACAATTAAAATCGCTCAAAAGAGGAAAGGTCGCTGGACCTGATTGGATATCAGTTCGATTTTACACAGAGTACGCGAAGGAACTTGTCCCCCTTCTTGCAGCGGTGTACCGTAGGTCTCTAGAAGAGCGTACCGTTCCAAAGGATTGGAAAATGGCACAGGTCACCCCGTTTTCAAGAAGGGACGTCGAACAGATGTGCAGAACTATAGACCTATATCTCTAACGTCGATCAGTTGTAGAATTTTGGAACACATATTATGTTCGAGTATAATGACTTTTCTGGAGACTAGAATTCTACTCTGTAGGAATCAGCATGGGTTTCGAAAAAGACGGTCGTGTGAAACCCAGCTCGCGCTATTCGTCCACGAGACTCAGAGGGCCATAGACACGGGTTCACAGGTAGATGCCGTGTTTCTTGACTTCCGCAAGGCGTTCGATACGGTTCCCCACAGTCGTTTAATGAACAAAGTAAGAGCATATGGACTATCAAACCAATTGTGTGATTGGATTGAAGAGTTCCTAGATAACAGAATGCAGCATGTCATTCTCAATGGAGAGAAGTCTTCCGAAGTAAGAGTGATTTCAGGTGTGCCGCAGGGGAGTGTCATAGGACCGTTGCTATTCACAATATACAATAATGACATTGTGGATGACATTGGAAGTTCACTGAGGCTTTTTGCAGATGATGCTCTGGTATATCGAGAGGTTGTAACGATGGAAAATTGTACTGAAATGCAGGAGAATCTGCAGCGAATTGACGTATGGTGCAGGAAATGTGTAATGTGCTGCGAATATACAGAAAGAAAGATCCCTTATCATTTAGCTACAATATAGCAACTCAGCAACTGGAAACAGTTAATTCCATAAATTATCTGGGAGTAGGCATTAGGAGTGATTTAAAATGGAATGATCATATAAAGTTGATCGTCGGTAAAGCAGATGCCAGACAGATTCATTGGAAGAATCCTAAGGAAATGCAATCCGAAAACAAAGGAAGTAGGTTACAGTACGCTTGTTCGCCCACTGCTTGAATACTGCTCAGCAGTGTGGGATCCGTACCAGATAGGGTTGATGGAAGAGATAGAGAAGACCCAACGGAGAGCAGCGCGCTTCGTTACAAGATCATTTAGTAATCGCGAAAGCGTTATAGAGATGATAGATAAACTCCAGTGGAAGATTCTGCAGGAGAGACACTCGGTAGCTCGGTACGGGCTTTTGTTGAAGTTTCGAGAACATACCTTCACCGAAGAGTCAAGCAGTATATTGCTCCCTCCTACGTATATCTCGCGAAGAGACCATGAGGATAAAATCAGAGAGATTAGAGCCCACACAGAGGCATATCGACAGTCCTTCTTTCCACGAACAATACGAGACTGGAATAGAAGGGAGAACCGATAGAGGTACTCAAGGTACCCTCCGCCACACACCGTCAGGTGGCTTGCGGAGTATGGAGTTGTCTTACTAACAGTTTTTCTCCAGTCTAATTTGTCTCTAATTATTGAATGACCCTCGTAGAATTGATCAAATTAGGATCTAGAAAATTTGTCAGCCCACACGAGCCCATAGTTCACTATATATGCAAGCCGATGACGCTTTCATATCGTCTGTGAGAATTAGTTTCATAGCGAATAATTAATTACGGCGACGTGTAAAGTAACAATTTAATCAGCTCTAAATATGTTTTAAACGAAAGGTAATTTTCTGAATAACACGAATCTGATGTTGATCCTATTTATTTAATTTATTTAACGCACTCTCTCTTCGTCACTGAGAATGACCAAGCTGCAGTAGAGGCCACTGGCAGGCGTTGTGGCTCTCCACGAAAGGTCTTCAACTTACGAACATTAACAGTGCAAATACGAAGCTTATTTACCTCTAGGTGAAACGTCTTTCATAAACGTAAATATATAATAAAAGTAAGGGAACTTGGAAAACGATCTGAATATCTCTATTTCTGTTTATCTTTGATGGGTTATTAATTTTAATAGTAGAAAAGAACGAACTGATGAACTATAACTGTTACACACGATTATTCAAACGTGGAGGAAGTGGCGATAAAAGTAAACAGAAAGGTACGTTCAGAAGATGAACAACAGATCATTACTAAAATTGCTCAGACCGCAGCACGTAAATTAGAGAAGGAGTGGGGTTCAACTCACCATCGTACCTTTCAGATTTTCCAAGTCGCTTCCATAAATCGATAAAAGCGAATTCGATTGGTTCGTTCAAAAGTGAAACTATCCACTTCGCTGAACACCCGTGTCCTGTTCGTGATCCATGCTGCGTCTTCATTTCTTATGGCTTCATTGTCCACGGGATACTAAGACTTAATTTCCCTTCTTCCTGTTTTAGAAACTGTTTTGCGCAGGGAGAAAGATAAACGTAAGTAAGAATACTTGAATGTAATTGCAAGTGTCAACGTGGAAGAGATCATGAAAGGCTCTTAGCAAATGCCTTCTGGACTATCCGTGAAGGGCTTTAAGGTGTCTGGAGACTATACAGAGAGAAAAATGCCATTTTATTGCGTGGTGATATTTTCAAGTGTACCACTTCGAAGCAAACAGTTTTTGGCAGATTGTTCTTGGAGCTGCGATGAGTTTTATCGCAGCCATTAGCAGCCCGGTGCTTGCCGAATAACGCAAAGAGCCCTACAGCGCGGGTGGGAAGGCACATTTACGCCGCATTCATTCTTTAAATGCGGAATTTGCGAAGTACAGCTTGGGGTGAGGGTCGTTTCTCGCCGTGCGCGCAGCGCGATACGGCTGACCAGAAAATGCGGACAAAAGGAAATTTCCCGTGTACTCTCGTATCTCAGGTATTCGGAGACTCATTTACTCTGTTAGATAAATATTTGTACTGGGAACTTAGGCACTTTGGAAAGATCA
This sequence comes from Schistocerca piceifrons, assembly GCF_021461385.2. Taxonomy (NCBI): domain Eukaryota; kingdom Metazoa; phylum Arthropoda; class Insecta; order Orthoptera; family Acrididae; genus Schistocerca; species Schistocerca piceifrons. The sequence goes on from NC_060143.1 coordinate 411,826,422, forward strand.
GAAAAACGGCAAGCGACAACAAGAGCAATCACTGTAATTGATCGTCTATATTTCCTAAAAAATAGAAACTTATGTACCTTTGCAGGAAGAATACATGATTCAGAGATAACGAAAAGAAGTTTTTCAATCGTGTTTGCACTTTCATTTGCAAGCAACTGAGGGTCGGAGAAGTTTTCTACGTGAGTTCTCTAAGATATCATCTGCATGTATAGCACGCAGGCCACATGTACAGAGTTGAGGGTACTTTGCACACTGGCACATAGTATCATTCCTCTGCAGTTCCTCCTGCAAATATAGTTAGGAGAAACGTAACTGCCTTTATGTCTCTGTACAAGCAGTAATCTGCCTTATTTTCTCCTTATGGTTGCAACGCAAATTTAACGTTCATCGAGCAACGTGGTACTGTGAGGGAGAAGGGAGGAAAGAAGAGAAGAGGATGTTTAACCGTTGTCCATACAGAGGGCCGGGGGGGGGGGGGGGTGAGGGCGGTAACCAAGACTTTGCACTTACCCCTCCTACACTCTGATTACAGACTTTTTATTCACTACAAAATTTTCATAGATTTCTAGCAATTATTTTCAGCAAGTCCTCTAAACTGCAGGTTTATTTCACTTGTGAGCCCGGCGAGAAATACTTTAACTTTAGCAATCACTGTATGTCATGGATATTTTTGGTTGTCACTATGTTCACGGGAAATTAGAGCGATTCCTACATGTGGCGGCGATTTCGGCGCTCTTCTGCAGTCAAGATGGCTGTGAACATTTACAGATACGTACTAGAATACCATCCTCAATATTTTGTATTTCTCTTCAACAGCTCTTATCGAACAGTAGATTCTTCGTCTCGTGGATTCCGACACCAATTCGCAGAACATAAACATTAAAAGAGGTACCCCAAAATTTTGGGTTATAGTATCCATATTCTAACTCTTACTCTCATTTAATAACCATTCTCGAGGACACCTGTTTCGCCCTACTCCTTGGACTTTTAAAGAGATTTATGACTCTAAGAAACAGAGTAAACTGGCATTTCTATGCTTCAGTTTCACTGTGTGTGAGGTCATACGAAGAAAACCTTTCACTGTCAAAGCACATACTGTACACCAAGAAAAAGTTAATTAACATGATTCCTTGAGACGTATGAGGGATTAACACAAATAATCCTTACCTTTAACATCAACATGTTAACCTCATGGGAACACAAAGGGAGTATGGATGCATTAGGATGCGGATAATTCTGAGTCCAGCAACACAAGATCATTCACGTGACATAACTATTGGGGAAATTAAACGAAGTATTGATATCAGTATGGGCTACGATCACAGGAGATTTCCAGGGACAGAAATAGAAGTCTGCCATATTTAATAAGTAAATAATTTAAACATATCCCAATATTTCGGAACATTACGAGACATAGTTATTCGTTGCGCTCAGGAAGTTGAGTGTGATGCAGTTACCTGGGTCTTCAGTGGGTAGACAAATTCAGACATGCGTATTAGATGTAATCAGTGAATTGAGAGCTATTAAATAAACCAATCTCCTAGTGGGAATCCTCTCCTCAAACTCACGTGATGCTCGGTGCCACACATAAATACAATTTCAGCTTGAATACTCACCCTGGAACTAAAATGATTAGAAGAATCAGAAAACAGAAGTAACATCATTCATCGAACGCAATCAGTAAAACCGAAGGATTTGTGAACTTCACGCAGTAGCAGGTCACAGCGAAAGCCGCTCTCACACTTCATGAGTGTGCATGAGTTAAGTAATAAACACGTAAGCAAGTTCTGAATTTCACTAACGCACTTGCTGAAGGCACGTGTTCAGCAGTGTACCCAGAACAAAGCACTTACACCAAAGTCCACACTACACAGTGAAACTTTTAGACTAAAAATGCAGTCTTTCCCGAACAAAACTTTTGACTACTAATTCGAGTAAAGCGCAACACTTACGTACTTTGAAAACGAACAGTTAACTAATTCTGAGCAACCTGTAACTCGCGAATGACCAGAAAACTTGCTAATCGCCGATCGTTAACGCCCGTGTCCGCCTTTTTGTTAGATGGTGAACGGCTGGATCAGTGTAAAACTAAGAAGAGTTGTGGAGTGCCTCATCGATCGATAAATGCTGGAAAGAGCGGGAAAGTGGTGGCTCTGCACCATGCCTGGTTACAGCACTGGTTTGAACAGAACTCAAGGAAAATTTCCACCACTTTACACAGAAAAGAAGATGTTGTGTACGACTTTGTAGACAATAGTAAGGAGAGGTGAGTTACAGAGTTGTGTGGTAACTCATCGAAGGAAAGCTGGACAGGATCAGAAATGATTAGCGAACAAGTTAACACTGTAAACAGAAGATTTACTTAACTTTTATTTTACTAAGCGTACTAAGACTCATTACAAATAATGCAGCAAGAAGTAGAGTGCAACTTTTACAAAATCAGCACAGACGAGGGTCTCTGAACTAATCACGAGCAATGGAGTCGGAGCCGCGACTGGGCTGCCTCTGCATGTCGTCTTGTAGTGGACGGGCTGCAAGAGTGAGTCGGCCGTCTGGTTCCCGCCGGCCGTCTTACACACATCAAAAACGTTTTGCATCACCTCGGTTCCAAGAGTTTCGGAACCTGTACAGAAATTGGAATAGAGATCAACATAAACATCATTTCTGACCTTTTTATTGCTCATGAAAACCACACGTTGCCTTTTGTACCACCACACAGCGAGACCTTCAGAGGTTGTGGTCCAGACTGCTGTACAGACCGGTACCTCTAATACCCAGTAGCACGTCCTCTTGCAGTGATCCATGCCTGTATTCGTCATGGCATACTATACCCAACTTCATCAAGGCACTGTTGGTCCAGTTTGTCCCACTCCACAACGGCGATTTGGCGTATATCCCTCAGAGTGGTTGGTGGGTCAGGTCGCCCATAAACAGCCCTTTTCAATCTATACCAGGCGTGTTCGATACCATTCATGCCTGGAGAACATGCTGGCCACTCCAGTCGAGCGATGTCGTTATCCTGAAAGAAGTCATACACAAGATGTGCACGGTGGGGGCGCGAATTGTAGTCCATGAAGACGAATTCCTCGACAATATGCTGCCGATATGGTTGCACTATAGGTCGGAGGATGGCATTCACGTATCTTACAGCTGTTACGGCGCCTTTCATGACCACCAGCAGCGTATGTCGGCCCCACGCAATGCCACCCCAAGGCAGCAGCACATTCGGCATGTTATTGGGCCCATCTGTCCCGTGCTGCATGGTGTCATGGTTGCAAAGATGGATCTTGCCATGGACGTCGGGAGCGAAATTGTGTATCATGCAGCCTATTGCACACAGAGTCGTAACACGACGTGCTGTGGCTACATGAAAAACATTATTCAACATGGCGTTGCTGTCAGGGTTCCTCTGAGCCATAATCCGTAGGTAGCGGTCATCCACTGCAGTAATAGCCCTTGGGCGGCCTGAGCGAGGCATGTCATCGACAGTACCTGTCTATCTGTATCTCCTCCATGTTCGAACAACATCGCTTTGGTTCACTCCGAAACGCCTGGACACTTCCGTCGTTGTGAGTCCTTCCTGGCACAAAGTAACAATGTGGACACAATCGAATCGCGGTATTGACCGTCTGGGCATGGGTGAACTACAGACAACTCGAGCCGTGTACCTCCTTCCTGGTGGAATCACTGGAACTGATCGGCTGTCTGACCCGCTCCGTCTAATAGGAGCTGCTCGTGCATGGTTGTTTATATCTTCGGGCGGGTTTAGTGACATCTCTGAACCGTCAAAGGGACTGTGTCTGTGATACAATACCCACAGTCAACGCCTATCTTCAGGAGTTCTGGGAACTGGGGTGATGCTAAACTTTGATGTGTGTATGTTGCGGCAGCAAAGGGTGATCTTGGTACCGAGACACTGGAGGCATGGCTCAGTGGCGTCTTCCATTGGGACCACCAGATCTTGCACGACTGCTATCAGTCTCCCACAGAAACTTGCAGTTCCATTGCCAACATAATGATACGAGATATCACCCCTCACCTCTAAATCTCCTGAACGTCGTCGTGTAGTGTAGACGAGGGAGGGAGGGGGGGCGGGGGTTCGATGTAGGTGGCAATGAGGAGACACGAGCCGAAACTAGAACCGGTGCAGAGCTCCCGCCGTGAGACCACCCAGGGACACCACTCTGAAACACCGGACAGATGGTGCACACGCACATCCAGAGGCAGAGCAGCAAACGAAGACGGAGGCCTCTCTACGACTGCAGAGGGAGCTGAGGCAGCTCGTTGGACAGCCGCCGAGAAGAGGAGCCCATACGCCGGCGACGGTGACTGTCAAGATGGCGACTACCGTAAAAGGGAGTCGACTTCCATCGGCTCTGGGACCAGCGCTGATGGCTGCTGTGCCAAAGCAGGCACGGAATCTTAAAGCACAAAGCCTGCAACAAGATCACATAGATGGATTTGATTCTAGTCGCGCCGCAGCTATTGTCTCGGCCCCTGCAGTAAAAAGATAGAACGTCCAAGAATGCGTACGGTGGTGCCTCGCTGCCAGCGCCTCCGTCCGCCATACAATCTGTAAAAGACCGAATAGTTAGTGTGAATATTTGGTTGTTGGGTGAAGTGGGTGCCGCCCGCTCAGGCGGGTGCAGTAACAGAAGCACAGTGCGCTGGCGTCGACCATGTATCAGCTCCACCGACGACGGTCCGTCGCGTGGCTGAGTGGAAAGAAGACAAGAACAGCAAAAGAAATTGATCCTGTATGTGGGAGACATGAAGTGTGTTCATCTCTTGGTTAAATGTTCGTACAAAGCGATCAGCTTCGCCGTTGGATTGCGGCGGGAATGGTGCACTCGTGATGTGGTTGATGCTGGAGACAGTGCGAAAGTTTTCAGTCTCGTTAGCCACGAACTGAAATGAAATGTCGTGTGGCTAGGGCCTCCCGTCGGGTAGACCAGTCGCCTGGTGCATGTCTTTTGAGTTGATGCAACTTCGGCGACTTGCCCGTCGATGGGGGTGAGATGATGATGATGATGATGATGATGATGATGATGACACAACTCCCAATCCCTGAGTGGAGAAAACCCCCCGACCCAGCCGGGTATCGAACCCGGGCCCCTTTGCTTGGCATTTCGTCGCGATGACTACGCAGCTATCGTGGCGGACGGCCACAAACTGAAAACCATTGTTAGTCAGAATCACTTCAGGCGCACCTTCGAGGCAAAAGATCGACAACCAGGTGTGGACTGTGGAGCAAGCCATAGGATACTGCATCGGAACCACGAAGGGAAATTTGCTGAAAGGGTCAACGACAATGAACCAATGTGCATTCCAGTAAGGACCCACGAAATCATAGCGCAAACGTTGTCAAAGTGCTTGAGGTTTGGGCCATGTAAAGAACTGCTGAGTATGGACTGACTGACGTTCAGCACAGACATGCCACTGAGCAGTCAACTGTTACAGCTTGTGCATCCACACAGTGCCAAGTGCAATGACGTCGCTCCAACTGCTTGGTGCGAACGAGGCTCCAGTGACCTTGGTGTAGGAAACGAAGCACGTCAGGCTGGATAGCCTGGGGAACCACAAGTGACTTCAGTATCGGTGGGAAGCAAAATGACACCTTGGTGAACTGCAAGGGCGTACCAACGCACAATATATCGGTGAACCACACAGCTACGAATCTGTCTGGCAGAATCCAGCCAACAGTGCGGATGTAATGCAATAGAATCTGCAAATCGGGATCCTCTGCAGTGACCTGGGCAATTTTCCTGTGATTGAGCGAAAAGCTAAGCAAAGCATCTAAGTATTGTGCATCAATGTAGCAACAAGAAGTGGAGGACTCTTCGAACGTTGAATCTCTGCCAACAGGGAAACGAGAAAGAGCATCTGTGTGGGCATGCTTAGAAGTGGGCCGATACAATATCTCGTATTGATAGTTTGACAAAAGAAGAGCCCAACATTGCAGCTTCGGCGCCGAGCGAGTTGTGACTGACTGAAGGTCTAAAAGTTTGTAGAGGTTCATGGTCAGTCACCAAGTAAAATTTCCTGCCAAAAAGATAGTGGTGAAACATAGTGACACCATACACAATGGCGAGAGACTCCTGTTCAATTTGCGAATAATAAAGTTGAGCTTTGTTTAACACCTTCTAAGCAAAGGCAATCGGTCTGTCAAAGCACCAAACTTATGTTACAAAACTGATGCCACAAGAGGAAGCATCCACAGCCAAGACCACAGGTATGACTAGATCAAAATGAACAAGCCATCGATCACTAACTAAAGAGTCTTTAAGCTTCTGAAAGACTGACACACTTGCGACCAAACAAAAGGAACATTCTTCCTGCTCAAGCCATGCTTATAGGCCGCGATTTGAGTGGCGTTAGGAATAACTCGGATGTAACACATGAGCTGTCCTAACCCAAGACAGTAATTCTCGCACATTGCATACGAGGCGAAAGGTCATGGATAGCAAGCAAATGTGATTGCAATGGGTTAACATCCTGGCTGTTAAAGACGTGTCCTAAGTACTCATGTTTAGTTTGGAAAAACACGCTTTGTCTCCGTTACATTTGACACTAGCTACAAACAACACTTGAACGAAGTGCGAAGATTGCTAAAGTATTGGTCAAGACTGCGACCTGAGACGACTCATCAAAATAACTAACAAAACGGAACTTTTGCAGTCAGCTGCTCCAGAAAGTGCTGAAACATTGTGGATGCGAAAGCAATGCCAAAGGGAAATCTCATAAATTTGAAGAGACCCAGATGTGTGCTATTGACAAGGACTTGTGCCAACTGCTCATCGAGAGGTGCAGGGTGACAATTATTGAACTATATGAAAAAAAACGTAAATTAGGTACAAACAAAGCGAGCACACACTTTATTCAACATGTAAACGTCACTACAGATATTCGATGTGTGTGCTGTCATTGGCGATGATGTGGCGCAGACGAACAGTGAAATTTTGCATGACGCGCTGAGGTATCGGAACTTCGATGCTGTCGATTACCTCCTGAATAGATGTTTCCAGCTCAGCAATGTTTTTGGAGTTATTGCTGCACACTTTAACTTTAATATAGCCCCACAAAAAGGAGTCGCATATTTTCAGATCCGGAGAATATGGAGGCCAATCGAGGCCCTTGCCAGTGGCCCCTGGGCACCCCAGAGCCAGAATGCGGTTCCAAGAGTGCTCCTCCAGGACATCAAACACTCCTGCTTCGATGGGGCTGAGCCGTGACTGGACATTGCGCACCACACAGTCACCCGTTGAGGAAGAGACTCGCTACGGTCGCAGGTTCGAATCCTGCCTCGGGCATGGATGTTTGTGATGTCCTTAGGTTAGTTAGGTTTAACTAGTTCTAAGTTCTAGGGGACTAATGACCTCAGCAGTTGAGTCCCATAGTGCTCAGAGCCATTTGAACCATTTTTGAGGAAGAGACTTCTCCATCACGATATGCAGATTCTCAGTCCCTAAACGCACTAATTTTGCTTATTGACGAATCCATCCAAATTAATGTGGGATTGGTCGCTAATCCAAACCATACCAATTCCCATCATGTCCCGAGGCCAACAGTGCAGTTTGAACATCCTAGCGCAAACCGTTCAGAAGTTATGGCCATTTTATTTCATATAGTTCAATAATTGTCGCCCTGTGTTTTCAAGTAAATGTCGCGCAAATCAGTTTTGGAAAAGTAATGACTGGCGCCCAATTTATCAATCAATTCTTTTAGGCGCAGAAAGAGATAACTGCCAATGTCTGTGAGGATTCACAGTTTTCTTAAAATCAGTGCACAACTGGAGTCTGCTGGGCGGCTTCTTTAGTATAACAAGTGGGGAGGCATCTGACTGGCAGAAATGGGTGCTACGACCCCACTGTCTTGCAAAGCAGATATCTGATCTCGAAGACCACGAGGGACAGGGCGAGCTCCAACAAAACGTGGCTGGGCATTGTCCGTCTTTGGGACACTGACAACAAATTGTGCCTTTGCCTAAACCCTCAGAAAACAAATTCTGAAATTCTGCACGTAACGTTGCAACACTGTCCTGAGGATCAAAGGAAGGAACAGGAAGTACATTGTCCTGAATGCTTAATCCAAACACGTCAAAAAGTCTAAACCAAAAATGTTAGCACTGGCTCGGGAGGAAATCGCTGAACATGTTAACAACTTCGTCAAATTTCGGAAAGTCGCAGGAACAAGTGCCTAAGACAAGAGTGCCTTGGCCGTTATACGCCGTCAGCGTGGCGCGCGATGGACACAACTTAGGTTTTACAAGTAATTCGTAGCTAAGTGCTACGGTTAAGCGAAGTCACTGAAGCTCGAGTGTCAAGTTGCAAACTGACAGATTGTCCAGTAATAGTAAGAAAAATGAGATGTTTGTTGTCTTTATGTATCACTTTAGACGAGTCGGGAGCCATTCCTGAACGGCAGTTTTGCACTAACGACAGTGAGGCCTTGAAAACACACTACACACTGTGACAGATTTACGTGAAGGACTAGCAGAAGGAGGTTCCTTACGTTCCTGCAAGCAAACAGACTTTGTATGTCCCCATTTGCCACATAAAACCAAGTCGCTTCACGAGAGGGACAAGCTCAACGATGTGTGCCGTATTACAGCGAGGCGTGACCTCAACCGTTGTGCTGGATGCGACAAGTGTTTACTTGAGCTCTGCGGCTGCGGCCGGCCGGCCGCTGTTTGGAACCGGCTGCGAAGGCCGGTTTCCCGTGTCTATCGAACAAACAGGAGCTACCGCAAAACTGTCTGCTACGATTTCGCAGGAATCTTGATAGTCTACAATCAGCAGAACCTGTTGCAAAGAAGAGTCCGGATATTCAAGAATCTACATTTACATCTACGTGATTACTCTGCTATTCACAATAAAGTGCCTGGCAGAGGGTTCAATGAACCACCTTCAAGCTGTCTCTCTACCGTTCCACTCTCGAACGGCACGCGGGAAAAGTGAACACTTAAAGTTTTCTGTGGTAGCCCTGATTTATTTTATCGTGATGATCATTTCTCCCTATGTAGGTGGGTGTCAACAAAATGTTTTCGCAATCGGAGGAGAAAACTGGTGATTGAAATTTAACGAGAAGATCCAGTGGCAACAAAAAAGCCTTTGTTTTAATAATTGCCACTCCAATTTACGTATCATGTCTGTGACACTATCTATCCTATTTCGCGATAATACAAAACGAGCTGCCCTACTGTGTACTTTTTCGTTGTCATCCGTCAGTCCCACCTGATGCTGACCCCACACCGCACAGCAATACTCCAGAATAGGTTCCTGAATTCGAGAGTCAGCTACACTGTGTGTGATGGCATCAGGAATAATTCCATCAATAGTATTTGCCACAGTCACATTTTAAGGCCTTGCTGTTCAGTCAACCACTGACTGTCCTTGTTGCTTACGCAACCCAAAGGATTTGTAACGGGCAGCCGCCATTTGAACCCTGTCTCATGATAATTTGTAAGCACCTGCAATAGGCGTTACCGCAAATTTACAAAAATCCAAATTCGCCAAGAAAGAAGTCAAGCTTTTAGGTCATATAATTTCTTCGGAAAGAACCTCTTCTGATCCCAGCAAGTTAAAAGCTATCGAAAATTTCCCTGTACCTTGCAATAAAAGGCAACTAAATGGTTTCATTGGAGTAGCTTCATTCTTCCGTCGCTTCATTCCGAATCAATTAATGAACAGTTCAGCGTTGTTAAATTTGCTCAAGAAAAACGCCCATTGGATGTGGACTTCAGAATGTCAAAAAGCCTTTGACAAAATCAAAGAAGCTCTTTTAAAGAGTAACGTTTTAATTCATCCAAACATGAGTCTAGATTTCTGCATTTCTTGCGATTCATTGTTTCAATGATTAGGTGCGTGTTTATTTCAAATAGGCAAAACTGGTGGCCAGGAGGAAATCAAAATAATCAGTTTTGCCAGTCGGCTCTCAACCGAATGTGAGAGATCATATTCGGTAACCGAATTAGAAGGGTTAGCCGCATATCATCAAGCGATGAGCTTTTTACTCTCTTGCAAACTGTATCATCCTCGGCTTACCCGATGTGTCTATTTTTACAAGAATACGATTTTGAAATTATTTATTTAAAGGGCAAGAATAACATTGTTTCTGATGCATTATCACGTATGCCGGAAGGATTACCGGAACCTTCTGAACAAATAGAACAGATTTCTAATTACAAAATACTTCTTACGAAAGATCCTCTGCATCGAAGTTAGATTCTTCGTCTTTGCTATCAAATGAACACTCTTCAAGACTATTGGCTAGGAATCAAACAGCTTCTTCAATACAACCCTAATCACTCGTTGTCAAAATTTTATAAAGTACACAGTGGAGTTTTGTTCTATCGAACTTCTCTTTTGAGGGGGAGGTGGTGTGTCTATATCCCGAAAGATTATGTTGAACATCTCATCTGGTACACTCACCTTTCCTGGGGTCACTACTGCCCAGAGAAATGTAAACGCAACATTTCAGCATACTGCTATGTACCTAATCATCACAAGAAGGTTCACCAACTATTAAGAAATTGTTCCATTTGTCAAAAGGCAAAACCTTTCAACCTATCAAATGCCTTACCTTTAAACCCGATGCGTACAGAAAGACCAAACCAAATCGTCAGTTTGGTTTATGCAGGTCCACTTCCTCAGGGAAGAGGGGGTGTGAAGTATCTAGTTGTATTGTAAGATCTTTTTACCAAACATGTAAGACTGTATGCAATGAAGTCATCTAATATACTTCCACTCATCAGGCGAATTGAGAAGGACTATTTTCCTCACTTTGGCAAACCTGAAGCCATGTTATCTAATAACGCATCAACTTTTGTAGGAAAACGATAGAGAAATTTTCTTGCAACCAATAGCATCAGACAAATTTTGATATCCCGGTACCGACCACAGAGGAATCCCACAGAAAGGGTATTCAAAGAGTTCAATCGTTTTATACGAACTTATATTCCAAACCAGCAGACACAGTGGATTGATTTTGTCACACCCTTTGAAGAGATTGTTAATAATTTACCTCACACATCAACTGGTCTCACACCATCAGAACTAGTTTCTAAACGACTAGAAAGAAATGAATGGGTAGACCCCATTCCGAAATTACAACACCCTGAAGTAACCTTAGATGACAAGTTAAGACAAGCTCTCATATCTTTAACCACTCAAGCCAACCTAATAAAATAGGCGCATGACAAACACATTAGCAAAGTCTTATCGCATCGTATAAATGAACAAGAGCTATTACAGACCCACTTCAAACCACCTTTGATTCATCATAAGAATCTCAAGTGGCAGCACCTGTATGAAAGACCATTTATTATACTAAGAAAACCGCACATTGGTTGCTATCTATTAGCTGACCCTGTATCTGGACGAATAAAAGGATTGTTTTATCACGCAGACTTAAAGAAATACCGAGTCAACCATTGAAAATATCTGCTAAGTTAAGCTGCTAAATATATATATATATATATATATATATATATATATATATAAGTTGTCGTACTATGTGTGAAGTATGAAGTACAAGCGTACATAAGAATAATGCACAGGCCTAACACCCTGTCGATCTGCCTCCATAAGAGAAGTAATTTATGTGAACGCCTGAAAAAAGAAACATTTATTGTAGGAGAGCAAGATTTGCCTTAGTTTTAATTGGGCCATGAACGGCCACAGCCAAAGAGCAGACGAATAAATAATATAGTAGAGACGTGCTACGTGCCACCCGCTATCACTAGTTTTAAGTACAGCAAAGCTCTCTCCTCTTGAATGAAATAAATTAAAATGATCATTCGGACCAGAATTATTGCTCGTAAATAAAAGTTGATTAAGGTCGCTTACTCTTACGAGGTAAATGTTATGTTATGAATAAGGAGTGTTTGACAACAATTTTTATGAGACCACCTGTGAAAAGCAGCAGACAAAGGCAGCAGCTTAGCATACAAGAATCAAGTAAATCAATAACGATCCAGGTTGCAGGAAAGATGTGCGCAGCGTATGCGTTCATAAGAATTTTACGGAGCAGTGCAGCTGAAATACTTACAAATATCATTTATAAGTTAACTAATTTGGTACCAGAAGCATCTATTTCAGGCCCTCGAGATACGACGACTGTTTCTTTTTTCTTTTCTTTTCAGAACAGAAGATAGCTATCAGACTCTGTTCACTGCTAATTCATGGTGTAAGCAGTTATAGACATCTATAGAGAAATGTTGGAGAGCTGGATCAGACGATAATGAGACTGCTATATCGATTTAATTACGCTAACTACTTGTCATAAAAAAAAACTATGGTGATACTTCACAATTTATGTTAGGCTCATCATTTCATATGGGATTAACATTATATCTTCTAATCTCTTCACTCCATAAAAGCCTATTGTGTATCCTTACCTCCCTACCCTTCCCAGTAGAGAACTGAATTTTACGCACTGATTGCATTTTATACGTACAGACTGTACGTATGGATGGTCGTGACACATTGGTTGTTGACAGGCTATGCTTATTTTCCGCGAACTGCGAATTCAATTAAGATGTGTTGTGTGCAGTTTCACGACAGGAAACACCAAGCTTCCCTATTTCCCTGGTGGAAACCTGAACATGAACTGTTCATCACGTCAATAAAGCCACATTGGCTGTCTTCAAACTAACGACGTAATTAACAGAGAGAAAATAAAAGAGCTGAACTTGAGAAAAGAGTAATTATTGTAAAAAGAAAAGAATAACAAGATTTCGAACAAGGTGTAAACCTTAAGTGCCTTGGAAGTACAAACTATGAATAAGAGGCACGTTTTTTCGTCAGGCCTTGTAGTCACAGCGACTAATTTTTCTTTGTAAATAATTTTTAGACATAATATGTATACCGAATGTTAACTGTACTTTGTAGTAATAATGCAGTCATCAATTTATGGACACGTATGCGCTGCTGCGTGTGAACCGACTATAGACAAGCAATAAACGGACACGTATAAAAGGTGGTGCGTGTGAACTTTTAACATGACGACCAAATACATGTGGACACGAAATAATAATAACGTGTGAACTGAAAGGATGATAACTTTATGGACACATCCGAAATTCCGAATGTGAAGTAATATTATAAGTACTTGTACGACGAAACCACGTTGTAGAAAGCCGAATTGTGCAAGTGAATAAGTGTTGTACTTACCGCAGCCGGTACTGTACGCCTTTCCACGGACACATTCTTCGACACAGCTGCGGGAGTCGCCGCGTCTGGCTGCTTCCATAATTTCGAGTCGATGAAAAACTGTAAAAACTCACAAAACGGCTAGTAGACACCAAACGTTCAGCCTCTCGCAGAACACTACTGGTAGCGTTGTGAAGCCGTCAACTTACTATCACGTGACTATGACAAACGGACGTAACACAGAGTAAGCTGCGCGTTCAACAATCCAGATTCCTTTGCACAACGAGCGTGGGCGCCAAATGTGTTTGAAATGCTTCTGATAAAACCATGAGTCAAGCACGTATATACCTTATAAAATCGCCAAGACACTAATCTGAAAAGTCTTAAAGTCAACTTTGACAATTGCTTCCAAATTTATAGATCAGGCCAAGTAATGACGAAAACGTGTCGACCCAAATAAAACAAGAAAAGTAAATAAATACGAGAACAGAGTACACCTAAGAGAATGAAACCTTATGTACATAAACAATTATTATCCTTACCAGTTTTCTTTTAGACTAAGTTATTAGTAAGTAAGCACAAAAAATGGTTCAAATGGCTCTGAGCACTATGGGACTTAACATCTATGGTCATCAGTCCCCTAGAACTTAAAACTACTTAAACCTAACTAACCTAAAGACATCACACAACACCCAGTCATCACGAGGCAGAGAAAATCCCTGACCCCACCGGGAATCGAACCCGGGAACCCGGGCAAGTAAGCACATTCTAATACAGATTTTCTCTGTATTTTTCATGTACGAGAACATGAATGGAAGCTCGAACATGTGTCAAGTGAAATAGAAACCGGCACCAAACGGCTCAACATGTTGCAGAACCAGTCTTCCAGTTCCCTGATCCACGACGCATTTCCAACGCACCATCACATCCAGACAACCACTTCAACCTCCACAGTGAAAGGCCCTACTTTTCCTCCACTGTGAGAGTGCAATCAATTTCCCTCACTCAAGTGCAGTGCTACCATTTGTACCCGAAGTTCTACCACTCCCAGTGCAAGTCATACCTACCCAAGTGTAGTGAAACTTTTTTTTGCTGGTAACGAAAGCCACAAACCGGTAAAGTGCTACGTGTTTACTACAAGAAACTTTCGTCGAAACCAAGGAAAAAAAATATTCCTGTAATATGTCACTGTAAAACAAGAATGTCAATTCTTTGTAATATATTTTTCCAATGGTGCACACTGCACTCAGACTTCCTGCGAAGTCAAATAATTCATTTCTTTGGTTTTTTTTAATATTTATTATGCCATGTATAATGTATCTAAGGATGTGTATCTTTATCCTAATTTCATTGTCTCTTACCGAGAACTGTATAATGCATTAGTAAGAGTACGGCTCAGTTGTCATGTAATTACCCTATGAACGAGTTACCATCAATTTCAGGCGTACGAATATATTTACCTGTTAATCCTTATGTCAACCCCTTTGACTAATGTCATACATGAAATCTATTGTAAACAATTTTAGCAAGGAATACTAACTTGACTCACGAAAGCAGTAATATTACGACTAAGCGCATGTCGCGATGATCCTCGCGGAGTCATCGCTGCTCACGCGGGAAGCAATGTAATATTATTGGATTTCAGATACTTTCCATATGAGATATTTGTCATATAAGAAAGGGACAGCCAACGAGCTGTAGTTCGTAAAACTGCCAAGAATCACAGCGCGATAGTAAAGAGACGAAATGCTTTTTTTAATGTGCGCCTATACCAAGTCGCGCGACCAGCGTTTAAATGCTCTAAACAAACACTATGACCCGCTGGGCGCAGATATTTAAAATCATTGCCGCAGCGCTTGATAGCAAGAATATTCTAGAGACTTCATTATCTCTTGTACTTTTGGTCGCCGACATGTTAAGACGTACTTCATAGTATTGCTACAGGTTGAATTTTTATTTTGTGTAAAAACTATGTGAAACATTTCGGTAACTCGGCTGAGGATACAATGATCTTACGCACGCGCAAGGACATTTAAGTTTTAAAAAGGAACGGGCTGACAAAGCAGCGATTATTGGACTGCGCCAAGCACAAAATAAATATCAGATTAACTCATGCATTTATTGTGTATTTGTCAACGTTTAGAAGTTTAATGCCAATTTGTTCAAAATATATTAATATTTTACGATGCAGTAATTTTCTTATTCTTTTCTTTCACTAACCAAAAATGATGTTCAAATTGTATATGAGCTTCGTTACAGGTTCGCTCTTTATCGCAATGTCTCGATTGTATTTGAGGGACCACTAATGTGTCGAACTTCCGATCTGTTAATCTTTCTCTTACGAAATTCCACTAATTTGCTTTCATTTCCATTTTTATATTCAATAGGTCCCTTAGGTATTTTGCCGGCCGGAATGGCCGTGTGGTTCTAGGCGCTACAGTCTGGAGCCGACCGACCGGTACGCACGCAGGTTCGAATCCTGCCTCGGGCATGGATGTGTGTGATGTACTGAGGTTAGTTAGGTTTAATTGGTTCTAAGTTCTAGGCGACTGATGACCTCGCCGGCTGGGTGGCCGAGCGGTTCTAGGCACTACAGTCTGGAACCGCGCGACCGCTACGGTCGCAGGTACGAATCCTGCCTCGGGCATGGATGTGTGTGATGTCCTTAGGTTAGTTAGGTTTAAGTAGTTCTAAGTTCTAGGGGACTGATGACCTCAGATGTTAAGTCCCATAGTGCTCAGAGCCATTTGAACTGATTGATGACCTCAGAAGTTAAGTCGCATAGTGCTCAGAGACATTTGAACCATTTGAGCCTTAGGTATTTTCATCGAAGATTATGAATGCGTGAAGGCAATCCGGGTCAAAAGGTCAATTATTCGCGTAATCAATCAGTACGTCTCCTGAACACAATCGAGAACCGACGCATCGGTGATCAATTAATAATCTCTCTCTCTTTTAAAGTCGTACTAAAAATACGGCCACACAGGATAGGCGTAAGTACGCAATCTAACGTTAGGTTGCATTTTGTCAGTAAATATTACCAACCAATAGTTACAGCGTGACTATTATTATTTACTACTATTTCTTGTACAGAATAAGCAAGTTCCTAATGCCAGAATAGTCACTTCGCTGATAGCTCATTCAGTCTTGCAAATATAAAACCCAGAGCTTCTTCTTGATGCTCTAGAGTGTACAGACGAAGATTGGTACATTAAGCCGATAAAACACTTTCACATATTTTAATGAATATGATTTATAACAATTGTCGAAATATCTGTTTTAATGAAACCTCTCACTGCAGCCAGTCAGCAGTACGCATGTACTTTCTTTTGCATTAGGACAAGCTCGGGTAAGAGTACGCGTCTGGTAAGAGTTCGCAGTGACATTTTCTCTACGCCGACAACGAAAAACTACATTCAACTGTTGCTTCAATAGCGACGTCATCACGTGTAATCTTGAAGAGCTCCGCCACGTTTATTGGTTATAGCAAGTAAATATAATTTTTTTGTTTCAAACTATGTAATCTTTAAGCTGTATATCGTAAGCAATAAGCATTGTATAGGTAAGCGCTAGGAAATAAAATTATTTGCCAAAAGAATCACTGTTCTGTGAAGAACAAACCACGGCACAACAAACAGCAGAACCAAGCAGTGACTGCCATTTGTGATATTTTTTTGAACTGTGTGGCCCATCGGTTAAGAGTGCGCTGTAAGACAGCGGCAAAGCAAAGACTACGTGCGTACTCCTAACTCTCTCCCCCCCTCCCCCTCCTCCCCCTCCTCCCCCCCCCCCCCCCCCCGCCGGCGGTCATCTTTGTTTCTAACGGTTACTATTCCAGGAAGACCCATTAGGCAGACAGACGCGAATGCTTTGTTTCCAGCTGCATATTCTGCAGTAGCCGCAATCCAAACAGCTGAGAAATCCTTGGAGTCAACGGGAATATTCCCGCTCAGTTCTGGACTTGTATGAATATCAAGAGCTCAGATGGAAACCCAGTTCTAAGCAAAGAAGGGAAAGCAGAAAGGTGGAAGGAGTATATAGAGGGTCTATACAGGGGCGATGTACTTGAGGACAATATTATGGAAATGGAAGAGGATGTAGATGAAGATGAAATGGGAGATATGATACTGCGTGAAGAGTTTGACAGAGCACTGAAAGACCTGAGTCGAAACAAGGCCCCCGGAGTAGACAATATTCCATTGGAACTACTGACGGCCGTGGGAGAGCCAGTCTTGACAAAACTCTACCATCTGGTGAGCAAGATGTATGAAACAGGCGAAATACCCTCAGACTTCAAGAAGAATATAATAATTCCAATCCCAAAGAAAGCAGGTGTTGACAGATGTGAAAATTACCGAACTATCAGCTTAATAAGTCACAGCTGCAAAATACTAACACGAATTCTTTACAGACGAATGGAAAAACTAGTAGAAGCCGACCTCGGGGAAGATCAGTTTGGATTCCGTAGAAACACTGGAACACGTGAGGCAATACTGACCTTACGACTTATCTTAGAAGAAAGATTAAGGAAAGGCAAACCTACGTTTCTAGCATTTGTAGACTTAGAGAAAGCTTTTGACAATGTTGACTGGAATACTCTCTTTCAAATTCTAAAGGTGGCAGGGGTAAAATACAGGGAGCGAAAGGCTATTTACAATTTGTACAGAAACCAGATGGCAGTTATAAGAGTCGAGGGACATGAAAGGGAAGCAGTGGTTGGGAAGGGAGTAAGACAGGGTTGTAGCCTCTCCCCGATGTTGTTCAATCTGTATATTGAGCAAGCAGTAAAGGAAACAAAAGAAAAATTCGGGGTAGGTATTAAAATTCATGGAGAAGAAATAAAAACTTTGAGGTTCGCCGATGACATTGTAATTCTGTCAGAGACAGCAAAGGACTTGGAAGAGCAGTTGAATGGAATGGACAGTGTCTTGAAAGGAGGATATAAGATGAACATCAACAAAAGCAAAACAAGGATAATGGAATGTAGTCGAATTAAGTCGGGTGATGCTGAGGGAATTAGATTAGGAAATGAGGCACTTAAAGTAGTAAAGGAGTTTTGCTATTTGGGGAGCAAAATAACTGATGATGGTCGAAGTAGAGAGGATATAAAATGTAGGCTGGCAATGGCAAGGAAAGCGTTTCTGAAGAAGAGAAATTTGTTAACATCCAGCATTGATTTAAGTGTCAGGAAGTCATTTCTGAAAGTATTCGTATGGAGTGTAGCCATGTATGGAAGTGAAACATGGACGATAAATAGTTTGGACAAGAAGAGAATAGAAGCTTTCGAAATGTGGTGCTACAGAAGAATGCTGAAGATTAGATGGGTAGATCACATAACCAATGAGGAAGTATTGAATAGGATTGGGGAGAAGAGAAGTTTGTGGCACAACTTGACCAGAAGAAGGGATCGGTTGGTAGGACATGTTCTGAGGCATCAAGGGATCACCAATTTAGTATTGGAGGGCAGCGTGGAGGGTAAAAATCGTAGAGGGAGACCAAGAGATGAATACACTAAGCAGATTCAGAAGGATGTAGGTTGCAGTAGGTACTGGGAGATGAAAAAGCTTGCACAGGATAGAGTAGCATGGAGAGCTGCATCAAACCAGTCTCAGGACTGAAGACAACAACAACAACAACAGTTCTGGATGTTTTCACAGCAGAAGAATTTGCTCCATCAGAAATCAATGACACAACCGAATTTCCAACAAATGCTTCTGCTCAGTGACTGAAGATTTGTCGGAGCAGTCATCTGAAGAAACCAAGAAAGTGACACAAATGAAGTGCTGATATCTGCGAACAGGTGTATGCCTGTCCTGTATTTATGCACTGCCAAAATATGATCGACCCACAACAAGGAAGAAAAAGGCAAAAAAACTGAGATTTTGTCTGGGCCTGGTAAAGAATGCATTATTAGAAAAACAAGGTAAACCACGCAAAACCAAGAAGAGACAAAATACCAGAAACGAGAAACGCAGAATTTCCCGACTTAACCGCGTCATTATTTTCAGGAACAACCAGGTCCACATCCGAAGATGGATCTGACGTTTTGAATTGCCCAGGATGTGGTGAAGCATACAAGGAGTCTCTAACGGAACACTGGATTAAGTTGATAGGTGCTCCAAGTGGTGGCAGAAAGGACATGGTGAATTATATTGTAGTTTATATTAGTGCGTACTCTTTGACTACATATGCATGTGTGTGTGTGTGTGTGCGTGTGTGTAAGAGAGAGAGAGAGAGAGAGAGAGAGAGAGACAATTCCTAAGGGATCAAACTGCTGAGGTCATCGGTCCCTAGACAGACTCATAACTTAAAGTAACTTACGCTAAGAACACACCCTTGTCCGAAGGAGAACTCGAACCTCCGGCAGGAGGGGCCGCGCAATCTGTGACATGGTGCCCTAAACCGCTCGGCCACTCCGCATGGCTTGACTACATGTCGCGTAGTCTTACCAGACGATGCGGCTAAGAGAACGAACGAGCAGTGTTGAAATTTAGAGTTTATGTTAAAAGTTAGGCAGCTGTAACTGCTATATCTTGTTCCTAAAGAAATAGCAATAAATTGTTATAAGAAAAGTTTCTTTAAATCTTCTGATGTACTAGATTTGATAGGTTAAATACTAAGTGCGTACTCTTTCCCGACTTTACCCTAGTCCAAAGGCCTCAAGGGAAAATAAAAATATTAGAGTTTCATGATTTATTCATATGATATGGAAGTAGCTTGGTCTCCCGTACAAGCGCTAAATGATAACATATGGCTAAGCATTCACCAAGCACGGTATCCCATAAGGATACTGACGGTGGACGAACACTGCGAAATGCCTCACGAATTCAAAGTCTGGTGGAATCTGATCAGAGTAACATCCAAAATCTGCGTTCCTCAGCGACCACACGGCATGTTTTTCCATTTCTGCCAATTAACCGTTCATTGGATTATAATTACGTGACAAAATACTATCGTCCTTTAATTGGGCAATTTCCCGCTTGCTCGCTGCGCAAATTAGTAGCCCGCGCAGGACAAAAACGATTTGCCGCGCGCCGATAATCTGTCACGGGAGATTAAAATGCGCTCCCGGGGAACGATTTTTTAACGAGGTAACGCGCGCGCGCCGCTGAATGCCAATTCCCTGCTCTGGGAGACGGCCACGCGCGACGCCCCTGCCGCGACCTGCGCACGGGGAAAATCCGCCCGTCTGGTTACGTGAAAGACGAAATGCACGAAATACCGCGCGGCTCTCGCAATCATATTTGTCCATGCTGCGGACTTAAACTCGTAAAGCAAGGACGCTGGCGTGCACCACGAAACTCTGCACTCTGTCCACTTTGTATGGCTCGCACTCCTTCGTTTTATTCATGGATATCACGGTGTATCTCTTGGCTGTAGTCTGCGTGCCGCAACTGGTAAGCAAACTCCAATTGGGATCACACATTTCCTCCACTATTAGCTTGTCTGACGTCTGCCTGAATAGTACTGCGACTTCTCAATAGATTAGATTCCGAACAGCCCACTCCACTCCTAGAAGTCCGGAATGTAAAAAAAAGGTCCTGATCCAATGAGAGGGCACAAGAAGGGTTTGCTACACATTTTTTTCTATTGATTGGCAACTCCACAGAGTGCTCTGTGCGCAACGACCATATACGTGAAATTAGAAGGAAGGTCAGCGTTGGCCGCAATATTGATGGTTTATTGACAGCAAAATCGATTTTCAGTGCTGTGATGTACAGATTAAACTCATAGGCACTAGTGTCAAAGATATAGTAACCAAAGCTATGAAACCATCACAATACACTTGGAAACTGTAAAATAAGGACGTAATGTTTGTAGGTGGGAAAATCCATTGTAACCAGTTTCTTATGTAGTTCTCGTGATACATTGTACTTGTTGTGATCGTTTCATAGCTTTATTTACTGATAATAACTTGACACCACTGCCTATGAGTTTAATTTGTACACCACAGAACTGAAGATGATCACTATGTGATTTAAAATCGATTTTGCTATCAATAAACCACCAATATTACGGCCAACGCTGACCTTCCTTCTAATTTTTTTTCTCCTTTTGATCCACTCTACCGCCTGTGAAAATTTGTTGGTGGAGTTCTAGTTGATCGTGTATATCTCGTATTTTTTGGTTGTCACACTGTTCACAGGAAATTATACCGAATCTGTGATAGGGCGTGTGTTTTCGCAGTGTTCCATAGACGATATGGATGCTAAACTTTACAGAACAGTGCCGAAATGACGCCAGTAGTCTTTTCTCTGATACTTCCTCGTACGTCCTTACCGTGCTGCGAAACGGGACAGACGCAACAACTCGACGTGCGGATTTCCAGCGCAACATACACATGGCAGCAGTGAACTTGCCCCTCATCAGTCCCCAGTACCAAAAATGGTTCAAATGGCTCTGAGCACTATGGGACTTAACATCTGAGGTCATCAGTCCCCTAGAACTTATAACTACTCAAACCTAACTAACCTAAGGACATCACACACATCCATGCCCGAGGCAGGATTCGAACCTGCGACCGTAGCGGTCACGTGGTTCCAGACTGAAGCGCCTAATACCGCACGGCCACAGCGGCCGGCTCCCCCGTACCGCAAGCGGAACAATAGAAAGCATGAAAATAATTTAACGTCATCAAATGTGAAGTATTGTAAGCAAACGAAGTGTTATATAAATGGCATCTAAGTTAAATAAGTATTTATTTAAATTTTTATTCCCTGTGTCTCTAATATTGTTGTTTCTTTTTGTTGAAATGCAATAGGATTTTCTCAATTGTTCTTTCTTTTCCATTCAGTTTTTTCATGTTCTGTTTCATCTTAACATTACGAGAATTATGACTAAAGGTTTTCGTGAATATATTCCAGTTTTAATTGACAACTCTTTTGAACGATGGATTTAATCATATGAGGACGTAATTTCAAATTGTTGAATCTGAAGATGACATCTATACTCATATTAACAATATGAAAGTTGACCTTTGTATATACTGCTCGGTATGGTTATTGTTTGGGCATCAAAGTAATTTACATCCGTAGACGTCCTCAATTGGCAATTGGGGGGGGGGGGGGGGGGTTCCTAGCCTGAGGGGCCACATGCCCCCTCCTGGACTCTGACGGTGACTATTTAATTTATTTGAAAATTTGACTCTGATTCTACTCAGTCGCATACAAAGGATAACACGGTGGTTCCAGTAACTAGTATACTGTTTGGTTGTCCGGTTCTCCATGAAAAACTATAGCGTTTGCCTGTAATGGCAGCGGTTTTGACGTTGTTTTACAGTCTTGGGGAACTATATGTTTTTATCATGGCAGCAGTTTCGGCACTGCTTTGCAATCCTGGGGAATGTGAACCTTTACAGGTCATTGCCGAAATAAGAATACCCGATCTTTTCTCTGGCATTTCATTGTACAGCCTGTGAACTACAGAAGGAGATAGTAAAACGTGGCTGCACAATATCTATCCAACACACATCTCCAATTCCCACAGAAATAGCTCCTTAGCTTGCACACGTCTCAATCTCAACAGGGCGTTTGTATTTGACTTGTCAGGGAATGCTGAGACTTCATTCAGTTTTACAGTGTCAATCTATACTGTAGATCTGTGCACGTATACCTCATTGTGGTCCTAAATGCAGAAAAAAATACAAATTTCTGCGCTCGATGACCGAAACACCAAGGTAGGGAACGTGTTAGGATCTTCTTAAACTATAAGGTTATTAACTTATATGAGGTGCAACCCTGCACTGCTTCCAGAATAGAGTTATTTCTCTAGTCCAATTACCATGGAAACATAGTAGCGTGTCAAACCAGATTGAAGGAAACTACGGTTGAGCCCTAGGTCGTTAATAGTTAGATGTACCACCAATTTAGTGGTTATTTTCAAATATTTGCTACATCTATGTCCGTATTTATAACATAAAAAGATATACGAAATATGTTTCATTTTAAAGTATAGCAGTAATCTATATTCAAAAGAATATTGACTGTATAACTATCAAACATTTAAAATACAATTAGCTTTTTATACGTCCTGTCGAATATATTTCTTAGGGCACAGCACGTCCTCAATGTCAAGTAATCAGTTATATAAAAGAAAATGGAACTTTTGGAATCTTGCCTCCTTTTGGATGAGTTTCTGCGAACGCCAGTATTCCTTAGTACATTGTATTATACCGAAGGCTAAGCTTACTCTGTCATTTTTCTTTAATACGAAGTTTATGTTAACTCTCTACTGCTATAACTGTTGCACGCTGAACTGTAAATATTGCCTAAAGCCGAAGTATATAAATAAAGAGTACTAGGTTATGCCAGCACGACTCTTAATTCTACAAGTCAGTAGTCCCTGGAGGAAGTACCGTATAAAAAGACCATCGCATAAAGCAATGAGACGGCCACTTCTAAAGTACGAAGCGCACAGTTCAGCAGGTGATAATAATCTTGGCGCTGGCCCCTTCGTAACACAGGGCTGGACTTGCCCAGCGCTGAGAACAAGACTGTGTTTTTGCACATGGGCCGAGTTACCTGTGCGAGCTCTACTGCAATGTGGCAGCGCTACCGTCCACTGGTACCAGTCATCAATCTCTGAGGTAAAGCTCAGGTACAAGACGTAAATAAATGAATCCGAAGTCTACAGACAAATGATCGGAGATAGATCAAGATTATTTCCTCATCATTTCGATGAAAACAACGCTTCGTCTCAATGGCTCTACTCTGCATAATAAATTGGTTACTTCCTCTTTTGCTCTTCAGTATTCTGGAATTTCTACACGACATCCGTGTGGTTGACAGTCTGCCTCGACATTTATTATTTGGCTTTGGTTCTTACCCTTATACTGGCCGCTATTTTCAGTGTATGAACCACTTGCAACCATTCTAGCTGTATATTTACAGTTCCTATCTTATTTTTGTGTCTAATCTTGTCTGTTCCTCCCCAGCTTTCACTCTTCCAAGACATCTCATTACTTGAGCCTGTATATTAATAGTTTGTTTCTTAATAAGAATTAGGCATTCACATCCTTATGTGAGGATGGAGACTGTCAAAGGCTTACATAATTTTGTTAATGCCCATTTCTCAGTTCTGTTTCTGTTAACCCCACCACATACTACTATGATCTGTCTGTTTTGGTCTTACGTTCCATTTGTAGCGACAATGAGTTTTTTGCTTATTGTATTGACGTAAAGCGTAATTATTTAGTTCGCACTGGTCATGAAAGTGATAGTATCATAACCACTGAAAGATGGACATTTAAGAGGTGGACTGGACGTTACCGGCTAGCTTCAGAATGAGTGGAAATTTCATGTTACGAGGGCGAAACAGTCGCATGCGACATCTGTGGAGTAGTCGACTTACGGAAGTGACAGTAGTATCTCAGAACTTGTGTATTTTTGGCTCAGTTGTAGAGCGGAGAGTAGTCGAGCGTTGGAATGGAGCACCCTGCCAGAATTTTTAGCGTAGTGCACATCGGAGAAAGATTTTGCTGAAGAAAATTGTTTGGAATTATCAATCTGATGGAAAGACTTCCAGGCGCAGCATTTATGGGACTGAGAGAATGGATCTGCACTATGGATATGTTTTGAAGGTAATAATTTTTGCTGGCGCCTACTGATGAATGTTAGCGATTCTTGCAACAGAGCAGTCTACCTCCCCTTCTCAGTTTAGTTCATTTCAGGTTAATTCATTTCAATTTGCATAATTGTGAAATCATTGCCTTGTAAGGCTTTTGTAGAGAAAGTAAAGTTTTTTTGGTTATCTGTGAGTTTTATGTTCTGGTGAAATAAGAGTTTAAAATACAGCACCGTCATTATAATGAACGGATAAGTATTTTCGTCGGAAGTAAAAAAAAATTTTAGTATGAGAAAATCATCACAATCTTTCTCCCAGTAGTTTAGTTTTACTTTAACATATTTTAGCTCATAATTTCTTCATGCTGTGCTGTTGCTGTTGATTATGCTGTAATTTTTCAGGTAAGACTCTTTTCATATTTTATTGGTTCTTTCGTTTCTAATCTCACGTTCCTATTGCGCAAATTCTAAGCATTTTGTTTGTAATTCAAATTTTTAATGGGCCACTGAATATCGTGTGCTTCATAGTATTGCTACGTAATTTCCGTGTTTCAATTTTTTGGGCAATGCAAAATTTGACTTTGGTAGTCGTTTTTGAGTGAAAGTTGTGATTTAATTTCCTGCACAGTGAACGTCAGTTATTTTTGTCTGTATGTAAATGTGTGCACTGTGAGAAGCTGTTCGCAATTGTGATTTCAGTTAAACCTTTTTATAACAGAGGACTGTACATTCAGTTCTGAGTAAAGAGCAGGCAAACATTTTTATGTTCTTGAACGAACGAACGATCGAGTCAAACCTAATAACTTTCACTTGTCTACCTCTGCTTCGGGTTGTCCGCTAGCACTTCTCAAAACCAGTAAAATAATGTTTTTTCTTTTGCTACAACTCACAGCAGAGCGCTTGTTACATACTAATTTAATGTTTCTTTCCTTACAGTTGTTTTTGTGTAATTTTTAAGTGTGAAATTCTGTATGTCTCCATGTACTTGGCGTGTGAGGAATATGCATTACGAGTGACAAATAGTCAGTTACCTGCAAAAATTTGTCTAGTGAATTTTGCTGTTAAGCCACGGTTACGTCATATTTTCGGTTGCAGCATTTTTTAGGAATTTATTCTGAGCGATAAACCATATTACAATTGTAACATTTTTGGTAACGGTTGTCAGTCTCACTTTGTTGCAATAATGAATACCAGACATGTTCAGCGCAGTGACGGACAGCAATAGAACCTGACACGGCACAGCGAAAGTATGTCATCTAACTCATTTAATAATGAACAGTTACCGTTTAGCATCAGTAAAGTAACCGACATGGAATGTAATCTAATTACACAAATACAGGGAAACGTGCCTACACCTCAAACAGATCAAATTTCCGAAACTAGAGATAGTTGTCAAACCGAACACGAATCGCTTGGTGATAAGTCACCAATTTGTAATATGCAAACCTGCCCGCAAACAGTGAATAACACATATACGGATAGGCAATTGAATAACACAGATTCAGGTTTTGCATCGTTTGTTTCCGGTAGATTGGACTCTTGTGACTAAGCCGAACAGTGAGCAGTTTAAACAGACACGAGAAAATATACAAAGCTTATCAGGCGAACTCGGGGAAGAAATAAAGAAAGGTTTCCAACCACTGTTTGACGGTATTACTAACTGATTACAAGTTTTAGAAACCGACATTGAGCGTATTAAAACACACAAAAACCGACCATGCCGAAATAATGTCGAAAATTAGTGAGGTCGTTCCTAACGAAATAATTACCGAGGTAAAAGGGCAGACTGCATTATTACAAAAGACTGTCAAAGAAAATGCCGAAAAATTCTGAACTTTACAAAGTTACATCTCCGAACAAATAGATGAATTACAAATTTCTCTGCCAACAACCATCGAGATTCCGATGACAGTCCTGTGCACTTCGTGGACACAGCCGAATACCAACGTTTGAAACATTTCAAGGAAAATCAGATAAAATCAATAAACAACAGAACAATGGCATTGCAATTGTACAATCACAACTTTTGCATATTGAAGAAAAATTGAACAACAATAACAGTATACAAGAGCTGATACCTAGTAACGCAAGTCCATCCTATGAGAACCTAGACGATAGTAGTAACTTACGGTATTTGGGAGAAAACCAACATGAACCGTTTCACATATCAAGACAATGACAACGAACAGAGCGCTTGGCGCAACCGCAAAACGCTGCACCCAAGTGCAAAGACACAATTGATTATAAACACTTCCTCACTGTATGAAATCCTACGGCACGTTTTGATCA
The DNA here is from genome assembly GCF_021461385.2 of Schistocerca piceifrons. Classification (NCBI taxonomy): domain Eukaryota; kingdom Metazoa; phylum Arthropoda; class Insecta; order Orthoptera; family Acrididae; genus Schistocerca; species Schistocerca piceifrons. The sequence continues at coordinate 411,853,423 of NC_060143.1, forward strand.
ATTTATCAATGCGTTACCACCGAATTGGCCCCTTGCATACAAGCTAGAATTCATGCGCGGAAACCTAGAAAATGAACCAGCAGTCAGAACGCGATCAATTACAAGAGACAATCAGAAGAGGACTTTTATCGGGCATTTTTAACTGCATACTGGTCTACAACAACGCAGGATAGAATCAAACGTAGTATAATCTTGTTAACCAACTTTGATCAGTCGGTATTTCAAGAAGATGATACGGCGAAACCAATACCTGTACCGTCTGCTCAACCCACCTGAGTTACTTGGAATTTTCCTTACGAAATTACCTACCCATTTACGTCATATAACCTTGGCAAGCAGATGTAAGGATGATTTAGAAGAATTTTTGAGACTTTTGCAGGAGTTGGAATTAAACAGCAATCATGCTCTAACAGGAAAATCAGCTGATCACAAGTTTGATAGTTACAATTGCCCATTGTCACGACTTCACAATAGAAACAACTGTAGATCATATAATAAATTTCATGGTAAAAACGATCACATACGTGATCATAGACACTAGCATTACGACACACAAGTCTGGCATCAAAACAACTACAAAGACAGGCGCAATTTCAGAAGTTACTATTCGAATTCTTATTCTGGAAATAAACATAGGTTTGGAAACAGTCATAAATATAGTAACAACACAATAATAATTAAGGACATTCATGTAATCAGCAATGTAATCAGTCAGGTCAAGATACCACGTAACACAGCCATGGAAATTCAGGCAACCAGTCAGCAAAACAAGGCTATATGGCAGAACTCTGGTAGATCGTCACCACAATGGCAGGTAGAGATAGTCGAAGTCAGATCACTGACACCCAATGACAGTCAGCGACAGGGTAAAAAGAGTAAACATGGAAACTGAAGGGAATAGACAGTGAACAGATGACTCTGCAGCCGTGACTATTAACTTCATGCAATTTGACGATATCAGTGACATTCTGCTACAGGCAAACAGAGATGGGCCAAAACAAATTGTACACCATGTAATCAACATTTGCATTGCTAATAAAAATTTTAGCGCAGTTTTGGATCAGGTAGGGCAGTATCAGTTATCAACCAGTCACCATATCATAAATGTACAGAAACAGCACTTTGTCCACACTATCTACTAGGAAAATTAAAATACAAGGTGCCATTTTGGGAAAAACTGTTGATGTTAAACATGAGACCTTCCTGGAATTTGCTTGTGAGGGATATAGTTTTGCTATGAACTTTCTCATTGTGTCACTGCGCTCTACTCAGATACATTAGGTGCCAATTCTTTAATCACTACAAAGCAGTAATGAACTTAAATGATGCAGAAATTGGTCTAACAATTTTGGATCAAAATATTGTTTTAAAATTTGAAGATTCGTTAAGTTCACAAGAAGAAGAGATCAACTGCCTATGTTTCCTGTATAATGATCCTTTTCAATGCATACCTGATTCTGTTGACAGTAATGCAGCTTATCGTTGTACAAACAGTGACACTCACGATCAGGTAATCAATTTAAGTATACTGCTCCAGCGAAAGACTGAGGAAACAAAGAATTGTTATGAAAATGAAGGAATGAACTCAGCGAAATTTTACAAGAACATGCAGTGGTATATACACATAGATCCGGCACCATCAAGGAATTTCAACACCAGTTTCAGGTTAAAGAGCACAACAAATTCTGTGTAAGGCCTTATGTAATACTATAATAGTTCATTACCTAGATAAGGTGAAGGCTGATATACAGTCAATGTTAGAAAACAATTAGATTGAGCCAGCTATCAGCTCATGCAGCAGTCCATTGCATGTTGTTGAAAAAAGAAGGATGGTTCAATTAGGTTGGTCTTGAACTCATATCGGATCAATACCATCATTCTTCCAGAAATAGACAGACCAGACACTTGACAAATTGTTACAAAATTTCTATGGCGTAGAAGTATTGTCATCTGTAGATTTGTGCTCCAGATTTTGGCAAATTGAGCTGCATCCTGACTACAGGAAGTACACAGTCTTTTTATGCTTTGGGACATGTTACCAGTTCTGTAAACTGTCTTTTGATTTAAACATCTCATCAGCGGCACTCAATCGTGAACTAAACACTATTCTTCCACACCACCTAAAGAGACACATCACCACCTATGTCGATGATATTTTGATGGCAGAACGAACTTGGTCAACACATAACAAATTCTTAAAAAAATTTTTGGACTTTCTTAAAAAAAATTGTTGGACTTTTTGAAGATTCAGGTTTGACAACAAACTTAGAAAAATCACATTTTGGGAAGAAAAGTGCTTAAATATTTAGGTTTATCATTTTACCAGAAGGTATCGAACCTGACCCTGAAAAACTAGAAGATATCAAAGCAGTCCCACCACCTACTACTAAACGACAAGCAGAAGCTATTTAGGAGCAGCAAATTTTTGAAACTGAAAATTTTGGTTACACCTACATTATATTCTTTGACAGGCAAAAACACCATTTGGCACTGGAATGATCAAGCGCAGTTCGAGTTCAATACGCTGAAAGAGACACTGCTCACTGTACATATTTTAGCTCATCCTGATCTCTCAAAAGATTTCTGCTTATGTACTGATTTTTCCAAAATAGGACTTGGAGCTCACCTTTTCCAAGAGCACATTCAGAATGGAATCACTGTCCAAAAGAATATTGTGTTTGTCAGTAGAGAGTCAAGTAAATCAAAAAGAAATTACTCAGTCACAGATTTCGAGGCCTGTGTTGTCTAGGCATTTATGAATTTTAGGCAATATTTCCTTTTCAAGCAGATAAAGGTTTATTCATACCACAAAGTTTAACAGTTTTTAATGACTTCCAAGTTAAACCACGAAAGATTACGTCGTTGGTCACTGCCCTTGCAGGAAATATAATGTCACTATCTGTTACATTCCAAGAAAAAGACATCATCATTGCTGATTCTTTATCTGGTACACCAACTGGTTTAGCTGATATCAATGCAGATACTTCACAGAGTCAAAATTTTAGCTAGCTTTATCTACTAAAAGTAGCTCTGAACAAATTCATAACTCCTCATAGCATGAGAACAAAATGAAATCCCATTTGGAATTATGTTCAACAAATGTGTGTGAAATCTTATGGGACTTAACTGCTAAGGTCATCAGTCCCCAAGCTTACACACTACTTAATCTAAATTATCCTAAGGACAAACACATATATCCATGCCCGAGGGAGGGCTCAAATCTCCGCCGGGACCAGCCACACAGTCCACGGCTGCAGCGCCTTAAACTGCTCGGCTAATCCCACGCGGCTTGAAATTATGTTAAAGAAAAATGGAAAGACAGGAGAAATACAGCTGTCAGACAGTTTTATTTGGTCAGAAACGGTATTCTTTTTAAATGTAGCACTGTAAATTAGACACTTTGGGTTCCTTAGGATTCTGTCAATAAGTTGATATGGTACACAGACTTGGCTACATGCATTTTGGACCATGGGATTATTTCCACAAATTACGAACCAAATGTTATTTTTACTACATAGAGAAAAGAATATAAAAAGTATTTGCTCTGTGAAAGAGCCAAACCTTCCACCCTCTCACCTTGTGCCCCACTGTTTCCAACAATAACAGCCAAGCTGAAAAAATTAGCTGCTTTATGTGAACTAAGACCACTACATAATGCAGAAATGGTTTTTCTTATGTTTTCATCAAACTGGAGTTGACATCTGAATTTGTATCACTCGCCCCTTTGCATATGGCTACAGCTAAAGCAGTGTCCAAAGTTTTCATTAGGAACTCTTTATACCATGTAGAACATGTTGACAAGGTCATATTAGGTAATGGGCCTCAGCTTGGGTCCATTGTTTGGCTACATTCATTAAAGACATACAAGATCCAGAAAATATTTTTGTTTCATTGTGTTCTCCACACTGAAGCTCATCAGAACGTATAATGAAAGAGATCTACAAGTTGTGCACATTCTGCTTCCACCATCGACACATCAACTAGGGCAGATATATCACTTTGTTTCAAGGTATCTTAAATGATCTTCCTCATGACTCAACTTTTTTGCCACTCATCTTAGTGTTAAGGAACCAACAGCGACCAGACAAAATCAAAGAGCTTGTACAGTTTCCTCCCACCAGAAAATTATGGCACAAAGATATCATACAACTAGTCTTAACTAATATTGTAAATACAGCTGAAAAACGCAGGAAATTTCTTAACATAAGGCACAAGTAAGGAAATTCCATGTAGGACAAAATGATTTGGTCAAATCTCACCCAGTATAATGTAAAAGTAAGTCTCTTAGTCAGAAACTTTTCTTCTCTACAACAGACTCTAAGGAATTAAAAGAATAGCACATGAGAATGCCGCCAAAGGCGAAACACTACATACACAGAAATCCAAAGGAATGCACCACATATCATGTATACAGTGATTTCAGTAAATAGTATGTTGGCAGTTTGTGAATACTAAGCAGAGAGAATAAGTGTTGTATTGGAAACATAATGAAGTTTTATGAGATATGAGGTTATCTGTGTGTTAAAGCTGTTGGTGTTATATTCTGATGATGATGTATGATGAAGTTTGTGTTGGGTAGTGTGATGATGTATGTTAATGATATTTGAGGTAATAATGAATATAAAATGGTTAGGGACTCTATTTTCTGTTGGAAGAATGGTACATTTAGTAGGTTGCAATCCAAAAAGTGAGTAATTTTAGCATTTCATATGAAGTGCTAGCTATACTTGAATGATATGAAATGATTTACACACTCTATATGACAATTTTTGCTTAGACCCCTGAAAGAGTTGATATATGAGTTAGTAAACAGTTAAAGGGAATACAGTTTGACACTTAGTTGTTTTTACTGACCATGAGTATCAAATTTCTTATGAATAATGTTTTGTGTGTAGTATTTATGGCAACTTTTCTTTAGATATTTTTGTAAATTTAAAAATTGTTTTACAACTTTTACCAATCTCTAATCTTTTCTGTTCGCCAGATCTCTTGAAAGTTCATGATGAGGAATTTTACTAAAAATATTTACATTCTGAAAGATCATTGGGAGAGACTTACTCAAAAAATAAGAAAAATCAATGAGGAAATCTGCCACAAGAAATAACAAAACTCTCATAATTACTTACAGTCATATAACACATATTTAGTATAAGCAGTACCATGGAACACCAATATAAGTAAGATAGTGTAGATAATCATATATTTATTCTTGTTTTAGGTTTTAATATCATTTTTCTCCATTTGACAGGCAGCTTAATTTATGTTGGTATGCAATACATTTTGAACTTGTTAAACTAGTTTTTGCTAGGATGTGATACGCTGTTGTATGTGCTATAACAATTTACTTTTCTATGATTTTGTGTGCAATTGCATTAGTGACGAAAATTTTTGTAAAATTTCATGTTGTACAGTTTGCTTGGATCTTATTTGCTTGTAGTTAATGCTTTGCCTTTTTTATCTTTGTTGTGTGAATGAGTGTGATGTGCTACTCTAATCTTAGGTAAATCTCCACACTTTAAGTAATAGATATAAGTTAGAAACTCATCAGTTGGGATTAGTTCCCAGGGGTATATGTTGAGATAATGGTTGGCCATGGTTGAGAAAATAAGGGTTAAAGAAATGATTTGAAGTGATGATGTGAGATATAAGGTTTGATAAAGGAATATAGTTTTACTTGTGGTGTGATTTAAGAAGTGCACAGTTAAAAAAATAAGTTTTCAGTTTATGGTTTTTATAAAGTGGACATCCTGCCCTGAAGGTTAGATATGAAGTTTGAGCAATATTTTAGGCATAATTTGAGTACTATGGAAATTATACAAGAAAAATGACATTTTAGGAAAATATAAGTGATGAATAAGAGATTTTGGAAGTAGGGTCTACAACATTTAAGAAGTTGAAGGATGGAAATAATTTGAGAACTTTTTAAAGTATAACTGATGAAATATGTATTTGATGCATACATGAGTATGTTTGACAATTCTGAGTGAACATGACTTGTTGGCACATGGCTCTATGACAATGCAATTTCCCCTTCCCAAAAGACATGATCATGAGTCCAAGGCAGATACCTGATATTTTAAAGTAGTGATACTTTTGGTACCAAAGAATATATATTTCTAGTGACAGGTTGTATTTCTTTGCTTTTCGTGGTTTCAATGTAAAGATGGCAATTTCTAATACATTTTCGATTTCTGTTGAACACAAGTGAATTTCTTCTCATTACACTACTATGTTTCTTATTTTATAAGTTTCTTATTAGTATCAAATATGATTCCTTTACTCATCCAGTATGTCATATCTTTTGCTTTATTATGAATGGTTAATTCTGAATGTTTGAATTTTCATGATTAGCTGCATATTGTGTAAGTGTATTTGTCATATTTTGTATGAATTCTTATAACTGATTATGTAATTCTTTTTGTGTGTATCATTCTATGTCATGTAAAAAGATTGTACATCCTTTTCATACTCCATAAATTTTTGGCAAATGCCAATTGCTTGTCAACTAGAAACCTCTGTCATTGATGCAAGAGACAATTTTCAGTGAGTGTAGGAATTATATTGAACAAAATGTTAATATGTTATGGAAGATATTATGTTGGTCAGTAAAGGACTTGTTGTAATATTCCTGATCTTGAAACTTCATCACTGCTAACAACATGGGTCATGGTTGGCAGAAGACAATTTTCTATGCTTGTCACTTGGTCACACTTCAGCTATTGCTTAATGTTCCACTGCGAGAGGAGTTTCTATTGGTCACTTGCCCAGACTCCATACACTATTTGACACCACTTTAAGATGAATTTTTCCTGATTGTTTGGATGAACCCCAGCCCTCATTCTTCATTCTACTGCAATATTGGTGATGTTACTTCGAGAGACTCAAATGTCGGCTTCATATTGATGCACAGGGACTGAGGCAAACCATGGACTGTTTAGGTGTTAACTTCGATAGGAATTTATGCGGATTGCACTGATTTCTATTCTGAAATGATATTTTCATGTGACAATTTAGTGTTTCATTTTTGTGCAAAATCAGGACTTGACAATACCTTGTGGACAGACTTTTAATGGAAAACCACAACTTCAGTTTCTTTATGTACATGCTTTCAATTTATATGTTCTATAAAATTTTGTATATTTATGCATCTTGTCAAATTTTCGTAATTTTCACATTGTAAGAAAACATTAATACGTACAGAAGTTTCATCAAATGGTGGGAGATTATGAAAGGTGGACATATATAGGCAATGAATGAATGGCAATTTCATGTTATGAGAACAAAAGTCTTGTGTGACATCTATGGAATAGTCGAGTTACGGCATTGACAGTAACATCTCTGAACTTGTATATCCAAACATAACTTTATGCAAACAGTTCCAGCTACAGAATAATTTGTGAGAGTAAATGAAAACGGAACTCATCATAATAACTGTATTTCAGAAACTTTTCCAATCACCTACTCTCAGTCAGTACTTAATAAAACTACAGGATTTTTTAAATTCGCTTGTAGCTGGCAACATTAATCATGAGATCAGGTAACAATTGACTGCCATACGCAATTAAAATTGCCTTTACATAAATCATAGTCACAAATGCTCCAGCCAAGGAGTATAATTGCTCATATCAGCAGTGAAAACTGATTGGAACTGCATTGTCGAAATTTACATCACATAGATTAACTGAACTTTTTTTGGATCGGGTGAAGAAATATAAAGAAAACAAAATGCAAGAAAATTACAGAATTACAATTAAGCAGCACAGTTCTTCAAGATTCCAAACTATGGTACATTCCAGGCTTAAGTGTAGTGGTGAGTTGTTTCATATTCCAGATATCTAAAACTTTTCAACTGTCTTACGTTTTAATTATTATAGAAGGAAGGAAGAGTAGGTCATTTAGCATTTGCATTAAGTGAGTTATTTTAGGAAATGACGGAGCCTGGTTGCCTGGATTGCGGTTTGAAGCATTAGCCTCCTGAATACACATCTACTGAGTCAACACAGTTTGGTTTCGATCTTGTTGGCTATGGCAATATAAATGGCATTAATTTTCTTTTCTGAGAAGTAATTTTTTTGAATTTTTGCGTACTTCATTCAGGATGTGAATACTTAATTGAGACTGAGTTTCATTACCAGCAAATAAAACTGTTCCATCTGCACTGTCACAAAAAAATTAGTATATCCGGAAAGAAGACGTTGATTTTGGTCCGATGACAGCAGATGCTACCTGCAGGATAATATATGTACTGATAATTGTTTAAACATTGTCAGTCAACAGAGAACGTCTATCCTTTAATACGGAATGCTCTTAGCTAGAAGGATCAGTGTGGTGCAAACATGGAAGCAGGCAACCATGCCATGGAGATGTCCTCATGCCTCCTACAGCCAACTGAGCGCGTTTGAAAAGCGCCAGATTGTGGCTTTTGTACTGGTGGGATGGTCCTTCAGAGAACTGCTACGTAAGTTGGACGTGCTGCATGAACTGTGCAACGATGCTCTTATCAGTGGCCACATGAACATTCTTACAACCGTAGACGATGTTCTGGATCTCCAACAGCGCTGATTCCCGCCAACATCGTCGTGTTGTAAGGACAGCGTGGCAGATTATATAGCTTCCAAAGCACAGAAAAGAAGGCTTCTGAGCCCAGATGTATCAGCATAAAGTATTGCAAATCAGTTATTAGCAGTGGGACTACAGACACAGAGTCTTCTATCCCTTCATCCACTCATGCCACAGCATCGATGCGCTCAATTCTATTGGTGCAGTCAGGGAATCACTTGGAAGATGGAATGGTGCTCCATGGCCTACTTCAATGAAAGCACATTCTGCTTCATGCAGGTGATGATCGTTTGCACATATGACGTAGACCTTGTGAGCGCTGTCCAGTAGAGAGCATTCGACCAAGACACACTGGTCCCAACCCAGACATTATGTTTTGGGGTGCGATAAGCTGCAACTCACCATTGTTTTTTTTCTGGAGCGGGCGCTAACCAGTACTCGGTATGTGTATAATGTTGTTAGGTCTGTTCTTCTGCTGTTCTTTCAAGAGGAAGGTGATGCGTTGTTCCAACAGAATAATGCTCACTCACACACTCTCCCTGAACCCCAACATGCTCGGCAAGACGTGCACAACTTTCATGGCCAGCACAATCTCCGGACTTGTCTCCAATCGAGCATATGTGGGATATGATGGAATGAGAAGTGACTCGAGCGACTCGTCAACCAACGACTCTTACAGAACTACGTGAATGGGTCGAGCAGGCGTGGCATAACGTATCCGAGGACAGTATTCGCCATCTGTACGATCGACTGGATGCCAGTATCAGCGAGTGCATTGTCGGCCATGAAGGCTACACCACGTACTAATAATGTGTTTTAGTATGGGTCGATATCTGGTATCTCAGAACTACTTGTGCAATTGCTCTGTAAATTTAATCATTTCATGTACTCCATATGCACTGTTGCAACAATAAATCTTGAGGGAACTGGAAACCTCGAAAGGGTGTTATACCTTTTTCCCAGCAGTGTATTAAAAACGATTGATAAAATTCTGTTTTGTCTTATTCTTATGTCAGAATTTCATTTGGTTTGTTTCTCTCATTACGTTAATGACTATTTCATTGAGAATATGAAAAAAAAGGCTCTGAGAACTATGGGACTTAACATCTCACGTCATCAGTCCCCTAGAATTTAGAACTATTTAAACCTAACGCCCGAGGCAGGATTCGAACCTGCGTCCGTAGTGGTCGCGCGGTTCCAGACTGAAGCGCCTAGAACCGCTCGGCCACAACGGCCGGCTTCGCATCCCTCCTTGCCTCTTCATTACTAGACTTGATGTCTTACAACCGTAGGAGTAGCACGTAAATTGCAATATATAAAAAAACCTTGCAAATCATAGAATAGCGGACAGTACATAACAATAAAGACCAGCTTTTGTAACAAAAGTGTAGAAAATTTATAGCGACGCGAGAAGCACAGGGTGGCGCAGGGAAACGGGAAATTTCGAAATAACGTCATTTCCATGAATAAATTCATAAAACTAGTAATTTATTAACGAAAGTGAATGTATTTAGTATGCCATTATTCAGTATGTCTTTACAATCAAAATGTCCAAAAGTGTCTCTTTACTTTTTAAAGATGACATCGGAAAGATGTGCTCCCATTCGGCGTTCACACTGTAACAGCCTGTTATGGAAACTCTGGAATGCGCGGTGTAGCAAATCTTGGGTAATGGCAGTGATTTCGTTTTCAATGTTCTCCTTCAGTTCATAGATGTTGCAGGACGTGTACGGTACACCTTGCCTTTAAGATACCCCCACAGGAATGAGTCGCACACACTAAGACCAGGGGATCTCGCAGGCCACGCAATGTCACCGTTACGTGAAATACTGCGTCTTCCAAACAATTAACGAACTGCTGCCATCGATTGTCGAGGAGTGTATGACGTGGCTCCGTCCTGCTGAAACCACGTGTTTTCGACGTTAAGATTAAGCTCGTACAGTCTCGGTGTAAAAAATGTTTGAAGCATTTCAACATATCGAGCGGATGTTTCTGTCACTGCACTACCATCCTCACGTTCAAAAAAATAAGGGCCGGTAACACCATGATATGATACAGCACACCATATTGTGACCTTGGCGCTATGTAGTGGTCGCTGGTGAAACTCACAAGGATTGTCCTGTGCCCAATAACGAAAATTCTGTTTGTTCACGAATCCGTTCAAGTGGAAATGGACTTCGTCTGATATCCGTAAGTTACCAAGGAAATTCGCGTCCTCGTTGATTTTAGCTAATATCTGGCTACTAAACTCCATACGTGACGCTGGGTCTCGTTCATGTAAGTGTTGCACAAGCTGCAACTTATAGGGATGGAAGTCTAATTCGTGCAGTATTCTTTGTAAGCTTCGTCGCTTAATCCCTAGCGAAGATGCATGCTGTCGAACGGAGCGGCGAGGACTTCTCTCGATTGCAGCTCTAGCAGCTGCAATGTTCTCTGGGGTACGTACCGTTGGAATGCCACCTGGAGGTTTCTTTCTCAAGGCAGATCCTGTTTCTTCAAAATTGCTCACTTCACGTTGTAATCGCATGCGCAGATGGGACACGTCCATGACGTCCAAGCTGCTAATGCTGTCGAAATGTTCTCTGCGCGGCAGTCGCACAATCACCATTTTTGTAAAACGCTCTCACAGCTACTGCACGTTCCGCACCAGTCCAATTCTCCATGATTACTAAATGGCAATGCGTTCACATCAATTGTGAAAAGTTTCGAACATCTGCCGGTGCTACAGTGCTGCCAACTGTAACGTTCAAAATTTCCCGTTCCCCTGCGCCACCCTGTATTACACGATCAAGACTACAAAGAAACGCGCACACCTTCAACACCGAGCGGACCATTTAACTGGACGTCTCCGATCTACGTGTCATTGCCAGAACACAACATCTATTATTCTTCCTAGCTTCCACAGCACAATGTACCGACTTTCCTCATCCTGAAACCTTATACGCATATGAATCCTCATCGGCACATCTTGTACCAACTCTGTGAAGACTTATCCAAGAAATGTTTTGTTCTTCCAGTAATTTTCGGGTTTGCAGCCGGCTCCTATTAACATTCTGCCACGATATTTCGGTCCAGAGACTTCCGGCCATCCTCAGATGTGTAGACGAAGTACTGAGGGGACCTGATGCTGTCATGGTATTTATAGCGAATTCCGCGCATGTGAATCGTACTGGCGGGTTATGGCGCATGCGTTAGGAGATGACTGCGCGAGGCAGCCAGGTTGTGTGTGCTGCCCTCAGTGGTGAAGTAAGAACAATCTAATCGGTGAGTATCGACTGAGAATGTCGATTACGTTGTGATCGTATAATTTTAATAACCGGATTCCAATTTTTATCCAACTGAAAGCTGTTATCACGATTCATTAAATTATCAGCAAGACGTATTTCCACGGATTATTTAATTCAAGAGTTCGAAAGAGTCCCAGAAGCTGGTAACCAGTACTAAAATTTTGGTATTATTGTATTCCATATGCCGGGAACGTGTCTTCTAAAATAGGCAGATTGCTTAGGAAGAATAATATTAATGCCATCTTCCGTCCACCAGCAAAGAACAGGGTCTTAGTCGGATCCGTTAAAGACGATTTACAATTGAGGAAGGCGGGTGTTTATAAAATTCCCTGTGAGTGTGGCTCTGCACATATAGGTCAGGTGACACGAACCGTCCAGGAACGCTTTGTAGAACACGAAAGACACGCCCGTCTGCGGCAACCTTTAAAATCAGCGGTAGCAGAACATTGCCTTTCCATGGGACATCCAATGGAATACAATAATACCAAAAGTCAAATGACTTTGTGCCGCAAGAGGTATTCATGGCATAACGAAGATATTCGTAAGGACACAGACGAGTGGTGTGAAAGGACAAGTAATTTTCACTCGGCGAAGGCTATAAAAGCAAGAATAGTGTTGCAACATGAAAAATACTACTGTGGAAGATATTCCAGCATGCAATGCATACATGTTATTTTCGAATGTATCCATCTCCATTCACGCAAGGTCTGTTATTACACGAAACGGAGAGTGTGTCCAATTTGTTATTAGCACTTGCAGGTTTTCTTCGTTTGTCTATGGAAATCTGAGCAGAACACATAATAAACACAGTGTTTATTTCCGTTACACATGAGGTTATAGTACAAAAATACACGTCTGAGGAGAACTGGAATCTATGGTCGATTTTGTTTTATATTATCGATTTACACAAATGCTGCATTTGGTTTTGCACAGTAATATGTCTGTGATAGTGGATAATGAACAGATTAATCCTGTTTTAGAATATACATACACATCACATATTTAATTTAAATGTACAACAGTAAACACAAATTTTTAACAGTTCATGAAAACGTTGACAGACGCATTTTCCTCCAGTCGCAGGACTGGAGATCAACAACAGCTGACACAGAAAAGAGACAGATATGGACAGGACACACAGTTAAGATGGACAAGGAAAGACAACTGTGAGCAGCGTACCCTCGATTCGTGGAGAGTAGAAGGCGCTAAGGAAGGCCACGCGCATGACAGAAGGTTGACATCTACTAGGATCTTTTTTTTTTTTTTTTAGTCATCAGTTTTCTGATTGATTTTATGCGGCCTGCCACGAATTCCTCTCCTGTGCCAATATTATCTCAGAGTAGCATTTGCAACTTAAGTCCTCAATTATTTGCTGGACGTATTCCAATCTCTGTCTCTCTCTACAGTTTTTACCCTCTACAGCTTCCTCTGGCACCATCGAAGTTATTTCCTGATGTTAACAGATGTGCTACCATCCTGTCCCTTCTGTTGTCAGTGTTTTTCCTATATTTTCCTCCTCACCTATTCTGTAGAGAAACTCCTCATTCATTATCATATCAGTCCACCTGATTTTCAACATTCTTCTGTAGCCCCACATCTCAAATGCTTCGACTATCTTCTGATCTGTTCCCGTTTTCCCACAGTCCATGTTTCTGTACCATACAACGTCGTGCTCCAAACGTACATTCCGAGATATTTCTTCCTCAAATTAAGATTAAGGTTTGATAATTGTAAATTCCTATTGTCCAAGAATGCCCTTTTCGCCAGTGCTAGTCTGCTTTTTATGTCCTCCTTGCTCCGTTCGTCACGGGTTATTTTGCTGACTAGGTAGCAGAATTCCTTAACTTCTTCTACTTCTTGATCACCAATCTTGATGTTAAGTTTCTCGCTGTTCTCAACTCTCCTACTTTTCGTTACTTTCGTCTTTCTTCGATTTACTCTTGATCCATGTTATGTACTCATTAGACTTCATTCCGTTCAGCAGATCATGTAATTCTTCTTCACTTTCACTCAAGAAAGTAATGTCATCAGCGAATCGTATCATTGCTATCCTTTCACGCTGAATTTCAATTCCACTCCTGAATCTTTCTTTTATTTCCCTGATTGCTTCCTCGATGTACAGATTGAACAGTAGGGGCGAAAGATTACATCCTTGTCTTACACCCATTTTAATTCGAGCACTTATTCTTGGCCTTCCGCTCATATTGTTCCCTCTTAGTAATTCTACATATTGTACATCACTCTTCTTTCCCTACAACTTACTTCTTTTTTCCTCAGAATTTCAAACATCTTGCACCATTTTACATTGTCGAACGCTTTTTCCAGGTCGACAAATCCTGTAAACTAATCTTGATTTTTCTTTACTCTACCTTCCATTATCAACCGCAACGTCAGAACCGCCTCTCTTTTGCCTTTACCTTTCCTTAAGCCAAAGTGGTCGTCGTCTACCACACCCTCAATTTTCTTTTCCATTCTTCTGTATATTATTCTTGGCTGCAACTTGGATGCATGAGCCGTTAAGCAGATTGGCGATAACTCTCGCACTTGGCAGCTCTTGCTATCTTTGGCTTTATGTGGAAGATGGCCTTCCGGATGTCTTATGGTATATCGGCAGATTCGTACGTTCTACGCAGCAACTGATGGAACTCGTCCTCCCTTATTTGACCTTAAGTCGTCCAAAGCGTTTTTAAATCCTGTTCTTACATTGTATGCCCTAGCTCATCTGTAGCGACTCCTATTTGATCTTCTATCACATCAGTCGAACCTTTCCCCTCGTAGAGGTCTTCAGTGTACTCTTTCCATCTATCCACTCTCTCCTCTGCGTTGAACAGTGGAATTCTCATTGCACTATTAATGTTACCACCCTTGCTTTTAATTTCACCGAAGGTTGTTTTGACTTTTCTATATGCTGAGTCAGCCCTTCCGACAAGCATTTCTTTTGCGATTTCCTCACATTTTTCAAGCAGCCGTTTCGCCTTGGCATCCCTGCACTTGCTATGTATTTCATTCCTAAGTGACTCGTATTTCTGTATTCCTGAATTTTCCTGAACGTTGTTATGCTTCCTGCTTTCATCGGCCAACTAAAGTATTTCTTCCGTTACCTACTGTTTCTTGTACCTATGTTTTCTTTCAAATTTTGGTGATTGCCTTTTTAGAGATGTCAATTCCTCTTCAACTTAAAAGCCTACTGAGCTAATCCCTATCGCAGTGTCTATGGCGTCAGAGAACTTCAAGTGTATCACTTCATTCCTTAGTACTACCGTATTCCACTTCTTTGGGCATTGATTCTTCCTGATTAGTCTCTTAAACTTCAGCCTATTCTTCATCAGTACTAAATTGCTCGAGGATACACCTTGCAATCCAGTATCAGATTTCGGAATCTCTGCCTAACCATGATGTAATTTTACTGAAATTTTAATGTATCTCACGGCCTTTGCCAAGTACACCTCCTATCGTGATTCGCTCTTACTAGCTGAAATTTACTGCGGAGGGCAATTAGTCTCTCCCTTCTCTCATTCCTAGTGCCGATCCCATATTATCCCGTAATCAGATCTTCCACCCCCTCCCCCACAATTGCATTCCAGTCGCCCATGGCTGTTAGATTTTCACCTTTCTTTACGTACTGAATTACCCGTTCAGTATCCTCATGTACTTTCTCTAACGCAAACTATTTTATATTCTGGACAACCGGAGCTGTTGAAAGCTGGTAAAGTTGTTGTTTATTATAACATGACCGGTTGCGCGGCTATAGGCCGCATCATCAATAAACCTACAAAATAAAAAGCAAAGCACAATGTTACTACTTTTTGTGGATATGAAAACTGGTAAAAGAATGTCTAAAATATGCTCACAAAGTTAAAAGATCATAGGCATACTCTTCGCTCCTAGACAAAATTTATTATTCAGAGAATATTGTCAATACTATGGCGAGCGAAAGGTAAAGAAGAAATGACCCATTCTTTAAAATTGGCCTACATCTAAAAAGAAAAAAAAACAAAATATTTTATAGTGAGCGGACGATAATTTCTTTTAACAAAAGAGGCCATATTGGCGATACAGAATTGCCACTGCTAACATGATTAGTCGCGGACACGCAAATTACAATGTGGAAAGAAACAGGTGCAGTGTCTTACCAGTACGACAGCTGGGCAGCTCAGTGCAGGGAAAGACAAAAGCGGCCGGCACGAACGACAAAGAGAGACTAACTGGCTGGCGGAACGAAAGCTATCCACGTGGACAGTGTGACGTCATATACTCATGAGTAGGAGCACCTTTGCAAGCAAGAATAGTATATAATTTTATTACATACTAGCACCTATTCATACAAAAAAATCAAAATCAGCCAGAATGCTATGGTACTTTAATTACAACTAGTTATTCAACGTGAACTGTGCGTTTTCTTTTTTATGTCTCAACATTTCCACTTCTTCTAATGAATTCAAAAGTATTTTTAATTTTTCTCAAGGACTTGCGATGCTGTGACCCTCTTTGCGTAAGTGCGCTGTCAATGCAGAGCGGAGATTATTTAAGTTAAGGTGCTCCTGAAATCTTATTCGAAATGACATACCGGTTTGTTCTCTATAGCTTTTAGGGCAATCATTGCATGTAATGCAGTATACACCCGCTTCAGTATATTTATTTACCACAGCTTTTTCCTTGTGCCTCAGTTTACCTAGATCTGAAAATGTAAAATACGCTGGAATAATGTTTTTGGATCTCATACGTCTGTCAATTTTTTCGGCTATTGCACCCAGATATAGTATTCTACAAAAAATAGAGCTTCACTTTGTCTGCTCGTCTAGTCTAAGCGTTATAAAATCTACCTCTAATCCGCTATGGGAAGGAAGACTTCTCTTTTTCAGTATACTTCTGTTGACTGCGTTAACAAATTCTGGATCGTAACCGTTTTGATTCGCTATATACTGTATAACCTTATATTCAGCCACTTGAGCTTCTCTGTTATGGGGCGTTTCATACATGCGGTTTAACATGGCTCGGAATGCTGAGGATTTATACTTCATTGGATGACATGACTGTCTGTGAACGACAGTATTTGTCGTGGTTGGCTTTCGGTAGATATCGAAGCCAATATTTTCATTTTTTACGGTCACTTGGAGCTCCGCAAAAACTGTAAAGTGTCATTCTTATGGCACTGCCCAGTGAACCGTGGCGGGACTGGCGCCAGTAGTATCTCTGACATGAGTACGATCAATTTTCTAGTGCAGAGGTTTGTCTTTGAGCTTGGGCCGGCTCGAGATATAAGGGAGTGCCGATCGCGAATAGGCTCTCCCGCTCCATGTGTCTCCTGCCTCTTCGTGAACCCACAGTTGCCCCCCCTCTCTTCATCCCGCCGCTTCCCCAGCTGCCCCATGCTCTCCCCTCCTTTTCCATCCTCTCTGACTTTTCCCTCGGCAGGTCCCACCTGGTAGTTTTATTCTTCGTCGTGTGTGCTCCAAGTGGGTTTTACGTGTGTTGTTTCGGAGTGTTTTTAATACTGTGGCCAACTTTTAACCTGTGCATGCGCATCCAGAGTCTTCTCTGTGTTTTAAGAATCGCCACCTGTGTTTTTTAACTTTCTGGTGACTTTTTTAACTGTCCCCAATGAACGTCTACACGTCAGTGTATTTTTACCTCCATTTTCTCCCCTTACTCTGTTTTATGTTCCCCTTTTTTACCTCCTTATGTATGTATTCTTTTATTCTTGTTTTAGTTGTCATGTCACTCGGCTGAAGAGCGGCGGATTGTGCTGCTGACAGCCCTCCCCTGCCCATATGGGGCAGGGGAATGAAATCACAATAAAGAAAAAAAAAGCGAATAGGCGAGAGGACACAACGCTTGAGGACGGAATGCGGCGGTGCGCGAGTCGGCGATTGGCGGGTGGGCAGAAGCGGAGACGGCGTGCCAGAGGCCGGGCGGCGGTTGCCACGTGGTTGTACTGGAGGCGGCGGGAGTTGGCCGGCGCTGTGCGTTCACTGGCAACCTCGTGAGCTGTGGATGTGCCCGCTTCCTTGGAGGGACACGCTGTTATGGTCTTGCGAAGTGATGGTCTGGCATCTTCGCAAAATCGCCCGAACATCAAGACACCCAGTTAAGTACGCTGATTATGAAGAGCGCTTAGTTAACTGTGATTGTGATCTCTCTTGATACAGTAAGACGTTGCACGAGGTGTGATGATGTGCTTGTTCCGTTTCATTTGGTGCCTCCTACTAAGCGTGTGATCTGCTTCCGCAAAATATTTATGTATTTGCAGTTGTGTGTCATTAAATTCTAGTGAGTGCCGGTTCTGGTGAGCCAATTCATTTCCGCTCTTAGAGTTTGTTTATCAAGTACTGTTTCACTTAAAGGAAGCACTTTCTAGTCAAATTAGTTGTTGTTTAACGTTGATTTTATAGTGTTAATTTACTGGTCAATCTTGAATGTTAACTTTAAGAGAAGTTTTCTTGGCCTCCTGTTGCCGGGTGTGGTCTGTGTTTCAGTGAGCTGAGGCAGCGGGCAACCGAAGCGCAGCGATTCCCTTTAGATCACAAGTTTGGCTTACAGGCGGTGGACTTCGCCTGAGCTCGGGTGTTCCTCTTCGGTAGCGTTGGATTGGTTCACATTTTGGTGGGCTACCCGACGTGGGGTTGCAAAAGAAGCCGCGTCTTGGTTCGAAGTTAAGCATTACTTCTCTCAGTCGGTTCCATCGTTCGTGAATAAACGTCGGCCTTACAAACTTGGACCTTGCTTCTGTTATTACACATTTATCGTTGTACAAGATTGTAACTTTCTATGCCCTAAAGGTCCATCTTACAAGTCAATGTGCATTTGAATAATTTCGGGGTCGCTCTGTAAGATTGACCAAGTCATAAATATGTTTTAAGTATTCGTGTCGAAGTTGAGGCTGGGTGCCAAATGTTATTTTACATATAATGTAAGGTTTTAATTGAAAGGGTCTTAAGTAATGTGTGTTAACTAGAATTGTTTGTTAAAGCTATGGTTAAATTCAGCCTCATTGCCTTCTGTCAATTTTGGTGGAAAATCGTGAGCTACATTTAATGTGAATTGAAAGGGGCTTAAATAATGTGTCTTAACTAGAGTTGTTTGTTAAAGTTATTTATTAACTTGCTTACGATTTATGTAATGAATTTCTCTTAAATAATCTGTCCCGAGTGGCTCCTGTCAATTTGTATCTGAGATTGTTTTGGGTAGTAAATAAAACCATTGGAATTGAAATGTTCGCTTTATCGAGTCAGCCCATCCACCCCTTTAGATTTAAATGTTAAACAACCAGCTGTTTAGTATTTCCGTTCCACCCAGGAACTTTTGGTTCAAACTATTTAGATCCCGAAGAAACTGGTCACTTTTAAGTTTATTACCATCGTATAATATGTAAACATCGTCAGCATATCTATTCCATAAGATTAATCTTCTAGCATGATGAGGGAATTTTGTCATAAATTCTTGCTTAAAGTTGGCCATAAAAATGTTTGCTATGCAAAAGCAAGTGAGGAGTCCACGTGTTGTGAATAAAAATTATCCCCGAATTTAAAATAATTAAAAGATAAAACAATTTACATTCCTTCCACCTTCTTAGATGGTGTCTCCGAAAAGGTACTCAGATCGTCCGCGTTTATACTTTGCATCTGAACAATAGGCATATTAGCATACATGTTATTGACGTCGCATGTCAACATACTTGAGGTTGGCGTCATGATTACATCCTGAAAGTTGTTTATATGCTGTTTCATATTTTTCGTACTGAAATTAGTAGGATATCGGAAATGTTTATTCAGATACTCTGTGAACAGCATTTTTGGACGTAACGGTTTACCTGTTTTGTCAAGCTTTACAGTACCACGTAACTTTGGTGTAGTTGGGTGCACTGGTAAAAGTCGTTTCTTTAAAGTTTTATTAGGAAATATTTCCGATTTACTAAATAACTTTGTTAGGTTCGCTACATATTTGCAGTTAAATCATATCTAATTTTGATTTTATTATTATGCTCAAAAATTTTTAAAATTTACTTATGTAGTCCGCCTCTAAGATTATTACCGCTGTCTTACTTTTGTCAGCCTGTACTACGAGTGCTTGATGTTTCGATAATTTACTATTAATTGACCTTATAACGACACTGTGCGAGATTTCATTCTGTTTTTGATTTTGCCTCCTTTTCTAGCTTAGATATAACCTGGTTAACTTTACCACAACTTCATTAGGCTTTGCACTGAGATGCGCTGCTGTCGCAGTGGTAAGACACTGCCACCTGATTCTTTGCGCATTGCAATTTGCGTGTGGCGCGACACACCATATTAGCAGTGACAATTCTGTATCGCCAATCCGGCCTCTTCTTTTTTTTTAAAAAAAAATATCGTCCGCTCAGTATAAAATATTTTCTTTTTTTCTTTTGTCAGATGCACAAAATTTTAAAGAATGTGACATTTCTTCTTTTCCTTTCGCTCGTCATAGTATTGACGATAATCTCTGAACAGTACATTTTGACTAGGGGCGATGGGTATGCCTATGACCTTTTAACAATGTGGGTGTATTTTAGACATTCCTTTACTAATCTTAATATCCGCAAAAAATGGTGACTCTGTACTTTGCTTTTTACCACATAGGTTCACCTGCTGATGCGGCTTAGCGCCGTGAAACCAGTCGTGTTTTTATAAACAATTTTACCAGCTGTGAGCGGAGTTCTTCCCAAGATCATTGCTCTGTCTATTCGTCTTCCGCTTGCGACATTGTCATGCATACCTGAGGTACCGTTGTAAGTGCTGTTAGTTATCGATTCTGACGAGAACAAGCTTATAACTGAACTGTCCACAGTAACTCACTCTCTGCCGCTCTTCCCATTGATAACGAATCCTACTCCCGTTATACCATTTTCTGCTGCTGTTGACATTTGTCTTTCTTCTATTTCACTTCACTGACCACTATTACATCTAGATTCAGCCTTAGCAATTCCCTTTTCAGATTTTTAGCTGCCTTACCACGTTTAAACTTCCGACATTACACGCTCCTACTCATAGAACGATATCCTTTTGTTGGATATTCTATTTTTTTTTCTCACGGTCACCTCCCCCTTGACAATCCTCTCCCAAAGATCCGAATCAGGGGCTAGTTCTGATCTTTTGTCAGCAGAGAGATCATCATGACAGTTTTTCATTTACAGACCATATGTCCTATGGGTACACATTATTTGTCTTTAATGCCGCGCAGGATTAGCCGAGCGGTCTCAGGCGCTGCAGTCATGGACTGTGCGGCTGGTCCCGGCGGAGGTTCGATTCCTCCTTCGGGCATGGGTGTGTGTGTGTGTGTGTGTGTGTGTGTGTGTGTGTGTGTGTGTGTGTGTGTGTGTGTGTGTGTGTGTTTGTCCTTAGGATAATTTAGGTTAAGTAGTGTGTAAGCTTAGGGACTAATGACCTTAGCTGTTAAGTCCCATAAGATTTCACACACATTTTTTGTGTCTTTAATGCTGTGATTTTGAATTGCCTTCTGCGTCCTCGTGCCGCTCATCATTGCTGCTTCTTCCGCCTTTAGGGGCAGTTTCCCACCCCAAGGACAAGAGAATGCCCTGAATCTCTGTCCACTCCTCTGCCCTCTTTGACAAGGTCGTTGGCTGAACGAGGGTGATGTCTTATGCTAGAAGTCTTTGGCCTCCATTAGAGAAGATCTTTATTCAAAATTTAAGCATTGGTGGCGTCTGAATTGGGGACCGAGGACATTGTGATTACTATTCAAAGACGCTATCTCTAGGCCACAGTATACGGAGGCTATAAGTCTGAGGAAAGGAAAATGGGTCATTAAAGACAGGAACAGAAATGATTGGTAGAGGAATGTACAATCTTCCAGAACAAAGCGAAAATTAAAAAGACGAATAAATTCTTGTGACACTTTTTGACTCAGGGGCACACATGATATTTTAACTCCTTTTATGAAGCTATTTTATACACCAGTAGGTCTTGCTGGCCAATTCCTGATGAACACACAAACGCCGCCGATTGCTGCAAGCTGCTCGTTTGATATTACGTTATCCATATGGCCGTAGCACATCGGCACATCCACCGTTCGGCAACCAGCGTTGTTACCAGGATACCAGACGCCACTTACATGACAGCAGGGACATCTACCAGAGAATCGCTTTCCTAGCCGGCAAACGGCATTGAGATGCCGAACGCTGCTGAGAGGGCAGCAGCTGCGAAGTCCAGAAAAGCATCGCCCCTCAGTCACTTTTTGCTGCTGCACCCATCAGCTCCAGTTAGCGTCACTCAGCTGGTGCTGTACGCTCCTGCACCTAGCACTTGTGGGCTCCAGGATCGAACTAGGGACGCGCGGGATAGCTGGGCGGTCAATGGCGCTTGGTCACGGTTCGCGCGGCTTCCCCCCGTCGGAGGTTCGAGTCGTCGCTCGGGCATGTGTTTGTATGTTGTCCTTAGCGTAAGTTTAAGTTAGATTAAGCAGCGTGTAAGTCTAGGGATCGATGACCTCAGAAGTTTGGTCCCATAGTACCTTATCACAAATTTCCAATTTCCAAATTCTAACTAGGACCCTAATAGCCAACTCCGCCACGGTGACTGCTGTCACCAGATGCCGCCACGCCAGCTAGACGTTGGAGCTGTATGTTCGCTCTCTGGGTGACACTGCCTGCGTCAGCAGCCTCTGCCAGGCCTGGAACTGACATCACCCAACCGCTGTGCTGGCGCTGACTCAGTGGTCAGCTGCTGCCTAACCAGCAGAACTTCCTGCTCAGTACACAAATTTAGCATTGGAGGGCAGCGTGGAGGGCAAAGATCGTAGAGGGAGACCAAGAGATGAATACACTAAGCAGATTCAGAAGGATGTGTGAAGGAGTGTGCTCCCTGCCGCCGTTGGAAAAGCAGCTGAGCAGCAAGTCGTATACTCCTAGCTCACTCGTTTGTTACATAGTTTAATTCTTAATTTCTTTGCGTGTTTTTGGTACTTGCATTGTTTAATTCATAAATTTCGGGCGTATTATAGTATTTGAGAGTTGTAGCATCGCGTTTTAGTACCTGAATAGTGTAATTTCGCTTAGTCTCCTTCCGCCGCCGAGCAGTGTCAGCAGTGCGCAAGTAGCAGCATTACTGCATTTACTAGGCAATCTTGTATTTTAATAACCGTTTAAATTTTGTCGATTTGTTTGCGCTCTCTGTAGATTAGTTCAGACATTCTTTGTAAAACAGTTTTTAGCATGGATAGGGACTGCAACTGCTGTGTTCGGATGCAGGCTGAGTTGGCATCCCTTCGCTCCCAGCTTCAGGCAGTGTTGGCTTCGGTCACACAGCTTGAGGCTGTTGCCAATGGGCATCATTGTGGGGGTCCGGATGGGGGTTTGTCGGGGACGGCCAGCTCGTCCCACGCATCCCCTGATCGGACTACGACTGTGGTTGCCCGGGATACTGCCCGCATTGAGGCTGATCCCTCACCTGTGGTAGAGTGGGAGGTCGTTTCAAGGTGTGGCAGGGGGCGAAAGACATTCCGGAGGGCTGAACGGAAAGCCTCTCCAGTTTGTCTGACGAACCGGTTTCAGACTCTGTCTCAGGCTGATACTAATCTTCGGCCTGACATGGCTGCTTGTCCTGTTCCAGAGGTTGCCCCTCAGTCTGCAAGATCCGGGCAGTTGCAGAGGGTGGGCTTACTGGTAGTTGGGAGCTCCAACGTCAGGCGCGTAATGGGGCCCCTTAGGGAAATGGCAGCAAGAGAGGGGAAGAAAACCAATGTGCACTCCGTGTGCATACGGGGGGGAGTCATTCCAGATGTGGAAAGGGTCCTTCCGGATGCCATGAAGGGTACAGGGTGCACCCATCTGCAGGTGGTCGCTCATGTCGGCACCAATGATGTGTGTCGCTATGGATCGGAGGAAATCCTCTCTGGCTTCCGGCGGCTATATGATTTGGTGAAGACTGACAGTCTCGCTAGCGGGATGAAAGCAGAGCTCACCATCTGCAGCATCGTCGACAGGACTGACTGCGGACCTTTGGTACAGAGCCGAGTGGAGGGTCTGAATCAGAGGCTGAGACGGTTCTGCGACCATGTGGGCTGCAGATTCCTCGACTTGCGCCATAGGGTGGTGGGGTTTCGGGTTCCGCTGGATAGGTCAGGAGTCCACTACACGCAACAAGCGGCTACACGGGTAGCAGGGGTTGTGTGGCGTGGGCTGGGCGGTTTTTTAGGTTAGATGGCCTTGGGCAAGTACAGAAAGGGTAACAGCCTCAACGGGTGCGGGGCAAAGTCAGGACATGCGGGGACCAAGCAGCAATCGGTATTGTAATTGTCAACTGTCGAAGCTGCGTTGGTAAAGTACCGGAACTTCAAGCGCTGATAGAAAGCACCGAAGCTGAAATCGTTATAGGTACAGAAAGCTGGCTTAAGCCAGAGATAAATTCTGCCGAAATTTTTACAAAGGCACAGACGGTGTTTAGAAAGGATAGATTGCACGCAACCGGTGGTGGAGTGTTCGTCGCTGTTAGTAGTAGTTTATCCTGTAGTGAAGTAGAAGTGGATAGTTCCTGTGAATTATTATGGGTGGAGGTTACACTAAACAACCGAACTAGGTTAATAATTGGCTCCTTTTACCGACCTCCCGACTCAGCAGCATTAGTGGCAGAACAACTGAGAGAAAATTTGGAATACATTTCACATAAATTTTCTCAGCATGTTATAGTCTTAGGTGGAGATTTCAATTTACCAGATATAGACTGGGACACTCAGATGTTTAGGACGGGTGGTAGGGACAGAGCATCGAGTGACATTATACTGAGTGCACTATCCGAAAATTACCTCGAGCAATTAAACAGAGAACCGACTCGTGGAGATAACATCTTGGACCTACTGATAACAAACAGACCCGAACTTTTCGACTCTGTATGTACAGAACAGGGAATCAGTGATCATAAGGCCGTTGCAGCATCCCTGAATATGGAAGTTAATAGGAATATAAAAAAAGGGAGGAAGGCTTATCTGTTTAGCAAGAGTAATAGAAGGCAGATTTCAGACTACCTAACAGATCAAAACGAAAATTTCTGTTCCGACACTGACAATGTTGAGTGTTTATGGAAAAAGTTCAAGGCAATCGCAAAATACGTTTGACAGGTACGTGCCGAGTAAAACTGTGAGGGACGGGAAAAACCCACCGTGGTACAACAACAAAGTTAGGAAACTACTGCGAAAGCAAAGAGAGCTCCACTCCAAGTTTAAACGCAGCCAAAACCTCTCAGACAAACAGAAGCTAAACGATGTCAAAGTTAGCGTAAGGAGGGCTATGCGTGAAGCGTTCATTGAATTCGAAAGTAAAATTCTATGTACCGACTTGACAGAAAATCCTAGGAAGTTCTGGTCTTACGTTAAATCAGTAAGTGGCTCGAAACAGCATATGCAGACACTACGGGATGATGATGGCATTGAAACAGAGGATGACACGCGTAAAGCTGAAATACTAAACACCTTTTTCCAAAGCTGTTTCCCAGAGGAAGACCGCACTGCAGTTCCTTCTCTAAATCCTCGCACAAACGAAAAAATGGCTGACATCGAAATAAGTGTCCAAGGAATAGAAAAGCAACTGGAATCACTCAATAGAGGAAAGTCCACTGGACCTGACGGGATACCAATTCGATTCTACACAGAGTACGCGAAAGAACTTGCCCCCCTTCTAACAGCCGTGTACCGCAAGTCTCTAGAGGAGCGGAGGGTTCCAAATGATTGGAAAAGAGCACAGATAGTCCCAGTCTTCAAGAAGGGTCGTCGAGCAGATGCGCAAAACTATAGACCTATATCTCTTACGTCGATCTCTTGTAGAATTTTAGAACATGTTTTTTGCTCGCGTATCATGTCATTTCTGGAAACCCAGAATCTACTATGTAGGAATCAACATGGATTCCGGAAACAGCGATCGTGTGAGACCCAACTCGCCTTATTTGTTCATGAGACCCAGAAAATATTAGATGCAGGCTCCCAGGTAGATGCTATTTTTCTTGACTTCCGGAAGGCGTTCGATACAGTTCCGCACTGTCGCCTGATAAACAAAGTAAGAGCCTACGGAATATCAGACCAGCTGTGTGGCTGGATTGAAGAGTTTTTAGCAAACAGAACACAGCATGTTGTTATCAATGGAGAGACGTCTACAGACGTTAAAGTAACCTCTGGCGTGCCACAGGGGAGTGTTATGGGACCATTGCTTTTCACAATATATATGAATGACTTAGTAGATAGTGTCGGAAGTTCCATGCGGCTTTTCGCGGATGATGCTGTAGTTTACAGAGAAGTTGCAGCATTAGAAAATTGTAGCGAAATGCAGGAAGATCTGCAGCGGATAGGCACTTGGTGCAGGGAGTGGCAACTGACCCTTAACATAGACAAATGTAATGTATTGCGAATACATAGAAAGAAGGATCCTTTATTGTACGAGGGCAGTTCAATAAGTAATGCAACACATTTTTTTTTTTCTGAAACAGGGGTTGTTTTATTCAGCATTGAAATACACCAGGTTATTCCCCAATCTTTTAGCTACACAACACTATTTTTCAACGTAATCTCCATTCAATGCTACGGCCTTACGCCACCTTGAAATGAGGGCCTGTATGCCTGCACGGTACCATTCCACTGGTCGATGTCGGAGCCAACGTCGTACTGCATCAATAACTTCTTCGTCATCTGCGTAGTGCCTCCCACGGATTGCGTCCTTCATTGGACCAAACATATGGAAATCCGACGGTGCGAGATCGGGGCTGTAAGGTGCATGAGGAAGAACAGTCCACTGAAGTTTTGTGAGTTCCTCTCGGGTGCGAAGACTTGTGTGAGGTCTTGCGTTGTCATGAAGAAGGAGAAGTTCGTTCTGATTTTTGTGCCTACGAACACGCTGAAGTCGTTTCTTCAATTTCTGAAGAGTAGCACAATACACTTCAGAGTTGATCGTTTGACCATGGGGAAGGACATCGAACAGAATAACCCCTTCAGCGTCCCAGAAGGCTGTAACCATGACTTTACCGGCTGAGGGTATGGCTTTAAACTTTTTCTTGGTAGGGGAGTGGGTGTGGCGCCATTCCATTGATTGCCGTTTTGTTTCAGGTTCGAAGTGATGAACCCATGTTTCATCGCCTGTAACAATCTTTGACAAGAAATTGTCACCCTCAGCCACATGACGAGCAAGCAATTCCGCACAGATGGTTCTCCTTTGCTCTTTATGGTGTTCGGTTAGACAACGAGGGACTCAGCGGGAACAAACCTTTGAATATCCCAACTGGTGAACAATTGTGACAGCACTACCAACAGAGATGTCAAGTTGAGCACTGAGTTGTTTGATGGTGATCCGTCGATCATCTCGAACGAGTGTGTTCGCACGCTCCGCCATTGCAGGAGTCACAGCTATGCACGGCCGGTCCGCACGCGGGAGATCAGACAGTCTTGCTTGACCCTGCGGCGATGATGACACACGCTTTGCCCAACGACTCACCGCGCTTTTGTCCACTGCCAGATCACCGTAGACATTCTGCAAGCGCCCTGGTTTTCCGCCAAAAGAAACTCGATCACTGCCCGTTGTTTGCAACGCAAATCCGTTACAGACGCCATTTTAACAGCTCCGTACAGCGCTGCCACCTGTCGGAAGTCAATGAAACTATACGAGACGAAGCGGGAATGTTTGAAAATAATCCACAAGAAATTTCCGGTTTTTTCAACCAAAATTGGCCGAGGAAAAAAATGTGTTGCATTACTTATTGAACTGCCCTCGTATGATTATATGATAGCGGAACAAACACTGGTAGCAGTTACGTCTGTAAAATATCTGGGAGTATGCGAGCGGAACGATTTGAAGTGGAATGATCATATAAAATTAATTGTTGGTAAGGCGGGTACCAGGTTGAGATTCATTGGGAGAGTGCTTAGAAAATGTAGTCCATCAACAAAGGAGGTGGCTTACGAAACACTCGTTCGACCTATACTTGAGTATTGCTCATCAGTGTGGGATCCGTACCAGGTCGGGTTGACGGAAGAGATAGAGAAGATCCAAAGAAGAGCGGCGCGTTTCGTTACCGGGTTATTTGGTAACCGTGATAGCGTTACGGAGATGTTTAATAAACTCAAGTGGCAGACTCTGCAAGAGAGGCGCTCTGCATCGCGGTGTAACTTGCTCGCCAGGTTTCGAGAGGGTGCGTTTCTGGATGAGGTATCGAATATATTGCTTCCCCCTACTTATACCTCCCGAGGAGATCACGAATGTAAAATTAGAGAGATTAGGGCGCGCACGGAGGCTTTCAGACAGTCGTTCTTCCCGCGAACCATACGCGACTGGAACAGGAAAGGGAGGTAATGACAGTGGCACGTAAAGTGCCCTCCGCCACACACCGTTGGGTGGCTTGCGGAGTATCAATGTAGATGTAGATGTAGGTTGCAGTAAGTACTGGGAGATGAAGAAGCTTGCACAGGGTAGGGTAGCATGGAGAGCTGCATCAAACCAGTCTCAGGACTGAAGACAACAACAACAACAACAACAACAACCCCGCTACACTTTTCACAGTTGTTACCAGGATCCTAACAGCACATCTCTGCCAAGAACATCCAATCACTATGTCGCCAGTACCTGCTAGTATCACTAGTAGGTTAATCCTTGGTGGTGTCACTGCTTCTTTATTCAAGCAGCTCCTCATCTTTCCTCACGTGGCTTAGTGGACCCATTCCCGCTGTTCCAGACCTCTTTGCCTCAAAAATGCCGAGGAAATACCGGGAATAGAACCCAGGTCGTTCTGCCCACGAGACAGTGACGCTATAGCAATTTGGCTTACATGGCGAAGATAAAGGGTGCCTACATTTCAAATTAAGATGTTCACGGACAGGTATTTGTTTCAAATACAATGCCTATGAAGTTAAGATGAATAGCGCTCATTTGTTGAATAACATGAAGATGTCAGGAGGTAACAACAGGCTGTCCCTAAAGTGTGGGTACATAGGAAATTCTAATAAATAATAGTAAAAGCACATTTTAGTCACCTTAGTTTTAATAAACAATATTTCCAGTACGATCTCCGTGCTTTTCAATGCATAATTTGATGCACTTTGCAAGATTAAGGTGAACTTGATATAACAGGTCCGAATTGCCGTCGATTCTAGCACACCGACTGGTAATTCGTTCTGTCACTTTGTTTAAATTTGTAATCCTCATCATGTAAACTTTCAGCATACCCCAGAAAAAGACGTCAAGGGGAGAAAGGTCTGGCGAATGAGAGGACCACTTTACATGATCTCTTCTCCCAACCCAGAGAGGATAATTCTGACTTAACCCATCTCTAACAGCTGCAGCAAAATACTCGTAGGCAGGGGTCCCAGCCTGCTGAAACCAGTCTGGAGGTCCTGCAAGATGTCGCCTGCTTTAATCATAAACATATGTCTGAGTGATGCTAAATATTACTTTTACATAATGAGAAGTATAATCTTCTCATTAACCTTCAAATCATGAGCTAAGACGTTAATGTTATGTACAAATTAGTGAATTTATTCATGGCACTTTTCTTGCCTTTGACTGTGGTCACTTTCAGAAGTCAAATTAATTAATTTAATAAAGTTGAACCTTAAACTGCTGTTCTACCCATGTACTACCACAATAAAAAAAAGAGTGAATAGTTGAGTGTATAGAATGAGAACATGAGCGTATTTCAGTTTACAAAATATTGCCAAGTGTTATCAATCCTTCTGTAACTATAACTACCTCATAAATCTTACACAAAAATGACAAACGCATATCAGAAAAGAAGTGGTGTTTGGTTGGCAAAGCTTACCTTGTGGTGGAAGCTGTACAAGTTCTTCCTGAACTACTCCCCTTTTCAACGCAGTCTGACTTTGTGTACATGAATCCGCCGTGAGGTCCAACTTTATTCAAAGGAATCAACGAGGAGCACGTATGTCACAAACTATGGTTCACCTAAGGCCAGAGAGCTGTGAATATGATTTAACAACTCTACTACTCTGGAGCAGCAGTATTTTACCCTTTCACCTTGATTCAGGTGGCAGCAGAAAACGGAATGCTGAGGGCGAGGAGCGCTATGCTGCGGCAGCTGTAATGTTCTGGCGCATCCAAGAAAATTTGCAAACCGATTACCGGAAAGGGGAAACCTCACTATCAGAGCCCTGAAATCCTGACAGATTTCAGTGTGAGGTGCACCCATTCGCTGGTCTGGCGAAACCAATTTGACTCATAGGCACGACGGTGCGTGCTGGAATTGTCAAATGTCAGAGGTCGACCCAGGACGAATAAGTTCACCCTCTTGACGCACGATAGGTCCAAGATGCAGTTCCACTGCCGGTACAGATGGAAACTGCCACTGTCTCGTAGTCCACCACAAGATATAGACCACAAGTCTCACCCACTAGAGAAATAACTAAAGTTTTCCACCAGGGGAGCACCAGAAGACAAAGAACTCAAAGAATCACTTTCCACCAAGCCTCGGTACAGGAGCCGAATTAGCGAAAATAAAGCCCCTCTCATATTGCACAGACCAATCAAACTATCCGCTACTCATTAACTCTCCCCTCTTGACTTCTGTTGGCCTGGTGGTCAATCCATACTGGAGCAGCATGCCTCCACTTTCCATATCCAGTGGGGAGCCAATCTGTGACTCCAAATCTCTCTTGTCTGAAAAAGAATATTTTAGACTTAGGCAGGCGTCGTTCTCTCGGTAAGCATGGTCATGTTTTGGCAAAAAATGTCTACCTAGATGGAACCACAGTCGCTCATTTATGAAGAGGTCTAATCTTTCTGGGCCGACCACTTCCAATTTCTGAAAGAAGGCTGTTAAGCTTCTCAGTCATTCCCGTGAAATACATGTCTTTTTCACTCGCTAAAAGAACCTGGCGACTTCCTGGTGTCAGGAGGTTCTAGTTTTGCTGGGACTAAACACGTACACCAGCCACCCGTCGCAGCGTCTAACACGAAAATGCACCGAGTTTTATGACTTTCCCACCATCTGCAAAAAGCTCAGTTTACAGTAGCTTCAGTTTACAGCCACCAACTGGTCGCCTTCACGATGGACTGCTGCCTGTGCCAGGTAAAATGTTTTGCGAACCGGCACCCTTCAGTCAGACCCTAAATGGAAAGGAGGAGAGAGCTTCAGGCAAAAGTCTCTGAGGTACGATCAACTGAGTGCTGCTTCCCAGAATCCCTCACACAATCAGGTCGCTGCACTCAGAAATTATGGCCCCCAATTCATTTCTCTCACTGTTCTCTGTCGCCTCCACTATGCCCCCCTCCCCCGGGGCACAACTTTTCTTCAGGTTACACATGCCGTTACAAGAACATTGTGCTCACAATTTCCCCATGAAAAAGAGTCATAAACCCCGCATATTAAATGTAGCACTGGGGAACACTGAGATCATGATCTAAAATATAACCATTAATCTGACTGACAATGTCATTAAAGTGAGAGGGTGGCTTGCCACCTCTCAGTCCCTTACCCAAACATTTAATTTGGGGCACCAATTTATTTCTCCACGTATTCAGATAAGTCTCACCCATTACATGTTCATCAAAGAAGAAAGGGTCTAGCATATGAGCTTTCCACAAACTACACCAAACCATCACCTTTTGGCAGCCCTGCTGTTTGAATGGACTCATCCAATATGGATTGCCTTGGACCAGTATGGAGGATTTTGTCTGTTCACTTCACCACTGACATACTCGTAAAACACAGCTTCATCAGTGAACAGCACACCGTCTTTAGTAAAGCTCATTTTCATCCGATTTAGCTGCAAACCATTCACACATCTACAAGCGGTCATTATGGTCACCTTCATTTAAGTCATGCAATATCTGTAACTTGTATGGATGAAACCTCTCCTCTGCCAGAATTTTGCAGATGGTTGACTTTGGAACACTCAACCCTGTAGACATCCAACGAAGCGATTTCTTTGGGCTAGCATTAACGCTGGCCGAGATAGCCTCTTGCATTGTGTCAGAAGTCTTTGGTCGTCCGGAATGAGGTTCGTCCAATTTTCTATCTGTTTCTTTAAACTTGGTGATTAATTTTCCGATGGCAGAAAACAAATAGATTGACGATGAGGGCGTGAAAAATTAAATTCTTCCACGATATTGCAGTATGACCATCCTCCTTGTCCATTTAAAAGTATCAACTCCACTCATTCTCCTGCAGACAGAGCCATCATTCAGTCTGGAAAAAAATAAAATATATTATAATTATTAGAATTCATTTTATTATTATTTAGTTGTTTATCAATATTTATAGAATATAGAATATTTTGTAAAATTCTCTGTGCCCTCAGACTTTGTGAACAACCTGCAGTTGTTCTGACCTGTAGGAGCCGAAAATATCACACTACTATCAAGATGTATCTGCAGACGTTTCTAGCATTTCCTAAGCACGAGGGACCCCGCTTTGACTTACGTGGAACCTCCCTTTGCCTCACACGCCAGTATATGAAGTGTCTTATAAGCACATTTTGTAATGTATTGTTTTCTGCATTTGAGGACAAAATCAGTGTGCTATGAAGGGATAAACAAGCATGTGCAAGCTTAGATTCATCATCTTCTTCATATTGTTACATTGCACAAGACCTGGATAGAAAAGCCCAAAACTATTTTTGTTTTCTATTGATGGGATGTTTGAAATGATAAAATTACACAGCCATATAAAACATTAACTTTTACCTTTATAGACTGCACTGTCCAAATTTGATCAAAACTGATTTGTATATACAGTTTATATCAATAAATTATCATACATGAGGATACATGGTATATGAAATAATTCCAGATTGTAGCAAGCAAAGCTAATTCTAACAAATGAACTAAACCACAGAACTTAAAAGTTACTCTTCAATCATTTTTCTAAAATATGTCAGAAAAAACAGGTAGTACTTTAATTTTTACTGGTGACATGTCCAGTTACCACAGACAATTATTCCACGTTTTAAAGAGAACTCTGTACAGCTTCTTACAAGAATCATTCAATTTACTTCAAAAAGCAATTTTATTATTTGAATTTGAGAGTAATTATGTTACAGCTCTAACAGCTTGGGAAATGATCCTCTATATTGTTTTAATGTGACCTATCTTTCAAATGTTTTAACATTTCTTGAACGTTCTAGCTGGTTCACTGAAAGGAATTCTGCAGAACTGACATTAAAAATTTAATGTAATTCATTTCAAATACAATAAAGATAATAATATTCTAATGTGCAGTTGTCAATAAAATAAACAAATAAATGCTAAATAAATATTTTTTACTGAAACTGCACTAAGTCATAAAGTCAGCTTTAGAGTAAAGATCTATTGTTGTGAATAAATCAAACCTCTCCTCGATACCAATTTTATATGATTAACCAAACTTGTAAGTAGAAAATGCTTCGTACATGCGTTAATTATTTTCATTACTGTGTAATCTCTGAATAATTCTCGCAACATAATCAGGAAATAGAAATAGTATCTTAACTCATCTAACACTGTACTTCGAAATTTACAGGGCCATACCAAACTACAGCTATGAAAACAGCTGTATTAACATCAAATTAATCAGTCGCTGGGACTGCGATACAATTCAACAGTCGTCTATCTGAAACACACATTACTGAAGACAATGGGGATTTTTTTATGGTAGTGACGTATGACTAGACGATAGTGCTCCACCACATCGTCTGTACTCAGTATCACTGTCTGACTCAGCGGAGCGTCGTACAATAATTTGTCGGGTTCCATACCAATGCAACATCTGGCTCTTTATCGCAGTAAGAGTGTAAGGCTAGCGAATAAATCAGTATGTGAGTAGTTACTGGATGCATCCGAGCAAAACCTCCCCTGTCTCATCATCACAGTCAACGGCAGACAGAAGAGGTCCAGAGCAGGCCGCACACACGCGGTTTGTGATCTTTCAAAAGCAATTTGGAAAGAACCGTACTCCTGACATTACAGTCATTACAGTACAACTTGCTGTTGCAACTCCCACTGATAAAACCTACAAATAAAATATACAAATTATTCTGAGCGTGTTGACGAATACATCTGTTCTACATGCATATAATATAAAATGCAATTTGTGCATCATAAACGGGAAAAAATTACAGAATATGTTATACCAGTGACGGCGTATTACAGATCTTTGCGGTACATCTCAGTACTTCAAATGGCTCTGAGCACTATGCGACTTAACTTCTGAGGTCATCAGTCGCCTAGAACTTAGAACTAATGAAACCTAACTAACCTAAGGACATCACACACATCCATGCCCGAGGCAGGATTCGAACCTGCGACCGTAGCGGTCGCTCGGTTCCAGACTGTAGCGCCCAGAACCGCACGGCCACTCCGGCCGGCCTCAGTACTTCCTTCATTAGTTTATACCTACAACATTTTCACTCTTTGCTTGATCATGACTGTTAAGTCCAAATAGATTAACGTAGGATTCAAGTTCAATTTCTGCTAGTTCCTCTTTTGCTCTGTAAGAATGTTTTAAACGAAGAGTTCGCATTTCGATAAACTTGATTCAGCTGAACGATGAAAGAATACATGTGTCAAATTCTCTAAAATAATTGTTTTCCTAACACATTATATCGTGGATACACATTATTAACTTTCATTTAAAATAATGTGCTCCCCCTCTGTGCCTTGTATAAAATCAGATTACATTGAGCCGATTACCTATAATATTCGGCAAACTCTCCCAGTGGTATGCTGCTCAATGTATGGTATACAAAACATACACTTAGCTGTAGAATGAACTGTACTTATACTTCGCATCAGATTTGGACACCTGGCACTGGATACTCACAAATCTGAAATGTTTTAGAGGCTAGCATGTCTGTAAAATCGCACTGTGTTTCTGCACGACAACTTTTAGATTAAGGACATCAACGGGAAATCGTCATCATATTCCTCAGAATTCTGGCAAATAAAATTGCCTTGTACTAAACTGCCATGTTCAGTAAGGAAGATGTACGAGATCTGAATTAATTTCTGTCTCTGTTCTATACGTATCCCGATCACAATATCGAGCTACAATTAAACTGCGCTTCTAAATTATACGTATTTTGTGTTTTGTTGTTTCACAATACTCATTTACCTGCGAAGAAGCGTCATTCGTACAGGTTTGCCCCTTCCGCATGACTGCTACACAGAGATATGTGAGAGGAGATATTCAGTGATTATAGTGTGACGTCCCACAGAAGGGGACAGATGCATCGAACTCATTACGAAAATGGCGAGTGTGTTATTCATTATTTGCGAATTCATTAATTTTTCATTTGTATGCATGCATAATTCATTCATGTGCTGGAGGGTACCTATTTCATAAATCGCGTAAGAGGTACTTATAATTCATGAAACTGGAAAAAATGAATGCATGTTATTAATGATGCTCTGTTTTACCTCTCAGAATCATTTTCACTTTGTATTTTTGCCTTTAAAAAATTTTAAAGCTACAATAATATACATAATAAGGGTTTCTCCACATGATAAATACTGGTGACGCTCTCGGGAGTTGTGCCAAATGTTGTCGCTAAGACTCGGTGATATTTCGAAGAAGCACCGCCCTGTCATTTTCAAATAATGATAGCGACTGTTGGCTGGATGCGTAACATGCGTTATTTTTCGTGCCGAAAGACAAGTGCGCATTTTCTAAACAATAAAAATCCTGTACTCTGTAAACAGTGATGGAAGGGAACCACCGGATGAGCTGCTAAATGGTAAGATGAAAAGTAGTTTCTTCTCATTTGTCTTGTTGTGTCGTCCTATTGAGTCTTCGTGGTTCTGACACGATGCTTAATTTGTAGCTTTCGTCTCTGTTAGCTAAGTTCATAGTTGTGCGAGAATGAACAGATCTTTCTACAACACAATAAAGGAGGAATGGTTGTAGATGACAACCTCTTTGATGACTAAACTCATTATTTCATTAAAGTAGGAAGTTAGCTTCGGGCCTACCCCGAGGGACAACACTGGTGCAAGCGGCACCGAAATAAAGCAGTGGGGACCATCTGACAAATTTCTTAAACCATTTTAAAAGTAATAGATATTTTTAAATCTGACTGCTTTGATGGGACGTCCCTGAGACAACCCTTTCACTTCAGTGTAGCACTTACACATCATGTCCACAGTTATCTGTTGGAGGTAATCCACGCTCTGTCTTCCCTGCAGTTTTTACCCTTTACGCTCCGTCTAGTACCGCGGAAGTTATTCCCTGATGTATTAACATTTGTCCTAGAATCCTGTCCCTTCTTCTTGTCACTGTTTCCCAGGTTTGTTTCTTCGCCGATTCCGTGGAGGAACTCCTCAAACCTTATCTTATTAGTTCACATAATTTTCAACTTCCTTGTACAATACCACATCTCAAAAGCTCAGATTTCCTTCTTTTCTGGTTTTTCTACAGTCCCAGATTCATAACCATACAACGCTGTGCTCCAGACGTACATTCTCCGAAATTTCATGCCAAGACTGAGGCCACTGTCAGATATCAGTAGACTTACTTTGGCCAGGAATGTCATCTCTGCCTGCTTTTTATGTCCTGCTTGCTTCGTCCAACATCCGTTGCTTCGCTCCAAGATAGCAGAACTCCTTCAGTTTGTCTGCTCCGTGCTCCCCAGTTTTCATCTTGAGTCCTTCGCTTTATTGTCAATCCTTGGTATGAGCTCATTCGGCTGCTCATACCGAACAGTTATGCAGTTCTTTCACATTTTCACTGAGTGTAGCGATGTCTTCAGAAAATTTGGTCGCTTATATAATCCCACTCTTGAAACTTTTATCTCCGACATTGCTTCTCCGATGTCTAGACTGAACAGTAAGACCGAAAGTCCTCATCTCTATCTTACGCCCTTTCTAATTCTTGCACGTCGTTCTTGGTCTTCCATTCTTATCATTCCCTCGTGGTTCTTGTATATATTGCATATTACTCGTCTTTTCCTATTGCTTACCCCTACTTTCCTCAGAATTTCGAATATTTTGCACCATTTTCCATTGCCGAGCGATTTTTGAAGTTCGACATATCCTCTGAAAGTGTCTTTATTTTTCTGAAGTCTTGCTTGCATTATTAATGGCAACGTCAAAACTGCCCCTCTGGTACATTTATCCTTTGAAGACAAATTGGCTGTCTAATGGATCCTCTGTTACCTTTTCCATTATTCTGTACATTAATTTTGTCAGCAATTTGGATGCATGAGGTGTTAAATTGATCGTGCAATAGTTCTCGCACGCATCTGCCCTTGCTTTTTTCGGAATTGTGCGGATGATAGTTTTACGAAAATCCTATGTTTCCAGTTTCATAGATTCTACAAATCACCTTCAATAGTCAGTGGGTTGATAATTAACCTAAGGATTTTAGAAATTCCATAGGAATGTTGTTAATTCTACCTGGGCAGTCTGTTGCCACCGTAGAACGCTCTACCTAGGTCACTGCCACCTTTTGAGGCGCCCACTACGTCTGGATTACAGGCAGAGCTGCTAGACAGTCCATCATACCACGCCAGGGATGACATTGCTGGGCGTCATAAACACGACACGGCCAGCCATCTATGAACACTACACAGAGATGACGATCTCACACTAGAGGCTGTGTATGTGGCAAGACGGACACTATCCAGTAATAACAACATGCCTCCCACTAGTCACTTGCCGCCGGCCGCGGTGGCTGAGCGGTTCTAGGCGCTTCAGTTCGGAACCGCGTAACTGCTACGGTCGCAGGTTCGAATCCTGCCTCACGCATGGAAGTATGTGATGTCCTTAGTTCAGTTAGGTTTAAGTAGTCCTAAGTTCTAGGGGACTGATGACCTCAAATGTTAAGTCCCATAGTGCTCAGACCCATTTGAACCATTAGTCACTTGCCGGCTCCATTAACTCTACCTTCCCTATTCTACCCGAAACACACGCCAGGATCGTTCATGTGTTACATGTCCATTTTAGAGGGACAGGAAGTGTTGACGTACTGTATCAACGGAGATCGACACAAACACAGAACAGGAGCTGTGAAAGCTCTCATTTCAATAGGGTGACGCTACGCCACGCACGTCACTACCAGTGTGCTAATGGCACTACCCGCGTTGTGCTGTGTGGTCTTCGCACATCACAATCAACTCTTGAAACAGCACAGACTGGCCAGTCTTGTCGAGGTATCACCCATCCGATATTCAGGCTCTGTCTGTTACATCTCTGTACGACGGACGTTGTATACAAACGCTTATCGGAATAGAATCAGGTGGATGTCTTAACGTAGCTGTTTTAGATGGGGATGTTATTAACTCTTATGTTGTTTATTGCTTTCTAATCGTGAAATGAGCGAAGAGAGAAATGCTATGTCAGGAGCTCGAGTACGACTCTCACAACAACATAAAGAATCGGTGATCGCTGTGATAACGTGTCAGCTCTGCTTTCGTTGAAAACTACCAGCCCTGCGAGGTAGAGGAGAGGCTTGTTGACGAGCACCTCTTGTCCCCCCTAGAGCGGCAACAGTTCTTGTTTGCTTATGCTCGTGATCGACAGCCGCATTATGGTGTCCGCATTATACTAGCGTTGCTGTTGACGTGTTTATACGATACCACTGTATTGCCACCTGACACCGCTCCTATTAGTGACCATGTCTCAGCATTACATAAAAATATGGCCCACTATGTTAATTCACACACAGGGTGTTTATATCTTTGACGTACTATGATCGATAGTTATATTTTATCCTTGACAAGGTTTATCTCTGCTATCATGTGAAATCCAGACCACGCCCACTTTCCACGGTATTTAAGCCGTTCTTCGACGTCCGACTCGTCAGTCGGCAAGACTCAGCACAAGCAGGAGCACCTCCGAAGATGTCCAATGTAGCTTTGGACGAAACGTCAGGGATTGAAGAGTTCCATGGACCACGGCCATACAACCCGAAATAATTCTAGGCAGCTGTTTGCAAGTAATATTTATCAGTTATAGTCACCGATTTACGCTATTTGGTTCAAATGGCTCTGAGCACTATGGGACTCAACTGCTGTGGTCATCAGTCCCCTAGAACTTAGAACTACTTAAACCTAACTAACCTAAGGACATCACACACACCCACGCCCGAGGCAGGATTCGAACCTGCGACCGTAGCAGCAGCGCGGCTCCGGACTGCAGCGCCTAGAACCGCACGGCCACCGCGGCCGGCTTTACGCTATTTAATTGGTTTTATTTTTAATGGAACTAAATACTCTTTCCTCTGGCATTTGAAAGAAGGTTCCAAGACAACTTCAACAAAATAACGTGTTTGGTACTTCATCAAATGGTATCAAGATAACGGCGCCACAAACCACTGTCCCGCCGTCAGGAGATGAGGTTTTACAGAATTTTGCCTTATTATACCAAATGTAAGCACACACGCAACACAGGTGCGGTTCTTGGGTTTAGCTGTGCGTTTGGAGCCCATAAGTCTGTGTTCTGCTGTTGTAGCAATCAGATAACTTGCTTGAGTCATTCACAATGTGTACGACAGTCGAAAAAAAGAATATCGTTTATGGCGAATATCGACAAACTATGAGAGCAGCGGTGCGGTTGTATGTTGAAGACTATCGAAATCGTGCCAAGCACTCACGACCTGTCTTTTCAAGCATCAGAAAAAAGTTCTAGAAATTGGAAGTGTGGAGAATAAATCACGCCAAGGAAAAAAGGCAACTGATGAAAGAAGTGAAACCAACACATTAGTAGCAGTAACACAAAGCAAATGTCGCTATTAGGCACCTCACAAACGGGATCAGCCAAACGAGCGTTTTGCGATCACTGCATTCCACCGCAATTCACGCCTTTCTCATTTCGCTGCCTTACGCAGCTTCATGGCAGTGACTTCCAAAATTGGTTAGAGATCTCCGAATGTTATCTAAGAAAAGTGCAAAAGGATGCCGCATATCTATGCAGAATTTTGTTTAGGGAAGGAGCATGGTTTACAATTATTGGGCAGATCGGTCGTCGCAATATGCACTAACCATGACTTGAAAATCCACGCTGACTCCAACGACGCTGTCGGTCTATCAACGTTTGGTATGCATATTTAAAGACCTGCACTTTTGGTCCCTGTTTTATTGACTGTAATCTAAATACACTCAAGTATGTAGAGTTACTAAGACGTGCTGCTACCACAACAGTTATTGGAAGAGATCCCACTGGATTTAAGACGATTAGAGTAGTACG
This sequence comes from Schistocerca piceifrons, assembly GCF_021461385.2. Classification (NCBI taxonomy): domain Eukaryota; kingdom Metazoa; phylum Arthropoda; class Insecta; order Orthoptera; family Acrididae; genus Schistocerca; species Schistocerca piceifrons. Next base: position 411,893,386 of record NC_060143.1, read on the forward strand.
AAGAAGAAGGATGCCCCTCCCGTTCGGTACATGTACGACAGACCCTCTGAAAACAACATTTGGAGAGCACTGGAATGGTTATACAGAAAACGCAAAATGGTCTGCACACTCACCAAACTTAACATTTCTATACTGTGTGGCGAAAATTAAAGCAAGCAGTCTATTAGGAAACAACGACGACTTTTGAAGGCATGAAATGTCTTACAACACGGGCCTGTGCTGCCGTTAACTGCAGATGGAATTCAAGGTGCAGCATTGTTTCTCCAGAATCGCTTTATAGCGTTAGCAATGCTAAAGGTCAACATTTTGACTACTTGGTGTGACAGCCGTGATAATAAACATACGAACCGTACCTGAATTGAGTATTCTTTTTATATTTGGTATAACTGGGCGACATTTGTGGAATCTTTTCTCATGACGGCGAGCCTTTGGTCTGCGACTCTGTTATCTTGATACTGTTTGATCAAGTACCATACGTCGCTGAAGTTCTCTTAGAAGCTTCTTTCAAATGTCACAGAAAAAAGTACGTAGTTCCATTAGAAAGAAAACGAAGACCATCTCGTAATTCGGCGACTGTCAACTATAAAAATTACTTGAGGACGTCAGAAAATTCTACATATTGTCCGCTATAACGCATCGAAGACCGCAGTTGGGTATATTTATTCATTCTATATATGTTTGGAATGGCGTGCCTTAGCTGCAATGCAAAAGGAAAACTTAAGGAATGTGTATGATATTGTTTAAAATCAGCGAGAACGTTTCCGTGTTTACTGGTCTTCATCCCGTATCTTCACGGGGTCGGCGTGTTAATTTGTGTATTTGGCAATGTTAGTGGTAGAGGGTGAGTGGATGCCACCCCTCTCCCCTCAGGACGGAAACAGTGTACCCCAAATTCCTGCGGCTAGTACCATCCCACGTGAGTGTGTGCGAACGATTTATGAATTTATGTGAAACATGTGACTATGGAGGGAAGTGAGTTCTAGTCAGGTATTCACCTAGGCGGATGTGAGAAACCGCCTAAAATCCACATCCAAGTTGGCCGGCACCCCTGCCCTCGTCGTTAATTCGCAGGGCGTATTCGATCCCGAAAGCAATATGCTAACACGTACGGCTATACAGGTGTGTTAGCTAAAACTTTTCTATTAATAATTGTAAATGAAAACCATTTTCATAGTGTGTAAAGATGTGAACCATTTTTTAAGTACTTATACTGCTATAATCAGCTGAAAACTGTAGTCAAAATATTTAAATTAGAGAATGCCATGAGTTTCCCGCACTCTGCGTAATAAGTGCTATGGCGTTATTTTATGAGTATCCCCTTAAACCGAACAATAATATAAATTTGTTGAAGCTTTCCTTTCGTGCTTCAGTTAGCTTTCAATAGAGTTATGGAATTTTAAATAATTGGTTCAAATGGTTCTGAGCGCTATGGGACTTAACATCTGAGGTCATCAGTCCCCTAGAACTTAGAACTACTTAAACCTAACTAACCTAAGGACATCACACACATCCATGCCCGAGGCAGGATTCGAACCTGCGACCGTAGCGGTCGCGCGGTTCCAGACTGAAGCACCTAGAACCGCTCGGCCACTCCGGCCGGCTTTTAAATAATTAACGAAAGGAAACTCTTCAGGAATTCTATGGAAGTGACGCTCTATAGTTAACAGACTGGTGGAATCATTTTAATATGATTTTATTCTTCACGTTCTCCGTATAGTTATTCTCCTTTTCTAAATTTTATGAGTTCCACATAGTACAGGCCCAAGTGCAACGTCGGCTGGCAGTACACTCGATGACGCTTGAGTGCATAATCTATATAACATTAACACATAGATCTAAAAATACTTTGTGAAGAGGTTTCGGACTTCCTTAGAAAATGCAAGTTCAGTTTAAACAATAAAATATTCGACAACAAAGCGGTGAAGAGGCCTGACCGTTGTCCATTAAACGTGCCACCTTCAAATGAGTTTGAACGGCCAAGTATTATATTTTCGTATTCGGTTAATTACGAGAGGAATGCTGGTCTACTCAAGACTGAAATAAAAGAAGTTTCAGCTCATATAACAATTATTACTTCAAATAGTAACAGACTACTTAAACTTATGTCTACGCTATTCAGTATTCAGGAAGAGAAGGAAGACAAATACAAAACAATTTCTGAGCGTCGATGATTGTGACAGACTCAATTTTTTTACATAAAATCTGGTTTCCATAGTTTAGCTGCATCATTTGCTTAGCGTCGATAGTAATATATTACAATACGTACATTTTATTTCATAACGAATACATAGTGGTTCACAATTAGTATATTACATATGAGAATCATTATGAATTTATTTTCTTGTTCGGTGTAATGGGATATACACAGAAAATAACTGTATAGTACCACAGTACCACGTGCTGAACAGTTACATACGGCATAACACTCAACTCACATATAGTGAATGATACAGAGCACCTTTGTTTTCTCCATTCTATAATAACATGTAGAATGGTGTAACCGTGGAGTGGTCGAGAAGTAAGGGAAATCTCTGAGATCTCTTTTAAGTACTCGACTTAACCACAGAGAGGAAATTTTGTAGTTAGCTATTCAAACAGAAAACTGTACACTTAAAACTAAGTTTGCTTGCTAACCTTATTTGAAAGAATACTGCCAGGAAGTTTCAAGTTTTAATACTGAGGGTTTTGTGACTTTTCACGTTTTTCATGTAAACGGTTTATGTTCAGTATTACGAAAGCTTAAGACACAGTAGAGATTTTTAGCTTCAAACTAAAGCAAGTAATTTAATAAAGCTGCGCCATTTTGCACCTCTTAAAAACAAATACTCCCGACGCAGATAATATTGAAAGATTTTTTCAGAGTACCACTTTAAAACTGTCACAGATTCAGTTTTGTAGCTAGAATGGTACGCTGTGTCCAGTTTCACTAGGAAGGCGGTTCTCTATTCAGAGAAAATTGCTACATATCAGTAGATAGTACACATCCGTATAAAAGTATATATCAGTGTATAAAAAAGCAAAAGAAAGGTCCCGCAAAATTACAGAGCAATATTTCTAACGTCTGTTTGTTGCAGAATCCTTGAACATTTTGTTCGTTCGAATATAATAAACTTTCTTGAGACTGAGAAATTTATGTCCACGAATCAGCATGGTTTTTGAAAGCACCGCTCGTGCGAATCTCAGCTTACCCTTTTCTCACACGGTATACTACAAACTATGACTGAAGGGCAACAGGCAGATTCCATATTTCTAGATCTCCGGAAATCATTTGACACGGTGTCTCATTGTAAGCTGTTAACCAAGGTACGAGCATATGGAATGAGTTCACAGATATGCGAGTGGCTTGAAGATTTTTGTAAATAATAGAACTCAGTATGTTGTCCTCGACAGCGAGTGTTCATCAGAGACAAGGATATCCTTAGGAGTGCACCAGGAAAGCATGATAGAACCGCTGTTGTTCTCTATATACATAAATACATAGATGATTTGGCGGACAGGGTGGGCAGCAATCTGCGGTTGTTTGCTAATGATGTCGTGGTGTGCTGAGTAGCAGCTAGATCAATGTGGAACAATGTAATTTAATGCGGGTGAGTAGGAAGATCAAACCCGTAATGTTCGGATGCAGTATTATAGGTGTCCTGCTTGACACAGTCAAGTCATTTAAACATCTGGACATAACGTTGCAAATCGATATGAGGTGGACGAGCATGTAAGAACTGTGGTAGGGAAGCCGAATGGTCGACTTCGGTTTATTGGGAGAATTTTAGGAAAGGGTGGTTCACTTTTAAAGGAGACCGCCTATAGTACGCTGGTACGACCTATTCTAGAGTACTGCTAGAGTGTTTGGGATCCGTACCAATTCAGAGGCGCGCTGCTAGATTTGTTATCTGTAGGTTCGAACAACATGGAAATGTCACGGAGATACTCCGGGAGCTCAAATGGGGATCCTTGGAGGGAAGGCGACTTTCTTTTCGAGAAATTCTATTGTGAAAATTAGAGAACCGGGATTTGAAGCTGACGCCGAATGATTCTACCGCCGCCAAGATGGGCTACATTGCGCGCAAGGACCACGAAGATACGATACGAGATATAAGGTCTCACACTACGGAAGCACAAAGATGGTAATTTTTCTCTCTCTCTATTTGCAAGTTGGAACAGAAAAGTGATGACAAGTAGTGGTACTGGTTACTCTCCGCCGCGAATCGTACGGTGCCTTGAGGAGTATCGATGTAGATGTAGATGTAGATTCCGTCATTGCGTTGCCTTGTATATTGTTATGTGATTTACGAAGCTTATCGCTCACGTCAGGAATAGGGAATGCGTTACGAGTCGCCTGGGTGCACATTGATTGGCCACTTGACCAGCGAGCGAAACCGAGCCGTCTGTTAAATCCCTAAGTCCGGAAGTATTCTCAGTCACTGAGGCTGTAAATCTTCCGAACGCCGGGCCCAAGTAAACAGTCTCGCGTCGTCTGTACGCCGTATCTGTGTCACTCAACACCCTGCTCCGGTGATTGTTTTTTCTGCAACTGTTTGTGAAGTGGGACTCTTAATTTTCCAGCCGATGAAGACACAAAGAAGGACGAAGGAAGATTAACGTGTAACGTCACGTCGTCGACGCGGTCATTAAAGACTGAGATCAATTTGGGAGTGGAGACGGATGAAGAAAGCGCTTCTTAAAAGGAACTATCCTGACATTGCAAAAAGCCTAGGTGTGGATACTTCGTACCTACTCCATTATCTTCGCCGTCGGATCATTCCTAAGTTCTCTGAACATAATATTGCTGAGCAAATCAATCTTTCCTGACTAATTTTGCATTCTATGTCTATACCTACATCTACATACAGACTCCGCAAGCCACCGTAGGGTGTTTGGCGGAGGGCAGCGTGTACCACTACTGTAATCCGATCCGTGAGCGATGGCGGTTCGCGCATGTCGAGGTACGGGCGAGAATTGCATTCTGTCAATTACAAGCGACAGTTGCCGTACGCACATGCGCGTTCTTGACGCTTGAAGAAAGCGTATGTTCTGCAAATTATGTTTCTCCCTTGCTTATGCCGAATGTACCACTTACCAACACCACCGGCGATGACAACTCGCAGCAAATGGAATAAAAATTCACTAAGCAATTCGCTACGATCACGTTTAATGCTCACATTAGCTACGGAATTCAAAACAGAGCGCTCAGAACGCCATTTGCTACCGGAGAATTCGTGACGCGCAGAACAAGCCTTATCTCGACCGCCATCGTTCGTGACTCCAACTACAGTCATTTTCTTTCCTGTTTCACTACTATTCCTTAGAGAGAGAGAAAAATAACGGTCTACATGCCTCCGTACGATCCTTAATCTCATGTATCGTACATTCGTGGTCCTTAAGCGAAATGTATGTTGGTGACTGTAGAATCATACTGCAGTCAGTTTCAAATGCAAGTTCTCTGAATTTTCTCAATAGTGTTCCACAAAAAGAATGCCGCCTTCCTTCCAGGGATTCGCATTTGAGTTCCCGAAGTGTCTCCATAATACTTATGTGTTGTTGGAACGGACCGGTAACCCATCCAGCAGCCCGCCTCTGTATTGCTTCAATGTCGTCCTCTGATCCGAATTGGCTGCTGATCCCAAACGCTCGGGCAGCGCTCAAGAATAGTACGTCCAGCATCCTATATGCGGTCTCCTTGACAGATGAACCACACTTTCCCACAATTCTCCCAATAAACTGAAGTCGACCATCTGCCTCACATGCTCGATCCACTTTATGTCGCTTTGCACCGTTACGCCCAGATATTTAAACATCACGACTGTGTCGAGCAGTACACTACCAACTGCGCATTCGAATGTTAAGTGTTTGTTTTTCCTATCCATCCGCACTAACATTTTTGTACATTTAGAAATTTTGTATAAGTCATCTTGTATCCTCCTACAATCACTCAACATCGACACCTAGCCGCGTAGGGTAGCCGCGCGGTATGAGGCGCCTTGCAACGGTCCGCGCGGCTCTCCCCGTCGAGGTTCGAGTCCTCCCTCGGTCATGGGTGTATGTGTTGCCCTTAGCGTAAATTAGTTCAAGTTAGATTAAGTAGTGTGTAAGTCTAGGGGCCGATGGCCTCAGCAGTTTGGTCCCATAGTAACTTACCACAATTTTCCAATTTTCCATCGACACCTTCTCGTACACCACAACATCATCAGGAGACAACCGCAGATTGCTGTCCATACTGTCCACCACATTTATGTATACAGAAAATAACAGCAGTCCCACCACACTTCCCAGGGGCACCTCTCACGATACTTGTCTGTGATGAACACTCGCCGTCGAGGACAACGTACTGGGTTCTATTAATTAACGAGTTTTCGAGGCACTCACATATCTGTGAACCTATTTCATATACTCGCACCTTTGTTAAGACTCTGCAGTGGGACATTCTGTCAAATGTTTTTCTGAAACCTAGAAATGTGGAATCTGGCTATTGCCCTTCAGTCATAGTTCGTAGTATATCATGTGAGAAAAGAGTAAGCTGAGTTTCACATAAGCATTGCTTTTTAAAACCGTCCTGTTTTGTGGACAGAAGCTTTTCGGTCTCAAGAAAATTTATTATATTTGAACTGAAAATATATTCAAAAATTCTGCACCAAATTTGTGGAATGCCTAAGATGCGTCAGGAAAGTCGCCCCTCCCCCCCTCACCAGGCGTATAGTTACAATCTCTGGATATATCTCTCCGGGTCACCGTGGTCTAGAGGTAGCGGCTATGAATAGTAGTGAAAATTTCATAGGTTCCAAGTTTGAATTAAAGTCTTCAGCAGTGATGTGCCAACTACCTTATCGAGGAGAGCGGAGGAGAGGACAGAGCTTGGGGGCACCCTCTTTCGCTTGGGTTGGGGAAATGCCAGTGAAAGTGAAAGTATCGTCAGCAGCGATCAACAACACGAGACTATAAAGCCAATGAAAACCGCTGCTTAAAAGACACATGATGTGTATACATAGGACATGTGACCTGTAATTAAATAAGTTTCATCATGATCTCTCCATCCGCAAGTCATTCCTTGTTAGTCCTCCAGCAGGACATTGCCAAGGTATCATGAGAAAAAGGTTGAGTAGCCAACGAAAGTCTAATAATGGACGAGTTGGAGTGTGGAGTGTCAAATTTCTCAATATGCTAGAGAAGGTAAATACTCTGAAAACCAAAATTCAAAGGCTCAGTCTAAATGAAATGAGGGTCGTGAAGTGAAATGGAATGAAGGTATGGATTTCTGGTCAGAAGTATACACGGTGAGTTCAACAGCAGCAAAAAATGGTTTAACGGGAGTGAGGTTCGTTATTAATAGGAAGGTCAGACAGACAGTGAGTTACTGGGAACAGTTTAGTTATACTACTGTTATCATCATCAGAATCGACAGCAAGCCAAAGCAATCGACAGCAACTACAGTAGTTCAAGTATACTCGGTGTTCTATGCTTCTGCGAAATCAGAACATAATCACGGGAATTACCGACTACTTTTTGCGCCATGGGAATCGTCCTCGAGCCCCATAATGGACTACGTTTGGTCTTTTCATTCATTTCAAAATTAGGAAAGAAAACAACTTGCAACTCACAATAATAAGCAAAGCTTAGTATACAAATCTAGTTGACTGCCTCAAAGCATGCGTTTCAGGATGACATGCGTGAAAATTGCGATTTGGGGTTCACACAATCGATGTTTTCCGAATCGATGGTGGATAGCATAGAGGAGGTCATTCTGTTCGGGATATATCATTACGTCGAGCTCACAACATGTTCTAAGATTCTACAACAAATAAATGTCATGATTATTGGACGGTAGTTTAGTGAATCACTTCTGCTTCTCTTCTTGCAGGCGAGTGGTACTTGTCCTTCCTTCTACAGTTGGGCACGATTTTTTATTCGGGGCATCTACGATAGCATTATAGTTAAAATAGAGGTTCGATTGGAAGTAGGCAAGGTGAATGCTCTATTTCGTTTTATTGCGAGAATTTTGAAAAGGTGTAGATCATCTATAAAGGAGACGGCGTACCGAACGATAGTGCGACCATACTTGAGTACTGCTCGAATGTTTGGAATGCCTACCAGGTCGGATTAAACGAAGCCATCGAACCAATTCAGAGATTTGTTACCGGTAGGTTCGATCAGCATGCTGGTACTATGGAAGTGCTTCGCCATCTCAAATGAGAACATCTGGAGCGAAGAAAACTTTCTTTTCGCGCGAGGAACTACTGCGAAAATTTAGAGAACCGGCATTTGAGGCTGACTGCAGATCGATGCTCCTGCCGCCAAAGTACCGGGTGATCAAAAAGTCAGTATAAATTTGAAAGCTTAATAAACCACGGAATAATGTAGATAGAGAGGTACAAATTGACACACATGCTTGGAATGACATGGGGTTTTCTGAGAACAAAAAAAAAAAATTCACAAAATGTCCGACAGATGCGTGTCATTTGGTGATGATCGTGTGCTCAGCCGCCACTTTCGTCATGCTTGGCGTCCCAGGTCTCCAGACCTCAGTCCGTGCGATTATTGGCTTTGGGGTTATTACCTGAAGTCGCAGGAGTATCGTGATCGACCGACATCTCTAGGGATGCTGAAAGACAAAATCCGACGCCAATGCCTCACCATAACTCCGGACATGCTTTACAGTGCTGTTCACAACATTATTCCTCGACTACAGCTATTGTTGAGGAATGATGGTGGACATATCGAGCATTTCCTGTAAAGAACATCATCTTTGCTTTGTCTTACTTTGTTATGCTAATTATTGCTATTCTGATCAGATGAAGCGGCATCTGTCGGACATTTTTTGAACTTTTGTATTTGTTTGGTTCTAATAAAACCCCTTGTCATTCCAAGCATGTGAGTCAATTTATACCTCTCTATCTACATCATTCCGCGATTTATTCAGTTTTCAAATTTATACTGACTTTTTGATCACCCGGTACATTTCGCGCAAGGACCACGAAGATGAGAAAAATTAGGGCTCATACGGAGATTTATATACAGTCGTTTTTCCCTCATCCCTGTATGTGGAACAGCAAAGGCCGGCCGCTGTGGAAGAGCGGTTCTAGGCGCTTCAGTCCGGTACCGCGCTGCTGCTACGGTCGCAGGTTCGAATCCTGCCTCGAGCATGGATGTGTGCGATGTCCTTAGATTAGTTAGGTTTAAGTAGTTCTAAGTCTAGGGGACTGATGACCTCAGATGTTAAGTCCCATAGTGCTTAGAGCCACTTTGAACAGGAAAGGTAATGAGTAGTAGTGGTGCGTGATACCCTCCGAGACGCACCTTGCGGTGGCTTGCGGAGTGTGTTTGTAGATGTGAATGTAGATTTAGATGTACGTGTAGCACTCAGTTGAAAATTCTGTGTAGAATCTGATAGCATTCCATTCGGCTCTCGGGGCTGTATTCAATTTTAGCGATTTAACTTTTTTTTCTCATCACCACTTACGTTAATGTCTACATCACTCATCTTTACAATGACGACACAACTAAACTGGGGCAATACTTCCTTCGTAAAGTAATAATTAAAATTGGAATTCATCATTTCTGCTTTTGTTTTGCCACCCCCATCTTCAATTCCTGTTCAAATGGTTCAAATGGCTCTGAGCACTATGGGACTCAACTGCTGAGGTCATTAGTCCCCTATAACTTAGAACTAGTTAAACCAAACTAACCTAAGGACATCACAAACATCCATGCCCGAGGCAGGATTCGAACCTGCGACCGTAGCGGTCTTGCGGTTCCAGACTGCAGCGCCTTTAACCGCACGGCCACTTCGGCCGGCTTTCAATTCCTGTCTTTTCCATAAGTGTCTGGACACTACTTTTGGTACCACTAACTGCTTCTACATACTACCGGTATTTCTTTGGGTTTTGTGAGAGATCTTTGGACAATATATTGCAACGTGGTAACTCAAGGGCTCACGCATTGTCCTCTTGACAGCCAAGTGCGTTTCATTCAGCACCTATCTATAGTCCCATGCTTTGTTTTGCAACTACTGTCCAATAGTCTCTCTTTTCAAAAGTTTCTTTACAGAGGGTCTCTCCCACCACAAACTGTTCCACAAGGTATACGATGTCTGTTCAAATAATTCCCGAGCATTCGTAATTTCACGTCAATTGTGTGTTGCAGCGAAATGCGGTTGACATCCCTGCACACACCTGTGCTTAATGTGTAGCAGTCGGAAGTTTCATTGTTGCATTTTTTTTAGTTACTGTTTAGTGCTATATTGAGTAGAACATTGTGTCGCACAGTTTGCTGTTATCGAGATGGAGTTAGAGGAGCAACCCGTCTGCATTAAATTTTGCGTGAAACTCAAGGGAACCTTTACAGAGACGCACCAAATGATGTAAGAAGCCTACGGTGTTACGAATGATTCACACGGTTTAAAAATGGCTGTATGAAAGTTCAGAATGAATCTCTTACAGGACGCCCTTCGACGTCTACCGACGGCGCTCATGTCAGGAACGTGAACGAAATTGTGCGTGCCGGTCAAAGATTGACTGGCCAAGAGATTGCAGAAAACCGTAAAATTTCAGTTGGATCACGTCATGAAATCCTGACAGCGTCTTGTAATGCATCGTGTTGCCGCCCAGTTCGTCCTGCGGCTCATGAGCCAAGACCGGAGAGACTCACACCTCGCAAGTTGTGAAGAGCTTTTGGATCGTGCAAATGAGAACGAGATGTTTCTTAAGAGAATCATAACTGGTGATGAGATGTCGGTCTACGGTTATGATGTTGAGACCAAGGTTCAATCTTCACAATCGTTCGGGGAATGTTCTCCAAGACCAAAAACGCCTTGTCAGGTCAGGTCAAATGTTAGACCAAGACGATAGTTTTCTTTGACTTTGAAGGATTAGTTCATATGCATTTGTGCCGGAGGGACGAAATGTTAATCGATGTTACTATCGGTACGTGTTGCGACGCCTGCGGGAAAATGTGAGAAAGAAACGGCCTGAAATGTGGCGAGACAATACATGCTCTTGCATCACAAACGCACGCGCACATTCATTCCTGTTACTGCGTGACTGCTGCAGAAAAAACGAAATCTCTGTGCTGCATCATCCTCCGAACTCCCCAGACCTGGCCCTGTGGACTTTTTTTGTTAATGTCCAAAGTTGAAAACCCTGTTGAAAGGACGAAGATTTGCAGCGATAGACGAGATAAAAGAAAATTCACAGACGGCGCATCGCGCGATCCAGCAAGAGGAGTACCAAGACTGCTCCCGGAATTGGAAACGGCGTTGGTAACGGTGTATCAGCTCTGGAGGTTCGAAGAAGACCATGCACAAGAAGTAAAACGTAAGCCATGAAAAATTTTGTGGCCAAAGTTCTTAAATTTTTTGAGCAGACCTCGTATATCTATCAAGTACATGGCCAACTATTGTATTAAACTTGAGTCACAGTTTTCTGCATGCTCCTGTTCAGTGCTAAGCGTTTCACATATTTGTCACTCGGGGGTGGACAAAATACGGAAATAATACAAACTCAATACGTTACCATGCCTAAAACGGTGGAGGAAAACCATTGGCATCCAAAGCAGCTTTCGGTCGTTACGGAAAGGATAAACGCAGGTCTTGTATGGTATTCAAGGTAAACTTCCACCATTCTTCCTGCAAAACAGTGGCAAATTCAGGTAACAATCATGGAGGTGGAGAGCTATTATGCACCGTTCTCTCCAAATTAGACCACAAAGGCTCAATTATATTGAGATCTGGTGACTATTGTGGGCAGGGTAGATGAGACAAATCATGTTCATGCTCCCAAAGCCAGTCTGGAGGTCGTATTGTCTTGGAACACAGCATCACCACTGGGGACAAACATTGAACCATGGAATGGATCCGATCAGCCAAAATGGTCATATGATCTTTGGCAGTAATGCGATCTGGCAGACTGCCCATGTGTCCTGTGGAATACCGAATGATCACTGACACCCCTCATATTTCAATCTTGGGATGTAAACTCGACAACTGGTTGGAAACAGTGTGCAACAGGACACATCCGACGTAATGACTCTCTTCAATTGCGGCATAGGCCAGGTTTTATGGCTTCAGTACCACGTTTTCCTGTTACGAGCATTTGCATCACTGATGAGTGGTTTTGGAATTACAGCTGGCGCTGCAATTCCCTGCTCATGGAGTACCCATCGTGTTGTTTTGGTGCTGACAGGGCTTGCGAATGAGACGTTCAGTTCTGCGTGGCATTTGCAAATGTCGTCGTCTTATGTTTCGTAACACTCCTCTTCATTGAACGTTTGTCCCGATCATACAACTCACAGTTTGAAGGCGTTGTGACTTAGAGGATGATGTTTTTCCGCTTTCTCAGTAAGGGGTCTAAATCGTCGATATGATGCCTCTTGAAACACCATACATTCGGCTACCGTGGTTTCTGAAGCACCCGCCATACAAGCACCAACAATTTGCCCACGTTCAAATTTATTTACACGGTAAGGGTGGGACATGTGGATCACCTATTTTAATCGAGTTTGGCATGGACGCTCTATACCGATACCTCCTAGTTCAGAATAAAATCGAGGTCAAAGTTGGTTTCGTTAAATCGTATTTTCAATGCTGCACATCGAAAGATCATCTTAAAAAAACATTTTTTATTATATTATATGGGGTGCAAAGTTAATAATGTCAGAGTTATTAACGCTTTTGTGTTTTCTTGCTGTAGCTCGGGTACCCGTCATTCTATGCCTCTAACACAGGGTGCAGCGCTATCTTTCTGCTCACCTACCTCGATAGGATTCTTGCTGATGTCCCTTCACTCTGTGGTAGCAGATACGTGCTAGGCAGTGTAAAGCAGCGTTGATGAAACCACCACCTAATACCTACCACACAGAGGCCATGTAGCTCTAGCTGAATATCAGTTCCTGATTAAATAATCGGGCGTTCGGGATCTTCAGTCTACTTACAGAAAAACGTTTTAAATTAGATTAACTCTGCTTTTATTCATATTGAAACACATGAAATGGCTATCAAGACCGTATTTAATATGGTAAAACGTTATGATTCAAAGTCCACTGTCTGTATGACAAACATTCACTCGAAAAGTAGCCAGAATTTTAGTAAGTCCCATCCGACTAATTTTCACGTTCTACCAGTCACAGACCCACAACTATTCGCGAGTTAAACATTCGGTCGTTTTAGTGGTCTTCTTCGTAAGAGGTGTTCGCCAAAATGTTCCATACATAGCACGAAACACGCCACGCAGAGCTGTTACTACGACCTGAAAGTTCGCACGCTCATATCTCTAAAACTATTTAATTTAGAAACGTTCCTTCCAAACTTACATTAAAATGTTCGTACCTCCAGTCGCTTCAATCACGATATGTTCGAACCGAAATTAGCTCACTATTTCTTCATCTTACAGAGTATTTTTAAGGAGCGATCTGACATCGTGTTGTCCGTAGACCGGCTAGCAAGCGATTCTTCTCGAGGTACTCTCCTATATGCCCGCTCTTCTTTTTGCGCGGGAACAGCTTAATTCTGATTGGCTGTTGATCTAAACGACCAATCAGAACGTTCCTTCCAGATCATTCTCGTCGCAAATATTGCCTAATTCAATCACTAATTTTATAGTAATGAATGTCAGCAAAATTTCAAATTTTTGTATTTTGTTTAATCAAAATAAACGAAGTGCGAAATATTTTCAAATTGATAAATAAACTTATTCCGCCTCTAAGTTCCATTCCGGATACATTTATACAAAAGCAAGCACACACCGACATACGTCACCTGAATCGTGGTTGCAACATAACTTTCCCACGTTTCGTTTGTCCAAGGTTTACGTAAAATGAAATATTAAATTGTAACGTATGTCCCACCTACACCCTCTCAATCATTCTCACGCACTCACACGGTAAAATATAATCAAATAATAATTTTGAGCGATTTTTGTTTTGTGTAATGCACACTGACTAAAGTTTTAAAAAGAAAATTCTAATTAATCGATTTTTTTTGCACTGATAACTTTAGAATGGCTTCAAATGATAATGAAAGACAATCTTATCGTTCCTAACTTGGTTTTAAAAAACAAACGTAGGTTTTAGGAGTTTTAGGTATTTCTCTTTATCTCCAAAACTATAATAAATAAAAATCTGAAATTTTGACAGCATCATTCCATTAACAACAAAAGGCTGTGTACCAAATTTGAACAAAATCGGATAATAACTAATATGAGTTATTTAGATTCGTAGAGGGTATGAATCTTCGTATCGACTGAATGTTACGCTATGCAGTTTCTGTGCTGTGAGCAAAGCGAAAAAGAACATAGCCATCCCGCAGCCACCATACTACACAGCTGCGTGCCTTACTGCAATGAATGTCATCTCTTAATAACTTGTTGCGTTACAAGGGAGGTCGACGTTCGAGCGCTCAAGGACTACCGAACGGGTGGTCCGTGTTCGATTCTCGATCATGGCTTTTTTCTTCGTTCAGCATTTTTTCAGTGTATCTGACAATATTCTTAAAATGAGAAAACATTTCTTTTCCTTTTTTTGAAGTAACCATCGGTAGGTGTGATTAATAATCAAGTATATGTAATGTATTGACAGTCGATTTCATCGTGATGCATGACGGGCTACGGCGGGTCTTTCGTAGATGATGGTGCTCAACCGACCTGTTTTGTCAACAGTGTGACGTTTACTTTTTCAGATAGCTAAAAGAATTTCGTCAAACGACTTCAAGATCATGCGACATCACAGCAGAGTAGAGCATTACAAGATAGGGAGGTTGCTATTAAAACTCATGCTTTGATCCCTAACAAATTGTTGACACCTGTCTCTCAAGATACGCTTTTAAACGCTTGATGTACAGCCAGATTTTATACCTAATGCATCATTATTTAACAAAGTGCATCAGATATGCTTTTCTCGAGCAGTGTACCGTAAAACATGTCAATGTGGCTAGATTTCGTTCGTGTGTTAGTCATGGTGCGAGAAATACACTCCTGGAAATTGAAATAAGAACACCGTGAATTCATTGTCCCAGGAAGGGGAAACTTTATTGACACATTCCTGGGGTCAGACACATCACATGATCACACTGACAGAACCACAGGCACATAGACACAGGCAACAGAGCATGCACAATGTCGGCACTAGTACAGTGTATATCCACCTTTCGCAGCAATGCAGGCTGCTATTCTCCCATGGAGACGATCGTAGAGATGCTGGATGTAGTCCTGTGGAACGGCTTGCCATGCCATTTCCACCTGGCGCCTCAGTTGGACCAGCGTTCGTGCTGGACTTGCAGACCGCGTGAGACGACGCTTCATCCAGTCCCAAACATGCTCAATGGGGGACAGATCCGGAGATCTTGCTGGCCAGGGTAGTTGACTTACACCTTCTAGAGCACGTTGGGTGGCACGGGATACATGCGGACGTGCATTGTCCTGTTGGAACAGCAAGTTCCCTTGCCGGTCTAGGCATGGTAGAACGATGGGTTCGATGACGGTTTGGATGTACCGTGCACTATTCGGTGTCCCCTCGACGATCACCAGTGGTGTACGGCCAGTGTAGGAGATCGCTCCCCACACCATGATGCCGGGTGTTGGCCCTGTGTGCCTCGGTCGTATGCAGTCCTAATTGTGGCGCTCACCTGCACGGCGCCAAACACGCATACGACCATCATTGGCACCAAGGCAGAAGCGACTCTCATCGCTGAAGACGACACGTCTCCATTCGTCCCTCCATTCACGCCTGTCGCGACACCACTGGAGGCGGGCTGCACGATGTTGGGGCGTGAGCGGAACACGGCCTAACGGTGTGCGGGACCGTAGCCCAGCTTCATGGAGACGGTTGCGAATGGTCCTCGCCGATACCCCAGGAGCAACAGTGTCCCTAATTTGCTGGGAAGTGGCGGTGCGGTCCCCTACGGCACTGCGTAGGATCCTACGGTCTTGGCGTGCATCCGTGCGTCGCTGCGGTCCGGTCCCAGGTCGACGGGCACGTGCACCTTCCGCCGACCACTGGCGACAACATCGATGTACTGTGGAGACCTCACGCCCCACGTGTTGAGCAATTCGGCGGTACGTCCACCCGGCCTGCCGCATGCCCACTATACGCCCTCGCTCAAAGTCCGTCAACTGCACATACGGTTCACGTCCACGCTGTCGCGGCATGCTACCAGTGTTAAAGACTGCGATGGAGCTCCGTATGCCACGGCAAACTGTCTGACACTGACGGCGGCGGTGCAGAAATGCTGCGCAGCTAGCGCCATTCGACGGCCAACACCGCGGTTCCTGGTGTGTCCGCTGTGCCGTGCGTGTGATCATTGCTTGTACAGCCCTCTCGCAGTGTCCGGAGCAAGTATGGTGGGTCTGACACACCGGTGTCAATGTGTTCTTTTTTCCATTTCCAGGAGTGTATTTATGTTTTGCCTCTTTCTTTAGTAAGTTTCACCCCACTGATTTCGAGAACGCTCGCGAATAGACGATGAGTTATGATTACGCAATAGTATACATAGGTGTATTTTTGTACTATGTATCACGATTAAAATACGTGTCAATACTTTATACAGTGAGGTGGCAAAAGTCATTGGATACCTCCAAATATCGTGTCGGACCCCCCTTTTTCCCAGTGTTGTGCAGAAACTCGACGTGACATGGACTCAACAAGTCGTTGGAAACTCCTGAAGAAATATTGAGGGGTGCTGCGTCTATAGCCGTCCGTAATTGCGAAAGTGCTGCCAGTGCATGACTTTGTATGTGACCTGACCTCTCGATTATGTACCATAAATGTTCGATGGGTTTCATGTCGGGTGACTTGGGTGGCCAAATCATTCGCTCGAATTGTCCAGATAGTTCTTCAGATGAATTGTGAACAATTGTGGCTTGTGACATAGGGCACTGTCATCCTTGAAAACTCCAGCGTTATTTGGACACATGAAGGCCATGAACGACTCCAAATGGTCTCCAAGTAGCCGAACAAGTAGCTAGTAGCCAAATGACCCAATCCATTTGATGTAAACACAGCCCACACTATTATGCAGACATCAGATTGCACAGTGCTTTATTGACAAATTAGGTCCATGCTTCCTGGGGCTGAGCCGCATGCGAAAGCTACAATCAGCTCTTATCAAATTAAATCGGGACTTATGTGACCAGGCCACGGTTTTTCACTCGTCTAGCGTCCAACCGAAATGGTCACGAGTCCAGAAGACCACCTGCAGGTGGTGTCCACTGTTAGCAAAGGCACTCACGTTGGTTGTCTGCTGCCATAGCTTGTTAACGACAAATTTCGGAGCACCGTCCTAACGGACACAGAGACGGGTGTTACGATTAATCAAGGAAAACCCCCAGTTGGGAAACGGGGCCAAAATTAGTTGGTTACTGTCGAGTTGCAATTTACAATTTCTTTATTGATTACTTCAACCATTAACAGTCATTTCTATATCACTTGACCAGGAACAGATCCAAAAGAGCTAGTAGCCATGAGTGCCTTTTCAAAACAATTTACTTTACACTTAACGGACAAGCAAGTTTACTTAAAACCGACTTTGATAAAACATCTGATAACAAAACAAAATTTTCCAAGAAATGAAATTAAAAACTTTACCGTTAATAGCCACGCCATTTTACTTGAAACACACTTTGATAAGGCATTTAATAACAAAATTAAAACTTTCCAAGTAATGAAACAAAAAAACACTACTTTGTATACAATTTCGCTACCGAACATGTAGGAAGCCAACTTCTTTTAAACTTTGCCACAACAAGATAGTAAATTACAAGAGCTCGCTAACAGGGAGGCAGAACTAGCATTTTCAAAGGATGCCAAGTAGATTAAAACAATCAAAGTAAAGATACAGTCATTCACATCTTGCAATAACTAACAATTTTAAAGCCACGTAATTTTAAAAACCCACCAATGAAAGCAAACAACCTATTTAAATCAGAGTAAAATACAACCATTCAACATTTTACAATAACTTTAATACCATATCCTGCCACCAAAATGTCCTGGGATAGAAATAATTAACCGACCGAGTAAGGGCAGCCATAATTGTCTCCCGAAGGATGCTCAGGCTAGAAGCGGACTAACAGACCCACAACGCCTCACTTTCAGCAATCACATCGACCTCACGCGTGGCCAGGGGAGGAGGAGGAATCGCCGGCCGGTGTGGCCGTGCGGTTAAAGGCGCTTCAGTCTGGAACCGCGTGACCGCTACGGTCGCAGGTTCGAATCCTGCCTCGGATATGGATGTGTGTGATGTCCTTAGGTTAGTTAGGTTTAATTAGTTCTGAGTTCTAGGCGACTGATGACCTCGGAAGTTAAGTCGCATAGTGCTCAGAGCCATTTGAACCATTTTTGAGGAGGAGGAATCAAATGAGGAACCATAATCCCTGCCCAGAAATACTCTTCCTCCCAGGCAGTACTAATAAGAAGTCAAAAGATCACTGTCTATAAATACACCGGCGATAGGGACAGGAAACCCGAACGCAGGAGGCCAAAAGGCAGAAAAAAATGTAATCTAAAACAGTAATCACTGCCCAAAAATCCACTTTCTACCCGGCAGTACTAATAAGAAGCGGAAAAGTTCACTGTCTATAAATACCCCGGCGACAGGGACAGGAAACCCGAACGCAGGAGGCCACAAGGCTGAAGAGACGCTGGTTACACAAACAAAAATTCTTCAATCAACATCTAAACCTTTAACCAACTTAACTTGCAGTTTATCAGAGAAACAGCAAGTGTACTCCGATGCAAAGGTTCCTCACACCCGACCGTGTACACGTCGCCAGCGTACCCAAATGGACACAGTCACGCTGCCACGCGCTCTGTCACCGGAGCCCTCGTCTTCTCTGCACCCACGGCGGATACCACTCCTTAGCTTAGGCGACTTACTAGTCCATCATTCCCGCCTCCAGACGGAAAATGTAAAGACATCCGTTGCCGCTCCCACCACGTAGTGACTCGGAACCGCAGCCGTGGCCCCCAGGTGCTCACAGCAAGAGCTTACAGCTTTGTCCCGTCAACTCGTCCCACTCGTCTCGCACCGCCAGGATAGACCACGCGGCTTCTCGGAACAACAGCCAACTCTCCACCGCCACGCCACGCCACGCCGCGGTCGCCTCTTACGACCTTCTCTAATTCCCGGTTTTAAAAACCGACCGGCCGACTCGTCACCGCTAGGCAACCAACCGGCCATCCCCCCAAAGATCTTATTCACTTACACAAGGCTAACAGGAAGCAACGACTCGAAGATCGATAAGACCAGACACGCCGCCAAAGGGGCGTCTCAGTAGAATCGTACGCAGCATAACGATAAACATGAAAGAATCAATTAACGAATCGTACGCAGCATAACGATAAATATGAAAGAATCAATTAACGATGGAAGGACTCAGAACATTCTTTACAGCGCGATATATGTTGAAAGCCGACACACGGCTCAACCTCCCCCTCTTAAACTGCAAGCATGCCTCCCAAGCCCTACTGAGGAAGTCGCTTCCCCAGCTTAACCTGACTCAGGTGAACCCGGTATCTTTCCCTGATTTGTTGTCACGAACTATGAGATTCACTGGGCCTAATTTCCTTTCGATAGTACGTGGACCCAAAAAGCGGGGAGTAAATTTTCCAAATCGGCCCACACGTACTTCCCTCCCTGGGAAATTACGAACATAAACTTGATCACTGGGCTTCCCCTAAAACTCCCGCCGATTCCGATTATAACGACCAGCTTGTCTGTTATGAGCGGCCATAATGTTACGCCTAGCTCTATTCCAGTTCTCTTTAATCAGCTGGTAAGTAATCACGGCCGTAATTAAATCTTGAATTCCCCACAAATTGGTAAGAGGAGAATTAACAGGGAAAGTAAACATCAGAGAAGCCGGGATTGCCTTCATTGCTTCAAGACACGCGGTGTTACAGGCGAAACTGATCCACTGGAGACTTAAATCCCACTTCTTTGGAGAGTCCAGATGGTAAAGAGCAGATTTCATATTGCGATTCACCCTTTCCGCTAAAGATCCCTTTGGATAATATGGGGTCGTAGTAACATGCTTTATCCCATTCCTAAAGGTAAACATCCTAAACTGCGCTGAGCGAAAAGCGGGAGCATTATCGTTTACCATTTGCTTGGGAGGCCCGAACACGCTGAATACATTAACCAAGTGGGCGATGGGATAAGCCAAGTGAACCTAGAGAAAGCGTCAATCACCACCAAAATATATTGATTACCCCACTTAGTACGGGGTAACGGGCCAACATAATCAATGTATAACTTATCCATAGGATAAGCCTCACGCTCTGAACTGAGCAACCCTTGTCCTAAGGTATTACTAGGCTTGGCTATACAACACTCTTGACATTGGGCTACCATTTCCCTTACATCACACTCCATAAAGGGCCAAGTAATCAATTCCTTAATTTTCTGTAAGGTCTTATAGGTGCCTAAATGGCCTCCCAGAAGAGACTGATGAAAATACTGAAACACCGGTCGTATTAAGTTGGTAAGCAAATTTTAAGCTTCTGACCCTCTCTTCCTTTTTACAGAGGATCCCCTTACTGATAACGTAAAGGCCTACCTCTTCGCTCGCCCTCAGCCTCTTCTTAATATCGCCCAGACTAGGGTCTTGTTCCTGCTGAGCGTCTAGATCGACGAAGACCTGGGAAATCTGCCCAAAACTACGCAACTCAGTTTTCCTTCCTCATCCTCCCGATGTTGGTCTACACTAGGTGAACTATCAAACATTCGGCTTAGAACGTCAGCCAATACATTGTCAGCTCCTCATATGTTTAACAGTAAACTGAAAGTCCGAAATCGGGACCACCCATCTGGCGATTCTACCTGTCTTACTTGGTCGAGCCAATACCCAGCTCAGAGCCTGATTATCAGTTTCAAGTTCAAAGGTTCGATGCTCTAAATAGAACCGATATTTTTCTAAAGCGAACAGAACCGCCAATGCTTCGCATTCATAGACCGAATACTTGAGTTCGGCATCCGTCAACCGGCGCGAAGCATACGCCAAAGGCTTCCATTGTCCGCCCCTTTCTTGGAGAAGAACCGCAGAAATCCCTGAATTAGAAGCGTCGGTTTGGACCACAAACCTACTAAAATCAGGTACGCCCAAGACCGGAGGATTGGAGATCGCTTCTTTGATTTGCTCAAAAGCCGCCGGCTGGGCTGTCTCCCATTCAAAGTGGACTCCTTTCCGATGCAGTTCGTTAAGAGGCGCTGCCAGCTGAGCAAACCGGGGCACAAAGCGCCTAAAATAATTGGCCATGCCAATAAAGTTGGCAAGCCCCTTTTATCTTTAGGAGGGGGTAGGGTC
This sequence comes from Schistocerca piceifrons, assembly GCF_021461385.2. Taxonomy (NCBI): domain Eukaryota; kingdom Metazoa; phylum Arthropoda; class Insecta; order Orthoptera; family Acrididae; genus Schistocerca; species Schistocerca piceifrons. The sequence continues at coordinate 411,914,664 of NC_060143.1, forward strand.
CTTAAGCCTTTAGTGCGGTCCTGAACGATGCGGATACTATGTCCCGATACCAGAAGCCCTAAAAACGAGACCTGCTGGCGAGCTAAGATGACTTTCTCAGGTTTGACAGTCAGACCCACACTCTGCAGCCTAATGAATATCTGCCAGATATGCTCTAGATGTTGTTCAAATGACTTACTATAAATAACCAAGTCATCTAAATAGTTATAAACACAAACCAACTTCAAATCACTCAAATTGTCCAATAATCGCGTCAATACCGCCGTCCCGGTTGCGAGACCAAAAGGTACCCTATTAAATTCGAACAAGTTCCAATCTGTGCAAAAAGCCGTCACGTGTTTACAGTCTTCAGTTAACGGAATCTGGTAGTACGCCTGATTAAGGTCAAGCACAGTGAACCAATTCGCTCCCGCAAACCAGCTGAATGACTTCTGCATGTCGGGAAGAGGAACCGATTCCAATACCACCTTGTTATTCAAACGGCGATGATCGACAACAACCCTGAAATCACGCCCTTGATCCTTGGGAACTAGGAACACCGGAGACGCATAAGCCGAAATCTAAGGTCTAATGACTCCATCTTCAAGCATTTTAGATCTTAAAATTCTGACCTTAGGTGGTGATAAACGATAGGGAGACTGACTAACAGGAACATGGTCACTAAGTCGAAACTGTTACTGAAGAACCTTCGTTACCCCTAGCCGGTCACAGAGAAGCTGCGGGAAATCAGCTAACAACTTATTAAGACGAGACGCCTGTTCTAACGAGAGGTGACCAAGTAGTGACTCGGAACCGCAGCCGTGGCCCCCAGGTGCTCACAGCAAGAGCTTACAGCTTTGTCCCGTCAACTCGTCCTTCTCGTCTCGCACCGCCATGATAGACCACGCGGCTTCTCGGAACAACAGCCAACTCTCCACTGCCACGCCACGCCGCGGTCGCCTCGTACGACCTTCTCTAATTCCCGATTTTAAAAACGGACCGGCCGACTCGTTATATACTCACACCTCTCTACAAGTTCTAGAAGTTTGTAACGGGAATTTCCGACCACTCTGTATATGTATTTAGGCAACCAACCGGCTATCCCCCCAAAGATCTTATTCACTTTCACAAGGCTAACAGGAAGCAACGGCTCGAAGATCGATAAGACCAGACACGCCGCCAGAGGGGAGTCTCAATAGAATCGTACGCAGCATAACGATAAATATGAAAGAAACAATTAACGATGGAGTGGAAGGACTCAGAAGAATCTTTACAGCGCGGTATATGTTGAGAGCCGACACACGGCTCAGATACGTTCGTCGTACGTCCCAAATTGTTTTCTGTGGTCATTTCAATAAGTGTTGCTCGGCTGTTAGCACTGACAACACTAAGCAAAAGCTTCTGCTGTTGGTCGTTAAGTGAAGGCCGTGGGCCCTGGTGAGAGGTAATGTCTGAAATTTGTTATTCTGAACACCGAGGAGCTCAAAATGTTGAACTCCCTAACGATTTCCGAAATGGAATGTCTCTTGAGTCTAGCTCCGACTACCATTCCGAGTTCAGCGTCTGTTAATTGTTGTCGTCCGGCCATAATGACGTCGGAAACCTTTTCATATGAATCGTGCAAGTACAAACGACGGCTCCGCCAATGCACTGCCCATTATAGCTTGTTTACATGATACTACCGCCGTCTGTATATGTTCTTATCGGTATCCCAAGACTTTTGTCACCTCAGTGTATACACTTATTTTATTATTAATCACACATCCTAATTTTTTACTTAGAAAAACGCAAAGAAAAGTACTCCAGTTATCATAATATAAAAGACTCCATCGATCTGATAAGCAAGAAATTCGACAACACCGTAACAAGGCTCTTTGAGTCCGTTCTCACCTCAACATACTTCCTGTTCGACGGAAATTATTATGAACGGACAGATGGCGTTGCCATGAGATGCCCGCTTTCCCCGGTTGTAGTCAAATTTTTATGGAGAATTTCGAGGAGAAGGCACTAGAACAAGCCAAACAAAAACCAGCTTGTTTCTTCCGCTACGTGGATGATACGTTCGTTGTTTGGCCACATGGACGGGACAGCTTAAATTAATTTCTCGAACACCTCAACTCGCTGCACCCCAAAATACAGTACACGATGGAGGTGGAGCAGGATGGTGCCCTACCGTTTCTTGACGTCCTGGTGAAACGGAAACCTGACGGCAAGCTGGGACACAGTGTATACAGAAAACCTACACACACTGATTTGTACCTAAATGCCTTCAGTTTCCACCACAACTCCAGCGTGAAGGCGTTTTGCGCACACTTGTTCACAGGGCACGATCGATCTGCGATCAGGAGAGCCTTCCAGCAGAACTGCAGCACCTCGAGACAACATTTCGGAAAAATGGGTTCAACCAGAAGCAAATAAGACACGCACTCAGACAGACTGCGCCAAGAGAACAAGAAGAAGAAACAGAAGAACACAAGTCATTGGCGTGCATTCCGTTTGTCGGAAACACCTCAAGAAAAATCGGTAGAATCCTGGGGAAACACAATGTGAAATGTGTATTCCGACCCTCTGCAGAAACGTTGACTCTACTGGGTTCAGTGAAGGATGACCAAGGCCTTCGAAAACTAGGCGTTTATCAAATTCACTGTCAGTGCGGAAAATCATACATTGGGGAGACAGTCCGCACTGTAGAAGAGAGATGCCGCGAATACAAGCGCCATACCGAATTACGCCAGGCCACTAAATCAGCCGTGGCTGACCAATGTATAAAGACTGGCCATGCTATGGACTATGAAAAAACAAAAATGTCAATCCTCCTACTTCTGGGACAGCGTTACTAAAGAGGCCATCGAAATCCGACAACAGGACGATCTAATTAATAAAGACAGCGGCCTTCAACTTAGTCAGGCTTGGTACCCCGCACTCAGCCTGGAGAGAAAGATGCGGTCCCAGAGATCGAAGACCGCCCCCGACGGCGGCAGTAGGGAGACTGCAGACCCCAGTTCAGACCCAGGCGTCGCTTCCCCCACAACCTCCAGTAGCCGCCGCACCGGCAGCACCAAAGACACCAGGAGAGGAACGGTGGAAGGGGTAACGGCTAGTTTATATAGGGCGCGGAGAGGAACAGCACAGCATTCGTCAGGAAACACCTGAAGATGGTAGCCCGTATGTCTGCCGAAATATTGTGGAGAAATTACGAGCTACCTGGTCGGATACCCGAGAACTGTTCAAAATAATATTATCACATAAACCGAAGAAAATGTCCAATGAAAAAAAGTCAAGAACACGAATCGATCACAGAGCAGCAGTTCGATAGTCCACTGACATGAGTGGTCGACCGCCGAACTGACTCTGCTAGACACGTCGAAAGAGGGCACCCAACGTACAGCGTAAACACACAAAAGCATTAATAAGTCGAACATTGCCAACTTTGAACCCTATGTTAAGTTAATGAAAATGTTCGCTTATAGACGATTTTTCGATGTATAGCATCGAAAATACGATTTTTTGTCGTCAGCTTGTGTACCAATAAGCCGAATCACGTTTGTCTTTGTTTTCAATGCTTGATCGAAATTTGATCAAATTCGGTGACATATATGTTACACCCTCCCTACATGAGGCTCTCACATCTGCACAGAAAAGTGTTCTGAAAACGATTGACACCTGCAGTGTACTGAGGACATTACACAGGTGCCGTTCGTGGTCAGTTACATCACCGGAACCTGTGGGCTTGGCTGTCATCTGCATTTATGTTCGTTGTTGTTGTTGTGGTCTTCAGTCCTGAGACTGGTTTGATGCAGCTCTCCATGCTACTATATGCTGTGCAAGCCTCTTCATCTCCCAGTACCTACTGCAACCTACATCCTTCTGAATCTGCTTAGTGTATTCATCTCTTGGTATCCCTCTACGATTTTTACGCGTCCCACTGCCCTCCAATACTAAATTGGTGATCCTTTGATGCCTCAGAGCATGTCGTACCAAACGATCCGTTCTCTAGTCAAGTTGTGCCACAAACTCGTATTCTCCCCTATTCCATTCATTAGTTACTGCTTGCTCAATATACAGATTGAACAACATCGGGGATAGGCTACAACCCTGTCTCACTCCCTTCCCAACCACTGCTTCCCTTTCAAGCCCCTCGACTATTATAAATGCCATTTGGCTTCTGTACAATTTGTAAATAGCCTTTCGCTCCCTGTATTTCACCCCTGCCACCTTCAGAATTTGAAAGAGACACTCCAGTCAACATTGTCAAATGATTTCTCTAAGTCTACAAATGCTAGAAACGTAGGTTTGCCTTTCCTTAATCTATTTTCTAAGATAAGTCGTAGGGTCAGTATTGCCTCACGTGTTCCAACATTTCTACGAAATCTTAACTGATCTTCCCCGAGGTCGGCTTCTACCAGTTTTTCCATTCGTCTGTAAAGAATTCGTGTTAGTATTTTGCAGCTGTGACTTATTAAACTGATAGTTCGGTAATTTTCACATCTGTCAACACCTACTTTCTTTGGGATTGGAATTATATTCTTCTTGAAGTCTGAGGGTATTTCGTCTGTCTCAACATCTTGCTCACCAGATGGTAAAGTTTTGTCAGGAGTGGCTCTCCCAAGACCGTCCGTAGTTCCAATGGAATGTTGTCTACTCCCGGGGCCTTGTTTCGAGTCAGGTCTTTCAGTGCTCTGTCAAACTCTTCACGCAGTGTCAAGCATGCATTTCTCGCGCTGTTCCCATATTTTTGTCTAACCCACGTACGTCCTTTTACTGAGAAGTAAAAGGAAGTTCGGGGAAATAAAAGATTTAGGTAGAGAAAGAAAGGCGAGATGAAAACCTGGCGCAACCGTGACGCGACAGGACGCCCTGTGCCGAGGGTTGTGGGCCCCGTGCAGCGGCCGCCACCCTGCGTGACCCTCGCTACGGCGCTGGGCAGAGCCTCCCTCCGCGCGCGACCGCCACACGGGCGGACAAAAACACAGCCGTGCTCCGAATTAAAAACAAACACGCGAGTCACTGCGTCCGCCCTAGGGCAGTCGGGAAAAGAGAAAATTTTAGCTCCCAATTCCTATCACAAACTTGTTATCTCTGGCGATGTGGATTCGATTCGTATCCTGACGAACAATAGCAGTCATTACCGGAATATCGGAAAGCCCCGCGGGTGCTTTTCAGTCCGGGTCGCGGACATGTAATAGATTTATCCGATACGAACTTCGCGTCGAATAGGAACCTATGCGAGGAGCGCTTTTTTCCTCCACACTTCCTCCCTCTCTCTCTCTCTCTCTCTCCCTCTCTCATTGTGTGCAACGTCCAGTGTTATTGTCTGTATGTGAGCGATTTTCTTTATAATATATCCATGAATAGGTCATTAATCCGGAATAACTCACCAGCTTTTCGTATGGCACGAAAGATAAACTCGGCCACAAGTGTACACACAGCACTACCCGCTAGTAAAGCTCTCATTTTCGGCCACAACTTGGAACGCGAAATTTCGCCAAACGACTCGGTGGATCAGAAACCTGTGGCGGAAGCCTACCTCTGGTTGTGAAGTGGAATAGAAGTATAAGTTTAAGCTGTAGTAAAAACTGATCGGTATGAAATTAATCCAAAATTTACCGTCAGGAAAAGGAAAGAAACTCCTGAAAGGCTGCGTAACACTTGCTATCTCACTGCACGGAATGTTACACTGTCGGCCCAAATCAAGTATTAAATGAAAAACTGGAAGTCTTGTGTTTTAGAAGTAGCTGGCTTCATTTATTGTTTCAAGAGTGCCAGTCTTATTCGCACTGGTGCATCGGACTTCATGATTGTATAAAAACAAGCTGATTGTATATAATTACTACAGTTATTAGTTATCGCAATGAGTTAATGGCGGCTAAACAGCTCTCGTCCAAGCCGGCTAAGTCTGACCTTGAAATAAACTCTACGACATTTCCAAAGGATGGGCTGTTAAAAATACATATACAGAGTGGTCGGAAATTCCCGTTACAAACTTCTAGAACTTATAGAGAGGTGTGAGTATATAACATTTTGAACAGGAACCCGCTACGGTCGCAGGTTCGAATCCTGCCTCGGGCATGGCTGTGTGTGATGTCCTTAGGTTAGTTAGGTTTCAGTAGTTCTGAGTTCTAGGGGACTGGTGACCTCAGATGTTAAGTCCCATAGTGCTCAGAGCCATCTGAACGATTTGAACAGGAATCCGTGTGCAGAAACATACCGTTTCTGTGCAATAGCCGTTTGAACACATGCTCGCCAGGTAGGTATACCGCAAAAAAATAGTCATGGTGGTGGGGGGGAGGGGGTGGTTACGTCGGATCAGCTGATGTCATTTGACGTCTACCATACCTCTCTCACCTGGTTAGAGCCTCTTTGAATGTTAGAGCATCATGGTTGAGTACACGCTTGCAGAATACACCGATATGATCCTTCTGTATGGCGAAGCTCTCGGTAATGGAAGAGCCGCTCATCGCCTTTGTCAAGATCGTTATCCACAACGTCCATCGCATACCCTTCTCGCCACAATTACAGAACGGCTTCGACAAAGGCTACCTTCACCGTCAATAGGCAATACTGTGCAGAGCAGAGCCGCACACCGAACTGAAAGAGGCCATACTGCATCACGGTGAAGAGAACCCGTCAACGAGTACAAATGCAATCTGCTTTGGCTCGTGATGAGTTGAACTGTAAAACAAGTGATGTACTGGACAACGCCGTATCAATAACTTGTAAAAGTGATCATGTTACCAACATGTTTTCAATTGTTTGTAGCACGGAAAAGGTACATTTCTGTACTTGGGCTCCAGTTCAAAATATTATCTACTCACTGTCCTCTACAAGTCCTAAAAAATTGTAACGGGAATTTCTAAACATTCTGTATACCCTTAGTGTTCGGAAAATCAATTGATACAGCTCGATGGTAATTACACTTCTGGAAATGGAAAAAAGAACACATTGACACCGGTGTGTCAGACCCACCATACTTGCTCCGGACACTGCGAGAGGGCTGTACAAGCAATGATCACACGCACGGCACAGCGGACACACCAGGAACCGCGGTGTTGGCCATCGAATGGCGCTAGCTGCGCAGCATTTGTGCACCGCCGCCGTCAGTGTCAGCCAGTTTGCCGTGGCATACGGAGCTCCATCGCAGTCTTTAACACTGGTAGCATGCCGCGACAGCGTGGACGTGAACCGTATGTGCCGTTGACGGACTTTGAGCGAGGGCGTATAGTGGGCATGCGGGAGGCCGGGTGGACGTACCGCCGAATTGTTCAACACGTGGGGCGTGAGGTCTCCACAGTACATCGATGTTGTCGCCAGTGGTCGGCGGAAGGTGCACGTGCCCGTCGACCTGGGACCGGACAGCAGCGACGCACGGATGCACGCCAAGACCGTAGGATACTACGCAGTGCCGTAGGGGACCGCACCGCCACTTCCCAGCAAATTAGGGACACTGTTGCTCCTGGGGTATCGGCGAGGACCATTCGCAACCGTCTCCATGAAGCTGGGCTACGGTCCCGCACACCGTTAGGCCGTCTTCCGCTCACGCCCCAACATCGTGCAGCCCGCCTCCAGTGGTGTCGCGACAGGCGTGAATGGAGGGACGAATGGAGACGTGTCGTCTTCAGCGATGAGAGTCGCTTCTGCCTTGGTGCCAATGATGGTCGTATGCGTGTTTGGCGCCGTGCAGGTGAGCGCCACAATCAGGACTGCATACGACCGAGGCACACAGGGCCAACACCCGGCATCATGGTGTGGGGAGCGATCTCCTACACTGGCCGTACACCACTGGTGATCGTCGAGGGGACACTGAATAGTGCACGGTACATCCAAACCGTCATCGAACCCATCGTTCTACCATTCCTAGACCGGCAAGGGAACTTGCTGTTCCAACAGGACAATGCACGTCCGCATGTATCCCGTGCCACCCAGCGTGCTCTAGAAGGTGTAAGTCAACTACCCTGGCCAGCAAGATCTCCGGATCTGTCCCCCATTGAGCATGTTTGGGACTGGATGAAGCGTCGTCTCACGCGGTCTGCACGTCCAGCACGAACGCTGGTCCAACTGAGGCGCCAGGTGGAAATGGCATGGCAAGCCGTTCCACAGGACTACATCCAGCATCTCTACGATCATCTCCATGGGAGAATAGCAGCCTGCATTGCTGCAAAAGGTGGATATACACTGTACTAGTGCCGACATTGTGCATGCTCTGTTGCCTGTGTCTATGTGCCTGTGGTTCTGTCAGTGTGATCATGTGATGTATCTGACCCCAGGAATGTGTCAATAAAGTTTCCCCTTCCTGGGACAATGAATTCACGGTGTTCTTATTTCAATTTCCAGGAGTGTATTATTACTATCCAAATTAACTTACATAATTAAAACCGTCTGTACATATAGAGTCTAGGAGGAGAACACGTAACGAACGAAGAGACATGAGAAAGTAGCAAGACAAAGAAGTTGAAAATAATTTACAGAGGTACCTCCAGAGTTAACAGTATTTGAAGCTTACAAGTCTCTTTTTATCACGTAAGGAAATGTGAACTGTCCACGTAAAATAAAAGGTTTAAATAGACTTTCCTTACGTTTTCATAAAATTTCCCGTGGCCATTTAAATTTCGGAAAATTTACTATTTGTATTGCTCACGCATACGTTTAGTTCATGCTACGTAAGGTAAACTATATGGCGCTATAGTGCGACTGTAAACAAGAAAGCCTGGTCCTAGAATAGCTCGTGCATCTCCCCCCACACTACCCGGCTGTAATAAACTAGCAGAACCGCTTTCCTGCCTCCACCCTAATCTCAGGCCACGATGCGCAAGACATATTCCACGGCCCGATCTGCCATCTTTGTACCAAGGTCGTTGATAAGAACTTAATCAAGATTATTACCTATATGGTTGCTAACAACTGGTGCGAGAACTTTGAAGAAGTGCCATAAGAGAGAGACAGATCGAAAATTCTTGAATTGGTTAGGCTCTTTACCAGGCTTTAGTGGAGCAAGGACAGGAGCTTTTCTCCACACGTCAGAAAACTGGAAGGTATTGATGTAGTTCTCCTAAAATTTTTAGATCTGTTTCATTGTGTCAGTTCCTAACTGTTTGATTTGTTCCATCCTTATATGATTCAGACTAGCTGCTTTGTTAGTTTTCATTGCGTGAATCACTTATCGGAGTTCATCCAATGAAAATGGAGTGAGTGGTTCTGGTTCTCATGAACCCGTTGCAGCACTGGTTTTTCGGTTGTCTGAGTGGACTTTCCCTTGACCATCAGCTGGTGATCGCTTTTTCTGGGTGTGATGTCGTTCTGTAGCTGTGCGGTAGCTGGAACATTACTGATGTTCTTAATCAGCTTATAGACACGTAGGCTGTCAGTTTTTTCAAGCAGTTTACACCATCTATCTCTTCTGGAAACAGATATGGCGTTAAGCAGTTTATCATCAGGTTAATCTTTTCTCCAAAAAAAGAGATGCGCAGAAAAAGCCATAACAGAGATGGTAACAAGAAAACGGACAGTCGGGTGAACCCTCCGTGTGTTACTGTAATTCCAATAATGGATCCTCAGAAAACCAGAGTACCTCGATCGCGTTGAATAAAAATACGAATAAATGTTTTTTTTTTTTCAAATTCGCCATCGAACATGACCTAGTTAATAATGAAGGCCTATCTGCAAATAAATCAGTGTTACTAACCGAAATGTTACGATAGGACATCACAAACTCTGTCATGGTTCCGTTTGTCTCCAGTGAAACGACACCACACACAGCAAGTTCATGCACGACTGGTGACTTGTTTTCCAATGGTGGTGACTAGTGACCTTGTCACTGTGGGAAGTAGTCGCTGACAACCTTCGGTTATATCTAAGTGTAACTCCAAAACGCCGGTGCAAGATCATCCAGCATGTAAATGCTGACTTGCTCGCCTTAACAGAGTGAGCACTGAACTTAAGCCTGAAACTTAACTCATCTAAAACGTAAACAATCCTAGTTACTCATAAAACACTCAGCACCTCAGTTCAGAGAACCTCTTCCACCCTTACTTAATCCCAAGTGGCACATAAATTTTCCTCCTCCTGCAAAAAACTTGGGGATAAGACTGGACCATCACTCAGACTAGACTGAACTCACACCTGCAGTATGTAAGAAGGCGTCAGCATCACTTCATTCACAACAGGTATATAAAAGAAGCATTTCCTCTCGAGCTTAAAAAGAAACTTGCAGAATTATTAACATTCCATGTACTGGATTGGTTATCTTATTCTTCAAGGACTTCCGTATGAAAACTCATACCAGATATTCGCTATTTCAACCATATCACTCCTGCCTATGATCAATTACGAGTATCATGGCTGCATGCTGATAAGTGCAGAGATCGTCATACCCTGTGTTTGCTCTATCGTCTTGCCGGCCGGTGTGACCGAGCGGTTCTAGGCGCTAGAGTCTAGAACCGCGCGACCGTTACGGTTGCAGGTTCGAATCCTGCCTCGGGCATGGATGTGTGTGATGTCCTTAGGTTAGTTAGGTTTAAGTAGTTCTAAGTTCTAGGGGACTGATGACCTCAGAAGTTAAGTCCCATAGTGCTCAGAGCCATTTGAACCATTTTGAACCTCTATCGTCTTCGCAATAACTGCACTCCCTCTTGCATCACTGACTGGGTTGCACAACACATACATTCGCTCTCATCGAAGTAACCACCAAGTAACACAACCATCTTCCGAATAACGTACTCTGTATCAGGAACCCGACTTTATCCACCTATCACAGTAGCCGTCACTTTCATGTACTTGTATGCAGCGCACTCCTGTCAACACTCATTCACACACCATTTTTCCCTCCACCCTCACTTTTCTCTCCCTGTTGTTCCAGAAACCTCTATTAAAACGTGTTCACTCTCAGCAGCTGTTATCACTATCAAGTTCAATTTTCTCCTCGTCCATCATTCTGAGACCAAAGGCGATGAGATATCTCGAAGAGAGCGACCTCCTCCATGCCATTCCGAAAACATTAATAACGTGAAACCCAGCAAGCGTTTCCCTCACATGACGTCCTGCAAACTATGGAACAATACGGTGAGTTAGAGGTAGTAATTCTCTATTTCCGAGAAGGATTTGCCTCAGACCACCTATGTTTATTATCAAAAGCCAATCGCATTGGTTATCGGGCGAGATTTGTCACTTGACTGAGGATTCTCAGTAGAGAGGGTGCAACAGTTGTCTTGCATGAAGAGTAATCGACACGCGTAGTAGTGACGTGTTGTTCGGCCCATAGAATTTGTTGGAACCCTTGCTGTTCGTGTTGTACATTAAAGACCTTTCTGCAGTTGATCTATAATGATGTGCTGTGTTAAGAAAGGTGCATGACTGATAATATTTCAAAGTGGGGCAAAGTTTGGCAACTTGCTTTACTGCGTCATATAGTAACATGACCTGGAGATAAAGGCCGCCCGGCTGAGGACGTCGACAGCGAGTCGCGGAAAACCACAGGAATACAGTAACAGTGATGGACAACGAAGACAAAATAGTAGAATAAAAAATTTTGAGTGCGAACCAAATCTCATACCCTGGACGTAGAAATATCAGAAATAAAACAACGACGAATACAACGAACAATACGAGAGCATAGTCGGAACACAACTGGGGTCCGGGGCCCTGAGCTGCTATCTGCATAGCGTGGCCACGAGCGCCGACGGGCTAACGCGGTGGACGCGTCCCGCATGTAGCACTGGGTGGCGACAGCAGCGCTCGCAAGTCTTAGTACCGTCGCCTAACAGCGACTGTCGACTACACTCCTGGAAATTGAAATAAGAACACCGTGGATTCATTGTCCCAGGAAGTGGAAACTTTATTGACACATTCCTGGGGTCAGATACATCACATGATCACACTGACAGAACCACAGGCACATAGACACAGGCAACAGAGCATGCACAATGTCGACACTAGTACAGTGTATATCCACCTTTCGCAGCAATGCAGGCTGCTATTCTCCCATGGAGACGATCGTAGAGATGCTGGATGTAGTCCTGTGGAACGGCTTGCCATGCCATTTCCACCTGGCGCCTCAGTTGGACCAGCGTTCGTGCTGGACGTGCAGACCGCGTGAGACGACGCTTCATCCAGTCCCAAACATGCTCAATGGGGGACAGATCCGGAGATCTTGCTGGCCAGGGTAGTTGACTTACACCTTCTAGAGCACGCTGGGTGGCACGGGATACATGCGGACGTGCATTGTCCTGTTGGAACAGCAAGTTCCCTTGCCGGTCTAGGAATGGTAGAACGATGGGTTCGATGACGGTTTGGATGTACCGTGCACTATTCAGTGTCCCCTCGACGATCACCAGTGGTGTACGGCCAGTGTAGGAGATCGCTCCCCACACCATGATGCCGGGTGTTGGCCCTGTGTGCCTCGGTCGTATGCAGTCCTGATTGTGGCGCTCACCTGCACGGCGCCAAACACGCATACGACCATCATTGGCACCAAGGCAGAAGCGACTCTCATCGCTGAAGACGACACGTCTCCATTCGTCCCTCCATTCACGCCTGTCGCGACACCACTGGAGGCGGGCTGCACGATGTTGGGGCGTGAGCGGAAGACGGCCTAACGGTGTGCGGGACCGTAGCCCAGCTTCATGGAGACGGTTGCGAATGGTCCTCGCCGAAACCCCAGGAGCAACAGTGTCCCTAATTTGCTGGGAAGTGGCGGTGCGGTCCCCTACGGCACTGCGTAGGATCCTACGGTCTTGGCGTGCATCCGTGCGTCGCTGCGGTCCGGTCCCAGGTCGACGGGCACGTGCACCTTCCGCCGACCACTGGCGACAACATCGATGTACTGTGGAGACCTCACGCCCCACGTGTTGAGCAATTCGGCGGTACGTCCACCCGGCCTCCCGCATGCCCACTATACGCCCTCGCTCAAAGTCCGTCAACTGCACATACGGTTCACGTCCACGCTGTCGCGGCATGCTACCAGTGTTAAAGACTGCGATGGAGCTCCGTATGCCACGGCAAACTGGCTGACACTGACGGCGGCGGTGCACAAATGCTGCGCAGCTAGCGCCATTCGACGGCCAACACCGCGGTTCCTGGTGTGTCCGCTGTGCCGTGCGTGTGATCATTGCTTGTACAGCCCTGTCGCAGTGTCCGGAGCAAGTATGGTGGGTCTGACACACCGGTGTCAATGTGTTTTTTTTTTCCATTTCCAGGAGTGTATGTCCATGCGTCTTGGGAGGGCTTTCGAACTTGTCAGATCGGGCTACCAGATCCATCCCCCCCAAAATGGATGCATAGGGCCTAAAACGCCATGGACAATGTTTCAGAAGGTGAACCTGTGGCATGGTTGGTGTTTCAGCAGAATAGCCCACCAGCTGGTACAAGTTTCACAGCCCACTGAGCAATGTACTAGGGAATGGCAGTGTGGGAGACGACTGTTGAGTGGGTGTATGCTGCAGTGGGGTCACTACATGCACGGGAACCCCAATGGTGCCCTAGTATGCATATTGTACCCATGTGCTTGAGGTGGTGGTCCAGTCAGTAGGTGCTGACATAGTTGGTGGTTGTGCTGATGCTCCAAATCCCATGGAGTATCACCTGCTGTAAGATGCTACCCATGGGTGGCCACCACCACAGCCAGTATCCACTAAGGTTTTCCTCCACATGAATATGCTGAATCTGGAGAGTATGTTGGATCCAGGATTCTGTAGGCTGTGAACCTAGGAGATGGGAGAGAGTATGCAGCTGTCGCCCATGGAGGAGCTCCACCAGGCTACGTTCATGGACAGGGATGATCCTGTAGGTACTCAGGAACATTGTGACTGCTGCTGTGGTGGTGGATGCGCCCACCACTTTCAGTATTTATTGTTGAAACGTTCGCACCACCTGCTCCATTTCACCATTGAGGGTGGGTGAAAAGGTGGGATAAACATGTTTTTGATAGCATTGACTATGCAGAACTCTTCAAAGGCCATTACTATGAATTGGAGTCCAATGTCCGTTACTAGGGTACATGGAAGCTCTTCAAAGGCTAGAGTCTGCATAAGTGAATTGGTGGCTGTAGTAGTGGATGCCATGCTGACCATATTTGAGTGGTTTGAATAAGCGTCCCTGACAAGCCATATAGAGCCCAGAAGGGGACCAGCAAAGTCCAGAATGCAGTCCAAGGGCTGACAGGGAGTGAGCCAGGAAGGACTGAGTTGGAACAGACTGATGTTCGGCACATTCAGAACAGCTCCACACTGTGGTCGCCTTGTCTTTGGTAAGTTATGGTCAGTAGGCATGTTGCCTGGTGAAGACTTTCATTTATGACATACCTCAGTGCCTACAATGGAGCGGTTCCAAGACATGAGGGTGTAAGGCAGTCAGGTTGACAATACAGTGGGAATGTGCCTCCACACTCAGTAGGAGAAAATTGGAGACAAGTGACAATCGATGAGAGATTTGAATCCAGGTCCAGAATTCCGATTCAACAGATTTTGAAATATAATTGGGCCACCCATGTACACACAGTGTGCACGAATCCTGAGCGACATCCAAGCATTGATGGGGCGCCGTCTGTGCATACGCCTATCAGTTTCTGCCATGATAACTCATTTTTACAAAAGAATTCAGAGACGGCTGCCATTATATGAATTGCTTTTGAAGTTGTCTTTAACTCTGTAGAAAACATCAACTCTTCTTTAATTGCTTAATTTTCTATATAGCGAACGAAAGCTAGCAGTTGGCAACAATTCACGACGTCGGTACTCTAACTGTATTGCGAAAAACTGCGATTGTTTGACGGCCGTAACTAATTGATTTTGGATGTCTTCGGCCATATCATCAATCCGACGTTTCACAGTATTGTCAGAAAGCGGTATTTGTGAAAGTTTTTGTTTACTTTCTGACCCTAGAACAATATCAGCAGGTTTCAACAAACAGGGTTTGACTAGTGTCTCTCCGATAATATGACTTTTCTTGGTTCTTGAAATAAGTAACGATAACTCATACGAGGCTTCCAGTACCTTTTCTGATGTCTGAGCGAAGGATCCAGCAGTGTCCAACTGCATCCGTTTCAAATTATCACATTTTGCAGCAAAAAATTCCTTCGGCATCTCTTTCAATGCACCATGCTTTGCCCACAAATGGTATTCCAGACGAGAAGGTCTCATGGAATCATTGCTCAATACCACATAGCAAATAACACATTGCGGCTGGTCAACACAATTTTTTTTGTATAGAATCAAAACCGTATTTGATATAATTATCATTATATTTACGTTTTTTCACGACACTCATGGTGAAGTAAAAGGAAAACAAGAAGTTAACAGTATAATTTCGCACTAACACTGATTTTACTGAGGCACAACTGTGAATGATTGAACACGATTTCAGCAAAATCCAATACATCAGATGTGTCAACAACAGCAAGCAATCAACTGAAATAAAGGAAAGCTACTGAAATCTGTCGGCACCTCAGATGACTGCCTGTGAGGAGTGGGGCGAAGAACGGGGAAGTCCAGCCGCAGCGCAGGTAGTCCCTGCACTGTCTGCGACCTGGTGGCCGAGCAGGGCTCTTGCTGGGAGAAACGGGATTTTCCCGGATTAGGGCGGAAACAGCCCACAGGCATCCTAAGAATTTGCTATCTGTTCTGAGCAGTGCAGCCTGGGGTTTTATGCGAAAATCGTTTTCGTGCCCTTATCTTTCGTTACTTATAAACGAAACGTTATAAGTTTTGAGATAACATCAATGAATTGGTTGTCAAATTTCACAGTAATTAAGTAAGGTCATGGATACACCTCACACATCGCTGGAAACTGTGCACAGTGCCAAGCAGTTACCTCTGTACTCGTACCAAAAGAAGCCATTGTCGCAGCAAAGAACGTACACTAATTTCAAACAAAATTATGCCATATTTAAAAAAGGCAGAAGAAAAATAACTGTTTTGTCAGATAAGTAAACTGAATGAAAGAGCTGTAGTACTGACCGTTCGAAAAAAAAATAGCCTCACTAATGGACTTCATTGTTTACCTAGCTGGGTTATGTTTCATTGTTAGCACTCACGCCAATGTTTCCAGAAGGGCGTGAAGTACTCTGCTCAGAACGAACACTTGTACTAGTTTCGCATTCACGTCGTGCACATTTTTCTGGTGACAAAGGTCATAACCCTGGCGTCCAAATTACGAACCCGCCAGTTCATTTGAAGCATATACAGTCTGTTAAAGTCACTTTAATCGCATCACATGGGGATCCGCGGGTTGACAGGGTAATAAAACGGCATTTTTGCAGTTACGCAGTATAAGTGATTATTACTCTGATGAACATAGCCTACTACGGCTAAAAGTTATAACCTGATTACGTTCAATTCATGTGTACAAATATACGGAATAGTTAATACCTGACTTTTCTGTTTTCCAACTGTCAGAATTAAGTTGTTTACAAATCTGATATATTAGAATTAACGCATATCGCCTTCGTAATTTTGAGAGTTTCTATGTGTGACATTCTAAACGTGATCTTCAAAAGCTGTATGTTCTAGGATAGGTTATTGAGATAGGATTGCGGGAAGTGGGACGCCGAACAATCGCATTTAGCTCCATAATCTATCATTAATACCTGCACATTCACTTTTATTAAAATATCGATATTTTAAAAGAAATATTACGTTTATACCGCTAACTCCACCCGCCCCGCCCCCTTGCAACATCATCACGCCCCCCCCCCAGGGTGGCGCGCCCACCAGTTTGGGAACCTCTGATTTAGTGGATGCATAAAGTGTGCTACATGCGGAAGGAACTTAGAATAGTAATTCACTTTACCCAAAAAGGCCAGCAGCTCCTCCAGGTTTTGAGGACACGGGAGAAAGTCAGTAGCTGAAACGATGCGATCAGTGAGCTGAAACCCGTCCTTTTTGAGCAAGTTTCGAAGGTATTCCACTTGCTCCTAAAAAACTGGACTATGTCGTGTGGAAGTTGAAACCTGTCCCCTGCAATGTAGCAAAGAGGTGCAGAAGTTGTGCAAGTGGTCCTAGCACATAGCACCCGTAACAATTAAGATATATAGGTAATTAGTACACGCTGGGGATGACATGGTTAACTGTTCCAGGTAGCTCTGGAAGACAGCCGGAGCTGAAGGGAGTAGTGGGGCAACAAGGGCGTTGCCCAAAAGTACCGTTATCCAAGATGGTGGCCATCACCCCAGGAGGACACCATCCCAAGTAGGACTCCCCAAGTACCATTATCCAAGATGGCGGCCGTGACGCAAGTACGAGACGTCATGTGACATCAGCTGATGACGCGATTGACGTCATTCAAGATGGCTGCTTTTAGTGAGAAGATAGGGCAGTTGGGCTACCTCCAGTAACCTAACTCACCTCTTCCTAGGAACTGGACGTAAGTCCTTATTTAAACAATTACAAGCAGTGCCACCATCAATGCTCTTCGCCACCCTCTTCGAATTTCGAACTTTGCTCTAAGAGCCTGCAGCTGAGGCAACTTAGTATGGTATGTGATTCTAGTCGAATATATTTTATAAATTTGTTTAAATTTGCTCATATTTGTTTAAACTTCTATAAATTAGTTTAAATGTATTATCTACCTACAGCATTAGAATCATGTTACCGCCACAAGACGCTAAGATATCGATAGCTGTATTACTTGCACTGGACATAAGTCCTTATTTAAACAATTAGAGCCACTACAACCATCAAGTGTGTTCGCCACCCACTTTGAGAATGTTCACGAAATTTGCTCTAACAGCTTACTCCTGCAGCTGATGGGAGTCAGTATGGTGTTTCCATTCAATTCGAATATATTTTGTTTAAATTTGTATAAATTTATTATCTATCTACAGCATTAGTTTCATGTTACCGGCACAATAGGCTGAGATATCGATAGCTGTATTACATGCACTAGACATAAGTCCTTATTTAAACAATTGACCACTACAACTATCAACTCTGTTCACAAATTTTGCTCTAACAGCTGATGGGAGTTAGTATCGTGTTTCCATTCAATTCGAGTACAATTTCTATAAATTTGTATAAATTTCTTTAAATTTGTATAAATTTCTTTAAATTTGTTTAAATTTATTATCTCCCTACAGCATTAGTGTTGTTTCACCGCCACAAGAGGCTTAGATATCGGTGTTTTTATAGCTATATTACAAAAATCTATATTACATAAATCTTTATTTAAACAATTAAAGCCACTATCAGCATGAAATGTGTTTGACATCTCCTTGGAAAACGTGGATGAATTTTGCTGAAGGGGTTTAGTACGGTGTCGCCCACACTAGAGGCTGCTCATTCATATAGGCAAAAAAAGGGTGTTCGCTACGCTTCCAAATACCAGTTTCAACTACTTTTCAAGGCCATCCAACCACATTTCCTACATACATCGAATTACGGATCTCACCTAGTTTATTACGCTGATATAAAACACTCACCATGCCAGCGACCTGGAGGAGAGGAAAATTGGTGTGGAAAAAGGATCAGCCTTTTCTGGGCTGCTGGAAAGAGGAGGGAGTGTACTTTATTTATTATTTGAACAGTTTATTTAGCTACGGATTTCACCTAATTTATTTATTACACTGATGCAAAACAGCCACCCTAACGTGCTTAGAGTCACAATATACAGTTTACAAACCTCAAAACTACGCCTAAATAATAATACATTACACTGATGTACCGAGAACCAAACAACTCGCAAATTACGAAGTCGTGCAGTGGCTAGCACATTGGACTCGAATTTCGGAGGACGGCGGTTCAATCCCACGTTCGGCCCCATCCTGATTTAGGTTTTCCGTGATTTCCCTAAATCGCTAGAGACAAATGCCGGTATGATTCCTTTGAAACGGCATGGCCGACTTCCTTCCCCGTCCTACCATAATCCGATGAGACCGATGACCTTGTTCTCTGGTCTCCTGCCTCAAACAACCCAACACCTAATAATCCAGTAGATACCACACAGACGTGCAATCTACTCGTACATCTCCGAAATAATGCATGCAAACACGCTCACAACGCTTAATTACCCGAAAATAATTCAATGCACACACACTCATTGCAAGTAAAAAGCACAACTTATCAACAACCACTGGAACCCTGATTCTACTGGATGGAATGCCTAAGTGCACCTCCCCCCCTCCCCCCCCCCCTCCCCCCCGCTCCTAACGCATGGAAACTCTGCAGATGCAGGAGAGGAAGGTTAGGTTATTGTACTTTATTTATTTTTCTCGGGAAACTGACCCAAATATCCATCCTAATTGTATAGTAAATCACAAAGATAGGCCCTAATTACACAACTATATGCAAGGCGCTGCATAAGGATGGCTTAAAATCGCAAAAACTAACTAAACAACTCAACTTATCCTGCTTTAATTACACAACTATATGCATAGCACTGTACAAGAACGGCAATACTCCGCAAAAAATGACAACTCGTGTTATCCTGTTTGGGGAAAAAATTATACCACTTGAAACCAGCGACAGAAGCACTAAAACTCTACACTACACCTACAAGCTAGGGGAAAAACGTTCAACTCACTAGATCCTGCTGTTCGATAAAGATGAGTTTAAAAAAGTCTATTACCTCCAACCATATACCATTTATCCCTGTTTGATTTCAGAATTCACTACACACACCTACTAAAAAATCACAATAACCGAAGCCAGTGGGAGGTACGCATCCTAAAAGACTACTTTCTCATCCATATACAATCACAAACTAAGAGATCGAGTTACTACACCAACAGTCTCACGGCATCTGCTTCGCTGAAATGCCTCGCAGCGAAAGTCCCACTTTTTTTTCCAAATGCATCCTGTTTCTATAAAAGTGTACTGATCTAATGGCTATGAAGCACCGCTGTCACAGCCCCACAACGCCTCACTTCCCAGACTTTGACATCACGTAGTACGCTCGAGCAGAGCCGACGATAGCCACCGTTCGATTATTATTTATTTAACATCAATTTCACTCATTTCCGATACAATAAATGTACCATTTTTCACGAAAATAGATAAAGTCCAGTTTTATGAGCAAATATCTATATAGTTTTTCACGTCGACTTAGAAACTTATCACCTCTGCGAACACATTTACGTCTAAATCGATATTTCCACTCACGAAACAGATTTACGTCATTTAGCAGATTCCAAATCACACCCTACAATTTACAAAGTCAAACAACGTCTTTCTCATATTTAGACAACCGGCAAACGTGTATTCCACCTGCTATATGCACACGGAGGCCCTAGCCACACGACATTTCCATTTTACCACAGTCAACCTCCTCTCATCAAAAAAAGAAGTCCAATGCGAAGAAGCACTAGACAAAATCATCCTGCTAAATCGAACACACACACACACACACATATATATATATATATATATATATATATATATATATATATATATATATATATTTCATAGCTATACTTACAACTGAACGAAGTATCCGAAATACACCCTGCTGAAGGCTCTGGAAATAAAAATATCTCTACCATTCTTATGACTTGACATACTCTTCCCTTTGCTAACACAGTTTTCCAGGTCAAAGTCCGCCCCCGGTAGCTGAGTGGTCAGCGCGACAGACTGTCAATCCTAAGGGCCTAGGTTCGACTCCCGCCTGGGTCGGAGATTTTCTCCGCTCAGGGACTGGGTGTTGTGTTGTCCTAATCATCATCATTTCATCCCCATCGACGCGCAAGTCGCCGAAGTGGCGTCAAATCGAAAGCGGTATCCCGACGGGAGGCCCTCATCACACGACATTTTTTCCACGTCAAATCCAAGCTTGCCTTACCACTGGAAATAGCCATCTCCTTTACACTTCTCAGAATACAAACACGTACTTTATAAACTAGATGCTCCCAATTTAGAAAATTATTCTGCTAAGAAACGTGTTATGAAACCGGTATTTTCAGTCCTATCAAGCCACCGCAGCTAGATATTTATCCAGTATTTGAAAAGCATTCTCTCTCTTTGCCATTTCAGAGGTTCAGTGATATATCGTCTGGGCTATAGGCGATACTTGATTGAGAAGGATTACAAACAGTGGTTGATGTGCTGATTGAGGTCGTAAGAAATGCACACTAGCTTTTCAGATCTCTAGTGCTACGCTACAAATGCAGTATCGGATTTTGAATCAAGTCCTCACATTCAAGCACATACCTGCATAGGATCCTATGGAGAAGTCCTTTATTACAGCCACCAATGAATCATATTTCTAGCACACTCATATCTCGAAACGAGTCACCTTTCTCGAGCCGATGTGCTATAGTAAAATTCCAACATCGTTTTAGTTAGCCCCCCATGAAAAAGCTGCCATTTCTCCAGCTTTATGCATGAGATCATTCCAATTTAAATCGCAACTGAGTAGGAGTCGGGGGTAAATATATCTACCACCTACTGCAACACATGTAGATACAGGCAAAGCTGCATTACTGCAACAGGACTGTGTTTTGACCATTCGATGGATACCGGAACTGCTAGAAGGACAATAATTTTTTCTACAGTACTGCGGTGCGCCCCCAAACTACATACAAGTGCTAAAGACCTGCGTCCATTCACATCTATCTTCGTTCTTCTGCACCATATAACACAGAAATATTACCAAATATAAAAGCTCCACTAACTTTATCCAATAGAGAACTCGATAAGATTTTCACTACATCTCTCTCCTACCACGTAAAGAAATCAAAATACTGCATGCGTGCAGGCATCGAGCACATGTGGCGATCCTATTAAATATACACTTTTTTATCAACTGCGCACTCAGTTTAAAGTTTCATCACCTGTAACGTAGGATGATGATCGTATCCCGAGGACTATACTGTAAGTCGCAAGAGACGCGCCCTGTGACCCTGTCTCGTTGTTTGAAACATTAATATTTCTACTCTAAAACGCTTTGTACAATGTCAAACATTTTGTTTATTTTCTCCCACCATGACTTCGAGGTCTGTGTCAGATTCTAAACTGACATTAACACAGCCTCTCGCAGAAAACTAGCCCTCGCAAAGTGACGCGATTGACGTCACCTGATGACGTGAGTGCCGCTACCCAAGATCACGGGAGAGCGCCGTGCCTCCCTGCCATGCCCACTTTGCGGGAAGTTTGGAGGTAAGGTAAGTCAACTGGGGCACCTCTAGACTTCGCAAAGTGCAAATCAATTTGTTACTGCTGTTACCATAAAACAACACAGACACATTCGGTGATTTTAAATAAAAATTCAGTTACAAGATAAGGAAATTGGAATAGTTCTACCTCGTTCGCGTGGGTTTCCAAACTACAGTCCGAATCTGTAGGTTATGAGTTCCGTTTCGACTGATTCCTCGTACTGCAGTCATGTGAGCGATCACTGTTTTTGTGCTACCTCCCCACAAGGAGTCGCCCCTTCACAAAACTCTTTCTCCAACTCAAATAAGCGTTGTCAGTCAATCATTACGTTGTAACCAACAACGTACCAGTGTACGGAAAAGACACCGCCGATGTACTGAAATAATCATTACAATTGATTATATGAACAATTTTATCAATTCTAAATTAATTTCAATTCCGATCAATGATGTGAGAGCATGTTTCCCAATTTCAGTATCATAGCTAAACCACCCCTTCTCCACTTTGCGAATCTGGATAGGTGACTGTGCAGTACGTCCATTCATTGTTAATCATCGAAGTATGTCAGACAGCACTCTACATATTTCTAACACCTAGAGCATATTGCTTAATTTACAATCTATCTCTGTGCTGATGGGAGTCACAGAGCATTCGCGCAGTCTTAGGCTAAAATTAGAGACTGTCTTTGACCAACCCAGCCTGCAGTACCGGTACCTACTTAATCTGCAACCGACCAGAAGTAGACCGCAACATTTCACGTCTCGTGAATGGATGGAGTTCGCCGAGTCCTCGCCCATCCAAGTGTACAAGATTTCTTGAGATGCGCCCATGTCGAGGCGGTTAGCACTCCTTATCGATGTATAGTAACAGCTTTGAAAGTCTTGTGATCTAACAGCAGATGGTTAAGAAGAAAAAGAACAAGAAAAGGATTTTTTATGCTTGATGGAGCTCCAGACGGATGAAATTCGACGCATTTTTAAGTAAATCAACCAAGCCATCAATTTTGAACTATTATTCCAGTGTCTAGGATCAGTAGCTCGAAGGTATTGTTAAGAGAGAGAAAATAAACACACGAACTCCTAAGGCTACCACGTTCCTCACTTAAAACGGGCTATAATGTTAGATCGCTTAAGTTTCCAACCCATCACTCGTATGGAATCTAGCCCTATTAATATTCCAGTGTAAGAAATATATTTCAAGCGCATGACGTACATCCTTCTTCCCTGTTTCTCTAGGATAAACTATGTTATCGAACCGTAAAATGTAAAAACTATTCTCTTAAAACATTTGCTCTGTGTGATACGAGCACTATATAGCGTCCACTGTCCACATCTGATCAAGGTTCAGAAATTATACTATGCGTGCATCAACCCTATATAAAATAACCGTTACTAACAGGGAAAACCTCTTACAAGGAAACAGATAAACGCATAGCAGCAGCGCCCGGATTGCGAAAATTACAAGTCATTCTGCCAATAACTCTGTAAACAGCACATCTGTCAGGCAAATGTATACATGGGGGGTTGCACTGCCTCACAAGCACCTATCGCTAACTTAGTTATGAAGCTGAAGTCTCCATTTTACACCCAAGATGCGACAGGGGGGGATGGAGTACATCGCGTAAATCATAGTTCGTTTAGAGGAATGTGTCACGTTTCATCACACATGAGGCGGAAGTCCTCTGATGAAGGAGAGGTTTACAGTTAACGATCGCAAGGAGACAGTGCTTTAAATCATATGCAGAATACGTGGCTGCATGTGAGTCGAACATAGGCTATGACACGCGACCGCAGGTGCATTTAAGTTTATAGACGGATAGTTCTCTGCCTTCCTGAAAAGCGTCAAATACAGTAGCCAGCTCGCATGTATCACAGATATCTCAATAGACATACAGTATAATGCTGCCTCAATGGACAAAAATTGACTCCTTCCCTCATTCCCTTCTCTTCCATCTCGGCGTTTTTCTCAGATTCCTCTTTCTGTCGCATACTTGTCCCAATGTACAAATTGTTTTGCACCAACTAGAAGATACGCAAGTACTTGCTCAATTTAGCGACATTTATATTAGGTCAGTTTATACCTATTCCCCCATCATTTTCGCAGTTCTATCTATTTTATGTCAGTTCTATCCACGCAATTGTGAAATAGCCTCTCGTTCTCTTTTGTGCTCAGACAGAGCAGGTAGCTGCTCAGCATGTGGTCAAGGCCAAATGTGGACCATGGACCCTTCGGTAGTCACCTTCATCGGCAAGCGTCGCCCAGCAGAAGGTTCGCCGGCGAAGTCTCCAGTTCAGCTCCATTGCTGTCAGCCCCAAGTCCAGCCCATTGTTCCACAGCCAACGGAGGTGGCGTCTAGTGACAACAGCTGTATGACCCGTTTCAGGTCGACAACTCTCGTGGAGCTTGACGCTGAGTGGAGGCTATGATACGCTGTATAACTGAAATGGGTGGTATTTATGGTGACTCGACCCACCACTGTTATGTCAGGTCAGATCTCTTTATCGCATAGATGAAGTCTGTGACGTAGTGCCAGACCCCATTGCATGGTAATACAGGTCATCATGACCACAGCATGGTTTCTGTACTTTTTCTGTGTCAGTGGTGTTGCAGCCCAGACTGTGGAATAGATGGTAACTTGGTTCTACTATGAGGCCCAGCCAGTGATTCTTGTGGTGTCAACACAGCCCTCTTGATGCGTCTTGCGAAAGAACCTCCTTCTGATTCGCCTCCCTAATGCTTTTTGTGTCTATTTGTGGTGGCAGCTGTCTACTTGCGTAGCTGTAGGTTACAAACAGGTTGCAGTGGCACAACAGTGCTCTATCTGCTAAAACACCATGGCCACGACTGTTCAAACTAATGTAGTCCGGATATTCTTTCGTGTTAATATGGCACGCTGCAAAGTTCATGGAATACAGAAATGACAATGAACATTATCAATAACAGCTGATTAGTAAGGAGTAGTCTCAGAGAATATTTCTAAAATAAAGGTAGATCTACGAGGCTATCTGCACTAGTTCGTAGCGTGATTATTGTTTGCTGTTTGTCACAAGGGATCATTCATTCTATAGTGGTGAGAAGTGACAGATCAGATTGACAGTTTTCTGCCGTTAAGCATAATCTCGTTTCAGATAATTTAGAACGAAGTGAAGTCTCTTTATAAATGATGGCGATTCATTGGACAGAACATTGCACACGCATTCAGGAGAATCCGGTTCAAATACGTGACAAGCCGTCCTGTCATCCTGATTTACGGTTCACTTCGCGATGTGTTATTCTTACGCATGCGTAAGAAACATACTCTGAAATCTCATGCTCAAGCAGCTGGCAGTATGCTAAGTGGTTGTTGAATTCTGACAGCTTCTGGTGTTCATAAAAATGACGCCACGTGTCAAACGAAATGGAGTGGCCGTTTCTGATAGTGAAATGCTAGCGACCATGCAGTGAAGGCAGAGAGGGCCTCTTTGCGTGCATTACATACCGCTGGAAAAGCTAACATTTCGTATTTTCTCGCTGCAATGTGTCAGTGTATACAAAGCCCGTCAGTTGTCAGATATCGGTAGACATTCAGTTCGTTTTCAGTATCGAGGTGATAAGTGAAATAACCGGGTAACTGATGTCTTTTATTCTTGTGTCATCATTTTATATTTAATTATTATTCTGTTATGAATAGCTGTCATTGTCACTCTAATATATCAGGATTGTTAATACTAACTCACGTATTTGGAGCTTTTTAAAATCATCTAACATTTCTTTTTTACATTCAACTGATGTACGAGTATTTAAACTGTTAGGGATATTCAGCTTATCTGATGCCGTCATTTGCTTATGTACACTTTGGAGCTAGATAACAGTCAATAACTTCATAAAATTCAGCTTAATCGCTTCTTTGCAGGTGTTGGGAAAAGAAACCATTGAATTCAGTGCCCATATAAAGGAGCCAGGGCCATTATAATGTGAGCACATGCCTGTTGTATGTGCTCGCGCATGTATCACTGATGTGGTACATTGTATTGTATTCGGGCTCCCATGTCTACTCTTCATGCATTCTTTAGCTTAGAGTTAATTTGCTTCTCATTTCGTGTTTTTCTTCTAGCTGACGAATCTGATGATGATATAGCCAGAAACATGTTATTGTGTGCAGTGTACAGTACGAGTAATATTAAGTTCGATCTCGATGGAAAATGGAAATGCAAATATGTTATTCGTTGTCTTGTTCTTTTATTTTCTTGCTGTTGTGGTTTTCATTCAAAAGATTGGATTAATGTAGCTGTACACGCTGGCCTATTTTGTGTAACCCCCTTAACTTCTGCATAACTACTGCAACGTAACTCCTTTTGAACATGCTTACTACATCCGTGGTTAGGCCTCCCTCTGGTATTGCTACCCTCCACAAGTTGCTCTATTACCAAGCTGACAATTCCCTGATACCTCAGGATATGAACCATCAACTGATTCTCTCCTTTAGCCAAGCTGTGCCGTAAATTTCTTTTCGCCCAATTCGATACGATTTATCCTTCTTACGCAATCTTCTGTAATATTACATTTCTAATGCTTCTCCACTGTTTTTGTCGGAGCTGTGTATCATCCACACGTCAGAAGTTTATACCCGCTTCTTGTTTGCACTGCTTATCATTCACGCTTCACTTCCGTACAAGACTACACTCCTGATAAATACCTTCATAAAACATTTCCCAACATTCGAAATTCATCTTCGATGTTAAGTAATTCCTCTTGCATCCTCTTTACACAATCAGTACTCAATTTGTATCTTATTACTCAGAACGTGGCGAAACCTGAAGAAAACTGTTGTCCATTCCGATACAATGTGTTACTGGGAGGCTGGACCGTATTTGCGATCTACATCACCTGATCAAAAGTGTCTGGTTACCATTATGTAATGCAGAATTGACCACTGGATGTCACGAGAAGCGCACCCACCAGTGAAAAAGAAATGACAATTCGATGTCACCTGAGTAACAAATCCATCAACGACCCTTCTAAAGCTGCCCAAGTCGCGCGGTTCCCGACTGTAGCGCCTAGCACCGCTCGGCCACCCTGGCCGGCTCCAGAGTGCTACTAGCAGTCCATTAAGTACATTGTTGAATAGCTCCTCATAAGCCACGCATTTCTGTAGTTAATGTTAAACTACGCTTGATATGGTATAAAGAGTGACTCCACTGGACAAAGAATGACAGGAAAGGAGTAACTTAGGGTGATAATTCACGCCATATCCTGTGACAATCCGACGGAACGGCGTGGGTTCGGCGAATGCCTGAAGAACGTCATCAGTCACCATGTGCAGTGCAGACAGTGAAATACGGAGGAGGTGGGAAGAGCTGGTGTTAAGATATGGGGATATTTTTCGCTGTTAGACTGTGGTCCCCTAATTGTGCTTAAGAAAGCGCTAAATGCAGGAGGATATGAACACATCTTAAACCATTGTGTGCTGCATGTAACAGAGGAACAGTCTGGAGAAGATACACCTTCTCATGAAGCAAAATCTATGAGGCAGTGGCTTGTAGACAACAGCATTCCTTGACTAACCTCCTGAGAGAACCGATCTGAATACAATGCAACAGCTTTTCGATGAACTAAAACGTCGACTTCGCCCCAGACCACAGCATCCAACATCAGTGCCTCCTCTCGTTTCGTCTCTTGAGGAAAAATAGGCTGACACATAAAATATAGGCGTCGAGTACTTCTGACCAGATAGTGCATACATACATAGGCTGAACATCTAACCTGTGATGTGTACTTTAAGAGTGGTATTTTGTGATTACTAATTGGCAAAAGTTGCATTTTAGATTAAATTTAAAGTTAAAACATCATATAAGGCTTACTAGCTAACTGTACAAAATTTTATTATACAACAGTAGGTAGGCAGTGAGGGAATGTGCTCAGAGTGCATTGTTGCTAGATTTACCACCTCTCCCTATGACATCATTATTGATGTCATGCATTGTTGACAGATTTCTCCTGATAGGCAAAGTGTCCTGTGTACAAAATGGTGATAAATTCAAAATTTACAGGAAATTCGAAAACTGATGCCAAATCCAAAATTTGACAGGAAATTCAAAATAGCCCAGTTGAGACGCAGCGTTTTCCCTCCACTGCTATGCCATCACTGTTGGAATAGCGCTGTTGTCCTAAGTATAAACTGCTGAGAAATTTAAATACCAAGATGGTGATATTAGATGTAGGCTCTATGGCATTAGAATCCGAGATAGCTAGCCTGGAATATGAGCACAGAGTGTATTATTGTCAGATTTCCTGGGTTTTCCTCTGATGTCACTCACTGAAGACAAAGGATGTTTTCTTCCCCTCGTAGTCCAAGCGAGTATGTCAGACAAAGCATATCAGTCTGACCCTGTGAAGGTTTTTCACCCTACAGGTAGTAACCAATATGCTGACCTAATTTCGATATTTTCCTCTAGCTGTTATTCACTCAAACCAGCAAGGCTATTTTTTAATATGCCAGGAAGCTTCATGTCAGCACAAACGCTGCTGCAGAGCGAAAATTTCTTTCTTAAAGTTAATAACATTCTTGTACAATTGACATAGTGTTGGAGTGGAAGCATGACAGCTATAAATAGATGATAGAATATGCTTCTGCTTTAAACATGTTCATGCTGATTACTACCTATAAATTAATCGTTTATGGGACTTCAGTATAGTATGAATAGCGTTGTTTGTCTTAGTGGGGGTACTATATCGCTAATATTACATGTAAATAACATAGTAGGAATTTGTAGTAAAAAAGTCTTCTAAAGGATGAGCTCTATAAATTTTCATCTGACAGTTTCACAAAATCTGTACATGCAAGGATATCACACACTGTATGGTTTTGTTGACATACATTTGGTTTTGAAAGTTAGTGTGAGAGAGCTGAACAGTGTAGTTACCATTGCCAGATTCTGAGACAGTTGATGTCAGTCGTAATCTTACAGCACTACTTTCATGGATTTTCAAAAAATTAAAACTACATTGAGTTCTCGATCTGTTGACAATGCTACATTAACACATTTAACGTTGCAGAGGGTGAAGCCACTTTATTTGTGTATATACAATTCTAGTGGCGTAGAGATTGGAGGCAGTGTAGATCGAAGTCTGGAAACAATTTATGTGTATCCTGCTCCACTTATCGTGGAGCTTGTCTGGTATCAGTTTTGAGTGCTGTTCCAGTATATCAGGCGCCGCGTCTGCTGTGTTGATTTCCGATTTTTAGTTATTCTTCGTACATTACGAGCCCCAGGAACTATGTATGCTGCTGAAACAGTAGATCCGGTATCTCTATATACTTCTAGTAGATATATATGACGATTGACCTATTTTGCCCTCGCTCAAGTCTGTTAGTAGCCGGCCGGAGTGACCGAGCGGTTCTAGGCGCTACAGTCTGGAACCGCGCGACCGCTACGGTCGCAGGTTCGAATGCTGCCTCGGGCATGGATGTGTGTGATGTCCTTAGGCTACTTAGTAGTTCTAAGTTCTAGGGGACTGATGACCTCGGAAGTTAAGTCCCATAGTGCTCAGAGCAATATGATTTTTTTTTTTTTTTTTAATGTCTGTTAGTTCTGCTATTATTAACGGCAACAGACGTACCTACTGATAGTTGCGGGATCAAATGTGTGCCTGACTAATGATCTGAAATTATTTACACTCCAGAAAGAGGCCGGCTATAGTCAACCATTCTAATCCACATAAAGCATTTACTTGTTTCAGATCAAATCCAAAAATTTTCTTATAGACTTACGTACGATTTACCTGCTTAAGATTCAGGTCTACTGATGTGTATGAGAACCGTTTTCGCGTCTAAACATATGACACTTATTTCTGTTCCTTTAATATGCAACAAGACATGAACTTCACCAATAAAAAAGGCTGGCTGCTCTGCCACGTCTAGATTTGCAGTATCGGACTTCACGCTTCTTCTGCGAAGCTACAAACTATCACCTTATAAAAGCGACTGTATGGACTCTGAATGCTTTAGGTAGGATACAGATAGCTGGGAAACTTTTTCAAAGGTAAATTCCTTGATTTCAATACAAAACTGAAAAATAAAGTTGCACTCGCCATTGAAGCTAGAGTGTGTCAAACGAAGAAACGAATGGAAAGACGTGAATTATACCGTTTCTCTATAACATCTGTAATACCTGCGGAGCGTTTGAGGAATTTCTCCGAGACCACACATGCGATCGTTTCACATCATACCTCCTGACACTTGCAGTCGTGGCCAGCAAAGAGACATCTTGCACAAGTGCCCTTGTTGAAGGACCCATACCGACATTCGCCAAAAATCGATTTGGGAGTCCTATGGAAGGGTTGAAACTAGGTAACAGAAGTCTCACTGCCCCACTACTAAGAACGTGTCTCACATACCACTAACATCTTCAGACTCCTCAACTCACTGTTTAGAAATCCGCTGGAAATGTCTTACGCATAACGAAAAAAGATTACAACTTATGTGGGGCATCACCAAAAGAATCACTTTAAAACGCAGTGCTACTTGTTAACATGTAATCGCAAATTACATTCTAGACAAGAGCTCTACTATAACCATATGCTGTATGAAACCGGGAGAAGCTGTATCAGAAAATCTCTTACACCTTTCGTTTTATGAACTTGCGTGTACATATTGAAAATAGCTTTGAGGATTCTCTATGTAATGCTATACTACGATGACACACGGCTAAATGGCTCAGGAATCCACATGCTGTCAAACCCCAGAAGACAGTACCATAAGAAATCCGTTGGAGAATTTTCCTGCACAGTCACACATTTATAAATGACTATGGTAAAAGATTCTATAGTGCTACTGCAGACCAAAGCAATAACACCGGTGGTCATCACAAGATTGAGAAATCGTTTGGAACAATTTCATCTCTATGTCTGTTGTTTACGGTTATTGAAACGTGGGACGTTCACAGTCAAGTATAACGAAAAAGTGTCATCTATTCCAGTAGGAAGGGTGTCTATGATCTCAGTGCTGAATCGTGCTATATTGATTTGAGGGTGTATACAGGGTTTTTGCGTATGAGTGTACAAAAATTTAACGGGACATAGAGGATGTGAACAATTTGAAGCAGGGAACCTGGGGTCGGAGAAGCAAGCTTAAGGAGATAACACGAATAACATAAAATTACTGTGTACTCCTATTTATTTACATTAGGCGAACACGGTCTGACGCACCCTGACGAATATATCTGGTGTGTTTCGAACCACATAAAAGGCAGCTACAATTCTGGCAAGTAATTCTATCTTCGTATCCACTGGGGCCTCATACATAAGTGGCTTTAGATGTCCCCACAGGAAATAATCAAGGGGATTCAGGTCAGATGACGACGCACGTTGTGGAATAGAACCTCTCCTTCGAATCCAGCGACAAGGAAATACAGAATTGAGATGGTTGTGGACATCCACACTGAAGTCAGGCGGTGCACCGTCATGTTGTATATACATCCTCGCACGAAGAGCCAAAGGTACGTCCTCCAGTATAAATATGATACACAGAGCCATCTTGTTGCTGTTGTGGTCTTCAGTCCAAAGACTGGTTTGATGCAGCTCTCCATGCTACTCTATTCTGTGCAAGCCTCTTCATCTCCCAGTACCTACTGCTTAGTGTATTCATCTCTCGGTCTCCCTCTACGATTTTTACCCTCCACCCTACCCTCCAATACGAAATTGGTGATCCCTTGGTGCCTCAGAACATGTCCTACCTACCAATCCCTTCTTCTAGTCAAGTTGTGCCACAAATTTCTCTTCTCTCCAATTCTGCTCAATACCTCCACATTAGTTCTGTGATCTACCCATCTAGTCTTCTGAATTCTTCTGCAGCACCACATTTCGAAAACTTCTATTCTCTTCTTGTCTAAACTATTTATCGTCCACGTTTCACTTCCATACATGGCTGCACTCCACACAAATACTTTCAGAAACGACTTCCAGACACTTAAATCTATACTCCATGTAAACAAATTTCTCTTTTCAGAAACGCTTTCCTTGCCATTGCCAGTCTTCATTTTATATCCTCTCTACTTCGACCATCATCAGTTATTTTGCTCCCCAAGTAACAAAACTCATTTACTACTTTAAGCGTCTCATTTCCTAATCTAATTCCCGCAGCCTCACCGGATTTAATTCGACCACATTCCATTATCCTCGTTTTACTTTTGTTGATGTTCATCTTATATCCTCCTGTCAAGACACTGTCCATTCCGTTCAGCTGCTCTTCCAGGTCCTTTGCTGTCTCTGACAGAATTACAATGTCACCGGCGAACCTTGAAGTTTTTATTTCTTCTCCATGGATTTTAATTCCTACTCAGAATTTCTCTTTTGTTTCCTTTAATGCTTGCTCAATATACAGATTGAACAACAACGGGGATAGGCTACAACCCTGTCTGACTCCCTTCCCAACCACTGCTTTCCTTTCAAGCCCCTCGACTATTATAACTGCCATTTGGTTTCTATACAATTTGTAAATAGCCTTTCGCTCACTGTATTTCACTCCTGCCACCTTCAGAATTTGAAAGAGACTATTCCAGCCAACATTGTCAAATGGTTTCTCTAAGTCTACAAATGCTAGAAACTTAGATTTGATTTTCCTTCATCTATTTTCTAAGATAAGTCGTAGCGTCAGTACTGGATCACGTGTTCCAACACTTCTATGGAATCCAAACTGATCTTCCCCGAGGTCGGCTTCTACCAGTTTTTCCATTCGTCTGTAAAGAATTCGTGTTAGTATTTTGCAGCCGTGGCTTATTAAACTGATAGTTCGGTAATTTTCACATTTGTCAGCACCTGCTTTCTTTGGGATTGGAATTATTAAATTCTCCAAGAGCCATCTTATCGACAAGTAAAATACACAAAACCTGCATTATGACTTCCTAGTAATACGACTCAATTTCCTTGATGTTCGGTGGTGTCCGTTCTTCCAACTGTGTCGTTAGAAAATCCATTGCGTTATACACTGAAGATCCAAAGAAACTGATACACCTGTCTAATATCGTGTTGGGCCCACGCGAACACGCATAGGTGCCGCAACAAGACGTGGAATGAACTCGACTAATGTCTGAAGTAGTGCTGGAGGGAACTGATACCATGAATCCTGCAGGGCTGTCCGGAAGAGTACGAGCAGGTGGTGATCTGAACATCTCATTGGAAGACATCCCAGATATGCTCAATGATGTTCATGTCTAGGGAGTTAAGTGACCAGCAGAAGTGCTTAAATTCAGTTTTCCTCGAGGCACTCTGTATTCTTGACGTGTGGGGTGTCGCATTGACCTGCTGGAATTGCCCAAGTCCGACGGAATGAACAATTGACATAGATGGGCGCTGGTCATCAGACAGGATGCTTACGTACGTGTCACCTATCAGAGTCGTATCTAGTAGTATCAGGGGTCCCATTCCACTCCAATTGCACATGCCCGACGCCGTTACATAACCTCCACCAGCTTGAACAGTCCCCTGCTGACATGCATGGTTCACGAATTCATGAGGTTGTCTCCAAACCCGTACACGTCCGCTCTATACAAATTGAAACGAGACTCATCTGAACAGGCAACATGTTTCCACCCATTAACACTCCAATGTCGGTGATATTCATGGTACACTCGTGAAATGGTCGTACGTGAAAATCTCCACTTCATCGCTACCTCGGATATGTTGTTTCCCCATGGCT
This sequence comes from Schistocerca piceifrons, assembly GCF_021461385.2. Taxonomy (NCBI): domain Eukaryota; kingdom Metazoa; phylum Arthropoda; class Insecta; order Orthoptera; family Acrididae; genus Schistocerca; species Schistocerca piceifrons. Next base: position 411,948,387 of record NC_060143.1, read on the forward strand.
CGTGCGCCGACTATAACACCACATTCAAACTCACTTAAAACTTGATAATCTGCCATTATAGCAGAAGTAACCGATCTAACAACTGCGCCAGACAATTGTCGTCTCATACGGGCATTGCCGACCGCAGGGCCATATTCAGCCTATATCTCTGTATTTGAATATGCATGCCTATACCAGTTCCTTTGGCACATCAGTGTATTTACATGATAGTAGGGAAACTGTTGTATTGGCCATCACATTTGCTGGGAACTTTCATTGCAGAAATACAGTAGCAAACCGTTTTATTACAGCACTCTTTTCAAATTTTACTAGGTTTATAGCTATTGCTTACCGCTGAGTTCTTTGGTTACGATTCGCATCAACCATAGTTGCAGTGCTAGCTATGCGACTAAGGAGCGCGCTAGGTCTCGAGGATGGGGTTTCAGGGAGTGGAGTGGCGTGCGATGATCAGAGGATGATGATGTCTGGTTTGTCGGCGTTCAACTGTGCGGTCATCAGCGTCCGTACAAAGTCCCAATTTGTACACAGTCCAATTTTTACACAATCCAATCTAACCACTGTCACGAATGATGATGATAATGAAATGAAGAGCACAACACAAATTCTCAGTCCCTGGTCAGAGAAAATGATCAGAGGAGGAAGCACAAAGAGCAGCGGACGATTCAGTACACAACGTGTGTCACGCCTTAGCGGAACCGCATTGTGGACACCTGGAGAGAGCGAGTGAACCAGCGTCGAGGGCAGCGGGGCGTGATGTTTGGCGAGAACGAAACGACTCACTGCGGCTGACGTTCCGGAGGCATGGCTGTGCGGAGATTCGTGGTATCATCAAGTATCGCTCCTGGAGAATTTGTGAGCTTTTTTCCCCTATAAAACTCACGTTGTCGTATGCTGAAAGGCTCAGGTTGTGCGGAATCTTGCGTGGGTTCGGCTAGAAATGTCGCAGTCTTGGGGATCCTCCTGAGCTGTCTCTTAGTGGCCAAATGTGACTCAATTTAACAGGTGTTATGCATCTGGGCTAATACTGCTAGGTACCGGGTAGCCATTTTCTATGTCCTTAAACTTATTGTGTGCTTAAAAACATCTAAAACGCACTGTCTGTTGTGTGGTTGTAGTGGTAGCCCAGCAGTTGTTATTTCTGTAAGTTTTCAAATTAAACGGTTGGGACCGACGTTGGCCGGTGAACTATTTTAGCAAAGGAAATTCTGCATGTGAGGTATTGGTTGATTGTGAGTGGCTAGAGCCGCCTAGTTGAAATATTCTCTGTTGTTATTATTCTTACAGCCATCTCTAACAGGTTCTAGCAGTACAACCATATGTGTTGTTTTTGGGTAACTTCTGGTAGTAAAATGGTTCATGTCTAGCTTTCAGGAGCACCTCTGTGTTTAAATTTTTACCACTAAATACTTTTAAAATCTTCCACCTGTTTTGTTGTTTTTGTTGTGGGATTTGAGGGCTTATCCATTGACAAGTCGTAACCTTATGTCTGGTTAACTATCTAACAGCTAATGCCCATACCCTTTTATGTGACTGGAATTGACCAAGTTAGTGGTAACGAACAATGGACTTGAATAGATGCAGGTGGTCAGAAAGGATGCTTACGTTCATTCCACCTGTCGGAGTCGTATCTAGACTACCAGGGGCCCATACCACTCCAACTTCACACGCGCCATACCATTACAGAGCCTCCATCAGTTTTAACAGTCCCTTGTTGACATGCAGGGTCCACGGATTCATGAGGTTGTCTTCATACCCGTACACGCTCATCCGCTCGATACAATTTGACATGAGACTCATCTGACCGTACATGTTTCCAGGCATCTACAGTCCAATGTCGGTGTTGACTGGCCCAGGCGAGGCGTAAAGCTTTGTGTCGTGCGGTCATCAAAGGCACACGAGTGGGCCTTCGGCTCCGAAAGCCCGCATCTATGATGTTTCGTTGATCAGTTTGCGCGCTGACACTTGTTGATGGCCCGGCATAGAAATATGCAGCAATTTGTGGAAGGGGATTCTCTTCAATCGTCGTTGGGCCCGTTCTTGCAGGATCTTTTTCCGGTCGCAGCGATGTCGGAGACTTGATGTTTTAGCGGAATCCTGATATTCATGGTACACTCGTGAAGTGGTCGTACGTGAAAATGTCCGCTTCATCGCTACCTCGGGTATGCTGTTTTCCCCATCGCTCTCGCGCCGACTATAACACCACGTTCAAACTCACTTAAATCTTGATATGCTGCCTTTGTAGCAGCAGTAACCGATCTAACAACTGCGCCAGACACTTGTTGTCATATTTAGGCGCTGCCGACTGCAGGGCCGTATTCAGCCTATACAATCTCTGTATTAGAATACGCATGCCTGTACCTGTTGCTTTCGCTCTTCAGTGTGTATGCCACACACACACAAAATTTTTGTGGTAAAGTTATCACTGCAGGAGAACTAATGTACATCTGTTAATTTTAATTTCCCTGCAGAATGTATATATTCATAGCTTATTTGCAACTTACGTGACTGATTAATTCCTGCCGTTTTTCATATAAGTTAAAGTACAACTGTGGTTCCTGCATTTTTCATATTTCCCTGCATTTTTCATATTTCCCTGCATTTTAACTTGGGCTATGTGGGCTGTGGTTTTAGCGCTATCACGAACAGCATCCCACTGGTGGGGAGCAGAACAGCTACGCTGTACTTCCTATTAAGTAGCCGAATTAGCAATACGAGTGTGTGGAGTTGTCACTGGTGGGTAATGGTATGACTCTCAATGATTTGGCTGGTGTTCACAGTCTGATCTGGCTGGCCCAGTCCAACATGGCTCAAAGCTGAATGCGGCTGGCTGTCATTTACTCATTCTGGTTCGCTCCCGTCTGCGTCTTATACGGCGCGGTGACCTCAGTTCCCCAGCGACCTGCGGTGAGAAATCTGACACCTTGCACAACATGCCCCTGCACGAGTGCCAGCTGATTTTGCAAGTCGTGCGCCCGGAGACAGTGGAGAGTCCTTCCCACCAGATGTGTTGTTAAAGACCTATGTTTCCCAGCAAAAAATTGGACATGTCCAAATTTTACGCTACTGGATTGTAACTTTGGAGAAGCAGTGGGTATGCTTGATGTCAGAGACCATCTTGAATCCCATAAATGACGTAACTGTTACAAAAATAGCGCTGCAGTCTGAGTGAGTAACACCTTGAGGAAAACTTTTTAAGTAAGTCAGTAAGCTGTTTACAATCTGTAGGATGACAAAAACGTATACACATTCAGACACTGAAACTGGAATCTTTTGTGTAACAAACAGGCTAGGACCTGCTGAGGAAACAAACTTCGTTTGTCTCAAGCGAGTGACATCAGGGGAAAGCCCAGGAACCCTGGCAAAATTGCACTCTGTTTTCTAGACTTGCCATCTTGGATCGCCATCTTGGGCTCTGATGTCATAGAGACCTTTTGTAAAGATCGACAACTGGGGACCTATCTCGGATTTTTGAATTTCACACTGACGTGACAATGCATCATTTTGGGTTTTAGAATTTTCCACCAACTTACAGTAAGGACAACAACCATACTTCCATGGTGGCACAGGGGCTAGCACACCGGCCATCTTGCAGTCTATATTTAGCACAAGTGACGTACTTCCACCAACTGGGCAATTCCCCACATTGGATTATTTTTTTAATTTACTGCCGTAGGCAATGGCCTGTTAGGAGCAATCTGGCAACAATGCATGGCATCATTGATGATGTCATAGGGAAGGGGGAAATCTGGCAACAACGACTCTGTGCCAGTTCTCTGACTGTCTACCTTACAACATATGATTTAATGAATTGAAGACGGTAAAAAATTAAGATTAAATTCATTAGAGAATTCCACACTATTTTTAATATTGCTACGAAGAATCTTTTTCAAAAAAGTAGAGCTAGAAGTTGAGAGTCATGTTCAGGTAAAAATCAATATTTCAGTATTAAAAACATTGTAGCTACGGGCAAACATGTTTGTTAATCAAGAGCAAGATAACAAGAGAAATTATCCATTTGGAGAAATTTTACTTATATAAAAACCTACAGAATACTTTTCAACATAATCAGTTTTAAAATGAAAGTTTTAAATAATTTTAATGGCTAACTGCTTTGTGCCTGCACTTCTTACTAATGAGGCTGCTTATAATATCTCCATAACTTAGTGTCATAAAAGATCACTTTAAATAATGAGAGAAGCCAAAATGTTGAGCTTGTTTTTGATTAACTTTTATTAATTAAAGTTTTCAAATTACTTTTCACAGATCTGTTTGTGATTATAAGTGACATATACGTTCCTAGAGCAACCTAACCATTAATAAAACAACCTTAGACATCTTATGGCTTCTGTTTTCGTTGAAACGAGGTATGGAACAAATCGGCTCCCCGTGAAAGGCACGCATTTCAAACTGTCAGCATTTTGTTAACCTTTCTCTTAAAATCCTTAGCATTTGCACCACAGAAATGCCGAAGGAGTGAAGGGTTTGCGAGGTCAGTGCTGAGTTAATTCATATCAGCTGTGAATTGAAAAATTCAGCCGAATAACCTCATAAAGGACAATTGTTTCTACATATTTTACGTTCATTACGAATTGCAACATATTTTTGAAGCAAAGATAGTTTCCGTTTCAAATTTTTGTGGCGTGGTCACCTTTGTGCTGCTGTCCCCTAGGCCGTAGTCTAGATAGGCTGTGTGTAAATGCGGCGCTGCTGGGAAAATACAAAGCGCGCGTAGAATCACCTATTACGGCAGACCGTGAGGTGTTAAATAAGCCGTGGCCAAAATGCTGCGAGCCCACACGTAGCCGATGTCTGCAATGCCGAGAGCGGTCAGTATAACTGCAGGCGCACAGAGCTGAAGATCGCATCACGCTCCGAAATTCGATTCGGAAGCGCGCGCGCGGCCCCCTGCTAACCGCATTGTCGCAGACCAGAGCGGACCGGCTGGCTTCTGGCCGCTGCCTCACAGTCGATGCTGGGGTATTAACAGGGCCGGTTACTTCCGCGCCGCTGCCGCGGCTGCAGTCGCACAAAGCGGACGGCGATATCGAACGACGCTCGGACTGGGCAGTTGGCGAGCGCCAGTGCCTTTGGCTGTGCCGGGCGCGCTTACGATAACACGAGCCAATTACCGTGGCGCGGTGTCCACTCGCACCTCTGATTTATCGCCGCCGGCCATACGCCGCCGTCTCCGCGTCGCACTCGGCGCGCTTTAATGGAAAAATAACACGCGGCTCGGTAATCCCGCGAGCGGCCGCCGCGAACGACCGCCGCTCTGCTTGCCTGCGCGCCCAAACTCACTGGTCCAACACTCTGCACCGAGAGCGGCAGCCGGCCGGAAGGTGGGGAAGGGCACCGGTCGCACTCCACAGATGCCGTCTCTCTTCCTAGCCGCTATTCTCGTTTTCAGGTTTTGCCGAGTGTAGGCCCCTCGCTCTTATAGTTCATTTTTCTTTATGCACAGCGTTATCAGTAAGTACCTCCAGGGCTTCAGAAGGCTGCACAGAAACTAGTCATAGAGGAAAATTATGTGCTCATCTGTCAAGAGCCTGAAAACCACCTTTTGCAGTGCAAGACGTACAGTAAGAAAGTCAGGCAGGAAAGTACCAACACAGATGTGGAGCCACGCCGATTCCAGTGCTGTGGCCAACTACTCTAGATTTCTCGGTGGCGCAAACAACTCGATCGAGGTGGTCCCAAGGATTTTCGATTGAGTTTCAATCTGGGAAATTTGGTAATCGGGATAGTGCAGTAAACTCATTATGGTGCTCTTAGAACCACACTCGTACACTACAAACACGTTGCATTGTCCTGCTGGTAAATGTCACGTGCAGAGGCAAAGCAAATTCCATTTAATGATGGTCATGATCCGCAGGGATAGATGCTTGCTTGTACTGATCGATTGTGCCTTCTGGAATGATGAGGTCACACAGCGAATGCCACAAAAAACATCAAAACAAAAAATCAGCAAAGTCATTTTATTTCTATTATTCTTTCTATATTTGTCTTAAGTATGTTATCACAGTCCGAACCAGGATGATATTGATTGTAAAAACACGGAAAACAATTATTGTTGCTTCACACAGCACATGTAATGAACAACGAATATTTTCCATGTGCTTAGTCTTTTCTGTGTGTGAGCGCGCACGCGAGCACGCGTGTGTGTGTGTGTGTGTGTGTGTGTGTGTGTGTGTGTGTGTGTGTGTGTGTGTTGCAACACAAATTTGGTTTGCATTCATAATCGGTTCTCGGTCATGACGTAATTTCGTGGTGTAGCACGCGTATCTGATGTTAGAATTACGGGAGAATGGAAAAAAAAAGTAGCGATAGCGAGATTCGGTCCAGAAACCTAGCGCTTATGAAATTAAGCACGTACTCGCTCGGTTGCGGAATCCTTCACTACTAGTGACCACACAAGTTATATGTTGTTGTTGTTGTGGTCTTCAGTCCTGAGACTGGATTGATGCAGCTCTCCATGCTACTCTATCCCGTGCAAGCTTCTTCATCTCCCAGTACTTACTGCAGCCTACATCCTTCTGAATCTGCTGAGTGTATTCATCTCTTGGTCTCCCTCTACGATTTTTACCTTCCACGCTGCCCTCCAATACTAAATTGGTGATCCCTTGATGCCTCAGAACATGTCCTACCAACCGGTAACTTCTTCTTGTCAAGTTGTGCCACAAACACCACTTCTTCCCAATTCTATTCAATACCTCCTCATTACTTATGTGATCTACCCATCTAATTTTCAGCATTCTTCTGTAGCACCACATTTCGAAAGCTACCATTGTCTTCTTGTCCAAACTATTTATCGTTCATGTTTCACTTCCATACATGGCTACACTCCATACAAATACTTTCAGAAATGACTTCCTGACACTTAAATCTATACTCGATGTTAACAAATTTCTCTTCTTCAGAAGCGCTTTCCTTGCCATTGCCAGTCTACATTTTATATCCTTTCTACTTCGACCATCATCAGTTATTTTTCTCCCCAAATAGCAAAACTCCATTACTACTTGAAGTGTCTCATTTCCTAATCTAATTCCCTCAGCATCACCCGACTTAATTAGACTACATTCCATTATCCTCGTTTTGCTTTTGTTGATGTTCGTCTTATATCCTCCTTTCAAGACACTGTGCATTCCGTTCAAAAGCTCTTCCAAGTCCTTTACTATCTCTGACAGAATTACAATGTCATCGGCGAACCTCAACGTCTTTATTTCTTCTCCATGGACTTTAATACCTACTCCGAATTTTTCTTTTGTTTCCTTTACTGCTTGCTCAATATACAGATTGAATAACATCGGGGACAGGCTACGACCCTGTCTCACTCCCTTCCCAACCACTGCTTCCCTTTCATGTCTCTCGACTCTTATAACTGCCATCTGGTTTCTGTACAAATTGTTAATAGCTTTTCGTTCCCTGTATTTTACCCCTGCCTCCTTTAGAATTTGAAAGACAGTATTCCAGTCAACTTTGTCAAAACCTTTCTGTAAGTCTACAAATGCCAGAAATGTAGGTTTGCCTTTCCTTAATCTAGCTTCTAAGATAAGTCGTGGGGTCAGTATTGCCTCATGTGTTCCAACATTTCTGTGGAATCCAAACTGATCTTCGCCGAGGTCGACTTCTACCAGTTTTTCCATTCGTCTGTAAAGAATTCGTGTTATTATTTTGCAGCTGTGACTTATTAAACTGATAGTTCGGTAATTTTCACATCTGTCAACACCTGCTTTCTTTGGGATTGGAATTATTATATTCTTCTTGAAGTCTGAGGGTATTTCGCCTGTTTCATACATCTTGCTCACCAGATGGTAGAGTTTTGTCAGGACTGGCTCTCCCAAGGCCGTCAGTAGTTCCAATGGAATGTTGTCTACTCCGGGGGCCTTGTTTCGACTCAGGTCTTTCAGTGCTCTGTCAAACTCTTCACTCAGTATCGTATCTCCCATATCATCTCCATCTACATCCTTTTCCACTTCCATAATATTGTCCTCAAGTACATCGCCCTTGTATAGACCCTCTATATACTCCTTCCACCTTTCTGCTTTCCCTTCTTTGCTTAGAACTGGGTTTCCATCTGAACTCTTGATATTCATACAAGTGGCTCTCCTTTCTCCAAAGGTCTCTTTAATTTTCCTGTAGGCAGTATCTATCTTACCCCTACTGAGGTAAGCCTCTACATCCTTACAGTTGTCCTCTAGCCATCAGTGCTTAGCCATTTCACACTTCCTGTCGATCTCATTTTTGAGACGTTTGTATTCCTTTTTGCCTGCTTCATTTACTGCGTTTTTATGTTTTCTCCTTTCATCAATTAAATTCAATATTTCTTCTGTTACCCAAGGATTTCTACTAGCCCTCGTCTTTTTACCTACTTGATCCTCTGCTGCCTTCACTACTTCATCCCTCAGAGCTACCCATTCTTCTTCTACTGTACTTCTTTCCCCCATTCCTGTCAATTGTTCCCTTATGCTCTCCCTGAAACTCTGTACAACCGCTGGTTCTTTCAGTTTATCCAGGTCCCATCTCCTTAAATTGCCGCCTTTTTGCAGTTTCTTCAGTTTTAATCTAGTTCATAACCAATAGATTGTGGTCAGAGTCCACATCTGCCCCTGGAAATGTCTTACAATTTAAAACCTGGTTCCTAAATCTCTGACTTACCATTATATAATCTATCTGATATCTTCTAGTATCTCCAGGATTCTTCCATGTGTACAACCTTCTTTTATGATTCTTGAACCAAGTGTTAGCTATGATTAAGTTATGCTCTGTGCTAAATTCTACCAGACGGCTTCCTCTTTCATTTCTCTCCCCCAATTCATATTCACCCACTATGTTTCCTTCTCTCCCTTTTCCTACTCTCGAATTCCAGTCACCCATGACTATTAAATTTTCATCTCCTTCACTACCTGAATAATTTCTTTTATCTCATCGTACATTTCATCAATTTCTTCATCATCTGTAGAGCTAGTTGGCATATAAACTTGTACTACTGTAGTAGGCATGGGCTTCGTGTCTATCTTGGCCACAATAATGCGTTCACTATGCTGTTGGTAGTAGCTTACCCGCACTCCTATTTTTTTATTCATTATTAAACCTACTCCTGCATTACCCCTATTTGATTTTGTATTTATAACCCTGTATTCACCTGACCAAAAGTCTTGTTCCTCCTGCCACCGAACTTCACTAATTTCCACTATATCTAACTTCAACCTGTCCATTTCCCTTTTTAAATTTTCTAACCTACCTGCCCGATTAAAGGATCTGACATTTCATGCTCCGATCCGTAGAACGCCAGTTTTCTTTCTCCTGATAACGACGTCCTCTTGAGTAGTCCCCGCCCGGAGATCCGAATGGGGGACTATTTTACCTCCGGAATATTTTACCCAAGAGGACGCCATCATCATTTAACCATACAATAAAGCTGCATGCCCTCGGGATAAATTACGGCTGTAGTTTCCCCTTGCTTTCAGCCGTTCGCAGTGCCAGCACAGCAAGGCCGTTTTGACTAGTGTTACAAGGCCAGATCAGTAAATCATCCAGACTGTTGCCCCTGCAACTACTGAAAAGGAACCACGCGTTTGTCTGGCCTCTCAACAGATACCCCTCCGTTGTGGTTGCACCTACGGTATAGCCATCTGTATCGCTGAGGCACGCAAGCCTCCCCACCAACGGCAAGGTCCATGGTTCATGGGGGTAGGACAAGTTATATACGAAGGCACGAAGTTTGCTAATTCGATTTTCTCGAAAACGGTTGAGAGTTGCGTCTTCCTGTTTGCATATGTTGAAGTCTTAATCGTGCCCTGCACACTCTTAAACATACCTAGGTCCACTGTTTCCGATATGATAGTGAAGTGGAAACGTGAAGGGACACGTACAGCACAAAAGCGTACAGGAAGACCTCGTCTGTTGACTGACAGAGACAGTCGACAGGTAAAGAGCGTCGTAATGTGTAATAGGCAGACATCTATCCACAACATCACACAGGAATTCCAAACTCCATCAGGATCCATTACAAGTACTATGACAGTTAGGCAGGTGGTGAGAAAACTTTGATTTCATGGTCGAGCGGCTGCTCATAATCCACACATCACGCCGGTAAATGTCAAACGACGCCTCGCTTGGTGTAAGGTGCGTAAAAATTGGACGATTGAACAGTGTAAAAACGTTGGGTGGAGTGACGAATCACCGTTCACAATGTGGCAATCCGATGGCAGGGTGTGGGTATGGCGAATGCCCGGTGGACGTCATCTGCCAGCGTGTGTAGTGCCAACAGTAAAATTCGGAGGCGGTGATGTTATGGCGTGGTTGTTTTTCGCAGAGGGGGCTTGCACCCCTTGTTGTTTTGCGTGCCACTATCATAGCACAGACCTACATTGATGTTTTAAGGACCTTCTCGCCTCCCACTGTTGAAGAACAATTCGAGGATGGTGACTGCATCTTTCATCACGATCGAGCACCTGTTCATAATGCACGGCCTGTGTCGGAGTGATTACACGACAATAACATTCCTGTAATGGACTGGCCTGCACAGAGTCCTGACCTGAATCCTACTGAACACTTTTCGGATTTTTAGGAACGCCGACTTCGTGCCAGGCCTCACCGATCGACATCGATACCTCTCCTCAGTGCAGGACTTCGTGAAGAATGGGCTGTCATTCCCCAAGAAACCTTCCAACACCTGGTTAAACGTATGCCTGCGAGAATGGAAGCTGTCATCGAGGATACGAGTGGGCCAACACCATATTGAATTCCGGAATTACCGATGGAGGGCAGCACTACGAACTTGTAAGTCATTTTTCAGCCAGGTGTCCGGATACTTCTGACCTCATGGTGTCGGTAGCGGCGTGCTAACACACTAGGACTGGAAAGGAGAAGGAACACAACGGATTGTTGGAGTTGAGATAACAGTCGGAGATGTTCAGCGTGAGTGAGGAGAGTTGGGAATTTGATGAGTTGGTAAAGGATTCTTATGCGGGAAGATACGTGGATGCAGAAAGCGAAGAAGAAAGCATGATGTATGAAGATCTGGAGAGACCTATAGAACTTGGTTCGGGATGATATCCATGCAACGTCTGCATAGTAGAGGTTGGGGTGGATCAAAGATTTGTATGTGTGAAGGACAGTGGAGGGGCATAGTCCCCATATTTGACGAGTTAATAGGTTAAGTAGTTTTCGTCTATTGTGGGATTTCTGTTGCACATTAGTAGGTGAGGTTTCAACATTAACTGCCAGTCGAAGGTTCGTCCAAGTTATTTTATTGTGTCATCTGGATAGGACGGTTGTCATTAGTGTAACTGATAATTGAAGTAAGTCTTAGTTTTATATTACATGAATTATTTTCATATTGTCTTTTTAACACAGAATAGTTTTCATGTCCAAGTATTGCTTATTGATGTGAGTAAATGTGAATCGCACTTGTGTATGGAATGTGGGCGCAACTCCACAGCTGTAATTGTTTTCAGGCCAAATATCATTTTCATTGCTAATAGACGTTTGCATCAGCTGTGTGTGTCTCCTTCTACACTGAAGCGCCAAAGAAACTGGTATAGGTATATGTATTCAAATGCAGAGATATGTAAACAGGCAGAATACGGCGCTGCGGTCGGCAACGCCTATATATGACTACAAGCGTCTGGCGCAGTTCTTAGATCGGTTACTGCTGCTACAATGGCAGGTTATCAGGATTTAAGTGAGTTTGAACGTAGTCTTATAGTCGGCGCAGGAGCAATGAGTCACAGCATCTCCGAGGTAGCGATGAAGTGGGGATTTTCCCGTACGACCATTTCACTAGTGTACCGTGAATATCAGGAATCCGGTAAAACATCAAATCTCCGACATCGCTGCGGCCGTAAAAAGATCCTGCAAGTACGGGGCCAAAGAAGACAGAAGAGAATCGTTCAACGTGACAGAAGTGCAGATTTCAATGCTGGGGCATCAAGAAGTGTCAGCGTGCGAACCATTCAACGAAACATCATCGATACTAGCTTTCGGAGCCGAAGGCCCATTCATGTATTCCTGATGACTGCACGACACAAAGCTTTACGCCTCGCCTGGGCCCGTGAACACCAACATTGGACTTTCGATGACTGGAAACATGTTACCTGGTCGAACGAGTCTCGTTTCAAATTGTATCGAGCGGATGGACGTGTATGGATCTGGAGACAACCTCATGAATCGCCGGCCGATGGTGGCCGAGCGGTTCTACGCGCTTCAGTCTGGTACCGCGCGACCGCTACGGTCGCAGGTTCGTATCCTGCCTCGGGCATGGATATGTGCGATGTTAGTAAGGTTTAAGTAGTTCTAAGTTCTAGGGGACTGATGACCTGTGATGTTAAGTCCCATAGTGCTCAGAGCCATTTAAACCATTTGAACCTCATGAATCCATGGACCCTCATATCAGCAGGGGGGGGGGGGGGATCTGTTCAAGCTGATGGAGGCTCTCTAATGGTGTGGGGCGTATGGAGCTGGAGTGATATGGGACCCCTGATAGGCTAGATACGACTCTGTGACATGTACATAAGCATCCTGTCTGATCATCTGCATCCATTAACGTCCATTGGGCATTCCCACGGACTTGAGCAATTCCAGAAGGACAACACGACATCCCACACGCCCAGAATTGCTACGGAGTGGCTCCAGAAACACTCTTCTGAGTTTAAACACTTCCGCTGCCCACCAAACCCCCTAGACCTGAACATTATTGAGCTTATCTGAGATGCCTTACAACGTGCTGTTCAGTAGAGATCTCCACCCCCTCGTACTCTTACGCAGTTATGGAGAGTTCTGCAGGATTCATGGTCCGTTCCATCCACACTACTTCAGACATTAGTCGAGTCCATGCCACTTCGTGTTACGGTTCTTCTGCGTGCTCGCGCGGGCCTTACTCGATATTAGGCAGGTGTACCAGTTTCTTTGGCTCTTCAGTGTATATCATAGTTTATAGTGCATGTTTGTAACTCTGTTCTTTTGTTGTCGTAATTTGGGCTGCCATTGTGGGTTTATTTCGTAGCTGGATTAATAAATTATCTAATCATCTTTCGGAAATTGTTTTGGAATAACGTACTAAGCTACCAGGTCGGCATACTTAGTTCACAAAAGGAGATTCTTCCTTAATGATAGAAATTTTATTTCTATTTGTTAATTGTAGAGCTATAAAAGTATGATTGGAAATTATTATTATAAAATTTCCTTTTTATTAAATATTGATTTCGCTGTTTTTTAAGCTCGTATTGAATGCTGATTCTTTGTTTGAAGTTCATTTGTTAAGAGCTAATGAACTTGTTTAAAGGTTACATCTCTGGGAAGCAAAAATTTGTGAAGGAATTGTATATTTTGTGGCCTAGCCCCTTCTGCTCGCTGCTCCGTGCATTGCTATGATTTCAGTTGGATAATATTTCTGGCTTTTACCTGAAACTGAAGCATAGCATTTTTGCGTTTTTCGTGCAGAAGCATAATCTGTACCTGTCACATGTCTTTAGAAATAATGGTGTTTGTGCGGCTAGATGCTATCGCTGATGTTGTGTGGGCTGTCAGTTCAGTCTTATGTTGTCTCATTATGGCCTAAAAAACCTAAAGCTGGTTCACAATAAAATATGAAATAAATATTACTGTAGAACAATAATAGTGTGCACACCAGTTTTAAAAGTTTAAAATTTTATTTTGTTGCAGCAGTTTCGAATAATGCACCATCATCTTGCAGAAATGAATATAACGCAGTATAACAGCATACAATATTTTCTGGAGGAAAGGACATATGCAGTAACTTGCAATCGTTTTGTATCGTTACTATGGCAAGGATTTTAATAAGGAATCTTTTTTTCTGAACTTTAGGATGAATTTTACAACAATTCATGCACGACTCCAGGTATTGTACTGTAGAAAAATGTATTTTTATTATGCATATCAAGTCATATTTACACCTTTCTTTAGTAGTAGGTCACATTTCTTCCAACTTCTGCCGTACTAGACGATTTTTAGGCAACTTTTGCTAAAATGCATATTTCTGTAGTATTATTAGGAACACAGGAATAAAAACGTGAAAACGTTGCTCACATGAGGTTGTTTTAGGTGATATTGGCACAAATACACATAACAGTTATTACAAAACTTAGTTATTACTGTTTATCAGTGTTACAGCAGAGATGCAGGGTAACACGCTAATCGGTTGGCGGACGCAAGTGATTGTTTCTTGGGATCGACAAAACGCCAACAAAAGGTTCAACAAAGGCGGCTTCTCACGTAATAAACGTGTCACGCGTGGTCTCAGTACAAGCTCAGTCTGATTCAACATGCCGAAAGCAAAGTGCTGCAACAGCATGGAGGTGCGAGGTTATTTTCGTAATTTTAGAGAGCAGTTTTTTAGCACTGAGGTGGAAATAACATTTTGTAAGCTATGTAACGTTAAAGTTAATGCAGAAAAGCGCTTTAATGTGCAACAGCACAGTAATACCGCCGAACACAATAGCTGTGTTAAGAGAAGTGCTGAAAATGGCAGCAGACAAACGCTGTTACTAGGGCAGACAAGTCCACCTTCAACTGTGGAATCATTCTCCAAGAATTTGACTTAGATGATGGTGTCCTGCAACATTTCTTTTTAGTATCAGATGGATCTACATTGAGAAAGAACTATTTATCCGTGTGCTACGAGGAGATGCTCAACAAAATTTGCTGACCCCTACGGAAATCGTTACAATCGTCATTTAACACTCTGTAATTCCGCCCTTGGACTTGATAACCTCCTGGATTCGGTTAGATAGTGCGTCCACAAGGTTTTACAGTTACGTCACATCCAGGCTGAGCCACTCGCTGAGCATCTGATCACGCAGTACCTCCAAATTTTGAGCACACCGATGTCGGCAGATAAATTGTTCACCTTTACTTTCTGGTGTGTCACTAACACAGATTACTGATCAACTGCAACTGTGAAAGTTTCTTACATATACTCTAAAGGATCAAGGTGCATGTGACAGATGGAAATAATGTCCGAGGAACTGCATTCGTTTAGCCTCTTTTTCTTTTTATCGGTTGCTAGTAGGCATGCAACTGTGCACCTGTTTATGGAGTCGCGATATGAAATCCCCCTTGGCTATGACCTTTGTATGTTGTTTTAGCACTTTGTTTTCTCATTAAGTTAGTGGTGGTCTATGTCTGGTCCAGCGTGACCACGAAAAAAAATAATAAACTTGCGGTAATTGTTAAACATGGACCCACGGGCTATCAGTGTAAATTGTTTGAAAAAATGGAACTACCAATTCTACAGCGTAATTTTTACGTAGCAAATGTGTAATTTCTCCCAGATAAGAGATCCCTAACAGCTCCACAGTGTAAGTGTCCCGCAGCAAGACAGGGCTTTGTTTAAAAATTAAACCTCTACACCTCCACAGAGTAATGGTTACACAACAAATGCACACTTCGCTTAAAAAAAGTCACTTACATATACAGGTGCTCTAGATACATCATCTTGTCTATATTTTTTCCAAAAAATTGTCTGTAATAATAATAACACAAAACTATAATAATAAGAGATATGCTAGACAGACCTTCACAACACTGGCAATGTTTTGTATGGGGTATAGTGTTTTTGTAATGAAATACTGCTACATACAACTTTGAAGGATCAAAAAACGTTCCTAAATATTTAAATAAATATACCACGCAATATACAACTGTTAAACAAGCTACCTCACATTGGATTTTTTTGATTTCCGACGATTTAGTCTAGGCCTTGTCGGTTGCGACATCGTGTAGGTGGGGAGGGCAAATCCTTCGACCAATAACTCTGATTATGACACCCTCCTATCAACCGTATTGGACGCCATATTTCGTCGCAAACTATAGCAATAAAGATCCCAGGATAATAAGTTGTCCTAATTCGGTAATAAATTACAATGGTAGGGAACCTACTGGCAAGAAATCAGACGTGACCTGTTGAAAGGAACCTTCCCAGTATTTATTTAAGTGGGTAATGGAAGCAACGGAAAATCCTATATTTGGATGACCAGACAAGTAAATGTGCTACAGTTATCCAGAATGCGGGGCTTTTCTCTTCTGACAGTCGCCTCTAGGTCGGTGGCTGTTCTTAAACATGTCTGCTGTTCGTTTCGGACTGTACATCGAATTATTTGATTCATTTTAATTCATTTCAATTTTAATTCCTATGCTATTTAATTTAAAAAGCAGATATTATTTACATTATATCACAGTTAAAATTATTTACAATAGTTAATTAGCTCCTGATACATTATTCAAAACCCGTGATTAATAAAATACCGTTTAGTTTCTCGCCGGAGCTATTTGAAGCGGCTGTAAATTGAGGTGTGCCCCAGGCAAGAGTGTTGATATCCTTTCTGTTCGTGTTGCATAGTAATGACGTTGCACACAATATTAATATTAACCCCAGACATTTTGCAAACGTTGCAGTCATTTGTAATGAAGTACTTTCTTAAAGAACCTGCAGAAATGTTCAATCGGATCTTGATAAAATTTCAAACTGGTGAAAATATCTGAAACTTGTTTTAAATTTTCAGAAATGTAAAACTGTGCACTTCACAAAATAAAAATATGTGGCATCCTATGACCACAATGCAGTTGGAGTCGGCCAACCCGAACAAATACCGGGTGGGTACAGATTGAATGGGCGTAAAATGGAAGAGCCACAGTCACACAGGTTCAGTCGTGGATAAAGCAGGTGGCAGACTTTGATTCATTGGTAGAATACTTGGGAAATTCAATCGGTGTACAAAGGAGATTACTTACAAAACACTCGTGCTACACATCCTAGAATATCGATCATATGTATGGGATCCTTGCCAATTAGGACTAACAGAGAAGGACAGCACGAATGGACAAAGGTTTCTTTGACCCACAGAAGAACGTCACGAAGATGATGAAGAAACTGAACTGACACACGCTTGAAGAGAGACGCAAATCATTCCGAGAAACTCTACTTACAAAGCTTCTAGAACCAATTTTAAATGATGAATCTACCAATATACTGTCAGTCATTACGTGCCACTCTCGTGGGAATAGCGAGGAAAAGGTTACCCTATTTACAGCATTCACACAGGAGCTTAAATAAACACTTTTCTCGCGCTCCGTACATATGTGTAACGGGAAGAAACCATAATAATTTGTGCAATGGTAAGTACAGGGTTGTTATAATTAAACTTTCACTAGTCAGTGTAGACGAAAAACTATATTTTATGGGCATCCAACTTCACAGGAATGATGTTCAGATTGTGCGCTGCACGGTTTGCGTTGTTGGTAGTGTTTGTTTAACGACATGCCGTTAGGAGCCAATACTAGTACAGCGACGTAGGGATGAAACGTAAGCATCAGTGTGCATTACATTCGCAGATAATAAACGTGGTTCAGGACAACGTGAGCAGGGCTTTATTCAAAAAGCTATTTCATCTACACAACAGCAATAGTGCTGCTGATCTTCGAGAGCACCGAAGCGTTACAGGAATACAGAGAGGTTCTTTTTTCCACACTGGGGTTGAAAAACGTGGTTCGAAAGTTCGAATTGACTAGAGACTTGGGGATTACCCCTGGGAGAAAATGGCTCTGAGCACTATGGGACTTAGCATCTCAGGTCATCAGTCCCCTAGAACTTAGAGCTACTTAAACCTTAAACCTAACTAACCTAAGGACATCACACACATCCATTCCCGAGGTAGCGGTCGCGCAGGTCCAGACTCAAGCGTCTAGAACCGCTCGGGCACACCGGCTGGCCGCCCGCCCTGGGAGAGGCCGACCACCAGTGGCAACACACACCGTTGAAGAAGTTACTGTTGCCATGGCTGAGAATGCTGGGCGCAATGTGCGAACTTCAAGCAATGCACGAACTGTGTCACGACAGGTGAACATCCCATGGTTCACCGTTCGAAAAGTGCCGCGGACAATGTGAAATCGTGTTACAAGTGCGGTTGCACGATGTCGTGTATGCAGATGGTCGTCACACTGGGCAACGTTTGTAGCCTGGAACGTATATAAGGTACACAACCGAAAAATATTACCCTCTCTTGTGGAAATTAAGGTGTGTTTCTTTCATTGGTTTATTCGTTATTTCTCTTCCGCACGTCCTTGCAAATATTTGCATAAAGTTTCATTGACCTACGATCACTCGTTTTTTCATGGGAGCCCTCTAAAGTGGCTAAAGTTTAATTATAAGAGAGGAGTATATCCCAGTCACAGCTGCAGAGGAAGGAGTGGTAGAGCCTGCGGGATTCGTGGAGAAGAAGGACGGCCCGTGGAGGAAGAGTAGTGTGGTTACACTCCTGGACCATCCAAGCTCTGTGTCACAAGGGGAGGATCTGACATTTGGGTCACCAATTACAGTATGATCAAGTTTAGCAAGGACGTTCTACATTTAAATCAAAGAGACACGTGGTTCAGCTTATTGCTAGACCGTCCATAGTTTTTGAAAATATCGAGGCCGAAGTTGATGACGGAAGATTGCATTTTCGATGCTACAAGTCGTCAGATCGTATAAAGACAAACAGTCTTATCAACATAATATGGTGTTCAAATAATGTTCGAATTATTAACGTTTTTGTATTTCCACACCGTAACTCGGGTACCCGAGAGTCTGTAAGTCAAGCAGCGCGAGGTCGGCGGTCGAGCGTTTAGTTCCGCCTTGTGCGTCGAGCGAACTGGTTGTTCTTACTTCTGTCTGTATAGCGTCGTCACTAGGGTTGAACTTCTGCGTACTCAGCCTTTTGTGTGGACTCAACCTTTTGCGTGTATCGGCCGGTGTCGCATCGTTCTTGCCTAGCGAAGTTAGTTGTTGATTTGTTCCCTGGCGGCGGCGTTCTCTGTCTGCGCCATGAAGTCTGCCAAATTTCACAAGAGTATTCCTCGTCAGGGTACCGTTCGTTTCAGTTCTGGCAAGATTAAGCGTCATGTTCAACCTATCTCTCTAGAAATTTACGATTCGAGTTGTATCTGATCAGGTAGACAATGCTTATTTTGATTCTGATATGTGTGCATGAGGATGCAGAAGGCAACGGAAACCACTGCATTAAAGACACGTAACGTGTATCCACAGGACATGTGGCCTGTAATTGAAGAAGTATCATGATGATCTCTCCATTGGCAAAAGATTCCGGAATAGTCCCCCATTCGGATCTCCGGGAGGGGACTGCCAAGGGGGAGGTTACCATGAGAAAAAGATTGAATAATCAACGAAAGGATAACGTTCTACGAGTCGGGGCGTGGAATGTCAGAAGCTTGAACGTGGTAGGGAAACTAGAAAATCTGAAAAGGGAAATGCAAAGGCTCAATCTAGATATAGTAGGGGTCAGTGAAGTGAAGTGGAAGGAAGACAAGGATTTCTGGTCAGATGAGTATCGGGTAATATCAACAGCAGCAGAAAATGGTATAACATGTGTAGGATTCGTTATGAATAGGAAGGTAGGGCAGAGGGTGTGTTACTGTGAACAGTTCAGTGACCGGGTTGTTCTAATCAGAATCGACAGCAGACCAACACCGACAACAATAGTTCAGGTATACATGCCGACGTCGCAAGCTGAAGATGAACAGATGGAAAAAGTGTATGAGGATATTGAAAGGGTAATGCAGTATGTAAAGGGGGACGAAAATCTAATAGTCATGGGCGACTGGAATGCTGTTGTAGGGGAAGGAGTAGAAGAAAAGGTTACAGGAGAATATGGGCTTGGGACAAGGAATGAAAGAGGAGAGAGACTAATTGAGTTCTGTAACAAGTTTCAGCTAGTAATAGCGAATACCCTGTTCAAGAATCACAAGAGGAGGAGGTATACTTGGAAAAGGCCGGGAGATACGGGAAGATTTCAATTAGGTTACATCATGGTCAGACAGAGATTCCGAAATCAGATACTGGATTGTAAGGCGTACCCAGGAGCAGATATAGACTCAGATCACTATATAGTAGTGATGAAGAGTAGGCTGAAGTTCAAGACATCAGTCAGGAAGAATCAATACGCAAAGAAGTGGGATACGGAAGTACTAAGGAATGACGAGATACGTTTGAAGTTCTCTAACGCTATAGATACAGCAATAAGGAATAGCGCAGTAGGCAGTACAGTTGAAGAGGAATGGACATCTCCAAAAAGGGCCATCACAGAAGTTGGGAAGGAAAACATAGGTACAAAGAAGGTAGCTCGAAGAAACCATGGGTAACAGAAGAAATACTTCAGTTGATTGATGAAAGAAGGAAGTACAAACACGTTCCGGGAAAATCAAGAATACAGAAATACAAGTCGCTGAGGAATGAAATAAATAGGAAGTGCAGAGAAGCTAAGACGAAAAGGCTGCAGGAAAAATGTGAAGACATCGAAAAAGATATGATTGTCGGAAGGACAGACTCAGCATACAGGAAAGTCAAAACAACCTTTGGTGACATTAAAAGCAACGGTGGTAACATTAAGAGTGCAACGGGAATTCCACTGTTAAATGCAGAGGAGAGAGCAGATAGGTGGAAAGAATACATTGAAAGCCTCTATGAGGGTGAAAATTTGTCTGATGTGATAGAAGAAGAAACAGGAGTCGATTTAGAAGAGATAGGGGATCCAGTATTAGAATCGGAATTTAAAAGAGCTTTAGAGGACTTACGGTCAAACAAGGCAGAAGGGATAGATAACATTCCATCAGAATTTCTAAAATCATTGGGGGAAGTGGCAACAAAACGACTATTCACGTTCGTGTGTAGAATATATGAGTCTGGCGATATACCATCCGACTTTCGGAAAAGCATCTTCCACACAATTCCGAAGACGGCAAGAGCTGACAAGTGCGAGAATTATCGCACAATCAGCTTAACAGCTCATGCATCGAAGCTGCTTACAAGAATAATATACAGAAGAATGGAAAAAAATTGAGAATGCGCTAGGTGACGATCAGTTTGGCTTTAGGAAAAGTAAAGGGACGAGAGAGGCAATTCTGACGTTACGGCTAATAATGGAAGCAAGGCTAAAGAAAAATCAAGAAACTTTCATAGTATTTGTCGACCTGGAAAAAGCATTCGACAATATAAAATGGTGCAAGCTGTTCGAGATTCTGAAAAAAGTAGGGGTAAGCTATAGGGAGAGACGGGTCATATACAATATGTACAACAACCAAGAGGGAATAATAAGAGTGGACGATCAAGAACGTAGTGCTCGTATTAAGAAGGGTGTAAGACAAGGCTGTAGCCTTTCGCCCCTACTCTTCAATCTGTAAATCGAGGAAGCAATGATGGAAATAAAAGAAAGGTTCAGGAGTGTAATTAAAATACAAGGTGAAAGGATATCAATGATACGATTCGCTGATGACATTGCTATCCTGAGTGAAAGTGAAGAAGAATTAAATGATCTGCTGAACGGAATGAACAGTCTAATGAGTACACAGTATGGTTTGAGAGTAAATCAGAGAAAGACGAAGGTAATGAGAAGTAGTAAAAATGAGAACAGCGAGAAACTTAACATCAGGATTGATGGTCACGAAGTCAATGAAGTTAAGGAATTCTGCTATCTAGGCAGTAAAATAACTAATGACGGATGGAGCAAGGAGGACATCAAAAGCAGACTCGCTATGGCAAAAAAGGCATTTCTGGCCAAGAGTAGTCTACTAATATCAAATACCGGCCTTAATTTGAGGAAGAAATTTCTGAGGATGTACGTCTGGAGTACAGCATTGTATGGTAGTGAAACATGGAGTGTAGGAAAACCGGAAGAGAAGAGAATCGAAGCATTTGAGATGTGGTGCTATAGACGAATGTTGAAAATTAGGTGGACTGATAAGGTAAGGAATGAGGAGGTTCTACGCAGAATCGGAGAGGAAAGGAATACGTGGAAAACACTGATAAGGAGAAGGGACAGGATGATAGGACATCTGCTAAGACATGAGGGAGTGACTTCCATGGTACTAGAGGGAGCTGTAGAGGGCAAAAACTGTAGAGGAAGACAGAGATTGGAATACGTCAAGCAAATAATTGAGGACGTAGGTTGCAAGTGCTACTCTGAGATGAAGAGGTGAGCACAGGAAAGGAATTCGTGGCGGGCCGCATCAAACCAGTCAGTAGACTGATGACCAAAAAAAAAAATGTGTGCATTTTTTGTGGCTTCTCTTTTGGGTTGTTTCTCAGGTGAGGTTTACACATCGTGATGGTTCCGGTGATCGAGTATATTCCGGTTAGAGTTTACTATCTTGCAACCGAAGTGGAATTCCTTAAGGCGGCGTTGCTTCCTTATCGAGTTGTGCGGTATATCAGGCGGGCACGCTGGTCTGTTCTACAACGCTTGCAATGTTACAGTGGCATCCGAACGGTAGAAAAGTGTGTTCGAAAAAATATTCATTCATACCTGAATGGTTTCGGTTACAGGATTCGTGTTACAAACGCAGGGCAAGAAATAAATTGCTTACTGTGTAATGAAAGTGGCCATTTTATTTCCAATTGTCCACGCTGTGTTACGGTTTTAGAGTCGTCCAATGTCATCCGTTGACATTGGGTGAATTAGTGTCTTCGCAATCTGCAATCAGTACTTCTCCAGCTTTACAAGACTTGGGGTCATTTCCACCGACGCCGCGCAACTTCTCGCCATTTCCGGCTCGTTCGGAAGCGGTCCCTACTGCCGTTAAGGCGCCGCACCGGTAGCGCAATTTAAACGCCAGCGGACTCAGGATGGTGAAGATTCTGAACTCACTACTCCCTAGTCTCGCCTCTCCGAGAAGGTGCTGGCGGAGGGTGCTTCTTCCAGTGGTGATGCTTTGAATACCGACGCTAATTACGGTTCATGTTTCGCCAAGAATGACGAGGCTCGTTCTATTGAAGTTGAAATGAATGTACCATCTGCGTCCTCTCCTCCACCTGTAGCAACATCTGTTCCGGTGGGTTCTGATGATTTAACGGAGACATCGTCTGCTGTTCTGCCTTTCCAGTGTGATAGTGAAATGTCGTCCATTTCTGAGTCTGATACGAAGGAGCAACAGGCTACTGCGGATTCTCTTCAGGACAGTCAGATGATAAAGACAGCTTCAGATCTCTTTATCTGATGATGTTCATCGTTCCCGGTTGTGTTTCTCGCACTCCGTTTAGTGGAGCGGGGACGCCTCCCTCATCGCAGCGGATCTTGATAAGCTCCCTACCCTTCTGCGTCAAGAAGTCATGTTGTCACGGAGTGGTTTGAAGCAAAGTTTTCAATCTGAGCCTGCAGTGTCGCGACGAAAAAACGAAGGTTTGGCAACGGCTACCCACCATTCCATTACTGAGGGATCCGGAATCTGCACCATACGGTGGAGAGAATTCAAATCCCGTACCTTCGTCTCCGCCGTTCGCAGGTCCTGTGGAGAACGGGACGTGATGATTACATTCTTTTGTAGGTCTACTTTCCTGCCTTACTTTTGTTAACTATTGCAGACGTTTACGTTTCTTATCCTAAATGTTAGCTGGACAAGTTCTCCATTATGGCTTGCTGCGTCACGAGAGTTTTTATAATTCCTAAGCTGATGTGTGTTTGCAAGAAGCGTTATTTGATGTGTTTTGTCTCCTTGAGTATTTCATGTTTTTTAATGTTGCGCCGGAAATTTCTGCTGGCATGGCCAAGCTTCATAGGGGCGGTATTCTGTTGACAGACTGTGAAATGCTGGTGATTTCGCCTTAATTTTTCTTTATGCTGCTGGATCTAACTTTTATAAGGAAGATACCATTTATTTGCTTCGTCAAAACCCGCGAAAAGTTTTGATGGAGGAAGGTTTCAACTGCGTTTTACGCCCTGTGAATCAGACTCCCAGTTATAACTATCGTCGTGAATTTAAGGATGTGGTGTGTCGAGTCTACAGGATTCTTGGATCTACAGATACCTCACATCAGTGCGTTTTACTTATTTTACAGCGATTTCTAGTACTCGAGTGGACCGTTTTTGTCTGATTCCCTATGTAGCCAATTTTTGTCTTCATGTAACTCCCGCCAGCTTCACTGACCACTGTGCTGTTTCAATGACTCTTAATCACGTCTCCAACGCATATATCTTTCTCACCCTCTTTCGAAGCTAAACATTCCACATTTGGCGGCCCCTCTGTGGATGATATCATCGCTACCGTGTGGGGGCGAGCAAGCCGTTTCCATGTGCGTTATCCCTCAGTTATGGAATGGTGGGTAGCCATCGCCAAACCTCGGCTTTGTACAGAACTCATGCGTTTTCCTGCTGGTAAAGCGGCTGAAATG
The DNA here is from genome assembly GCF_021461385.2 of Schistocerca piceifrons. Classification (NCBI taxonomy): domain Eukaryota; kingdom Metazoa; phylum Arthropoda; class Insecta; order Orthoptera; family Acrididae; genus Schistocerca; species Schistocerca piceifrons. Next base: position 411,972,565 of record NC_060143.1, read on the forward strand.
AGGAGGACTCCGGAAATTTATTGTGCTGTCGTTCACGATCTTTATGTCAGTGCTCGAGACGAAGGCGAAACTCCTATAACTCAAGACTACAATTAGATGGTCTTCGTTTACGTTCCCAACCACGTTCTATTCTCTAGGATGAACTGGCATCTCTGTATCAACTAAGTCGACTTCGAACACGATCTCAAAGGACGTGTCTCATTACCATTCGTTCTACAGATGGACGTGAATGGTCGTCCCAACCTAATATAGTGCGGGAATTTTCCTGGTATTTATACTGGAGTGGCATCAGACGGTATACTGTCTGCTAATTTTACCTTCCTCCTTGATAGTTTTAACACACGAGCTCTTCATGACGAGTTTTTAGCAAGATTTCACCGTGATGAGGTATCTGTCATTGCAGTTCACTCTCCTTTCCGCAAATCGCCGGGTACGGACGAGCTTCCCAATGAATGTTATGTCCGGTTTCAGTGTCTGACGGGAAATATGATAATATCTATGATAAATGAAATGGTCAAAGGGGTACACATCTCACCCTCCTTTCAGATCGGAAAAATCGTTTTAATTTCAAAAAAGACGTGACATCTGACCGTGCGTCAGGTCCGACCGATAACGCTACTCAGTTTTGATTATAAAATCGTAGCGCCGGCGATAAATAGCTTTTTGTCGGTTCTGCTTGCTCACATAGTCGTGCGTTATCAAAGTTGCCTCCTGGATGTACTGTCCCGCTGCTGACTGGCGTGATCTCATCTCGATTGCTGCCACTGTCCTGTGTTGGGGGGCTTTACTTCTTTATTGATTTTAATCATGCTCTTGACCGAGTCAGCCATGATTTTCAGTTGCGAGTGTTAACGGCTGTTGGTTTTGATGGTGCTGCAGGATGGATATTCAGCTCTCTAATTATTGGTACTCAGCCGTCTATTGACGTGAATGGTCGTCTTACTCTCCCCATAGAAGTGTGTCGAGGTGTCCTGCAGGAGAGTCCGAAGTCCCTTATCTATGTCATTCGTGCTATTTCTGGAACCCTTACTGCGGTCTGTAGCTGCTCGATTGGGTGGCTCGTCGCTATTAGAAGCAAGACTCATCCTTCGCACTATGCTGATGACGTATTGGTACGTCTTCGTACTCAAGACGACATACCGGTGCTCAAGGACGTTTCGGATGCATTTTGTCGTTTTACCGGAGCACAGATTCGTGACCGGAAGTGTCGGTTACTCATTTTGAGGGATTTGACGCGGCTGAGATTCCATGGGTTCTGGCGGTCGCCCGCCATAGATCAATTGGGTGTTGTTATTGATGGTTGTCCGATCGAAATGGCTGCGTTAAACTGGAAGTTCATCACGGACGGGATTCAAGGAGCGATCCTTGAACACGAGCGTCGCTCCCTCCCGTTACTTCAGAAAATTTGGTCGTTGGAAACGTCTGTTGAGTGAAGCCTATTGTGTTGCCCATATTTTCCCCCGTCCTGCGATAAAGTTCCGAAAGTTACAAAGATTATATATTTTTCGGTTGCGCATGGGGGTATAGCGAGACCCCAGCTGATGGGAGGTTTGGGCCTCCCTGATATTCGCGCCAGAGCTTCTGCTTTATTTCTCCGACACACTGTTTTTACGTTTCTTCAGATCCCCCAATCACTAACAGCTCGTCTTTTTGTCTGTCTTTCACCCACGAGCGTAACGCCTCCGATAGATGCCGGTAGGATAAATAATAAATTAAGGCATATTCGGCAATTGTTTTTATTGATGTCAGTTATTTGAAGATTGGTACCATCTCCGAGTCGCATCTCTCCGTAAAAATGCCGTTATGTCGCTGACGTTTCGAAATCTTGCTTCCTATGTTTCTGATGGAAGCGGCTTCCTCATAGTACCAAGTCATTCATAACCTTCTCCCTACCAAAGTTCGACATTTTCGCGTTGGCCTTTGTGAGACAGCCCGATGCAATCGTTGCCATGAAACAGATCCATTATGACATCGGTTGGTTGCTTGCGGATGCGGACGCTGCCGTTGACGCCATCGACAATTAGTCTATCTTGCCAAGCGGACGGAAGCGGCAATCTCGAGTAAGATTATCCTGCGTCCCGATTCAGCCTTCTTTTCCGGAACGAAGAACAATACAGTAATGTGGCTTGTCAGGCGTCATGTTCATTACGTGGTAGGGAGCGGACATGACCCGAACCCTTGTCCCTTTTACCAGATTATGGTTACGGCGTATTGGACATGGCAAAGGATGCCACGCTATTGTGAGCTTTTAGCGAATATGCTATATCTGATATTTAATCGTCAAGGAATTGGATGAAGCGTAGAATCAGTTTTCTGTTCTAATGTTTCATTCTTGTTATCTTGCTTTTGGTAAATTTTACAAAAGCTATTGAGTTGACGGTCTTCTTGGAATTTTCGTCATGGTCCCTTTTCCAGTTTATTGTTAGTTTATTTCATTTTTGTGGCCTTGTTTTTCTTTTTTTTCTTTCATCAATTAAAAAGTTATGAATAGTTGCAGTCACCGACTGGAAATTAATTTTTTCTTTCTTAAAAGGTGGAAACCATATAAGATGAAGTCTGATTTTGTTTCTTTCTTTTTTGAACAACAAGTTCTAAGGTTTCGACCAAAAACTAAAGCTAAAAAATCAAAAAAGATTAATAATAGTGCTCCACTACTGAGGGCATTGATGTGCAGCTTTAAATTGGAGAACTCTAGTTCACGTCCTGCCATCTACAAATACTTTTATTATTCACCTTCGCGTTCCAGAAAGCTTCTGGGACTAAAATAGAATAAAAAACCGGGTAGACTGTTGGGATATTAAGAGTAAAACAAAAGAAGAAAGAAAGGTAGGAAGTCGTTGAAGATATTAGACTACCAAACTGCTGGTCAGTGCGATTCTTAGTCTTGGCTTTTTTTCATTCTATTTTTTTAGTGTGTCATAATACTACGATAATCGGAATACTGTTCTTTTCCTTTTTTTTTAAGTAAAACATCACGGGGTGTTATCAATAACCAAGTAAGTGTATATAATGTACTGACAGTTATTTTCATCGTGATATGTAGTACAAAATTAAGCCTAAAGTATATTATTGCATAAACGTAATTCAGCGTTATGGCGATCAGTGGCGTGAAACTTATCGTAGAAACAAGCAAAACACAGATATTTCTCACCAGCTGCGACATAGTAATACTGTCAATGTCTTATTCCAGTCTTTGATCACAATATCAATTCTTTTGACGATGACCGGTATCAGACCGTAATGATCATCCTCAGATCTACAATATACGAATATATACACCTAGTGAGAGCTGTGTCTTTCAACACAATACAGCAATACATATCACAATATACTATCACACAACCAGGCAGATGCACAGATAAAATAGGTTAAAACGTACCATTTTTTACACCATGTCCTGAAATGATAAGGCCATAATGGCTGACTATGTTTATATGTTTTGACGATGCCACACTGACGTCTTTTCCGCAATCTGGATACGAACCAAGAGTATGAAAGCTTATATTGGAAGACAGGAGTCGATAACTTGGTATGGACCAATGCATGAATTCAGATATCATCCGCCCTATCTTGTAATTGTCTGCACTTCTATGACGTCGGGTAATTTTGAAGTCGAGCGATGATATTCTATGCCTGTCGAAAGAAGTAAATGTCACACGGTTGACAAAGAGAGATACATTTTAATGGTATCACTTTCAAGGTGCAGGTCCGCAGAGTATCAACATCTATGAAAGTCCTATTGTAGCGTGTCATGTGCCACTATGAAAATAACTGTCAGTACACTGTTCACTCTTATTTGACTATTAATCACCCCTACAGAATTTTACTTCAAAAAAAGGAAAGAAAGATGTTCCCATTGTCAGAATATTATCAGACTTATCGAATGATATAAAGCCCACAAGCAAGAGTCGAACACGGACAGCAGTTAGTTAAATGTCTTGACCGCTAGACCGCCGACCTCGCTCTGCTAGACGCCTAGAATTATGGGTACCGTACCCAGGCTACAGTTTTAAAGCACAAGAACGTCAGTGACTCGAACGTTATTAGTTTTGGACTCCGTATTTATTAATAAAAATGTTTTATACGGTCTTTCGATGTATTTTCCGTTACCAGCTTTGAATTCGATGTTTTTCAAGAACTAGGGAGTGTCTAGAAAAAAAGGAAACACATGTCTCTTTATTTTCAATATAGAACACCCTCGAAAAACTTGATCGAAGTCGGTGACCCATATGCCAGATACTCTCCTTGTCAGAATGGGACATAATGTGGACTACAAGAGTATCGAGATTCTCTCTTAGAGGTCTTCCTACTACGACAGGGTAACTAAAGAAGCAGTGGAAATTCGATTAGTCTGGCATAAATACTCAGTCACACCTCAACAGTGTGTTCGTTGCATCTGAAAATATCGGCCAGTTGTGCGAGTGAAATATTGCAGGTATTTCACAATGACTTCCGAAGTCTAGCCGGAGCACCTTTTTTGCAATCATTAAATGGCTTCTGCACGCCAAATCATGACTATAAAAATGTCGAAGCGTATACTCCGTGTTTCTTCGAAAGTAGTGTTTCAATATTAATGATTGCCCATGTTTTGGCGATGTAAAAGACATGATTTCCCTACATCTTCCTCCTTTTTCTTCTATTCCCGTTTTTGCCTGCAGCGTACAGTGTTTGCAGCAGTGACATCTTTGTATGAAGGTGATTAGTTAACTTATCTCAACTTGGAAATAGATGTCGTCCCACAGAGTAACAAAAGCCTAAATTTAACTACAGTGGTTCGGAGAAACTACAGAGAATCTGAATGTTAATTGCCTTGACAAGAAACGCGCTGCGTCCCACCTTAAAACTATCCGTTAGTTCCGTAGTTTTCCACAATGCGTGGACCTTTAGAAAATAGTTCCACTCAAACAGGAAGTCACAACGAGTTCTAGTTTAGCAGAGACGTCGATTTTGCGTGAAGAAACATTTCAAAGGCCGCGATGTACTGTGTTAAAAGAAAATATAACGTTGTCTCCGAGGTTCTTAATACTTATCAATCTTGTTCTTAATCTTTCCGCACTGAAAGAAGCTATCAGTGATGAGTTATATGTGACGCAGAAATATTCTTCAGCCTGTTTGCCCCCGGGGTGTCTCTTTGAGCGAGAAATCCTCCGAACAAAAAATAGTACGAGAAAGCTTAGCATCCACAAACATTTTCGCCAGCTGGAACTTCTGTAATATATACGAGTTGTGCAACAGCCATAAATCAGTTCACAGCTCTTAATAACTCCTGAGAAAATTAATTAATGAAACTCCTTCTTCCCATCTTATAACAGAAAATTTCTGAGGATTCACGCTCAATACGGAGAAACGCTTTATATATCATAGAACCAAAGCGGATCTTATTTAAAAAAAGCTGTATAAAGATATCCGCTCTCTCAGTCAAGGAATTAATCTGCGTTTAGAATTTTAGAACTATTCCATATACACAGATTAAATTACGAGGGTTTGCTGAAAAGTAATGTCTCCAAGTTTTTCATGTAATAACTCGCAAAGCTTTTTAAATAAAACAAACGTTATTAACATTCTACATCTTTCTTATTCATGTCTACATATTTGCAGCCCTCTGCTGCTAGAGAGTGTGTGTGACATTGTAGTGTGCAACCTATGTCGGTGCGCAAGAAACAGCGAGCTATAATCGAGTTTCGAATTCCAGAAGTTCATCCGCACATGCTCATCCTCTCCTTTGATATGATAATGGTACACCAAAAACGAGAGCTGCGACGTCTGCAACAACCTGACGCCTTGGGTTCACTGTCACCGACCGTGGTCCACACAGTGCCGACTAGGCGCCATGCGATTTTCATCTACTTCCAAAACTCAAAGAACGTCTTCAAGGATGTCACTTTGATAGAAATGAAAAGGTGCAAGCAGAGGTGAGATTGTGGCTCTGTCGACAAGGTCAACATACTACGGTGGCGGCATCAACAAACTGGTCTCTCTTTGGGAGAAATGTGTTCGTTGCAAGGTGACTGTTGAACCGTGATTTATTTTCAAAGAATATTCTTAAGAATTTATTTTATTTACTAGCGATTCATCAAGAACATTAACACATTTAATCACACTATGTAAGCATGGAAGTAGTTGCCAGGGAGTAACTGATGAAATAGTAACCAATATTCCTTTTAACAAATGGGAATTTTATTCAATTTAATAGTGTCTAAAAGCATTTTTTAAAAGAAACAGATTTAAAAGTATAATCAGAAAGCACCCTCTAAACATCAAAGCTACAATTTATTCAGAGGCAGAAAGAAACAAGTTTTGACTGTATGAGCTTTCACTCAGAGAACCTTGCTGCTCCCTTTTGACACGGCCGTAGTTACGACCGCTCACAACAGCCTCTGAAAGACTACACTGGTGCAAATCTGCAACACACCAGATAACTTTAAACTAAGAGTTTTAACAATTTACACAAGCACCCAAACTATGCACCCCCCGTAAGAGGGATGGAAATGGTACAAAACACTAACAATTAAAATATCAAACTTGCCACCGAAGGTGCAACTTGATTTTAACTTCTAAGAATAGTCTTACGGTGAAAGGGTGGCAACTTTATATAATGAAATTATCATTTAAATAAAAGCCCATGAAATGCAATCTTATATAAAATTCTACAAGATTGGCCAAAGAATAGTTAAGATGCTATACAGTACACAGATACCGCCTCTCAAGATCATAGGCAATAATACCAAAGTTTCCAAAGATCAAAACATATTTCAGGTATTAGGCCGTTACACTCCAAGCAATAAATTCGTTAACACACCAAATCCGACAAACATGACAGAGGCAGCTACTATCGTACGGTAGATTGATAGGGAGATTACCGAACAACCCGAACCGCAGGTTGCTCTAACCCGCCCCTACTCCACAAGGGAAAAACGGATCACCCTATTTATAAACAACCACCTTCCTGCGGGTGGGCAGACGGAGAAGAATGGTGGGACGACCCCAAAGCAAAACGGCTGGTGACCTCACCAAGAAAACAAGTAGAATTTAACAAGAGTAAATCAAACAACATATCACCAATCACTTAACTTCTAATAAACTGCGATTTCTCGAGAAGACCTGGCGCAGCTTCAACGGACGCAGGAAGGAGCGCCGATCTCCCGTCTCACGGCGTCGCGGCTCGCACCGGCCAGACTGATGTCGTGGGTTCACTCCTGTTGCTCTCCTGTCGACCGCGAAGTCACTACCCCTCGGTATACGCCGCGGCCCACTGGACTCACGTGGCGACCTCACATGCGCCGACGCTCAAAACAGAAAAGTCATCTTGTGTCTCAGTGCGCGAGCGACCAACCGATCGATCCAATCGCCAATGACCATTGCCTGAGCAAACTCGAGCAGACTGGCGGCCTAACGCGCAGACTCAGATGCAGGAACTAAGCCCCGACCGGGCGACCACTCGCTGAGTTCTCTTACTGGCGGAGTGGAAAGACTCTGATTTTGCCGGCTTTAAAGGTTGGTCCGAACGACAGACATACTAGCACTCCGAAAGACGGACAGACACTAACTGCCTAACAAATGTGGACGAGAGACAGACTAGCAAACAGGGGACGAGAGACTGACACAGACTGACCGACTGGCGAGCTCATGGCGCCCCTGAAATGCACGTGAACAGGCAAGCTTCCCCTTTTCCCACCAGAGGGAGACACCAAAGCTGCGATTGCCACAGCGGCGCCACCGCCAGAAACGGAGGGCGACTGCTTCACACTACGCGCTGCGGAGCGCTCTTCAAAACAGCAATTTTTACCACGGCTCAACTGTATTGAGGAATAAGTATGTATACGTGAAAAATAAAGATGTAGAATGTTAATTACATTTGTTTTATTTAAAACTCTTCAAGAGTTTTCAAATAAAAAATTCGGAGGCGTGACTTTTCAGTACGCCCTCGTATGTTTGTTCATGTGGTACCTGTATGTTTTTTTTATTGTTTACTTCAGTAACCAAAGATCACTCTTAAGTCAACACAAGATATATGCAGACGTCCAGTAGACCCAAGTGTAAATGATTTAGAACCAGCTCGGCCATGGTGTGCCGAACTTCACGCGTGCACGGTGTGCGGACCGAGGGCGGGCGAAGTTCCTGGCTGTCACGGCTTTGCTCGATCCTTCTCGGAAGCAGCCGGCACAGAATGAAGCTTCAGATGCGGTGCGGGATTTTTCGGTCGACACAACACTCTTCAATTCGACAGAATTTTGTGTCAGCGCTGTTCACCCTTCGCTATTTGTTCACGGTAAGAACGACACTCACAAGTCCAGTGGCTGTTTACACAAACAGAGGCACTCTAGCGATCTATCGTCACTAACCTTTAAAAACGAATGGGAATGACAGAAGAAAGGGATGAGAATACTGAATATCTATTGTGCAGTCACATAAGCGACGGTTACTGCAAATTTGCTATGAGACGACGTTAAAACACGATACAGAAAGAATTTGAAGATTTAGTTGACAACGGAAGAGCAAAAAACTACAACGATAGAAAGACGGGATTCGTTGTTGTGTACATCAAAAAGCATTTTGTGCTAAATTGCAGGCATGGAGCACATGAAGAAATTGGTTGTACGAACAATAAAATTTCTGACGTTGCACGCATTATTCCACTGTCAGCTACAACAGTTTTCGATGGACCTGAACGAAGAATATGAAGACTATATGTTACTGAAACGTGCGTTGATTAAGTCAAGACGCATACCTGAAACGATTTGTCTATTTAAAGCTCGCTATCGTTGAATCTGAAGGGAAAAGAAGTACAGGGACAAGCAGTAGAACATACGGAATGGATTGCAGACCTCCCATTTAAGCAGACTTGACTGCACACTGCCCACAGTAAGACACTGCAAGGCGAGGAACAACTTATTTCTGATTTGATGGAAATGCATTAAAAAAGAAAATCTTGTTGTAGAAGGGACACATTCTGACACACAGATCAATTCCCCAAGCTCACTGGCGCTAAAGAAAACGCAAAATTTGAAGAATTCACTGCAACCTTGAAAGAATTACAATGGTAGTTTCCTAGACGTTTCGAGAACACTGCCAATCTTACATGTGTTTTCAAGCTGTTTTCGACGCCTTTGGCGTTTCAGTTCAAAGTGACCTTGTGCATTTGCAGGTGGAACCGATTGATCTGCGAGGTAATTCCCGTTTTTAAAAAGCTCCCCGTAACGTTAAAACTGTCCACGACGTCTACAATGCTTCCCTCACGTAGAGTTTCCATGTCTCCATAATAAGGCTGCAACAGTGCTATACTATTTCGACTAATGTACGTGTGTGGAAGACTTTTTCTCGATTATGAACTAAGTAATTCACCGTTACGTGGAGAGCTGAATGTGAAAACCTGCGAAATTCTTCGCGGTCGTCCCTATGCCGACAGTGTGTATCAGATAAAAATTATGTCTTCAGCTCATCAAAAATTATTAAGTAATACCGAAAATTTGTTTTGTTTCGGATCCATATTGAGGAATGTGAAATGCAAAATCAAATAGTATGCAGTGCGACTGCAGTGCCATTTAAATGAGGCGCATTCGCAGTTTTCCCCTCTTACCCTCCTTTGGCTCAGACAGCTTGGCGTGATGGTGAGGGAAACGAAAGCTTGGTCATCGCTGATTTAGAACTATTTATTTTCACTTTACAAAACGGTAGTGAAAAAAAGTGTGTTAAGTTACAGCCGAAAAGAATTCTTGCGGAGCATACACTAAGTTTTGTTTGAGTATAATCCTAAATTAGGCATAACCAAGATGTTAAATTATAGATCTCACAAGTATGTAACGTAGTGAGATTTTTTGTTGTTGTGATAAAATTATCTCAAGCCTCAACCAACTAATAAATGTTAAGTTATAGATCTCACAAGTATGTAACGTAGTGAGATTTTCTGTTGTTGTGATAAAATTATCTCAAGTCTCAACCAACAAATAAATAAACTTAATGCATGCTGCTGATAGCAGATAACGTGTCAAGTCTGCAGACACCGTCCGTCACGAGTCTATACAACTGTTTCCTCGGCTAGGACGCTCTTGTTCAGAATCAGTCGGGAAAACAATTCCTCAGTAAATGTCTTAACACTAGGATGTTTGTTCTAAGGAAAAGCTCGAGAGATAGTAACGCACACCCTGAAGGTCATTGTAGAGATTTAGAGTAACTAATCATCCGACATGACCATAAATCAATGAATGTTTTGTAGACTGCTATGTCGTTCGGATGTGTGATGCTAGACCTTGCACATTTCCGTCACTATCACCATGACATGATCCTCAAATAAGTAACTCTCGTAACAATTATTCCAGGCCATTTTGTACTTTGGGAGAGAGTAAGAAGTGGTTGAGCCCATTCCCATACCATCATTTGTAAATAGAGGTAGTAGTAAGGCAACTTAAATATGTTGTTTCCAGGGTTCTCGGGTGTCCAGTTGGATGCGATCGTTTAAGTCCCACGATATTTCGGCGAAAAACCTTTCCGCCATCAACAATCGCATCCGGCTGGACATCCGAGGGCCCTGGAAACAACACATAAGCCGGGAAAGCCTCCGATCATATACAAATTAAATAAGAGTTGAAGAGGAAATAGAAAACTGAGGATGACCTATGATATTGTAATCCGACTGAAATTTTCAACGAGATTACGCGAACACAAGAACTCCCTAAGCAATGGAAACACGAGGAAGTGGTCGCGACCGCTAAATGTGGAAAAGACCCCATCTTTCCCCAGCGCCACCGTACCATAAGTTTACTTCCAACCCTGAGTAAACTATACAAACGTTTCCTATTGGTCACACTGAACGTTACATACACACGTAGAGAAGAAATGCTCCCCCAATTCCAGTTCGGAACAAACGTTCAGGACCACAACAACTCACGAGAGTAGTCGAAGCTGCCACAAAAGCCTACACCCGGAAACGCTACTGCGGCCTAGTGCTACGTGACGTAGCCAAGGCTTTCGACAGTGTGTGGCGCACTGGACTACTGTACAAGCTGTACACATTAGGCTTCCCGTCCAAGTCTTTAAATTTCTGAGCAGTTACCTGGCCAACCGTGCCTTCTGCGTCAAAGTAGAAACTGCCAAACCGACCCCACGCAGCGTACGAGCTGGTGTCCCACAGGGAGTGGTGTTAGACCCTGTGTTATACAACTTGTAAGCAGCCGACACACCGACTGCCCCCACAGACACCAACAGCTTAGTATGCTTAGTAACACACAGGCTGCAATATCTACTGAACAAGACAAAAACTTGCGCCAGGAAATGGCGCATTACAATTAACAGTGATAAGGCCCAGGCCTGATACTCACTCAGAGGAGAGCAAACGCTCCCCAGCACATCGTCGGCGAGAAAACATATTGCTAAGATTACACAGACGCGACATCATGAAGAGCAACTGCCAAATACCTAGGTGTAACGTTAGACCAACGGCTCACATGGAGAGCTCACACACGTGAACTCAGCAAAAAGCCAGCGCTAGGTTAAAAGAAACATGCCCGCTGCTAAACGCCAATAGTAAGCTTGCAGCAACAGGAGTAAGGCTCTATTTCACGCTTGTCCGACCACTATTACAATATGTTTGTCCAGTCGGGGGATATGCAGCCAGACGTACATCACAAGGCTGCAATAATTTCAGAACAGAGCACTGTCACAGGCATTACGCGTCCCCATTCGATTTCCCACGGTCGACGTACATGATACCGTGGGAATGAAAATGCTCCACGAAAGATTCCGAGAACTTGCGGTCGCCTTTTATAGACCACGAGAAACTCAGAAAACCAACTTATAAATAGTCTAGTGAACTACTTTAACCAACGCAATAAATATAGAAGACCAAAATTGATCCCCGAGTGAACAAAAAAGTCGTTAAAATACAATTTGCATATAAAGTTAGTCCCAACACAAAAGTTTAGGTGCATGCTTTGCATGCGAACATAATAATCACATACATTAGAAGGAAATGTTAAATGACAACACCCTTCGCCACATACATTCTCGCTTACGCGAGAAAGTTAAAATATGCGAACAGCAGCAGCAGCAGCAGCAACCTGATACTTCGCCTGAAGATGATGTATTCGGAATCAATTGAAACGTTGCCACAAGACGACGACTCCACTCTGCTTATAACCTGAGAAGGTTTCATAACGCAGGAAATCGTGTGAGTGGATAAAAAGTGATCCTCGAGATAAATTTAACGCAATATGCAACATTTGCAGGTATGATTCGTATTCTGAAACAATATTAATTAAAGAAAATTAACGAATGATGAATAATACTTTCGAGAAAAATACTTGCAACAAGTACAGAACATACTTACAAAAACACGTGATTGAGTCACAAAACAATTTTTAAAAGTGTATCATATGCTTTCGGTTCATGTCACATCAAATGGTTCAAATGGCTTTGAGAACTATGGGACTTAACTGCTGAGGTCATCAGTCCCCTAGAACTACTTAAACCTAACTAACCTAAGGACATCACACACATCCATGCCCGAAGTAGGATTCGAACCTGCGACCGTAGTGATCGCGCGGTTCCAGACTGTAGCGCCTATAACCGCTCGGCCACCACGGCCGGCCATGTCACATCAATATTTGCCGAAAGAGAACTGTCGGTGACTGGTGCAAACCATCGTGAAGAGAGAGACAAAGTATCAGTAAATTTAAATAAAAAAGTAATTGTTCATTTATTTAAACATAAATTTATAATGAAGTACCAGTTTATTAACCTATCATAACTAATCAAAACTCCTTATTTAACGACAGACGTACGAAAAAATAATACTTCAGATAAATAAATACGTAAATTTCGAAAATACATCATTTTAGAAATATACTTTTATTCACCTCTCCTAGTCATGGTTCACGTACAACACAAACGGCTGACACAGTGTTTAATGAAATCACTCAAGCCCGATGACTGAATGACAACATTCATATACTTGGCGTAAGCGTCAGAGACTTGTTTCAGTCGGTCGTCTCACATTGCATGAAACCCCTCAGACCCCGTAGACTGAGTGTAAAACATTCATATATCTGACGTGGCCACGGAGACTGGTTTTTTTTCCGTTTGTTTCATTCGGCTGAACGGAAAAAATCAGTTGACCTATCGTTTGTTAAAACCAGTCAGTTGTCTCATCACTAATGTCAATACCATAGCTTCAATTGCACTTCATCAGGAGAGTGAGAAAATCATGGTTGTAAGACGAGTCAGGTAAGGAGACTACTCTGAGTAGTCCGAGACGACATTTCAGATCAACTTAATAGGAAAACCAATAAGGAATAAGCGCTAACATAACATGCTGCAACGACATTAGTTTTGTTGATGACGGTATATCGTTTCTCTCTAGTGCAGATGAAATTCAAATGGTTCAAATGCCACTAAGCACTATGGAGCTTAACATCTGAGGTCATCAGTCCCCTAGACTTAGAACTACTTAAACGTAACTAACCTAAGGACATCACACACATCGATGCCCGAGGAAGGATTCGAACCTGCGACCGTAGCAGCCACGTGGTTCCTGACTGAAGCGCCTAGTACCCCGCTCGACCACAGCGGCCTGCGTGCAGATGAACTTCAATACCGAACACGTAATTTAAGAAGAGCAACTTTTAAAGTAGCCTTAAAATTAAATTACCGTAAGACACAATGTACAACCAACATGTCGGATAGAAATTTGTACAAATTAACTCTGAAGTCTAGTTGCTGATTTTTACATTTAGTTTAGCTGAATACAATAACTAGATCGCCGGGAATGGAGTGGTTTTGGGTAACAAAATCTACCTATACGTCTGCAAAAGTCGTTTTCCCAGTTTTGACTTTTGGCGCTAATAAACGGGCTTCTCAACGAACGATGGAAGGATGACAAAGTAGAAACAAGATATCAATAGTGAACTGTAAAAAAATTAAAAATTAATCAAATTCGTATAATGTATTGCATAGAGTTAATACGTGAACGCTGAAGATAATGTGGGTAGATCACATAACTAGTGAGGAGGTACTGAATAGAATTGACAAGAAAAGAAATTTGTGGCAAAACCTGATTAGAAGAAGGGATAGGACACATTCTGAGACATCAGGGGATCAAAAATTTAGTATTAAAGGGAAGTGTGTAAGACAGAAATAGTATAGAAAGACCAAGAGATGAATACAGTAAGCAGATTCAAAAGGATGTAAATTGCAGTAGTTATTTGCACAGGATAGAATAGCATGGGGAGCTGCATTAAACCAGTCTTCGGGCTGAAAACCACAACAACAACAATGTCAACATATTCTTAGTAGTCAAAAATTCGTCACAGCATTTTGTTTTCTGTTGCATTCCCTTAGCACTGTATTCAACAGACAACCACTTGTTTTGTTACACTGCCATGGAAATTATACTGTGATATTTTAACAGATGACCTACCATGCTCTATCTTCTTCTTGTCAGTGTTTTCCATTATTACTTTCCTCGCAGTTTCTCCGGAGAACCTCCTCATTCCTTGCTTATAACTCCACCCAATTTTCAACATTCTTCTGTAGCACCACGTCTCGAACGCTTCGATTCTCTTCTGCTTTAGTTTTCTCACAATCCATATTTCACTTCCATAAAATGCTGTGCTCCAAATGTACATTCTACGAAATTTCGTCCTCAAATTAAATTCTATGTTGAATACTAGTAGACTTCTTTGGCGAGGAAAGCCCTTTTTCCAATGCTAGTTTGCTTTTTATGTCCTTGTTCCGTCCGTCCTGTGTTATTTTGTTGCCTTCGTAGCAGAATTCCTTAAATCCACCTACTTCGTGGTCACCAATTCTGATGTTCAATTTCTCGCTGTTCTCATTTCTGCTACTTCTCATTACTTTCGTCTTTGTTCGATTTAATCCCAGTCCACATTACGTACTCAGTAGACTGTTCATTCAGTTCAGCAGATCAAGTAATTTTTCTTATCTGACGCTGAGGGCAGCAATGCCAGCGGCGAATATTATCATTGATGTCCTGTCATCTTGAGCTTTAATACCAGTCTTGAACATTTCTCTTATTTCCGTCATTGCTTCTCCGATGTATAGATTGAACTGTTGGGGGCGAAAGACTACAATGTTGTCTTACACTTTCCACTTAACAGCGAGCTCAGTACCATCAAGAACTTGAAAACAGCTGTCTCCATCACACTAGTGACCACTAAAGGTACTACTGACATATCGATCTCTACACACATGGGCGCTCGCAGAATTTTTACCAAGAGGGGCAGGATTCAATACTTGTCAGTTTGTATATAATGGATTCGATGCGTTTGAAAACGTGTCGCGCCCAGTAGCTAAATTTGACAAGATGCATGCAAAACTTAACGAATCTCGAAAGACAAGTACTTTTACGGTAGATTACTTTGGTACCTAAAAGGTAAGCATATTTCAACAGTGTTTGCGAAGTAAATCTTTCTATATTATTAATATGAATGTGAATGGCTCTTATCAACGATATGAAATTACATCTTTATACGATTAAATACGAGGTATCGAACGAGTTATGAAATAAAGCTAGAAAATATTCGTAATGATAATCTACTCAGTCTCCTACAATGTCAAGTTGAAACTGAAAATTAAAAATGTGAAACAGGAAAAGAAGGTAAGATGATTGAGAAAACTTTGCTGGGTACCAATAAAAATTCCATATTAACATCCCTCGAAGTGGAGAAGCAGGGAGTAAACTTCTAAAAAAGTTTATTCAACTCTGACGCCATCTACAGGGTGATTAGAGTCTACGTAAACTGGACATTTTTTCTTGTCAGGTTCATACCAAATTACCCAAAATATGGAAAGGAAAGAGCTTGCAAATAGCAGAGGTCTACTTTCAAACGTATCAGAGCAACGTTTGCTTACAATTTTCGACTCTATCGTTTCCAAACAAGAATCCCTTACATCAAATGGATATATTTACCTTGACTCATCATCCTTGAAAGTTTGTCTCATACTCATGGTATCACTTTGTATAATGCATGGTTTGCTTGTAGAACTTTGTACCTGTTTATGTCAATGGACTTATTGCGTGCTTTCTAATTTTTTAGACACGCCTTCGCTGGTTATCAGGGCTCCATTCGAAGTGGGACTGATCAACGAAGACAATTCTACGTCAGTCAATGAGATTCCACGCCCAAGTGTCTGGAGATGCCCCGTACAGCTGTGGGATACCAACCCGACTGACGCCTGCCATTCGGGCCGACAACCAGGAGTGATGGCCTGGACTCCACTTTTCTTTTAGCAGGACCCGATTGGCTGTCACCCTCGGCACAGCGCTATGTCGACAATATTCTACGCCCCATTTAGCTGCCCTTCATGACAAGCCGTTTTGGGCTTACATTTCAGCAAGATAATGCCCGCCCGCTCACGACGTGAGTTTTTACTACTTGTCTTCGTACTTGCAAAACCCTATCTTGGCAAGCAAGGTCACTGAATCTATCCCCATCCGAGGATGTCTGAAGCATTATGGGCAGGGTCCTGCAACCAGCTAGGGATTCTGATGCTCTAACATGACAGTTGGACAGCATTTGGCACGATATCACTCGGGAGGACATCAAACAACGCTATCAATCAATGCCAAGCAGAGTAACTGCTTGTGTAAGTGCCAGACGTGGACCAACAAGTTATTGACTTGCTCAAGTCGTGAAGCTGTTTTTCATGAATAAACCATTCAAGTTCTGTGACATTCTTATCACTTTTTTAGGCGTGTATTAAACTTCTTGTGACCTCTTTCCCCTAAATATTTCTTGCTGAATCTTAATTGAAACAGTTTTCTTTGTGGACATAGGTAAGGAATGGTTTGCAGATATCACGCTTCGTATGAATCGAATGTGTTGCCTAAACGAAAACATATCTCACCAGTTCTTCAACTTAGGCGAAAAGGTTGCTTTGAAAGGATAACATCTGATATAATTTACTTAGTTTATTGAATTCATAAGTAACACATTTCCTAACAACGGCTAGAACAATTCAAGCTCACAATAACATTTAAATTCAGTTCCACGTTCACACTAAAGTTTGCCATTGTTCTATTGCTTTCCGAGTTAAGCAATCATGCCATGAAACTTCGCGCTCGCCGTTGCAGTTGTTCTAGTAATAATATAGCCCCCAACGGATGATACCCGCTAAGAATGACAAGAATGATTTGTTTTCTTGTCGACGATATGGAGCATCTTCACGCAAGTTCAGCGGTTCTAGTATTGATTTTGAATAAAATGCCCCCGCCAGTTTTGTACTTTCCTTTTTATTTAGAAACCACGACTCGTTGCGTGGTCGCCTGACACATACCACTGGATAATGGCCTTGGGCGGCTTCAGCCTACGTGTTGTTGTTTTCTATCGCCTCCCCAGACTAGTAATCGAGTGACTGAATAGACGAATTCGGCCCCCTTAGTGATTTTATGTAGAAACCGAATTTTCCTTCACTGAGGTACAACAGTGCAAGATACTGTACGTTTTACATATCGACGTTTTTTATAGACCCACGATTTTCACTAACTTTCGCCTGTCGACATTTTCACGTTCTTTTTACCGGAAAGTGCAACAACCTCTGCTTCCTCAGTATATTCCGAGTTTTGTTATTATACCACGGTGGGTCTTTCCCGTCCTTAATCCACTTGCAAGTACTCGGCACATACTTCTGAAGAGAGCGATTTACAATCGGTCTAAATTTTTCCCCTACGTCTCTCATATTGGAATTAAACGATGTCTTCTCTCTAAGTAGGATGCTAACAATTGCTTGTCTACTTTTTCCAGCTTAAATACTCCAAGCCGTGTTGATGAACATTAACTTTAGTAACCATCGTCACTGTTATCATATCATGATCACTAATTCCTGTCTCCGAACTGGCATAATAGATAAGGTCTGGTCCGTTTCTAGCTGCAAGGTCTAAAATACAGGGTGTTTCTAAATTAATATACGGGTTTTAAGGCTTTGTAGCACGTATTACATACACCTTACAATTATAAATAATACACTAAATGAAAGAGAAACACAAACAGTTTTTCTTATAATTATTCAGTGTGAACACCGATCACATATCGAGTGGATAGGCCAGTTGTTCCCAAACCTTGATCATTGTGTCACGAGTAACTGGTGCAATACCACTGTTTCTAAAGTCTGACAGATCAGCTGGTATCGGAGACACACACACATGATCGCGTCAGTCCGTGTGTGAACGTGGGGGTCATGCATAAAATGCTGTGTCAACCGGCCCCTTGCGCCCAATCCACCGGTCGGTTACAACGTCGTTTAACCAGTCGCATAGTGAGTTATGCCAGGGAGGCGACGCACCGTCTTGCTCCCAAATAAAGATGTGTTGTTCAGCTTCTTCCCATTGAGGCACGGGCCATAGCTGTAGCACGTAAAGATAAGAAACATCAGTAACAGTTGATTCACCGAAAAAGAAAGTTCCATAAACTTTCCGTGAGGTTATTTCTGGGACTAAGCGTGAAAGACTCGCACTCGTTCAACGCGTTTTTCAGTCACTCTTTGTCATTTCACACACTTCTCATGGCGCACAGGTATACAGACAAAACTGTCTGAGTTGCTCTTTCATTTGGTGTATTATTTACAATTGTAAGTTGACAGTAATAAATGCTACAACGCCATAAAACCGGTATGTTCATTTTGAAACTCCCTCTATTTCCATTTCGCGTGTGTTATCGAACTAGCGAAGTAAAGGAGGCTCTGGGCGTTAGGTGGCGTTAATACATAAACGCTTTCTAAATCGCACTATCTGAAAAAAAAGTGAATCACCAAGAAAAGGAGGAGGAAACGCATGAGCGGTATGTGATGTTATTTCAGTGATTACACAACGAATTCTAGTTTACGTAGAACTTAGCAGTACGAGCACAATTATCATTATAACATTAAATCCTCTCTGGGCTGTATGCACGTACTAATTCAGTTAGGGAGGGCGTGATAAAGCTCTCGTGAGGCAAGCTCATAGCTGTTGCAACTGGTAATTGATATCATGGACACTGACGGTTGGACGAATTTGACTACCGAGCTGGTCTCACACATGGTCTGCGGCGGGGAGGTCTGGGGACTGTGGCGCGACAAAAGTTTTTGGGTGCCGTCACGGATTTTAATTCACTTCAACAAATTAACATAGCGGATGGCAAGTATTAAATAGTAATTAGTGATTATAAATGTATGTATGCTGTATAACTAAAATCTCTATGTGTGTAAATATTGCAGAAAAGCGAGAGTTCAACCGCGCTTGGCAGAACGAGCAGGTTGTGGCAAAGGTCTCCTCTCGCCGGCAGCTGGAGACATCATCTGTCCGAGCCAGAGATATCATCACATCGAGGTGGCCGCTATTCCGCGAGACGAAGGCAGCCGAAGAACTTACGCTTAATTGTTAAAAGCAATGGAGTATTAAAGTGATTGTCTAAATTGGTTCCCCTATGCTTTTTGGGATTTAGAAGTTCAATTCTGATTTGAGTCTTGCTAGGAAAGCCTACACTAGAGCTGGTAGGGGCAAGCTCTAATTAATTATGATGTCTAACAACCATCGGGAATTTAGGTGGGATCGCGACTAATAAGTCGTGTGAAAATATCGTCAAGAGGGTTTATTGAATTATTGACTTGGTTTTCGCTCGGTGTCCATCATAACTTAGTTTGACGGAGTTGTCAGACGAGTTTAGCAGTGTATCTGTTTCAATTTATATTGCACCACGAGAGAAAGTAGGGTACGTTAAACTAATTGATTAGAGTTTATTTTGGGTCGTAGGGCTGGAGAGATTTTTGCTACGATCAATATTTGGAGGAATTGGCTAACTAACGCTGCAATAGCGTGGATAAAGTTTGTTAGTGTTCACGTGGTGTTGGAAGAAAAGGGCTAGCATGCTGTTGCAAAGTTACGCTCTAATTTCGGTGAAACTGGAGAAGTTGATGCCTCAAGGTGTTAGCCAGCCATTAGACAAGACTCTAGAAGTCGTTGTGGCTAAAGTTGGAAGCTGTTGTATTCACGCATCCTGTTACGTAATTGAGAGGGTGCAGTATTGCGTGGTTTTGGGCGCCCACTCTAAGATAGTTGAGCGTTGGGTGTTTTATGTTGGTGTATATTTTGAATATGCACTACAGCATTAGAGGCGTAATAATCGTGATTTTGTGTGCCATTGAATTTAAGTCTCAATTGGTGTCTTATAAACCCAGGAACCAGGATCTCCACGACGTATGTAAAAAAGGACACAGTTATTGTTGCTCGTAAAATTTGTGACACTAATCTTTGAAAACAGACCTCGTACCCTAGCGAAACTAATCAATGTAATCGACGATATTCAATTCCATTGCTTGTTATGGTGACGAGAAGCAACTTTAACTGAGGCACTGTTAGAGGGAAACCGATTGCCAAAACCTCATGTGGAAAACCCTTGAATGTTGTGTTAAAGTTAGTACAGAAGTGGTGGTGGAACATACGATTTTTGTTTGTGTTTTTGTTTTGTATTTTCTATACCGATTTGTGTGGGGTGTAGATGTCAAATGGAACTTATTATGTGAGATATTAATTATATCCAAATAAAGAAAAGTTAACCTGAATTCTGAGTTCGGAGTCTAATTCTATAGTGAAAAGGATTGAATCCGCAAGAAAGATACGCATGTGTCGTAAATAACAAAGAACTACATTGATGCAAAGTAGTTAAAAGCCAGTCTTGAAAAGATAAATCAGTTATTTCAGGTCAAAGAAATAAACTTGAGGAGTCAATATCATACTGAGATTTTATTACTATTTAAAAATTAGTAATTATAGAAAAAGACTTAATTAGATTTCCTTAAAGAAAAGCCAAAGTGTTAGCTTTTTATTCACTTCACGGTTTTTTCAAGGATCAAAGAGAAAGAAATATGAAAACGGGACATCAAGACATAACGTTTAAAGATCGCAAGAGTATTAATAGTATAGCAGAGCTATCGCTTTACCGCTGCTTTGCAATGAAACTACAACTTTGTTTGCTACGTTCGAAATATCGTAATAAGAAACGGTTTATTAAATTTATCTGAACCAGGCTGTACGAAATTGAGGTTTACCGTAAGTAAGCGATAATAAATAACCAGCGATAACTATGGTTATTTCGGGCTATAAAGTTGTTTCATCTCAGTAAGAGTTTTCAGTCATTTAAATAATTAATAATAATGCCATAATCGGCGCAAGTTACGACTTATAACTTAAGGAACATTACTGACAGTTGTTGAACTGGTCTTGTCAATAGCAAGCCTCGTTACTGCCCACTGACCGAGCATACTTAGGTTTCAGATAATGTGCAATGTGCACAACATTTAATCAAATCCTAGTTATCGTAACGTAAGTACCGATACTAAAGTGTGTTGACCCTTCATCACTTGAACGCATTGCAACACTATTGAGGAGTATAGTACTGACAGAGTGAGTGCGAAGTAATAGGTGCATGTAACCTGTGTACTTCTTTGTTAGTCGGATGCGTACTTTGTGCGCAGTTGCTATTACATTCACTCAAACATCTTGGACTAACGTTTGACTTGAAGGTAGTCTATTGACAGTATAAAGATTAGAGTCATGTCTTGACACGCCACTCTGCAAAGATCAAAGTGGCCTAGCACCGTAGAGTATCTTGCTGGATACGGAAATACCTCAACATCACGCAGACAGTTCATAGACATACGTGCCATATGCGGACGAGCATCGTCATGTTGAAAAATGACACTGCTGTACTTTAGTACGAGAGGAAAGGCTTGAGGACTCATGATATCCGTGTCGCATAGTTGTATCGTCTCAGCTCTCTTAGTGTCACCGTGACATGATGTCATACCCGACGGCTTCCCGCACTATCACGCCAGACAACACCTCTGTGCCTCCCCAAAACATTGGAAGAACGGGACCTCTTCTCAGGTCGCCACCACACTCAGTGACGATGGTCACGCGGGGTGGAGCAGGTTAGCGATTCATCGCCGAACATAATGCGGCGTTATTTATCATCAGTTCACGCTTCGTAGTCACGGCATCATTCCAGACACAGCCTTTTGTGTCCTGTTAAAGGCAGCCTACGCATGGGAAAGTGATGCCCTAGTCAAGCTGCTGCTAGCCTCCGACCAGTTGTGCGGGATGGCACAGAATATTGCTGGGAGTCATTACTTGTTCTCGGATTTCAAGAGCAGACGTCAAGGGGTTCTTGGTGAACCATACGGCCATCCTCCGTTGTGGTGGTCATACGTGATCGATCGTAACTGTTGTGACTTGGCAAGACAGCCAAGCCACTATGAGGTAGCCGAAAGGCACGTGTTTAAGCTCACGCAGGATGGCGTGAGGTCTGGAACAGGACAAGGTCTTTATAGTAGCAAAAATAGTACGTAGCTTCTGGAATACTTAACTTTAATCCGTAATTGGTCAACATCGATCTGACGGTACATGCATCACAAGATAAATAGCAATTGATAATGGCGCCTTGCTAGATCGTAGCAAATGACGTAGCTGAAGGCTATGCTAACTATCGTCTCAGCAAATGAGAGCGTAATTTGTCAGTGAACCATCGCTAGCAAAGTCGGCTGTACAACTGGGGCGAGTGCTAGGAAGTCTCTCTAGACCTGCCGTGTGGCGGCGCTCGGTCTGCAATCACTGATAGTGGCGACACGCGGGTCCGACGTATACTACCGGACCGCGGCCGATTTAAAGGATACCACCTAGCAAGTGTGGTGTCTGGCGGTGACACCACAGGAACCTTGACGACGGGTATGCCTACCATCACGTTTCCCATGCAGTCGAAAATCGTGTCACTGTCACATGCCCCACAAATTTGGATATTGCACGATTCGACAAGCCGGATAAATGGAGAAACATAATGAGGCCGCTTTCAAACTCTGACAGGTGCTGATAACGCTGTGTCACACGGGTACGCGGTATCTGTGTGTCCCCAGTAATCAAACATCTGACACTGTTTATATGTCCTATCAGGCACAACACTGACTCCCAACACTGATGCACTCTGGTGGTAGCTCTACCTGTCACAGGAAATTACCACTCTAATCATTTGCGTACCTGCCAATGGTGAGTACGTTTACGAAGATACCTATATAGTGTGGGTACATCACTTTTTTCGTCAGGCGGTAAAACTGAACAGTAGCACTTGTCCATGGCTCTCTCGAACACTGAAATTTTTGACAAGATGCTTTATATTGATGTCCTCTTAATAAGGCACGTCTTGCTCTTATACATATGTGTCTAAACAAGATACCTAGCCGGTCGGAGTGGCCGAGCGGTTCTAGGCGCTACAGTCTGGAACCGCGCGGCCACTACGGTCGCAGGTTCGAATCCTGCCTCGGGCATGGATGTGTGTGATTTCCTTAGGTTAGTTAGGTTTAAGTAGTTCTAAGTTCTAGGGGACTGATGACCTCAGCAGGTAAGTCCCATAGTGCTCAGAGCCATTTGAACCAAGATACCTACTTCCCATTTTAGTCTTTTTCTTCTTCTTCTTCTTCTCCTTCTGCACTTCAATGCTTAGGCACTTGCGCCTTTTCTGTCTTCACTTTTCACTGCCATCTCAGCCTGGGTCTTCCTACGTCCCTTTTTCCTCTTGGCTGGTATAGCGTTTCCAAACTTAGTATTCTCTCTATACTCATTCTTTGTACATGGCGCTTCTATAAAATTTTATTTTATTCATTCTTTCCATTAATATTATAAATATCTAGTTCATTTCAAATATCTTCCTTTCTTATATGGTCTTCCATGATAATACCTATCACTTTCTTACGAAATCTCATTTCTGCTGTTTGTGGTTTGCTTTTATCACTTTTTTCAGGGATCCTTGACACACTTGAATACAGCAGTACAGGTGTACTCATGGTTTCATAAAATTTTAATTTTGTTTCTTTCCGTATTTTATTCTGGAATATTTTGTTTATCATTCCACATATTGACTGAAATATGTTAATGTTATTTTCTGTGTTCTTGTCCATGTGACTGCTTACATCACATCGTAAAAATATTAAAGTTCGAGACCTGTTCAAGTAGTGTACTAGCTTCTAGTTCTTTTGTAGTGTGTGATGTATTTCCCACGATGAGCTATAATTGATTTTCTTTGTTGATTTTCTAAGGTTATATTCTCTTTTCCCTAACTGATGTAATTTATAGACTGCTTGTTGTAGCTCATCTTCACTTTCTTCAAATGGTTCAAATGGCTTTGAGTACTACGGGACTCAACATCTGAGGTCATCAGACCCCTAGAACTTAGAACTACTTAAACCTAACTAACCTAAGGACATCACACACATCCATGCCCGAGGCAGGATTCGAACCTGCGACCGTAGCAGTCACGCGGTTCCGGACTGAAGTGCCTAGAACCGCACGGCCACCGCGGCTGGCTCACTTTCTTCCAAAATGGTAACATCTGCGTGCATAGGATATTAACATCTTTATTTCTGTTAATCTGTGTACATGGATTTACTTCATGTCTCTAGCTTTAATCACTTCATTCGCACATACATTAAATAAGGCTGGTGACAGGCTTCAGCCTCGTTTGAGTCCCTAATTGTTAGTGATTTCTTCAGCATTATTGTTACCAACTTTTATTGTTATTTTTGCATCCCTGTATAAGCTTTTTACAGCTGCAATAAGAGCTCTACGATATCCAGGTTTAATCATGATGTCCCATATTTTCTTTCTGTTCACATCGTCAAAGGCTTTTTCGAAGTCAATAAAAGCTACACGTGCTTCTAAATTGAATTCTCGTCGTTTCTCTAGAGTTCTTTTTGTAATAAATATGCAGGGTGAAAACTATTGAACTATATGATATAAAATCGTCATAACTTCCGAACGGTTTGCGTTAGGATGTTTAAACTGCACGGTTGGCCGCGGGGCACTATGAAAGTTAGTATAGTTTAGTTTAGCGACGAAACCCACTTCATTTTGATAGGTTCGTCAATAAGCAAAAGTGGTGCATTTCAGGGACTGTGAATCCGCATTCTGCGATCGAGAAGTTTCATCCTTATACGTTAACTAATGCTTACATCCACTTTTCGCCAATTAAGCCATAAATAGAACCTTTACATAACGTTGTGGACAACAAATGTTAATATGCTACAACAATTTTACAGTTAAAAATAAAAATTGAACCCATTGACGATAGTACAAAGTGCTGAAACATATATGCATGAAACAAAGCAAAAAAGGTGTCTTGCATAAGGCGGAACTTCTCAGCCCATTTTCATGGCAAGCACGGACACAACAAGAAGAACTGCACCACAAGATGATTGAGACAAGAAAGTCGATCGTGTAAGAAATGGGCTTTATGGTGGCGTAAAAGAGACGGATGTTCTAAAACTTGCAATTAAAATACAAGTAATAGAAGGGGAAAGGAAAATAATTACAGTGATAGATACGACTGTCGGATCAGTTACAAAGAACAGGACGAACCTGACACATTATTCCGAAACCTTCTCCTTATCTGGTAGCATTAGACATTTATCGGCTATAGACGTCCCAACGCCCAAAACTGTATATTAGCTTAGTCGACATAGTGTTTTCCATTACCCAAGAAAGAGTTAAGCGTTTTAAAAAAAATTGTGTCAGGAAGCGAACTTGCGTCGCAGAGCAGTGTCCGCGTAAAGATAAATCGTGCGGGACAGAAAATGATGTAGGGTGCACGTTTTGTCAATTGAGAGCGGAAGTGCTTTCCTTTTGCAGCGCCACGTTATTAAAATACCGCGCGTGAATTAACGACGAGAACGTGCGTGCCGCGACATTAGCGAATGAAACCAGTCGCCGTCCCAGTGCGAGCTGTGGCGCACTGCGGAGCCCATATTCGACGGAGCCGGTCAAAAAATTGTAATCGTGTAATGGCAGCTCCATTAGCGGGAATGCAGGCCCGCGGTGCAGCGGCGGTAATCTGCAAGTCGAATTAACGTGGGCCAGATGCGGACCTGTGCCGAATGCATTACGCGCCGCGCGTCCGCGACAGTTTTAGGCGCCCCACGGTGAGCAATTAACGGACAGCGGACTGGGTTCGACCCCCAGGCGGCGCAAATACCGACTCTCACTGCACTGGGAGCACCTGCGCAAAAGAACCGAGCCTACTTTGGCTAATTACGTTTCCAGGAAGAACTAACAGCGCTCAAAGCTTTTTACTCATCCACTTAAAATGAAGTTAATTACGAAAGCTTTCTCGTGAATCACCGAAACACGATAAACTGTAGAGGAGTAATATACTGAGTAAATTGTGGTCTTGGTAGTTTATTAGTTACTTAATCTTCTTGTTCCATAGATCATATTCTCTAAAAATGACTAATCATTTCTATTCAACAATTCCTATATTATCTACGAGTAGAAGGAGTAATTAAAGAGAAAAGGAGAAAGATACAATTGCTGAAAGGTTCAAAGAAAACTTGAGTCTAATTTCAAATATGTACCCGACTCGTACTATTACAGCTGGTGGTGATTTCAATTTACCCGCGATATGCTAGCAAAAATACTTACTTAAATCCGGAGGCACGCATAAAACATCATCCGAAATTCTGCTAAACGCCTTCTCTGAAAATTATTTCGAGCAATTAGTTCATGTGCCCACTCGAATAATAAGCGGTTGTGAAAACACGCTTGAACTCTTACCAGCAAATAATCCTGAGCTAACAACGAGCATCAAAACGAATATAGAGATTAGTGATCACAGGGTTGTCGTAGCGAGACTGAATACCGTAACTCCCAAATCCACCAAAAATAAACGAAAAATATATCTATTAAAAAAGCAATAAAAATTCGCTTGACGCTTTCCTAAGAGGCCCTCTCCACTCCTTACAAATTAACAATGGAGGTGTATACCAGATTTACCTTGAATTCAAAGAAATAGTATCGACAGCAATTGAGAGATTAATACCAAATAAATTAACAAACGACATACTTATCCCCCATGCTATACAGAACTGGTCACAACACTTGTTGCTGCTCGAAATTTAGCGCGGACTTCAATGCGAGATGCTTATAATAGTTTCTACAACGAAACTTTGTCTCTAAGCCTGGCAGAAAACCCGAAGAGATTCTGGTCGCATGTAAAGTATGCTGGCGGCAGGACACAATCTGTGCCTTCTCTGCGCGATGGCAATGGAAATATGCCGATGACAATGCTGCTAAAGCAGCTTACTAAACACATCCTTCCGAAATTTTCACCAAAGAAGCAGTAAATATTCCAGAATTCGATTCAAGAACAGCTGCCAACATGAGTAACTTAGGAAATATCCTCGAAGTAGTGAAGCATCTTGAATCACTTAATAAAAGCTATTCTTGTGGCCCAGACTGTGGCACGTTGTTATTTAATAGCTGTTTTGTTTGACCTTTAAATCTAAAGTGGATGGAAGAGCTGAGCCAATAAAGTGAACATTTCAATTCCAATGTGTTTATTAATCAACCAAAACAATATCACTTAACATCTGACAAGCACCACTCGGGCAAGATTATTTAAGAGACATTAGATAAATCATGAACAAGTTATTAAATAACTTTAACAAACAACTCTATTTAAGACACATTATTTAAGACGTTTTCAATTAACGTCACATGTAAAAAAAACATTTGACATAGAGCCTCAACTTTAATACGAAAGCTTAAAACGTAGTTATTAAACTTAACTAAGATGGACTTTTAGGGCATAGAAAGTTACAACCCTGTACAGTGATAAATGTGCAATAACAGAAGTAAGGACCAAGCTTGTAAGGCCGACTGAGAGAAGTAATACTTAACTTCGAACCAAGACGTGGCTCCGTTTGCACCCCCACGTCGAGCAGACCACCAAAATGTGAACCGAGCAAACGCTACCGAAGAGGAACACCCGAGCTCAGGCGAAGTCCACCGCCCGTAAGCCAAACTTGTAATCTAAAGGGAACCCCCGTGCTTCGGTTGCCCGCTGCCTCAGCTCACTGAAACACAGACCACACCCGACAACAGAAAGCAGAAAACCCTTTTTAAACCTTAACAATTAAGATTGATCAATAAATAAACTCTATAAAATCAAGGATAAACAACAACTAATTTCATTAGGAAATGCTTCCTTTAAGTGAAACAGTACTTGATAAACACTAAGAGTGGTAAATGATCTGGCTCACGAGAACCGGCACTCACTAGAACCTAATGACACACATCTGCAAATACATCAATATTATGTGGAAGCAGAGCAAACGCTTAGTAGGAGGCTCCAAATGAAATCTAATAAGCATCACATCACACGTCGTGCAACGTCTTACTGTACCCAGAGCGATCACAATCACAGTTAACTAAGCGCTCTTAGTAATAGCGTACTTAACTGGGTGTCTTAATGCTGCGGCGCTTTTGCGAAGATGCCAGACCATCACTTCGCAAGACCATAAAAGCGTGTCCCTCCAAGGAAGCGGGCACATCCACAGCTCACGAGGTTGCCGGAGAATGTACAGCGCCGGCCAACTCCCGCCGACTCCAGTACAACCACGTGGCAACCGCCGCCCTGCCTAAGGCAGGCCGTCTCCGCTTCTGTCCTCCCGCCAATCGCCGACTCGCGCACCGCCGCGTTCCGTTCTCACAGCGTTGTGTCCTCCCCCTACTCGTGGTCGACACGAGCCGGCCCAAGCGCAAAAACAAACCTCTGCACTAGGAAATCGATCGTACTCATGTCAGAGATGCTAGTGGCGCCAGTCCCGCCACGCCTCAGACTGTATACCAGTTAAGTTCCTTTCAGAGTATGCTGATGCAATATCTCCATACTTAACAAACATATACAACCGCCCGCTCGACGAAAGATCCTTACCCAAAGACTGGAAAGTTGCACAGATAACACCAGTATCCAAGAAAGGCAATAGGAGTAATTTACTAAATTATAGGCCAGTATCATTAACGTCGATAAGCACCAGCATTTTGGAACATACACTACTGGCCATTAAAACTGTTAAACCACGAAGATGACGTGCTACAGACGCGATATTTAACCGACAGGAAGAAGATGCTGTGATTTGCAAATGATTAGCTTCAGAGTACTCACACAAGGTTGGCGCCGGTGGTGACACCTACAACGTGCTGACATGAGGAAAGTTTCCAGTCAATTTCTCATACACAAACAGCAATTCACTGGCATTGCCTGGTGAAACGTTGTTGTGATGCCTCGTGTAAGGAGGAGAAATACGTACCATCACGTTTCCGACTTTGATAAAGGTCGGATTGTAGACTATCGCGATTGCGGTTTATCGTATCGCGACATTGCTGTTCGCATTGGTCGAGATCCAATGACTGTTAGCAGAATATGGAATCGGTGGGTTCAGGAGGGTAATACGGAATGCCGTGCTGGATCCCAACGGCCTCGTATCACTAGCAGTCGAGATGACAGGCATCTTATCCGCATGGCTGTAACGGATCGTGCAGCCACGTCTCGATCCCTGAGTCAACAGATGGGGACGTTTGCAAGACAACAACCATTTGCACGAACAGTTCGACGACGTCTGCAGCAGCATGGACTATCAGCTCGGAGACCATGGCTGCGGTTTCCCTTGACGCTGCATCACAGACAGTAGCGCCTGCGATGGTCTACTCAACGACGAACCTGGGTGCACGTATGGCAAAACGTCATTTTTTCGGATGAATTCAGGTTCTGCTTCCAGCATCATGATGGTCGCATCCGTGGTTGGCGACATCGCGGTGAACGCGCATTGGAAGCGTGTATTCGTCATCGCCATACTGGCGTATCCCCCTGCGTGATGGTATGGGGTGCCATTGGTTACACGTCTCGGTCACCTCTTGTTCGCATTGACGGCACTTTGAAGAGTGGAAGTTACATTTCAGATGTTTTACGACCCGTGGCTCTACCCTTCATTCGATCCCTGCGAAACCCTACTTTTCAGCAGGATAATGCACGCCCGCATGTTGCAGGTCCTGTACGGGCCTTTCTGGATACAGAAAATGTTCGACTGCTGCCCTGGTCAACACATTCTCCAGGTCTCTCACCAATTGAAAACGTCTGGTCAATGATGGTTGAGCGACTGGCTCGTCACAATAGGTCAGTCACTACTGTTGATGAACTGTGGTATCGTGTTGAAGCTGCATGGGCAGCTGTACTTGTACACGCCATCCAAGCTTTGTTTGATTCAATGCCCAGGCGTATCAATGCCGTTATTACGGCCAGAGGCGGTTGTTCTGGGTACTGATTTCTCAGGATCTATGCACCCAAATTGCGTGAAAATGTAACCACATGTCAGTTCTAGTATAATATATTTGTCCAATGAATACCCGTTTATCATCTGCATTTCTTGTTGGTGTAGCAATTTTAATGACCAGTAGTGTATATTGTGTTCGAACACCATGGATTACCTCGGAGACAACGGTCTATTGACACATAGCTAACACGGATTTAAAAAACGTTCGTCTGAAACACAGCTAGAACTTTACTCACACGAATTGTTGAGTGCTACCGACAAAGGATTTCAAATTTATCCCGTATTTCTAGATTTCAAGAAAGCTTGTAATAAATTGAGTTCTTATGGAATATCGTCTCAGTTACGGGTCTGTATTCGTAATTTCCTGTCAGAGAGGTCACAGTTCGTAGTAACTGACGAAAAGTCATCAAATAAAACAAAAGTGATTTTTGGCGTTCCCAGCGTAGTATCATAGACCTTGCGTTGTTCTTGACGATATCGACGATTTATGAGACAATCTGAGTAGTCGTCATAGATCGTTTGCAGATAATGCTGTCTTTTACCGTCTAGTAAAGCCATAAGAAGATCAAAACAAACTGCAAAACGATTTAGAAAAGATGTCTGTATGGTGTGGAAATTGGTAATTGATGGTTCAAATATCTCAGAGCACTACGGGACTTAACATCTGAGGTCATCAGTCCCCTAGAACTTAGAACTGCTTAAACCTAACTAACCTAAGGAAATCACACACATCCATGCCCGAAGCAGGATTCGAATCTGCGACCGTAGCGGTCGCGCGGTTCCAGACTGAAGCGCCTAGAACCGCTCGGCCACTTCGGCCGGGCCAACTAAATTAGTAGGAATTACGATTGCGAACAATCTAAATTTTGAAGAACACACAGAAAATGTTGTGGCGAAGGCGAACCTAAGACTGTGTTTTATTCGCAGAACACTTAGAACATGCAACAGATATACTAAAGATACTGCCTACACTACGCTTGTCTGTCTCGCTCGGAGGACTGCTTCGGTGTGGGATCCTTACCAGCTAGGGTTAACGGAGTACATCGAAAAAGTTCAAAGAAGGGCAGCACATTTTGTATTATTGGAAAATAGGGAAAAAAGTGTCACCGACATGATGCACAATTTGAGGTGGAGATCATTAAAATAAAGGCGTTTGTCGATGCGGCGGGATCTTCTCACGAAATTTTGATCACCTGCTTTCTCTTCCGAATGCGAAATTATTTTGTTGACGGCGATCTAGATAGGGGGAAGAGATCATCATCAAAAATGAGACAAATCAGAACTCGCACGGAGACATGTAGGTGTTCGTTTCTTCCGCGCGCTCTTCGAGAGCGGAATGAAAGGGAATTATCGTATAAGTCTTCGATGAACCCTCAGCCACACACTTAAGTGTGATTTGCGGAGTACTGGTATACATCTAGAGGAACATATTTAATCCATATTTGAAAACACTTCTGTCATCCTTCAGACATTTTATTTCCATAGGATGTTTTTAGCTGCATCTTTCACCCCCTTATGTGCCAATGTTAAATTCATTAAACAGTAATGTAGAGCATTTTTCCTTCTTGTGTGTAGTTGCGGATATCTCTATTTCTCTCGATCTCAGTGATAACAAATTTCATAAGTGAAGAAGTATACTGTGAGACTGTGGCTACTATTCCCAACTGCTTAAAGACATGCCTGCAAGGTACGTGTATGAAACCACCATATAATTCTAATTACGTTCTTTCGTGAAACGAATGCTTTTTGCCTGAGAGAGGAGATACACCAGAGTATTATCCCATAAGACAACAGTGAATGAAAATATACAAAACATTTTTACCATCTGACTTCAGTGCCCCAAAGTTGGCAAAAATCGCGGCACCTAAGCGTGTTAGTACGTGTAATGTATCATTTTTCAAATTTAATCTGTCGTCAATATATAAACTTAGGAACTCTGAATTTTCTTGTTGGTGGAGGTTAACAGGAGATGGGATATTTTTGACAGTTACAAAGCTGGATGATCTGTGTTTTTTCATAGTTTCAAGCTAACCAGTTTGTGCAGAACCAGTCACTAACTTTCACAGAAACATCATTTACTATTTTCTTTGTTGATCCTTCCTTGCTTAGTTTCGTACAAATGCTTGTATCGTCTGCAAATAGCCTCCTGATACAACAATTCGTTATCACAATACGTACAATTGAGCTCCAGAGGGAATCGTGAAGACAAAATTGGACTAAGCACTGCGCTCACAGAGGCATTTAAGCAATCACTCTTCGCGCATCCCACATATGAATGGAAAGCGAAAAAGCTCTAATTGGTGGTACAATGGGAAGTACCCTCAGCCAAGCACTTCACAGTGGTTTTCACAGTATGAACGTTGATTTACACTGAGCTGACAAGTCATGGGATCGTGATATGCAAATATACAGACAGTGGTAGTGTCACATTCATAACGTATAAAAGGGCAGTACATTGCCGGAGCTGTCATATGTATTCAGGTGGTTCATGTGAAAAGATTTCCAACGTGATTATGGTCGCATTACGGGAATTAACAGACTTTTGACTCGGAATGGTAGTTGGAGAGCTGGACGCATAGCACATTCCATTTCGAAAATCGTTGGAGAATTCAATACTCCAAGATTCACAGTGTCAACAGTGCGCCGTGAATACCAAATTTCAGTCATTAATTCTCATCACGGACAATGCAGTGGGCGACGGTATTCACTTAACGACTAAGAGCAGCGACTTTTGTGTAGAGTTGTCAGTGATTACAGGCAAGCAAATTGCATGAAATAACTGAAGAAATCAATATGGGACGTACGACGGAAGTATCCGTTAGGGCAGTGCGGTGAAATATGTCGTTAATGGGCTACGACAGCAGACGTTCGACGCGAGTGCCTTTGCTAACAGCACGACATCCCCTGCAGCGCCTCTCTTGTGCTCCTGACCCTGGATCCTAGACGACTGGAAAACCGAGGCCTGGCCAGATAAGACGTGATGGCAGGATTCGAATGTGGCGCACAATCCACGGAGCCACGAACGCAAGTTGTCAACAAGGCACTGTGCAAGCTGCTGGTGGCTCCATAATGGTGTGAGCTGCGTTATATGGTATGTATTGGTTACTCTGGTCCAACTGAACCGATCATTGAATGGAAATGTTTATGTTCAGCCACTTGGAGACCATTTGCAACCATTCATGGACATCATTTTTCCCAAACGATGATACGCTATATCACCCGGCCACAATCGTTCGTTATTGGTTTGAAGAACATTCTGGGCAATTCGAGCGAATGATTTGACAACCCTGATCTCCCGACATGAACAATCGAACATTTATGAGACTTAATCGAGAGGTCAGATTCGACAACCCTGATCTCCCGACATGAACCATCGAACATTAATGAGAATTAATCGAGAGGTCGGTTCATGCACAAAATTCTGAACCAGCAACAACTCCGCAATTAGGGACGGCTAGAGAGTCAGCTTATCTCAATGTTTATTCAGGGGCTACAAACGACTTGTTGAGTCCATGGCACATGGAGGTGCTGCACCAGGCTGGGTGAAAGGAGGTCCGACACGATATTAGGATATTACCATGACTTTTGTCAACTCACTGTAAATGAAGAAATAAAATCGCAGACTATTAACGTAAAGCAAGAATAGTAGTGGGCGTTATTGAACCTCGTGGCCCTCCCATTGTAATTTCTCCCAATGCCAGTGATATACCGTCCTTCTTTGTACTACTCGGTAACTTTACGCATTCTGTTTCTTAAATGGAGACTTCGGCTGTAAACAATGATAACGGACAATCGACGAAAAACATAGTTATTGCATGTAAAATATGGTACACGGTGTGCTTTACTCATATTAGTTGATGATTCCATGATATACCGAAAGATGGCAGCTCCAACTCTAATTTCAGATTCTCGACAATGGCAGTTTCGTCAGGATGTGTGCATGTAAACAGTGGTAAGCCACAAAAAGATGGCTGTCAGCAGTAGTAACGAGTGCGGTGATTATTCCAGGGAATTGGCAGAAAATCCTAAGATATTTTGGTCTTATGTCAAAGCGGTAGGTGGATCAAAACAAAATGTCCAGACACTCTGTGACCAAATTGGTACTGAAACAGAGGATGACAGACTAAAGGCTAAAATACTAAATGTCTTCCACCAAAGCTGTTTCACAGAGGAAAACTGCACTGTAGTTCCTTCTCTAGATTGTCGCACAGATGACAAAATGGTAGATATCGAAATAGACGACAGGGGGATAGAGAAACAATTAAAATCGCTCAAAAGAGGAAAGGCCGCTGGACCTGATGGGATACGAGTTCGATTTTACACAGAGTACGCGAAGGAACTTGCCCCCCCTTCTTGCAGCGGTGTACCGTAGGTCTCTAGAAGAGCGTAGCGTTCCAAAGGATTGGAAAAGGGCACAAGTCATCCCCGTTTTCAAGAAGGGATGTCGAACAGATGTGCAGAACTATAGACCTTTATCTCTAACATCGATCAGTTGTAGAATTTTGGAACACGTATTATGTTCGACTATAATGATTTTTCTGGAGACTAGAAACCTACTTTGTAGGAATCAGCATGGGTTTCGAAAAAGACGATCGTGTGAAACTCAGCTCGCGCTATTCGTCCACGAGACTCAGAGGGCCATAGACACGGGTTCCCAGGTAGATGCCGTGTTTCTTGACTTCCGCAAGGCGTTCGATACAGTTCCCCACAGTCGTTTAATGAACAAAGTAAGAGCATATGGACTATCAGACCAATTGTGTGAATGGATTGGAGAGTTCCTAGGTAACAGAACGCAGCATGTCATTCTCAATGGAGAGAAGTCTTCCGAAGTAACAGTGATTTCAGGTGTTCCGCAGGGGAGTGTCGTAGGACCGTTGCTATTCACAATATACGTAAGTGACCTTGTGGATAACATCGGAAGTTCACTGAGGCATTTTGCAGATGATGCTGTGGTATATCGAGAGGTTGTAACAATGGAAAATTGTACTGAAATGCAGGAGGATCTGCAGCGAATTGACGCATAGTGCAGGGAATGGCAATTGTGTCTCAATGTAGACAAGTGTAATGTGCTGCGAATACACGGAAAGCAAGATCCTCTATCATTTACATACAATATAGCAGGTCAGTAACTAGAAACAGTTAATTCCACAAATTATCTGGGAGTACGCATTAGGAGTGATTTAAAATGGAATGATCATATAAAGTTGATCGTCGGTAAAGCAGAAACAAGACTGAGATTCATTGGAAGAATCCTAAGGAAATGCAATTCTAAAACAAAGGAAGTAGGATACAGTACACTTGTTCGCCCACTGCTTGAATATTGCTCACCAGTGTGGGATCCGTACCAGACAGGGTTGATAGAAGAGATAGAGAAGATCCAACGGAGAGCAGCGCGCTTCGTTACAGGATCATTTGGTAATCGCGAAAGCGTTACGGAGATGATAGATAAACTCTAGTGGAAGACTCTGCAGGAGAGACGCTCAGTTGCTCGGTATGGGCTTTTGGTGAAGTTTCGAGAACATACCTTCACCGAGGAGTAAGCAGTATATTGCTCCCTCCTACGTATATCTCACGAAGTGACCAAGAGGATAAAATCAGAGAGAGTAGAGCCCACACAGAGGCATACCGACAATCTTTTTTTCCACGAACAATACGAGACTGGAATAGAAGGGAGAACCGATAGAGGTACTCAAAATACCCTCCGCCACACACCGTCAGGTGGCTTGCGGAGTATGGATGTAGATGTAGACGATGCTTTTCAGGGACAATTTCTACGAGCCTGAGGATGATATGAATATCGATGACTGTTCCTGAACACTGTGCTTCGTCAGGAAGTGTTGTCAAGTGCGCGAAGCTTTTGATGTGCCCCGACAAAAAAGAAATCAATAGATGTCAGTTCAGGAGAGCAAGGTGGTCATGCAGTTGTACAACCTCTTCCGATCCAACGATTAGCGTATATGGTATTGAACACATCACGTACTTGGAAAGAGACGTGGTATATCAAATGCCTGCATTGAATGTCGTGGTCTCCAACTTGAACACCTTCTGTAATGTGCAACCAGTGAGTTCTATACTAAACCGGAGAGACTACTCAATAGTGTCTTTGCATAGAAAACCATCACGGTGTTTGACAGGTCCGCCATATTGAGGAGGGGCATTCGGGGCTGTTAGTACTGCTTATGCTCGCGACTTTCGAACGACTGTGTTGTTGAACTACAAACTAAACCTAGACAGTTTCACGTAGTATCAGTAAACAGTAATTTTATTTCTCTTGTTTAGCAGACTAATTTGAGGTCTTGCCCCCATCTATACTGAAGCGCCAAAGAAATTGGTATAGGCATCCTTATTAAAATACAGAGATATCCGGCGCTGCGGTCAGCAACGCCTATGTAAGACAACAAGTATTTGGCGCAGTCGTTAAATCGGCTACTGCTGCTGCAATGGCAGTTTATCAAGATTTAAGTGACTTTGAACGTGGTATTACAGTCGGCGCACGAGCGATGGGTCACAGCACCAACGAGGTAACGATAAAGTGGGGATTTTCCAGTACGACCATTTCACGGGTGTACCGTGAATATCAGGAATCCGGTAAAAGATCAAATCTTCGACATCGCTGCGACCGGAAAATGATCCTGCAAGAACGGGACCAACGACGACTGCAGAAATTCGTTCAGCGTGACAGAAGCGCAACTCTTCCGCAAACTGCTCCAGATTTCAATGCTGGGCCATCAACAAATGTCAGCGTGCGAATCGTTCAATGAAACATCATCGATATGGGTTTTCGGAGCCGAAGGTTCACTCGTGTACCCTCGATGACTGCACGAAACAAAGCTTTAATCCTCGCCTGGGTCCGTCAACACTGACAGTGGACTGTTGATGACTGGAAACATGTCACTTATTCGAACGAGTCTCGTTTCAAACTGTATCGAACGGATGGACGTCTACGGGTATGGAGACAACCTCATGAATCCACAGACCTTGCATGTCAGCAAGGGACTGTTCAAGCTGGTGGAGGCTTTGTAATGGTGTGGGGTGTGTGCAGTTGGAGTGATATGGGAAGCCTGATACGTGTAGATACGACTTTGACAGTTGGCACGTACGTAAACATCCTGTATGATCATTTGCATCCATTTATGACCATCGTGCATTCCCACACTTACATAATTACTACAGAGTGGCTCCAGGAATATTCTTCTGCGGTTTAAACACTTCCGCTGGCCACCAAACTCCCCAGATATGAACAGTATTGAGCACATCTGGGATGCCTTGCAACGTGCTGTTCAGAAGAGATCTCCACCACCTCGTACTCCTACGGATTTATGGACAGCCCTGCAGGATTCATGGTGTCAATTCCCTCCTGCATTACTTTAGACATTAGTCGAGTCCATGCTACGTCGTGCTGCGGCACTTCTGCGTGCTCGCTACACGATATTAGGCAGGAGTACCGGTTTCTTTGGCTCTTCAGTGTATACTGGTGGCTTTGGTGCATTGCGTCACGGCCTGGCTTCGTGTAGCAGTCTCTCCAGTCTAGTACTGAGCTCACTGATTACAGAATTGTTCAGTAAGTACTACATTGTCTTTGCTAAACTCAAGGCAGCTGTGCTTTGTCGTTGTTGGTCGTGAAATCCCAGAGCTTTCACTGACTCAGGATTGCTTCCTAGACAGTAACTTCCTATTCCAGAGTTACATTTCGACTCCTTTATTAACTCCTTCAACTTTTTCCCAAAGTTTTTCATCACCATGTATAACTGCAGGAACAAGAGTTTCGTTACAAAAATCATAATGTGACTTCGAAATACATTATACATGTTTGCTGTATGATGTTGCAATTAAAAGGCAACAATAACAAGAAAAGTTAGAAAAATGATTCTAACATACGAACTCACACTTGAAGTTAAAATAAGTATTACAGTAAGAGTCTTACCTACATAATAACTGTCTGCATGCTCTTAGGTAGTCATTGGCCAAGCAGCAAGCTACATATGGCCTCTTAGAAATGTTTTAGAGTTGAAACTGGTTTATTCTGCAAAACATTTATGTGAACTTGGACAACCCGCTTCTGTGGCCGAGCGGTTCTAGGTACTTCATTCCGGAACCGAGCTGCTGCAACGGTTGCAGGTTCGAATCCTGCCTCAGGCATGGTTGTGTGTGATTTCCTTAGGTCAGTTAGGTTTAAGTAGTTCTAAGTCTAGGGGACTGATCACCTCAGATGTTAAGTCCCATTGTGCTTAGAGCCATTTAAACCATTTGAACTTGGACAGGTTGAAAAATCAGCCAACCAGTTGCAAATAAAGGTTTAATGGAAATACTGACTTAGTTTTCTGTAATTTTAATAGTTACATCACATGCTCATTGTGACTTCACATAGTGATAAGATATCCATTACACTTTCTGAAGAGGACAGTTTTAAAATTGTCGAATCCCAGGTAAAAGATTCCAATAAACCTTTGATTGAAACTGGTTGCCTGATTTTTCAGTCAGGTTTACTGTCGTGCAGTTGTTAAATTTACAACCATGTTTATGAGTTATGTGAACACTGAACTGCAATAAATTTTATTGAAAAAGTAATGTGCTCCACAAGTAATGTTGCAAATATGAGGAAGGTTAACCATAACACACAGTTGATATTGAGGCAAGTTAGTTAGTTAGTTACGTATTCCGTCCATCAGTCTCACGGTAACCGTTAAGATCTGGAACCTGTCAAGTGCATCAGAAACGTACACGTGAATGAACGTTTTCTTTTTTTTCAAAAAAAAAAAACAAAGAAAAAAAAAAGCTTAAAATTTTTATTACTTATCCCGTTCCCTTAAATGGCAGAAAATGCACATATTATAAGGTACCTATAGATTTATTTATTCCTGTTCAAGAATTCATCTATAGTATAGAAGAAGTTGTCAAGGATATATGATTTCAAATTATTTGTAAAACTGTTATCGCTATCTGTCAGACATTTTATTTCATCTGGTAATTTATCGAAAAGCTTTACAGCACCATGTTATACCCCTTTCTGTGCCAAAGATAGGTTAAGTGGAGACCAGTGCAAGTCTTTCTTTCTTCTGGTTTGGAAAATCGCTGTTTTTTTAAACTGGTTCATGTTGTTGAGAACAAATTTAATTACTGAGTAAATTTACTGTGAGACTGTTGTAAGAATTCCTAACCTTTTAAAGACATGCCTATAAGATGTGGAACTATGATACCCACACTTTATTCTAACCACTTTCTTTTGAGCAGTGAATACTTTTTGCCTAAGTGTTGACTTACCCCAAAATATTATTCCGTATGACATCAGGGAATGATGGTATGCAAACTATGTTAGCTTGCTAATTTCTATATGTTCAAAATTGGCAATTATTGTGATTGAAAAAGTTGCTGAACGTAGTCGCTTTAGGAGATCCAAAATATGGATTTCTAAATTAAGATTCTCTCTATATCTACACCCAAAAACTTAGTATCCTCCACCCTGACAACTGACATCGTTTTATGTGTTATATTTACTGAAGGAACTGTACTCCATGCAGTATAAAATTGTATGTACTGTGTTTTTTAAAAGTTCATAGCAAGCCCATTCGCAGAAAACCAATCAATAACTTTTCCAAAAACATTATTTGTATCACTTTCTATTGGAGTTTCTTTTACTGGATTAATAATGATGCTTGTATCATCAGCAGGCAGTGTCAGTTTACCTTTTTGTTTCAGATAAGAAGGGAAGTCTTTCACATACACTCCTGGAAATGGAAAAAAGAACACATTGACACCGGTGTGTCAGACCCACCATACTTGCTCCGGACACTGCGAGAGGGCTGTACAAGCAATGATCACACGCACGGCACAGCAGACACACCAGGAACCGTGGTGTTGGCCATCGAATGGCGCTAGCTGCGCAGCATTTGTGCACCGCTGCCGTCAGTGTCAGCCAGTTTGCCGTGGCATACGGAGCTCCATCACAGTCTTTAACACTGGTAGCATGCCGCGACAGCGTGGACGTGAACCGTATGTGCAGTTGACGGACTTTGAGCGAGGGCGTATAATGGGCATGCGGGAGGCCGGGTGGACGTACCGCAGAATTGCTCAACACGTGGGGCGTGAGGTCTCCACAGTACATCGATGTTGTCGCCAGTGGTCGGCGGTAGGTGCACGTGCCCGTCGACCTGGGACCGGACCGCAGCGACGCACGGATGCACGCCAAGACCGTAGGATCCTACGCAGTGCCGTAGGGGACCGCACCGCCACTTCCCAGCAAATTAGGGACACTGTTGCTCCTGGGGTATCGGCGAGGACCATTCGCAACCGTCTCCATGAAGCTGGGCTACGGTCCCGCAAACCGTTAGGCCGTCTTCCGCTCACGCCCCAACATCGTGCAGCCCGCCTCCAGTGGTGTCGCGACAGGCGTGAATGGAGGGACGAATGGAGACGTGTCGTCTTCAGCGATGAGAGTCGCTTCTGCCTTGGTGCCAATGATGGCCGTATGCGTGTTTGGCGCCGTGCAGGTGAGCGCCACAATCAGGACTGCATACGACCGAGGCACACAGGGCCAACACCTGGCATCATGGTGTGGGGAGCGATCTCCTACACTGGCCGTACACCACTGGTGATCATCGAGGGGACACTGAATAGTGCACGGTACATCCAAACCGTCATCGAACCCATCGTTCTACCATTCCTAGACCGGCAAGGGAACTTGCTGTTCCAACAGGACAATGCACGTCCGCATGTATCCCGTGCCACCCAACGTGCTCTAGAAGGTGTAAGTCAACTACCCTGGCCAGCAAGATCTCCGGATCTGTCCCCCATTGAGCATGTTTGGGACTGGATGAAGCGTCGTCTCACGCGGTCTGCACGTCCAGCACGAACGCTGGTCCAACTGAGGTGCCAGGTGGAAATGGCATGGCAAGCCGTTCCACAGGACTACATCCAGCATCTCTATGATCGTCTCCATGGGAGAATAGCAGCCTGCATTGCTGCGAAAGGTGGATATACACTGTACTAGTGCCGACATTGTGCATGCTCTGTTGCCTGTGTCTATGTGCCTGTGGTTCTGTCAGTGTGATCATGTGATGTATCTGACCCCAGGAATGTGTCAATAAAGTTTCCCCTTCCTGGGACAATGAATTCATGGTGTTCTTATTTCAATTTCCAGGAGTGTATATTGAGAATAGAAGGGGACCCATCATCGAACCCTGTGGCACACCTAATGTAATTTCACCCTAGTTAGATGAAGTCGAAAACTTCCTTAAATCACTTTTACCATATAAAGAAAGTTTTTGCTTCCTGTTCTGTAGGTATGACTTAAACCACTCATATGCTGTTCCATTTATACCATAGAATTGTGATTTCTCTAATACAGGGTGTTGCAAATAGGTACCGCCAAACTTTCAGGAAACATTCCTCACACTCAAAGGAAGAGAATATATTATGTGGACATGTGTCCAGAAATGCTAACTTTCCATGTTAGAGCTCATTTTATTACTTCTCTTCAAATCACATTAATCATGGAATGTATACACACAGTAACAGAACGTACCAGCGTGACTTCAAACACTTTGTTACAGGAAATGTTCAAAATTTCCTCCGTTAGCAAGGATACATGCATCCACCCTCCGTCGCATGGAATCCCTGATGCGCTGATGCAGCCCTGGAGAATGGCGTATTGTATCACAGCCGTCCACAATACGAGCACGAAGAGTCTCTACATTTGGTAACGGGGTAGCGTAGACAAGAGCTTTCAAATACCCCCATAAATGATAGTAAAGAGGGTTGAGATCAGGAGAGCGTGGAGACCATGGAATTGGTCCGCCTCTACCAATCCATCGGTCACCGAATCTATTGTTGGGAAGCATACGAACACTTCGACTGAAATGTGCAGGAGCTCCATCGTGCACGAACCACATGTTGTGTCGTACTTGTAAAGGCACATGTTCTAGCAGCACAGGTAGAGTATCACGTATGAAATCATGATAACGTGCTCCATTGAGTGTAGATGGAAGAACATGGGGCCCAATCAAGACATCACCAACAATGCCTGCCCAAACGTTCACAGAAAATCTGTGTTGTTGACGTGATTGCACAATTGCGTGCGGATTCTCGCCAGCCCACACATGTTGATTGTGAAAATTTACAATTTGATCACGTTGGAATGAAGCCTCATCCGTAAAGAGAACATTTGCACTGAAATGAGGATTGACACATTGTTGGATGAACCATTCGCAGAAGTGTACCCGTGGAGGCCAATCAGCTGCTGATAGTGCCTGCACACGCTGTACATAGTACGGAAACAACTGGTTCTCCCGTAGCACTCTCCATACAGTGACGTGGTCAACGTTACCTTGTACAGCGGCAACTTCTCTGACGCTGACATTAGGGTTATCGTCAACTGCACGAAGAATTTCCTCGTCCATTGCAGGTGTCCTCGTCGTTCTAGGTCTTCCCCAGTCGCGAGTCATAGGCTGGAATGTTCCGTGCTCCCTAAGACGCCGATCAATTGCTTCGAACGTCTTCCTGATGGGACACCTTCGTTCTGGAAATCTGTCTCGATACAAACGTAACGCGCCACGGCTATTGCCCCGTGCTAACCCATACATCAAATGGGCATCTGCCGACTCCGCATTTGTAAACATTGCACTGACTGCAAAACCACGTTTGTGATGAACACTAACCTGTTGATGCTACGTCATGATGTGCTTCATGCTAGTACTGTAGAGCAATGAGTCACATGTCAACACAAGCACCGAAGTCAACATTACCTTCCTTCAATTGGGCCAACTGGGGTGCATCGAGGAAGTACAGTACATACTGACGAAACTAAAATGAGTTCTAACATGGAAATTAAGCGTTTCCGGACACATGTCCACATAACATCTTTTCTTTATTTGTGTGTGAGGAATGTTTCCTGAAAGTTTGGCCGTACCTTTTTGTAACACACTGTATAATGTCATGGTTCACACTGTCAAATGCTTTGGATAAGGTACAGAAAATTCCTATTGATAACATTTTACTATTTAAAAACACTAATATGAGGGCAGTGAAATTGTATATTGCTGTCTCAGTGAAACAGCATTTTTAAAATCCAAACCGTGATTTACTAAGCATCCCAATACTGCTGAGACGG
Organism: Schistocerca piceifrons; assembly: GCF_021461385.2. NCBI lineage: Eukaryota > Metazoa > Arthropoda > Insecta > Orthoptera > Acrididae > Schistocerca > Schistocerca piceifrons. The sequence goes on from NC_060143.1 coordinate 412,015,802, forward strand.
CTAAATACTCTTGTTAACATTACTTTCTCGACAATTTTTGTAAATGCTGTGAGGATGGATACTGTGTAGAAATTACAGACATCTGTGGTGTCCCCTTTTTTTGCAGAGAGGCATATTTTAACCTGTCTGGGAAAATACTTTGAGTTAGTGATGAATTATTGATGTGACTCAGAACATAATCTGTAACTGCTCCACATTGTTTTAATATCTTGTTAGACATGTCATCTACTCCAACAGAACATTTGTTTTTCAAAGATTTAATGAATTTCCTTGGTTCACCAGAAGTTGTTAGATTAAACATCTGACTACGATTTCTCAAAACTGACTCTGCCATGTATTGCTTGGCTTTTTCTTTTGAACTATTCTGACCAATTTCTTCACCTATATTTACATTAGCTACTTGTATACCCTTTGTTGAGATTGTCTCATTCTCTGTAATGTAATACTACCTACCCAAGTGGTTACTTTCTTGTCTCTCTTCTAACAACGTTCCATAGTGATTTGATTTTATTGCCGTGTTGTCAATTTCATCTCTAATATACATATTTTTTGATTTTCTGACAACTTTTCTCAGTTGTTGTTGTGGTCCTCAGTCCTGAGACTGGTTTGATGCAGCTCTCCATGCTACTCTATCCTGTGCAAGCTTCTTCATCTCCCAGTACCTACTGCAATCTACATCCTTCTGAATCTGCTTAGTGTATTCATCTCTTGGTCTCCCTCTACGATTTTTACCCTCCACGCTGCCCTCCAATACTAAATTGGTGATCCCTTGATGCCTCAGAACATGTCCTACCAACCGATCCCGTCTTCTGGTCAAGTTGTGCCACAAACTTCTCTTCTCCCCAATCCTGTTCAGTACTTCCTCATTAGTTATGTGATCTACCCATCTAATCTTCAGCATTCTTCTGTAGCACCACATTTCGAATGCTTCTATTCTCTTCTTGTCCAAACTATTTATCGTCCATGTTTCACTTCCATACATGGCTACACTCCACACAAATACTTTCAGAAATGACTGCCTGACACTTAAATCTATACTCGATGTTAACAAATTTCTCTTCTTCAGAAAAGCTTTCCTTGCCATTGCCAGTGTACATTTTATATCCTCTCTACTTCGACCATTATCAGTTATTTTGCTCCCCAAATAGCAAAACTCCTTTACTACTTTAAGTGCCTCATTTCCTACTCTAATTCCCTCAGCATCACCCGACTTGATTCGACTACATTCCATTATCCTCGTTTTGCTTTTGTTGATGTTCGTCTTATATCCTCCTTTCAAGACACTGTCCATTCCATGCAACTGCTCTTCCAAGTCCTTTGCTGTCTCTGACAGAATTACAATGTCATCGGCGAACCTCAAAGTTTTTATTTCTTCTCCATGGATTTTAATACCTACTCCGAATTTTTCTTTTGTTTCCTTTACTGCTTGCTCAATATACAGATTGAACAACATCGGGGAGAGGCTACAACCCTGTCTTACTCCCTTCCCAATCACTGCTTCCCTTTCATGTCCCTCGACTTTTCTCAGTATGATAAAATAATTTTTATAGTGTAAAATGACTTCTGGGTCTTTACTAATTCTTGGTGCTTCATACAATTTTTTTTCCTTCCTGAAAACACTTTCATAACTGTAGCGATCCAAGGTTTCCTTGCAAACTGTTTTTTTTGGGGGGGGGGGGGGGTCAGCTGTGTTCAAAAAGGGATATAAATTTATCAAGAAATATGCTGCATTATCTGTGACATTTGGCTCATTATATACAACCCCCCAATTAACATTTCTTGTACTTTCTCTAAAGTGCTCTACAGTCACTGGGTTGACCAGCTTTACACTTTTCCTTAATGATTTCTGAACTGTACACCCTGATACGTTTTGTAAGTTAATCAATTGTGCATCATGGTCTGATAATCCATTTATCACAGGGAAAGCATGTGTTAGTTTTACAATCTCTTGCTGCACAAATACATTATCTATTAGAGTGCCTCTGTCTTGAGCTATAGGTGTTGGGAAATGTATCACAGATTCTAAGTTATATATCATTAATAACATTTCTAGTTCACTTTTCCTATCGGAGTTTCTTAGAAAGTTTACATTGAAATCACCACAGATTGATAACTTCTTTTTGTCTGACAGACAGCATAATAGGAAGTCAAACTTTTTCATGAACAGCTCCCAATCTCCTAATGGGGAGCTGTACACTGTTGCTAATATCAACACTATATTACCTAGCTGTAGTTCACATGCACAAACTTGAAAGTGCTAATCGACTCAAAATTTGCCTACTTCTACAGTTTTGTACTTACACCCTTGTTTTGTGTAAAAGGCAAGTCCTCGTTTATCCTTGCTAGATCTGCAAGTGTAAGATGCTAAATTATATTCATTTATACTGACACTTTCCATCCCCAGAGCTACATAGTGTTCAGACAGACAAAGTATATAAACCTCATTCTTATTTCTGAGATCATCTAAACACACTAACAGCTCATCTACTTTATTTTTTATTCCCCTGATTTTTTGATGAAGTACATTGATACCACCCGTAGCTTTATTCCCTATTTACTGTACATGAAGCTTCTTTTATTCTATTTTTCTTGACTGTTGTCTGTCTCGACTTTGGCTTTAACCTAAAAGCCTGCCTGCCTGGTCCCCTTAACCACAGGGATCATTCCTTGTGTGACAGTCACTCCCTTTACAGTATCTGCTAATAGAGAAGCTAACTTAGCTTTCCTCTCCCCATTTAGGTGCCGGCCAAGTGTAGTGTATCCCCATCTAGCAACAGTGTCAGTTGTTAACAACACTCATGTCACATTTTGCCGGTGTCTGGAGCATCCTGTTCAGTTCAGTGTTAAAATGCCTTACACCATTGTTTACTCAGAACCGATCCGATCATGGCGCTCAAAGATCTTCACAAACCCCACATCTGTGTGCCCAGTTTCTGCTCCTATTTTGTCCAAGTCAGCCCTTGTATTATACCTTGGATTCATAGGCAGGCTGTTTCCTGCTCCCCTGACTATAACTACCTGATCTTCCTTCACAAAGTCCATGAACACTAGCTCAGTTGGACAAGGGAGAGAATAAACACAATTAACATCCCATATGAGATAAAATGGTTATTCCTGATCCCCAACTAATGAATCAGAAATTGTAAAAATAATACATAGTCTACAAACAAAAAAGCAGTGAGGGACTAGATGGTATATCCAGTAAACTAATTAAATGCTTTTGATAATTGATAGTAAAGCCATTATCCTGTCTGATAAACTTATCTATAGAAAAAGGAATATTTCCCATGTGTCTAAAAAGGAGTAAAGTAATCCCTATACATAAAGGAGGCTGCAAAAAAGACCCAGGAAATTACAGACCTATAACTATTACATCTTACTCTCTAAAAAAAATAGAAACCATAATAAAAGACAGAATATTAAATTTTATACAAACATACAATATTCATAATGATGAACAACATTGATTCAGAAAGGGCAAATCTACCAAAATATCAATAGTTGAATTCATAACACTTGTAAATAAAACATTTGATGAACAGAAGAAAATCTGTGGTATGTTGCTGGACCTACCCAAGGCATGTGATTGGGCATGTCATGACATCCTATTAGAAGAGCTTCATTGTTATGGTATAAGGGGAAAAGCAGTACACATCATTAAATCGTTCTTGGGAAATTGAAAGCAGTGTGTAGAAATAAAGCAAAAAGTGAAAAATAATATTACAAGTGTCTTTTCTAATTTTGAAATTGTGAAATATGGAGTTCCTCAAGGATTCGTCCTAGGTCCACTACTTTTCATTTTGCATGTCAATCATATGATGAAATCAGTATGTGACAGTGTAGTCATGTATGCATTTTGACAATGCGATGTTTAGGACAAAAACAGAATATATTGCAGCTTCTTTCATTGCACACTTTCGTTTAATTCACAATTTTATATCTTCATTATCCAAAACACTGACTTTCTTCTCTACTCACCAAGTGATTTAGCTGTGTACAACACTACATTGTGAGATCGCTCTTAATGTATCATCAGTTTCCAGTAAAAAAGCTGAGTATTCCATATTAGTGATATCCAATGACCATCACTAAATACAAGATATCGACTTTTGCGTTTAAAAAAAAGTTTTTCGATATTGGTAGTGAAATATTTGGAACACTGTAACATCATTGTTAAAGATAAGGTATGAGCCTTCGACATTAACTACTTCTGATCACTATGAATAATTTTTTTCGTCATGTAAAGAAATATTTTTGTGAACATCAAGTTTTTGTATGTCAATCCTTGTGACTGATGGTCTGCAGGACTTTGGCAAAAAAAAGTAGAACAAGCCTATATGCATAAACAGTAATGTCAGCATCATCATCTTACCAACCATACAGATACGAAGATTGGAAACAGAATAAAAATCAAGGTCATCATGATATAAATAAATTTACATTAATCATTTTGATAAAAACCAACAGACACATCTGCTTTCATACACTTAAAATATAATTATATATATATATATATATATATATATATATATATATATATATATACACCATTACGAATATCCACTCTATATGTTGTACAAATGTACTATTTAATAGTAAAATCATTAATTAAAAATTCTATGGTAAGAATTGGGCAGTTAAATGATACGCTAAACTGGAAACTCCTGAAGTAACCTGCCAGACTACAAAAATAACTGTAGAAAATTATACATTTATGAGAGAAACTATGTCAGATCAGAAATAAGTAAATGAAAGAAATATGTATCCTAATTCTAGTAGTCCTTGCAAAGACAGCATCAACAAAATCAAGTGTCAGTCTAGGTACAGCTATCAAAATTACAGTATAAATATATCTATATGTCATGTCGAAGTTTAAAATGCTGAGGTGACAGCCATATATGTGTATACTTACGTCATATACATGAAATGGATGTGCAAGAACTTGTCAAAAGACCGAATATAGAAAAGTGTCTATGTTATATCACACACAGAATAGAGAAAACCCAAGATAATATTCAGAATGAGCAACATATATGCATCTATGTGCAAGTATCCCTTGCAACAGAACAGCATCAATAAAATCTGTAAATATAGGTAAAGCTATCAAAATGACAATATAAATGAACCTACATGTCCTGTCAAATTATAAAATATCAAAGTTATGAAATGCAAATTGTAGTGGGGCATATTTATGTCATATGCAGAAAATGAGTGTCCAGAACAAGTCAAAAGAAAGACCAAATGTAGAAAACCACCTATGTCATAATATCTACAGAACATATAGAAAATCCCCAAAAGTTACTATTCAGGGTGAGCAATGTTTATGTGTGACTGTACCCCTGTACCCCTATAGCTTTTACTGCCATAAAACAAACATCAAATGAGAACCACTGTCTGACTCATGCAAATGTCAGAAACTAATAATTTAGATCCACATAACACACAGCATCTGCAGATCATATGATAAATTATCAGTAATATCAAAGGTGAAAAGAACTTTATATATATCCAACGTTGCATTAAAGAACTAGATACAGATGCAAAGTTGTATACATCTATAATGTGTATGTAATCCACTAAATGGTCCTATCCAAACAACATGATCAACAACCACAAAGCACAAAAAGAAATATTTGACCTACCCATATACCCTGTATCGAATATGGTCAAATATGGCCTGGATGTGTGAAGATAATACTTATGTCATGAAACAAAAAGTGGAATACCTGTATGTAAGAAACATCCACTATCAAGACGGTAATGTTGCTAAAGGTGTAATGGTGAAGACAACCACTAACACCAACTTCTGTACAGCCAGTGTAACCAGGTAAAAACCAGTCAATAATAAAATATAAAGTCATCAAATGTCACAGGCTTCAAGGTTACAAGGCTAAATAGGGGGCAGGTAGATGAATGTTAAGGTGACTAACATAAGCTAAGTATACCCACTAGAAGGCACACTCAGATCATCTCTGTCATACCTTACTAAAAATACAAAAGATACTTCAACAGTACCACTCCATGAACTAACAGAAAAATATTTGAAAAGTAAACCACATGAAAAGTTAATTGTATGTATTGGATACAAATAAAATATTGCATTCTCTCCAGCAGTGCATAGGTAACCCACTAACTAGGTCTATCTAGACAAATCAGAAACAGAAACTATATAAATATGAACAATATTCTCCACCAAATATGATCTGGACATATGAAGAAAATATTTATGTCGTTAAACAACTTCGATGTGGCATATAGATATATTTATACTGTCATTTTGATACCTTTACCTATATTGACACCTAGATATTGTTGACATTATCCTGTAAAGGACTACTTGCACATACAAGCATAGTTCTTTGGTTTTCTTATTTCTAATTTGTTGCAGTTTCTTTCATATATCTATCATTTTCTACAATTATTTTTGTAGTTTAGTAAGTTATTTCAGCATTCTACAGTTAGGTGTATCATCTAAATGATCAGTTTCTAATCATGGAATATTTAATTAATGATTTTGTTACGAATGGAGCAATGGCTATTGTTGTGTCTATGGTGGTTTCAGGGCCCTTCAATTGTAACAAATTCTTCACGGGTTTCTTAGTGCATAGGATCGCAGTGGTGTTAACGACCATGCTCTAATCTTATGTGGCAAGAATCCACTGAAAATTTTGTTATGTTGACTTATTGAAGCTAATCGTAGAATAATGTCTTTCGTTGTTCATTCAATTCATACATTCGTGCTGCAAATATTGTGTGCCAGTAGTTTTTTGGAATTTCTTTAATTACTAAAAATTATACATCGAATTATGTAAGTATAAGGAGAGATCAGAAAGGTTCCGTTCAAAGACCTTGTAGCCCATAATCTGTATGCCAGTCGCCGTAAGTACTGAGGCAAAGATATCACCAGTGCAGCAGGTAGAAGATACCCCTTTCGTGAAACACCATGTCCTGATGCATGAAGAAGTCTGCAACTGCCTACTGCACATCCTCGCCGGACAGAAATCGTCGACCCTTCAACGCCTCTTTTAAGGGACCGAAGATGTGACAACTGCATGGGGAGAGATCAGGACTGCAGGGCGGCTGCTCGTGTGTCTCCCATCTGAGTCCCCTAGCTGAGACTGGCCTCCGAGATCGACCGACGTCTTGTGTCGAATCGCGACCGGCACGGAACTTGGTATACCATCCCACAACGTTGGTTTTCGGTATATGTGCTGGTCCATACACATTCTTCATTCTAAGATGGATGTCTACCAGTGTTAGTCCTTTGGTAGCCAAGAAAAGAACAACAATATGTTGGTCCTGTTTGAATGCATTTGGCAATGACGTCGCCATACTTCACATTTCCGAATTGACCGATGCATGTAGGAAAGATATGAATGGTACACTAATCCCTTGCCTGTATGTCAGTGCTTATATAAACGCATTGGAGTCCCCCTATGTTGTATATATGCTACAGGAACTTTATCACCCCTTACACATTTTCGATTAATGATACAAGAAATTACATTTGATCTAAACAAATATAAATGGGAAACCAACATATACATATATATGATACTCATACAAAGGAAATCTACATCTACATCTACTTCCATACTCCGCAAGCCACCTGACGGTGTGTGGCGGAGGGTACCTTGAGTACCTCTATCGGTTCTCCCTTCTATTCCAGTCTCGTATTGTTCGTGGAAAGAAGGATTGTCGGTATGCCTCTGTGTGGGCTCTAATCTCTCTGATTTTATCCTCATGGACTCTTCGCGAGATATACGTAGGAGGGAGCAATATACTGCTTGACTCTTCGGTGAAGGTATGTTCTCGAAACTTTAACAAAAGCCCGTACCGAGTTACTGAGCGTCTCTCCTGCAGAGTCTTCCACTGGAGTTTATCTATCATCTCCGTAACGCTTTCGCGATTACTAAATGATCCTGTAACGAAGCGCGCTGCTCTTCGTTCGATCTTCTCTATCTCTTCTATGAACCCTATCTGGTATGGATCCCACACTGCTGAGCAGTATTCAAGCAGTGGGCGAACAAGCGTACTGTAACCTACTTCCTTTGTTTTCGGATTGCATTTCCTTAGGATTCTTCCAATGAATCTCAGTCTGGCATCTGCTTTACCGACGATCAACTTTATATGATCATTCCATTTTAAATCACTCCTAATGCGTACTCCCAGATAATTTATGGAATTAACTGCTTCCAGTTGCTGACCTGCTATTTTGTAGCTAAATGATCTATCTTTCTATGTATTCGCAGCACATTACACTTGTCTACATTGAGATTCAATTGCCCTTCCCTGCACCATGCGTCAATTCGCTGCAGATCCTCTTGCATTTCAGTACAATTTTCCATTGTTACAACCTCTCTATACACCACAGCATCATCTGCAAAAAGCCTCAGTGAACTTCCGATGTCATTCACCAGGTCATTTATGTATATTGTGAATAGCAACGGTCCTATGACACTCCCCTGCGGCACACCCGAAATCACTCTTACTTCGGAAGACTTCTCTCCATTGAGAATGACATGCTGCGTTCTGTTATCTAGGAACTCCTCAATATATTCACAATCAACGTTTTTCAGGTTGCGTTCCATCAGCCCTCAGATAATAATACTCTTTTCGCTTGTTACTCTGGAACACACACTACGACTAATAAATGCTGTTAATTCTCTTATTTTCACACAATCTGTGTTAACATTTCGTTTTGCAACAAACTGGACCTTAATAAACGAATAGCCTAATTATATGAAAATTCAGGTAGTCACTGTACAAAGGGTGACATGGTTGAGATGAAAGTTAATTGTGGGTTGGCACAGGAATGTTCTTGGAAAGGTGTTATGTAAATATTTTCATGCAAAACAATTTGGTCGTTTCTTAACTTTCTTTCCGTTTTAAGCACACATCTAATATCTTAGTATATTCGTCAAAGGACCTGCATGTACAGCACAAAGCACAGTCATTAGCTTGCGAGGCAGGGTGATGAGGCACAGCAAATCTACGCAGTGGATTAGCGACCATTCGTCTGGTACACCATCCAGCATTATGTTTGTTCTTATGTGGTTTTCTGTGCTTGTTTAGCCAATTTCTGCTTCATAAAATAGGACACACGAAGTTAAAACACAGTTTGTTCACGAAGTTTTGACCGAGTTTTCAGGAGGGTGCAGGGAATGGAGGAAACATGTACCTCTTGGCAAACCCCAACCAATGAGCAGCTGTGTGGCGAGGGACGATGTGGGTGCAATAAGCAGCGCTTTCTTCGTGAGGTGCTGGCACTGCACATGTGCTTACTTCTCAGCACGGCACATCAAAACAGTTAAAGTATTCCATAATGACTACTGATGCACAGGTAGCACAGTCTTAGGTCACCATGGACGCAGCGACTGGACAAAAAACACTTGTGGCACAAAGCCGTCCAACTTGCAGCTTATCCAAAACGAGGGTGGCCTCGTTCAGGACATTGTGAAGAACCAATATTTCAACACACAGAAAAAAGTTCCCATGATTCACAGACAAATGATGCATGCAACTTCCCTCTCTTGAGTTAACTAGCCATGGGGAGCGCATTTTTCAACAAGCTTAAAGCGGAGTATATATGTGTATGTCCAGAATCTCCTCCCAAATCCCAGGTCCGATTTAAACCAAATTTGGCGCAGAAACAGCAAGTCTAACGAGTATTAGCGCTATGGGATTTATAAGCAACTACACTACTGGCCATTAAAATTGCTACACCACGAAGATGACGTACTACAGATGCTAAATTTAACGAACAGGAAGAAGATACTGTGATATGCAAATGATTAGCTTTTCAGAGCATTCACATAAGGTTGGCGCCGGTGGCGACATCTGCAATGTGCTGACATGAGGAAAGTTTCCAACCGATTTCTCATAGACAAACAGCAGTTGACCGGCGTTGCCTGGTGAAACGTTGTCGTGATGCCTCGTGTAAGGAGGAGAAATGCGTACCATCAAGTTTCCGACTTTGATAAAGGTCGGATTGTAGACTATCGCGATTGCGGTTTATCGTATCGCGACATTGCTGTTCGCGTTGGTCGAGATCCAATGACTGTTAGCAGAATATGGAATCGGTGGGTTCAGGAGGGTAATACGGAACGCCGTGCTGGATCCCAACGGCCTCGTATCACTAGCAGTCGAGATGACAGGCATCTTATCCGCATGGCTGTACGGATCGTGCAGCCACGTCTCGATCCCTGAGTCAACAGATGGGGAAGTTTGCAAAACAACAACCATCTGCACGAACAGTTCGACGACGTCTGCAGCAGCATGGACTATCAGCTCGGAGACCATGGCTGCGGTTTCCCTTGACGCTGCATCACAGACAGTAGCGCCTGCGATGGTCTACTCAACGACGATCCTGGGTGCACGTATGGCAAAACGTCATTTTTTCGGATGAATCCAGGTTCTGCTTCCAGCATCATGATGGTCGCATCCGTGGTTGGCGACATCGCGGTGAACGCGCATTGGAAGCGTGTATTCGTCATCGCCATACTAGCGTATCACCCTGCGTGATGGTATGGGGTGCCATTGGTTACACGTCTCGGTCGCCTCTTGTTTGCATTGACGGCACTTGCAACAGTGGACGTTACATTTCAGACCTGTTACGACCCGTTGCTCTACCCTTCATTCGATTCCTGCGAAACCCCATATTTCAGCTGTATAATGCACGACCGCATGTTGCAGGTCCTGTACGGGCCTTTCTGGATACAGAAAATGTTCGACTGCTGCCCTGGCCAGCACATTCTCCAGATCCCTCACCAATTGAAAACGTCTGGTTAATGGTGGCCGAACAACTGGCTCGTCACAATACGCCAGTCACTACTTTTGATGAACTGTAGTATAGTGTTGAAGCTGCAGGAGCAGCTGTACCTGTACACGTCATCCAAGCTCTGTTTGACTCAGTGCCCAGGCGTATCAAGGCCGTTGTTATGGCCTGTGGTGGTTGTTCTGGATACTGATTTCTCAGGATCTATGCTCTAAAATTGCGTGAAAATGTAACCACATGTCACTTCTAGTATAATATATTTGTCCAATGAATACCCGTTAATCATCTGCATTTCTTCTTGCTGCAGCAATTTTAATGGCCAGTAGTGTAGCTCCGATGGAAGCTGAGATACTGATAAAAACGTGTTTTATCCAGCCCCTGGTGTATAGGCTGTCCTGCACGAGGGTACATCGTGTGGGAACAGTATCAGCCTGCCAAATCAACGTGCTTTGCATGGTAGCCTACTTGTCAACGGCAAGAAATGGTTTTCCAGGCCGTGACATGTATGCTGTCCTGCTTGACGGGCACATTGTGTTGCAGTAGTATTGGTCTGCCTTATCGACCTGCTTTGCATGGAGGCCTGTACATCAGTCGCAAATAAACGCTTTTCAAGCCCCTGATGCGTAGCATACCTTGCATGTAAGGTGTGTTGTGAAGGTGCTTCATTGAACAGAATCTTTCTAACATGTATGCAGACGAGGCTGTTGGGAAAAAGCTAGTATACACTAAATGATCAAAAGTATCCAGACACCTACTAGTGGACAGGCTGTTGGGAAAAAGCTAGTATACACTAAATGATCAAAAGTATCCAGATACCTATTAGTGGACATTTCGCTTTTATGATGGCTTGAACTGTGCTGAGGACGCTGTGGGGCAGTGGGTTAAATGTTTTGTAATTGCTGCATGTAGTATTGTTTGATTTTGGTGAATTTAGAATGCTTTTCTGAGATTTTAAATATGATTTCCAATTACGAAAACCTGAAAATTATTTGTGTAGGCAGCCAGAAAGTAACGGAGAATTCTGCCGCTCCTAATCTCCAGTCCACGATCCAACGCGCCAAACTTGAATGAAATTGTCTAAGTCACAATTTATAATCAAAAGAAGTCGAGAACTACGGCGCTAAATGAAAGTTTACTGTTTTAACAAAATCAGTATATTCAATAAAAGTTCACACACACAAAATTAATATTTTTGAAATTCATTAAAATTTCCTATCGTATCCGTGCTCAATGTAGTTCAAGGACGACCTAGTACCATTAATGATTTCTCCGTGTGTGAATTAAGTACAGTTTATTGCTCGCCTTAAACGTGGTGAATATGCTACTCCACTTGTCATGCCGTTTTCTGCAACAGTGTGGGTGGCATGTAAAACAAAAACAACAACAAAATAAAACACAGGCTTTCCATTTACTTACCAGTCCACAAAAGTTCGCCTCTACACATTTGCACAAAAATGCGAGATAACTAATTTGATTGAAAACACTCGATTCAGTCTTCTTCAATGCCATCTGAGGCTTACGTTGCAGACACGAGTATGGTACATCCAGTCACATAGCGAGATACATCATGGCGACTGACGACGTTCGAATGACTCCCTCTACACCACTACAGTCGTCGTGTTGTAGTATCGGTGCAGTTTAGCACCAAACGGCGGACAGGACACCTGTAGTTATTGCACCCCACACGCCTGCAGCAGTGTTCAGGCTTTTACCAACAAGATCTTACATATCGTTGTTAGTTGAAGACTAACAACTTTCACAATTTTTCTATAAGCAATAATGTACTATACATATGTTCCATAATATTATAGGTTAGCTAACCCTTAAATTCCGATTTCTGGAATTTTTCTAACGGAACAGAGGGTAGATTGCTACCTGTCTATTGTCTGTAACCTACCAACTGTACCTCTGTAAAATTACATTATCATTTTGCAGTATGCTACAGCTCCATTATTTCTTCTAAAGAACATAGTAGTGTAATTTTCATATTGCAACTTGCTTCTAAAGGCTAGATAATCTACTATGATTTTACAAATTTTAGTACAAAAATCAGATTTTACTTAATAATTTGGAAAATTAAAAGAGATATCTTCGTAAAAACCTCTGCAGAACGTTTTTACATAAAATCCAAAATTACAGCTTTCTACATATAACGTTTCGGGCTTTTGAAATTTCGTAAAAAATGGACTTTGTGGAAATTAAACAGCGAATTATTGTGAAACTCAAAATATGTAAAATTGGTATGGTCTTACATCATCTGGTAGTCGATTGCGACATTATTTAAATATTTAATTTAACTTTAGATTGTTACACAATGCTATGTCTGAATGCTCGTGCACACGTTTAAGTGCAGTCGGTTGGGCTTTGGCCAGGTGACGTGGAAATATCTGTCTCACTTGTTCACTATCATTGCCATGTAGACATAGCGATTGTTAGCCGACTAAACTTTCAATGAAGTATCTGTATGCCTGTGTAGGAGTGGGAGCCCATTCTTCCTTAAGAGCCAAAACAATAGAAGATAGTGTTGACTCTGGAGTCTGTTACAGTCGATATTCACGCTCATCCCAAAGACGTTCTATTCAGTTCAGGTCGAGACCCTGGGCAGGTCAGTCCATTTCAGGAATGTTATTGTACACAAACCATTGCCTCAGAGATATTGCTTTATGACAGGTGCATTATCATGCCAATACAAACAATCAAAACCTCCGAACTGTTCCCATACTGTACGCAGTACACAATGTTGTAAAATGGGTTCATATCCTTGCACATTAAGACTTTTCTTAAGCAAAATAACACCCTAACCACGAAAAACTCCCCCATACCGTAACAACACCTCCATACTTCACTGGTGGCACTACACTTAACGGAAGATAACATTCTCCAAGCATTCACCAAACCGAAACTCTTCCATCGTACTGCCACACAGGGTATAGACTGAATCGTCACTCCAAATCACTCTTTTCCAGTAATCCACTGTCAGTAGCGTTACTCTTTCCACTACTTCGAGCATCACTTAGTGTTGACGACAGAAATGTGTGGCGTATGAAGAGCTGCTCCACCTTTGTGGCCTATTCTTTTTAACTCCGTAAGCACAAGCACGGTTCCAGCTGGAACTGTAGCTAGTACTTTGGAACTCACGAGTCATTCCTTCGGCAGATTTCATGCAATTCTTTCATAACCACCCTCCGCAGTGCTCGACGGTCCCTGTCCTTCAGTTCATGACGTCTGCCTGGTCCTTGTTTGCTTCGCGTTTCCCCTTGAGTGTCACGTGACCGACGGACTTCTTAAGCAGGTTTAGAAGGGCTGCAGTGTCGCTGATGGATCTGTTATGCAAGTGTCATGCAACGAGTAGTCTACGTTCGAAGTCACTGATCTCTCGTGAGCGTCTCATTCCACTGTTGCTGTTTCTCTACTGGCATTGTCGTGACGTTTAACGGTCAATCGCGCATACTTTTCATCACATAATGTAAAACATTTTACCAGATACTGAAAATAGTGAAATTCGTACAATGGGATAAACACTAGGAATGAATGATACTGGTCTTCAAAGACCCTGAAAAATACCTTTATCGTCAACAGTAGCCGTATTATGTGTCTCAAGTATCGACTTTCTCTAATTTGATTGCTAATGGATCTGAATGAAGCGCACGAGATATGTATGTCTTTTTTCTACAGCTTCTCCATTTGAAGGTAGACGTGGAAAATTGCTACCCATGTCGTGCAGCAAGAATGGCCCTGAATTCTACGCAGCTGTGCTGCGCGCACAGTTCTCCGCAGTTTGCTAGCGAGCCGTTGGGATGGACTCAGTGCGAGTTCGCTGTAACGAAATACGGAAATGTTTGCAATCTAGCGACGTTAGTTTCTCGCTGTGGGCGGTCGTCTCCAGTCTCACCGAGGGCACATCCGGCCCCACTACAAATCGCCTTCAGGGCCTGCAGATCCCGGGCTCGGTGCCTAAGACCGCCTTCCTCAGCAGAATTGAATTACTCGGGAAGGCAGCCGTCTTACATGCAAATGTCGGCGGTTTTAGAGGAACCAACTTTGCATATTAGGACAGGGGCAGCAGCTGCGATTGCAGCCAATGGCAGGCGGCGCTGTAAGATTTTACTGTAGGCGGCGCGATGGGCTTTTGTTTCGGGCAGCATTAATGCCGCGGCCGATACGGTACTTCCAGTCTGCCCCGCTTCGACCTCCTGCAGATACAAACGTCGTCAAAGCCCCCGTGTTACCCACGTGCTCCATTCTACTCCATAAAATCTTCAAATTTATCCCTCTGTGGATTAAACAATTAAGCAATGAAGACAAAAAATTATAAGTAACATTTTTTTTTAATTTTGGGATCACAGGAAACATATTTTGATAAAAATACGTGTAAGTCATGTCTACATAATATATAGGGCGAATCACTAGAAACTTGCACAGCAAATATTGCGGAAATGGAAAGTGCTGTTGATGTGAGGTTTTCACATAATGGATTTGTAGTTAGGGACTCGTATTGTCAGCCAATAAGCAGATTGTAATGATACTTATAAATCAATTTTTTTGTGAAAACGTGCACTTAACGGAACAATGTCTATTGACATTAACAGAATAAAAATGGGTAAATTAAAATGTCAGTGGTGCTTGTTGCGGGAGTCTAGTGCGAGTCGTTTACGAGTCTCCGAAAAGCAAATGGAAATAATGAAAACAGACCTATAATGTGCATTAAGTGAGGGCATCTCCACTAAACACGTCCGCTGCTCGTGGTCTAATGGCTAGCGTTGCTGCCTCTGGATCAGGGGGTCCCGGGTTCGATTCACGGTCGGGTTGTGGATTTTCTCTACCCAGGGGCTGGGTGTTTGTGCTGTCCTTACCATTTTATCATCATCATCATTCATGACAGTGGCTATATTGGATTGTGTAAAAATTGGGACGTTGTACGGGCGCTGAAGACCGCGCAGTTGGGTGTCCCACAAACCAAATATCGTCATCATTATCCACTAAACATCTCGTAGCCCATAAACTGGAAAATCTAACTTCGTTTCTAGTGCCCCACCAGCTAAAGAATAAAAGTATTAAACAATCACAAGAAGAAAATGAATGACAGTAGTGCTATAACTATCTGATCAGACAAAAGAAATGCTATTGTCTTAAAAAACAAATATGACTGCGTTAACAAATTAGAAGATTTCCTAAACGCCACCAACTTTCAACAGATACAGAAAGACCCCACACAATCGTAAGTGTTGTGAAACTGTGAAAAATTTTAGTATTAGAACTTTGATGACTACTTTCTCAGCGGCATGAATCCTATAGCTCCCAGACTTCATGGCCTCGCTAAACTTGTAAGGGGTCCGTAGGCCCTTACTATAAGTTTGCACTCGGCACAGGTCGATAGGACAAACAATCGATAGTGTGTCGTGTTGCGAGAGCGAGTGTAGAGTTGAGTCAGTTCCCAGGTTGCGGGCCGAGCCGTGTGGAGGCCTGTTGCTACAATGCAAGGCTTACCACAAAGGGAGTGGCCATCGCCGCGGTTTAACCCCTTTGTGTTAGAATAATACGGGAAAGTGAAGAAGTATAATTACGATAGTGATCAGTGATATTTCTGTGCCGATATTTGTGGTTTCGCGTCTACCGCGCCGGCACCATTTGGATTGCAGTGTTGGATTGCAGTGATTGAATTTGCGTGTGACGATAATGAATAGCGAGGAAGCCTGTGCTGAGATTAGCCGTTATTAAACATGTATGACGAAGGCAGTGGCTGTCTCCTTTTTCTTGTGTTTTGAGACGATTATAGGTCTTGATTAGTGAAGCTGTGTTGGCGTTCTTCTTGTCACCAGACATTTCATTATTACAGCATTGGAGAAGGACAAAATGGAATGTAACAACTCCGTAGCAGTCAAATCCGATTGCCAGCCCCATTAGATACACGGTCACATTAATTAATTATTATTTGGGCTGCTATCAGATTCCGATCGGGTCGAGATACGTAAATCGGACTTGTTACACCCTTGGCTTACCGTGAAAGGACAAGTGCAATTTCCGGACGAATCGTAAAGAACAATAGGTAATTTTATCTTGCTTAACACGAGAAAATATTTTTCAATGTTGGATCAGGACAGAGCATAAACTTTAAAATCGCGACAAGAATAGTGCATTTTGAACAATACGAAGTAATAATATCTTACGATTGTGAATAACCTGTTTTTTCTTGCCATGTTAGATAAGAATAATAGTGTCGTTAAACTGTGTTATAATGTGCAAATGCGTAAATCTGCGCGAAAAACTGTGAAAAGTGAACACTAAAGAAAGACACGTGTGAACATTACTATAGCAAAACGAGCCAAGAATTCGTCACGAAAGCTTTAAAGAAGTGTTTAGTGGTAATATTGTGACCGAAATTGCTCTTTGAATAGTGAAAATCGGGCAGCTTCATGTGGACCCGTAAACTGTTATGCGGATGACAATTCATGTGGTGACGCAATTGTTGAGTGACGTCACGCAGACCTGTGTAGTAGTTGCGCCAAAGAGCTTCGATCTGCGAGGTGATTTCACACGTCATCCCAACTACCTGTGCAAGGAGTAGTTCAAGCACAGACGCACTACACCGACGGTCTTCAGCACGACTTCGAGACACCAAGAGCCGAGCCGGCATCTAGCGGCCGAACTACAAACTACGCCCGCCTGCAGCGCCATGGAGCAGCTGGCTGAGAACTACAACGTCCCGTCACAGCGAGCAGCGCGACTTCGAGACACCGAGCGCCGACCCAGCATCTAGCAGCCGAACTACAAACTACGCCCGCCTGCAGCGCCACGGAGCGGCCGACGGAGAACTACGACGACTCGCCACAGATCTTCAGCGCGACTTCACGCGGCTCTGACGGCAGTACAGCGACACACCCACTTCAAACGTCAAAACATCGCGACTCGTGGTAACGTCAGTTGGTGAGTGAAGATGACTGGTTGACATAACATTAAATTGTAGTGTGCAGTCTTCGCGGTAAATAAACGTTTGTAAACTGAGCTTCGCGTTAGGAGAAGTGCCAAATTACAGTAATTTACGAAAAGTTTGCGAAACGTACTCTGAAATATAGCATACTTATTTATGCATACTGCGTTGTCTAAATGGTAATTATACAGATATGCTCATTGTTTTTGGGGATTTTACATTTATAGATTTTATGAGTGGTGTGATTTATCTTATTTAGAACATTTTATATAAGCTGTGTATTTGAGAATTGATATTTGAAGTTATTAGATTTTGAGAGTTCTTATGTTTGGTATTCATACGTATTGTATCAATTTTGGGATTAACTGAAAATATTGCAGGTACTGTTTAATTAATTTCATGGTAATTAGGAGTGTTTTGGGTTTCTAGAGGTTATTTTATATTACTTGCCTGTGCATTAAAAATAAACCAAACATGTCTACTGAAGATAAGCAGGTTTGTGAGGCAGTAGTTGAAAGGAAAGGGATAGGACAGGAAGACAGAGATGATTTGGGAAGCAGTGATTATGGAGTGTCATTAGATAGCCCATTAGCATATTCAACTAGTTATCCCGAGACACCGGGACAAACGACGAGAAATAAGTCAGTTTCAGAGGATGCAGGTAAGTGGTCGATGTTGGTAGACTTGATAAAGGAGACTAACGCATCATTAAAGAAAGATTTACAAGAAAGCTTAGAAAAGTCATTTAAGGAAACTCTAACACAAGAGCTCAAAACATCGGAAAGGAAGATCGAATATAATCTGAAGAAGGAAATACAGGAATTAGAAGAACGACTGAAGATGGACATCAACAAGAGAGAGAGTAAGCTACAGAAGAATATAGACCAAGTCCAGGGAGACGTGGAGAAGATGGAAGGAAAGTTAACAAAAAAGATAGAAGACGGGTTATGGAGCCCCTCAGGAAAATAGCGGGTAGGTCGGGGAAGAATGCCAGTGTGCACTCGGTGTGCTTGCCGGGGGGTCTCGTCCGTAATGTGGAGGAGGCCCTTCCGGCAGCTATTGAACGCACTGGGTGTGACCGGCTGCAGATAGTAGCACATGTCGGAACGAATGACGCCTGCCGCTTGGGTTCTGAGGCCATCCTTGGTTCCTTCCGGCGGCTGGCTGATTTGGTGAAGACAACCAGCATCGCACGCGGAGTGCAAGCTGAGCTTAATATCTGCAGCATAGTGCCCAGAGTCGATCGCGGTCCTCTGGTTTGGAGCCGTGTGGGGGGTCTAAACCAGAGGCTCAGACGACTCTGCGACTATAATGGTTGCAAATTCATCGACCTCCGTTATTGGGTGGAGAACTGTAGGGCCCCCCTAGACAGGTCAGGCGTGCACTACACACCGGAAGCAGCTACTAGGGTAGCAGAGTACGTGTGGCGTGCACACGGGGGTTTTTTAGGTTAGAGGGACCCCACCTTGGGCGAAACGATAAAATACCTGACGGCTTACCAGAGAGGACATTATAATCGTTGATAAAGAACGTCCGTCCTCTGAGACCAAAAACAGGAAAAGTTAACGCAATATTGGTAAACTGCAGGAGTATCCAGGGCAAGGTTCCTGAATTAGTATCTCTTATTGAAGGAAATAGTGCGCACATAGTATTAGGAACGGAAAGTTGGTTAAAACCGGAAGTGAACAGTAACGAAATCCTAGACACAGAATGGAATATATACCGCAAGGATAGGATAAACGCCAATGGTGGAGGAGTATTTATAGCAGTAAATAATTCAATAATATCCAGTGAAGTTATTAGCGAATGCGAATGTGAAATAATCTGGGTTAAGTTAAGTATCAAAGGTGGGTCAGATATGATAGTCGGATGCTTCTATAGACCACCTGCATCAGCAACCGTAGTAGTTGAGCGCCTCAGAGAGAACTTGCAGAACGTCGTGAAGAAGTTTCGTGATCATACTATTGTAATAGGGGGAGACTTCAATCTACCAGGTATAGAATGGGATAGTCACACAATCAGAACTGGAGCCAGGGACAGAGACTCTTGTGACATTATCCTGACTGCCTTGTCCGAGAATTACTTCGAGCAGATAGTTAGAGAATCAACTCTTGAAGCTAACGTTTTAGACCTCATAGCAACAAATAGACCGGAACTTTTCGACTCCGTGAATGTAGAAGAGGGTATCAGTGATCATAAGTCAGTGGTTGCATCAATGACTACAAGTGTAGTAAGAAATGCCAAGAAAGGAAGGAAAATATATTTGCTTAACAAGAGTGATAGGGCACAAATCGCAGAATATCTGAGTGACCACCATCAAACGTTCATTTCTGAGGAAGAGGATGTGGAACAAAAATGGAAAAAATTCAGAAACATCGTCCAGTACGCCTTAGATAAGTTCGTACCGACTAAGGTCCAAAGCGAGGGGAAAGATCCACCGTGGTATAACAATCATGTACGAAAGGTACTACGGAAACAAAGAAAGCTTCATCATAGGTTTAAGAGTAGTCGAATCATAGCTGATAAGGAAAAGCTGAACGAAGCGAAAAAGAGCGTAAAGAGAGCAATGAGAGAAGCATTCAACGAATTCGAACGTAAAACATTGGCAAACAATCTAAACAAGAACCCTAAAAAGTTTTGGTCATATGTAAAATCGGTAAGCGGATCTAAATCCCCTATTCAGTCACTCGTTGACCACGATGGCACCGAAACAGAGGACGACCGAAGAAAGGCAGAAATACTGAATTCAGTGTTCCGAAACTGTTTCACTGCGGAAAATCGTAACACGGTCCCTGACTTCAGCCGTCGCACGGACGCCAAAATGGAAAATATTGAAATAAACGATATCGGAATTGAAAAACAATTGCTATCACTTAGTAGCGGAAAAGCATCCGGACCAGACGAGATACCCTTAAGATTCTACAGTGATTATGCTAAAGAACTTGCCCCCTTTCTATCAGCAATTTATCGTAGATCGCTGGAAGAACGTAAAGTACCTAGCGACTGGAAGAAAGCGCAGGTCGTTCCCATTTTCAAGAAGGGTCATAAATCAGATGCGAATAATTATAGGCCTATTTCGCTTACGTCAATCTGTTGTAGAATAATGGAACATGTTTTGTGTTCTCGTATTATGAAGTTCTTAGATAATACAAATCTCCTTCATCATAACCAACATGGATTCCGCAAACAGAGATCATGTGAAACTCAGCTCGCCCTATTTGCCCAAGAAATTCACAGTGCCGTAGACACTGGCGAGCAGATTGATGCCGTATTCCTGGACTTCAGGAAGGCATTTGATACGGTTCCGCACTTACGTTTAGTGAAAAAAATACAAGCTTACGGAATATCGGACCAGGTTTGTGATTGGATTCAGGATTTCCTAGAAGAAAGAACACAACATGTCATTCTTAACGGTTCAAAATCTGCAGATGTAGAGGTAATTTCGGGAGTACCGCAGGGAAGCGTGATAGGACCTTTATTGTTTACAATATACATAAATGACTTAGTTGACAACATCGGTAGCTCCGTGAGGCTATTTGCAGATGACACGGTTGTCTACAAGAAAGTAGCAACATCAGAAGACTCGTACGTACTCCAGGAGGACCTGCAGAGGATTAATGCATGGTGCGACAGCTGGCAGCTTTCCCTAAACGTAGATAAATGTAATATAATGCGCATACATAGGGGCAGAAATCCATTCCAGTACGATTATGCCATAGGTGGTAAATCATTGGAAGCGGTAACGACCGTAAAATACTTAGGAGTTACTATCCGGAGCGATCTGAAGTGGAATGATCACATAAAACAAATAGTGGGAAAAGCAGGCGCCAGGTTGAGATTCATAGGAAGAATTCTAAGAAAATGTGACTCATCGACGAAAGAAGTAGCTTACAAAACGCTTGTTCGTCCGATTCTTGAGTATTGCTCATCAGTATGGGACCCTTACCAGGTTGGATTAATAGAAGAGATAGACATGATCCAGCGAAAAGCAGCGCGATTCGTCATGGGGACATTTAGTCAGCGCGAGAGCGTTACGGAGATGCTGAACAAGCTCCAGTGGCGGACACTTCAAGAAAGGCGTTACGCAATACGGAGAGGTTTATTATCGAAATTACGAGAGAGCACATTCCGGGAAGAGATGGGCAACATATTACTACCGCCCACATATATCTCGCGTAATGATCACAACGAAAAGATCCGAGAAATTAGAGCAAATACGGAGACTTACAAGCAGTCGTTCTTCCCACGCACAATTCGTGAATGGAACAGGGAAGGGGGGATCAGATAGTGGTACAATAAGTACCCTCCGCCACACACCGTAAGGTGGCTCGCGGAGTATAGATGTAGATGTAGATGTAGATGTAGATGTAGAAACGAAAGCCGAGTTGGGAGAAAGAATCGACGAACTGGAAACAAATTGCAGTCATCGAATCGCCGAGGTGACGCAGATGCAGAAACAATGCAATGATGCGGTTAAGGGGATAGGAGATAGGCAAGACCAACTGGCTGTCAATCTGAGAAATGCTATAGCCGTGCAACGAGAAGAGGATAACAAGAGGGTTGCAATGCAGGTCAGGCAATTACAACAGGGAGTGCAGCAATTGGAGAGCAAGACGGAAGAAATTGATAAACGAATTAGCAATGCCACTATAACCGTTGTGGAAGGTAGAGTCGTTACCTTGATGAGCAGTGATAATCGGTACGTCCAAAATAATACAGGGCAGAAATTTAGACCGAAAGGAGGGTTGCACCCAATGATATTTATGAAATGGTTAAAATGAGTTTTCCCAGCACATCTTAAAGACTCAGACAAGATTCAATTTGCAATAGATAGAATGGAAGGTGAGGCCTTCACTTGGGGGGTCAGGAAGAAGGAAGGGACTACTAGTTATGATCAGTTTGAAGAGGAATTCTTGAAGAAATACTGGTCCAAAAGTCATCAGTGTGCAGCAATTGAGGATCTACTCCACCGCAAGTCACTTAGTACATGGAGAGGGACGTTGAGAGAGTTTGCCGAACATTTGTGGGAATTGAACGAGACCTTGGAACAACCCCTGAGTGATGACGTAATGATATCAGCGGTAAAAAGAAGAATGAGCCGGAGAATGCAAGAAACTGTATCCGGGAGCCTAATTAAAGATAGGGAGGCCTTGATGGAAATACTGGAACAGTTGGAATCTGTTTGATCACAGGAACACAATCAAGCTAATGATCAAAACCGAGGGGGAAGTAACGACCCAAGGAATAATTTTGGTAAGTCGTCTAATTATAGAGGAAGAGGTGGTGGCCATAGGTACAGGAACCATGGTGGTGAACGGCAATGGAGAAATGATTGGAGAAGGAGTGAAGAACCAAGAGATCATGAGAGAGGATGGGATAGGCGAAGGAATGACACAGTGCATATAGAAGAGGCGGAGAGACCAGAAAACTGAATGACACTCCAGATGAGGTCCGGTCAGGAGTGGGAGCTACAAGGACCAGAGTAAATCTACTAAGACACGACAATGGTGGAGATCTGAGAGAAGATCTACTGGAGGAAAGAAGTAGGATTCCCAAAGAACCCATACTACCCATGATAAGGATCAAGCTATGTGGATTGAATATCGAGGCATTAGTCGATACAGGAAGTGAAGCGTGTGCAGTATCCAAGAGGTTATATGAACAGGTACTAAAAGCAAACATTAGCTTGCCTAGTTTCCCGGTGAGTGGAGTGAGAATTGTGAATGCGTTGGGTGCAAGGAGTAAACCTATTAAAGAACAAGTGTTGATTACCTTCGAGATAGAGGGAGAGGAATACAAAGCAACATTTTTGGTTGTGGCTGGATTGAACACATCAATTATTTTAGGGATAGATTGGTTGAATGAAGTTGATGCAGTAGTGAGTTTTGATGAAGGTACTATCAAGGTCAAAGGAAGAAGGGGAGAAGAGAAGAGGTTAAAGTTTGCTGAGGGGAGTGCAATCGAAGAAGAGGAGGAATTCAGAAGGATAAATTTGTGTCATGAAGAGGAACCCACCATTGGATACGGGGAAGAGGAACTAGGAGAAGAAGTGTTGATATACCTTGAGGGATTAGCACGAGAGGATAGACATAAAGAGGATAAGATCAGTAAAAACTTGGAGGAGATGA
This sequence comes from Schistocerca piceifrons, assembly GCF_021461385.2. Classification (NCBI taxonomy): domain Eukaryota; kingdom Metazoa; phylum Arthropoda; class Insecta; order Orthoptera; family Acrididae; genus Schistocerca; species Schistocerca piceifrons. The sequence continues at coordinate 412,039,635 of NC_060143.1, forward strand.
CACACCTAGATGAGGGGACTAAGAGGAAATTAGCCACAGTATTAAACAGGCATTGTAAGGTATTTTCTCAACGGCCAGGTATCATGAAAGGGGTGGAGTGTAAACTAAAGATAAAGAACCATAAACCGTTCAATATAAAATAGTATTCCACTCCCCAGGCGAAACGAAGAGCAGTAGATGAAGAGATACAGAGGATGATGGACCTTGGTGTTATAGAAAGGGCCACCAGTCAATATAACAACCCCCTATTTGTTGTTGATAAGAAGGATGGAAAGGTGAGGATAGTTTTGGATGCACGAACAGTGAACAAAATCATTGAGCTGGAGCGGGACAAACCTGAGACTATAGAACTGATTCAAAAGTTCCAAGGGGCAAAGGTGCTTAGTATTATCGACTTAACTACTGGTTACTGGCAAATACCATTGGCCACAGAGTCCCGCCAGTATACAGCATTTACGTATGGAGGGAGGTGCTATCAATTTAGAGTGTTGCCATTTGGGCTTAATGTGTCAGTGTCTGAATTCATAAGAGCGATGGATAAGATACTAGGCGAGGAGTTACTTAAAAAGGTCACCGTCTACGTGGATGACCTCTTGATAGCAAGCGAATCATGGGAAGAACAGTTGAATAGATTGGATGCAATCTTGGCAGCTTTTGAAACCGCAGGGGTAACTGTAAACCTGGACAAGTCGGAATTTGGCAAATCAAAGATAAAATTCCTTGGCCATATAATATCCGAGGAGGGTATCTATCCTGATCCTAGAAAAATGGAGGCTATTAGAAATTTTCCGACCCCTCATAGTAAGAAGCAGTTGCGAGCATTCTTTGGGGTTTGTGAGTTTTATAGAAAATTTGTCAAAGGATCTGTACTTAATGCCCCGAGTATGAGGGAATTGACCAAGGCGAGGATGCTGTGGCATTGGAGTGCAGAGTGCCAAACCGAATTTGAGAATATCAAGGAAGCACTATATAGTGCAGACATATTGTACCACCCGGATTTTTCCAAGGATTTTTATTTAGGAGCAGACTGCTCTGACTATAGACTAGGAATACACTTGTACCAAATGGAGAGGGGCGGAAATGGTGAGAGTGTAAGAACAATAGCGTTCGGTAGCAGAAGTTTAAATGCTTGGGAGAGGAAATATTCGATTACTGAAAGGGAGGCATAGGCAACTGTGTGGGGGTTAAGCGTTTCCGGTATTATTTGGCCGGAAGGCATGTGAAAGTAGTGACTGACCATAAGGCCCTTACATTTCTGACCACAAGCAAGTTGAGGCATAGCAGACTAACGCGGTGGGCCCTGGCATTACAGGACTATGACTTCGAGATAATTTATGAACCAGGAGCAACACATATAATACCTGATGCTTTGTCAAGATTACCAGCTGACTCGAGAGGAATGTTGGTGGACAGTCCAGATGGAGAAGGAGTTAGAATTAACCTGATGAAGGGAGTACAGTATGAAGAATTCATAAGGAAGTTCCTAAAGAATGTGCGCAGGGAACAGAACGAGGACGAGAAATTAAAGACAATTAAAAACAGATACAGGTGTGCAGGAGAGGAAAGAATTCGCACATTTTATTATATTCATAATGGGATACTTTATAAAAGAAACAAGGAGAGTGAGGAGAACTGGAAACTCTGTGTGCCTGAGCATGTGGTAGAAAAATTAATCAGGTATACGCACTATAGTAATGCACATTATGGACTGAAGAAGTGTCTGGAAAAGTTGAAGTTAGATTGTGCATTCAACAACATGGGAAGGCGTATACGTAAGATACTGAGTACATGTGATACCTGTCAAAAATCTAAAACGACTACAGTACAGCACAAAGGATATATGCATCCAATTGTACCAACAGCAATTAAGGACATAGTTGCAGTGGATCTCTTTGGGCCACTTCCTGCCTCACGAGGGAATTACACACAAATTTTAGTAGTGGAAGAACTGGTTTCCAAATACATAAAATTGTACCCATTGATGAAAGCTACTAGTAGAGCCATCATTAACCATTTTGAGAAAGACTATTTTCAAAGGGTGTGTATTCCTAAGCGAATTTTGAGTCATAATGGGTCACAATTTAGGTCAAAGGAGTGGACAGAGATGCTAAATGAGCACAGAATAGAGCAAATTGCCATTTCTAGGTATAGGCCAGCTTCTAACCCTGCAGAACGAAGGATGAAGGAATTGAACCGTTTATGCCAAACATACTGTCATAGGAAACATGGTTCATGGAAAGAATATCTGGAAGAGTTTGAGCGGGTCAGGAATCACCTCCCACATGGTTCTACAGGGTTTGCACCATGTGAAGTATTGCTCAATCAAGAACCCGACAATATTTTTCGTGAGTTGGTAGTCTACCCACCGGGAAGTTCATTGACTTGGGAAAGGAAATTGGAGCTAGTGCAATTAAGTATGAAGGAGAAGGCTAGAAAAAGACAGGAAAGACACGACAAGCTAGTGAAACCGATAACTTACCGAGTGGGAGATCTGGTACTAGTAAAGGTTCATGCAAAATCAAAGAAAATAAACTCTAAAATACATAAATTTAACTACGTTTATAAGGGACCGTACAGGATTATAAAAATTGGTCATCCGAACACTGTGGAGTTGGAATATGCACGGACAAAGAGAGTGCATGGTAAGGAACATATGGAAAACATAAAAAGGTACTACCCACACGAGAACAGGGATAACCCAGATGAAGAAGGGGAACTCGATTAGGGCAAAGGTCTGAAATGAGAGTGTTCGAGCTCCTTGATGTAGTTGAGTAGGACATATTTAGGAAATTTAGTTGTAAAACGGACATTTGAAAAGGGGAAATGTTTATTTGCATTGTATTTTCTGATGTATTATAATTAGAATTGCATATTTCATATCGACAATTACCTGAGAATGGGTATAAAACCTGTAACAACTAATTTGTAGTATAATAATTCATATGTCATGTGTTCAAGTAATAATTTTTGATTGTATGTTGTGTGTTTCATTCAATATTGGACTATAGAGGACTATTGCTGTTTGATATAAAAAATTGTAATTAGGACAATGCTATGTTTATGAGATGTAATAATATTTTGTAGAAATTATTGTGGAGGCAGCCCAGTACCGGAGTCGAGGGATTATTTGGTGAATTGTAATTTCATTAATTATTTACACTGTGTGTTTTGTTCAGATGTAGCAATGTCTAATTCCCTTACCGATTCTTTTACGCCTGTGGCTCCAAAGAAGTTTTCGAGGGCGGGGATGTAAGGGGTCGGTAGGCCCTTACTATAAGTTTGCACTCGGCACAGGTCGATAGGACAAACAATCGATAGTGTGTCGTGTTGCGAGAGCGAGTGTAGAGTTGAGTCTGTTCCCAGGTTGCGAGCCGAGCCGTGTGGAGGCCTGTTGCTATAATGCAAGCCTTACCGACAAAGAGAGTGGCCATCGCCGCGGTTTAACCCCTTTGTGTTAGAATAATACGGGAAAGTGAAGAAGTATAATTACGATAGTGATCAGTGATATTTCTGTGCCGATATTTGTGGTTTCGCGTCTACCGCGCCGGCATCATTTGGATTGCAGTGTTGGATTGCAGTGTTGGATTGCAGTGATTGAATTTGCGTGTGACGATAATGAATAGCGAGGAAGCCTGTGCTGAGATTAGCCGTTATTAAACATGTATGACGAAGGCAGTGGCTGTCTCCTTTTTCTTGTGTTTTTGAGACGAATATAGGTCTTGATTAGTGAAGCTGTGTTGGCGTTCTTCTTGTCACCAGACATTTCATTATTACAGCATTGGAGAAGGACAAAATGGAATGTAACAACTCCGTAGCAGTCAAATCCGATTGCCAGCCCCATTAGATACACGGTCACATTAATTAATTATTATTTGGGCTGCTATCAGATTCCGATCGGGTCGAGATACGTAAATCGGACTTGTTACAAACTCCATAAAGATAGTATCCCAATTCGTCCTGTGGTATCTTCGTTCTCAACATCACGTTACAAATTAGCCATAGAGTTGAATGACCTGATCAAGATCAAAACCAAGTCATTGTATTCTTAATTCAGTTGACTTAGTGAACAAGCTAAAAGACATGCATATCCCCCCCTAGCGCCAAGCTAGTTTCTTTTGATGTTAGTAACTTATTCACTAATACTGTAAGTAGGCTGTTTAGGTTTTTATGTTGGTGACACCACGTAGCGCTCTGTATGAAAATCGCTGACTGCGCTGTGTGCAGTCTGTGGCTGGTTACACTCATTGTTGGAATATTCGCTAGTGTAGCGTTGGGCAGTTGGATGTAAACAGCGCGTAGCGTTGGGCAGTTGGAGGTGAGCCGCCAGCAGTGGTGGATGTGGGGGGAGAGATGCCAGAGTTTTGAGAAGTTACTATGAACGGACGATCTGGACGTGTGTCCGTCAGAAAAAGGAAATTTGTAAGACGGGATGTCATGAACTGATATATATATACAGGGTGTTACAAAAAGCTACGTCCAAACTTTCAGGAAACAGTAATCATGGAATGGAAACACACAGCCACAAAACGTACCAGCGTGACTTCAAACACTTTGTTACAGAAAATGTTCAAAATGTCCTCCGTTAGCGAGGATACATGCATCTACCCTCCGTCGCATGGAATCACTGATGTGCTGATGCAGTCCTGGAGAATGGCGTATTGTATCACAGCCGTCCACAATACGAGCACGAAGAGTCTCTACATTTGGTACCAGGGTTGCGTGGACAAGAGCTTTCAAATGCCCCCATAAATGAAAATCAAGAGGGTTGAGATCAGGAGAGCGTGGAGGCCATGGAATTGGTCCGCCTCTACGAATCCATCAGTCACCGAATCTGTTGTTGAGAAGTATACGAACACTTCGACTGAAATGTGCAGGAGCTCCATCGTGCATGAACCACATGTTGTGTCGTACTTGTAAAGGCACATGTTCTAGCAGCACAGGTAGAGTATCACGTATGAAATCATGATAACGTGTTCCGTTGAGCGTAGGTAGAAGAACGTGGGATGCTATGTACTGATGTGCTTGATGCTAGTACTGTAGAACAATGAGTCGCATGTCAACACAAACACCGAAGTCAACATTACCTTCCTTCAATTGGGCCAACTGGCGGTGAATCGAGGAAGTACAGTACATACTGACGAAACTATAATGAGCTCTAACATCGAAATTAAGCGTTTCCGGACACATGTCCACATAACATCTTTTCTTTATTTGTGTGTTAGAAATGTTTCCTGAAAGTTTGGCCGTACCTTTTTGTAACACCCTAATGACTTTTGAACACTATTAAGATAAATACATTGTTCTCTATCAAAATCTTTCATTTGCTAACTATGCCTATCAGTAGTTAGCGCCTTCAGTAGTTAGAATCTTTTATTTAGCTGGCAGTATTGGCGCTCGCTGTATTGCAGTAGTTCGAGTAACGAAGATTTTTGTGAGGTAAGTGATTCATGAAAGGTATAGGTCATTGTTAGTTAGGGCCATTCGTTTTTAAGAGATTATTGAAAGTCAGATTGCACTGCGCTAAAAATTTTGTGTGTCAGTTCAGTGATGATCAAAATAAGTAAAGAGAGAACTGTCTGAGTACGTTCAGTTTTGTTCAACTGTTTGAAAATCAAATAATGTAAGAGTTTTTCCAGCATTGTCATTCTTTACATACAAAGGGGAAGCTTCAATATGCCTGTTCATGAATGCTTAAACATTCTCAAAGACTTACTAGATAAATCAGGAGTTAACCCAGTCGTCAAAGGCGACATAAGGCTAGCTACAGAAACTTGTTTAACACAAAATTATTTCCGTTTCAATGGCAGGGTATATGAACAGATGGATGCACTAGCTGTGGAATTCCCCTCACTCCAGTCCTTGCTGAAATCTTCATGGACAATTTTGAAATACAGTTATAGAAAATAATCCCTCTCTTCCAAGGTTCGGTAATGGTTAAGTATGTTGATGGTGTGTTGTGCTTACGGACAGACACTACCAGACAACTTCAAAAATTCGTCTAGCAACTAAATTTCAAACACAACAATATAAAATTCACAACGGAGGTTGGGGATAACTGCATAAATTATTTACATCTACCCATAGACATCAGTGACTGTGTTCATACTTTCCAGATTGATATGAAACATACCACCACAGATATAGTAATACCGCCCAGTTTTCAACACCCAGCGTCCCTTAAGCGTGCTGCCTTTCATTCATCGCCTAATACCCATCCCAATGAGTGAAAATTTCCAAATGGAATTAAAAGCAGTCAAACAAATAGCATCAAACAATTGCTACCCTCCTACCTTAGTGGACTCCATAATGTACAAAAAGCAGACACAGCAGGTGTACTCCTTTCTTTACCCTGTCCTTGAACAAGCATCTCAAGAACATAGTAAATGGTGCACAATTCAAAAATCGGGAAAATTCTCACTGACTGTACCCAGAAAGCTTAAATTCAGGAACTATAACATCATTTTATACGCACAACACTGTTGGACACTTTTTTCCCAACGCTAAAAACAGCACTCCAACTTTGGAAAGGAGTGGAATATATAAATTTACTAGTAATTGTGGCAAATTCTATATAGGTCAGTCTCGTAGGGCAATATGTACCCGCCTGAAGGAACACTAAGTGGGGAACTTAGAAAAGGAGACTTTGCTTTTGCAGACAACCTACGTAAAGAAGGCCACAGTTACAAGGTGAATCATGAAGTATTAGATGATATCCATAAAGAAACGAAGATGAACTATCTTGATATAATACAAATTAATAAACACACAGCCTTCAACCCAAAATAGTACTGAATGATCAAACACAGTTCCTTTCGTTGGCACTTCTAACTGTAGATGCTACTCATAATCCATCCAGACCATGTTGTAAATTACCCCTCTTACATGCCCACTGTATTTGTATATTATAATTTCTCTCAGTATGTTAAAAAATTACTTCGTATAATCACATCTGCTTCACTCATCTGCTTAATATTTCTACTATAGCTTATCGGTTTATAACTTCGAAACTATTAAAGTCAAGATTATGTTATTCAGCCACATCTTTGCAATATGTAACAAAAGTTTATTGTTCAGTTATTTTCTTCTGTGTACAACTATTTTAATTTTCAGAATGAGATTTTCACTTTGCAGCGGAGTGTGCGCTGATATGAAACTTCCTGGTAGATTAAAACTGGTAGAGCACTTGCCCGCGAAAGGCAAAGGTCCCGAGTTCGAGTCTCGGCCCGGCACACACTTTTAATCTGCCAGGAAGTTTCTGTTTTAATTTGTCTATAGTGAATTAGTTAATGTGTCACGTATTTTATCTTAGTTAAATAATTTTACATCGCATTTACACTGAAATAATCCCTCTTGGTTTATTTCTAATTCTAACACTAACACTTTCGTCTCTGTTGGGTTGACATCACTGCGCTGAATCGGACTCTTCGAGTATTTGCTGCACTAAATAATTATAAAAAGCGTTGTTATTAAGCTATTTTGAACGTTTACAGGTGTTATAAATATAATATAAGTGTTGTTAAACTAGTAGAAGTGTTAGTGAAGTATAAAATAAGATTAAACGGAGTAAGAAGCGTATTTTTCTTCTCGCGCGTGTATCACGAATCCTAGGCATAGTTTCACGCGCGCGAGTCGTAAGTAAGCAGTGAATTAAACTTATAGGTAATCACCAGTTCTTTTATTCAGTAATCTTTCAATTTATTTATATCTGTCCTGAATAGTTTCTAGGGTCCTTTGTTTACGTTTTAGTCAGTACTTAAATCAGTTTATACGATTTCTGTTTTTACCATAAGTGAGAAGTGTGTGACATGCCTTAGGATCGTTAGTTCCGCGGTATCGTGTGATGGGTGCTGTAGTTTCTTTCATTGGGGCGAATGTAGTGGCTTGGGAAATGGGGACATAAATGAGGCTCACCAGTGGTATTGTAGGATCGGCGGTAGAGATAGGAAGATACTGGAACAGGAAGGGAAAATTGCAGCTCTTCAAGCTGACCTAGACAAGGCAAGGGAGGATCTGGACAGGTTAAAGAGGGAGAAGCGTGAACAGAGGTGGGAAGTGGCAACAGGCAAAGGAGAGCATCAGACAGCTTTGTCATAAATCTTAAAAATAGATTTGACCTCTTGCCTCAGTCAGAATCGGATGAGCCTCATGTAACTGAAGCTGTAGAAAGGGCACAACAAGCTTTCAAGGACTTGAAGAAGGTAGGGAAATTTGTAAAGAGAAAGAAAGTTCTGTTGTTAGGTAGTTCCAATGGTAGAGGTGTTGGCCAACTACTGCAGGAAAATCTAGGTCCAGAGTACCAGGTCACAAACTTTTCCAAGCCTAGTGCAGATTTGGGTCAGGTAACAGAGGATTTAGGTTCTTTATGCAAGAATTTCACAAAGGAGGATGCCGTGGTTATAGTGGGTGGTCCGGGAAATAGCATTGACAGAGACTCTGAATATTCCATAGAGAGTGACCTGGTGAAGATAGCATCAGCAACGAAGCATACGAGTGTGGGATTTGTGTCTGTGTTGAGACGCCATGATCGGCCTCATTTGAACTCTTCCATCTGGAGGGTGAACTTGGAGTTGGAGTGGGTGCTAAGGATGGGTATAGGGTCCGATATTGGTTTGGTTCCTGTGGATGCTATCGATCGGTGGGACTACACTAGGCATGGCCATCACCTCAATAGGAAAGGGAAGGGAAAACTGTCTGGGTTGATTGCAGAAAACTTAAGGGGGGACACTGTCACAAGTGGTAAAATACCAGTGGTCACAGGTGTCAGAGGGATGGCTTTTTTAGGATAGGGAAGGGGGAAGGAAAACGAGTTTTAAGAGAGATTGGAAGACACACTCAGGTTGAGAAAACAGATGAACAGGAGTCAGATTTTAGCATACAGCCTCCATTTAAACAATGTTTAACAGAAAGTAAGCAGAAACTGCCAGTTCATCTTTGCCAAAGCAGTTGTAATCCCATTACTATGCAGTATCAGTTATCTTTATTACACCAGAACATTCCGGGACTCAGAAATAAAGTTGATGAACTACTCATTTGTATCGATGAAATGAATTCATCTAACGAAATTGACATAATCTGCCTCTCGGAACATCAAGTGACCACTGGTATAGATATGTTAGACATTTCAGGATTTAAGCTAGCTTCCTACTGCTGCAGAGTAGATATGGATGGAGGAGGAGTTGCCACATTTATTAAAAACTGCCATAAATTCAAGAACATTGACATTAATAAATTCTGTTTAGAGCAACATCTAGAAGCATGTGCAACAGAAGCAGAGTTCCATAACAGATCCTATATAATAGTAACTAATAACCGAGCAACTGCAGGAAATTATAATCTATTTATAAATCATCTAGAAGCTCTTTTGGGTTATTTAACAGGGAGAAACAAAGAAATTTTGATTGCTGGTAACTTTAATACAGATTTTCTAATGCAATCTTCCAGTAAACATTTACTGCAGTTAGTAATGTTGTCTTTCAATCTAACTCACACTGTAAACTTTCCAACTAGGATCACTAAATCCTCAAGGACAGCCATTGATAACATTTTTATAGACAAATCAAAGGAACAAAATCACATAATAAAACCTGTAATAAATGGACTATCAGATCATGACATGCAGCTCCTTGTTTTAGATGTAAATTCGAAGCAGATTATCAAGAATGCTAAATCTGAGTACAGGAGAGTAGTCAATCAACCAAAAATTGACTGTTTTAGAAAACTGCTCAAAGATATTAACTGGAAGGATGTTTATAGTGCTGGTGACATGAATTAAAAATATAACACATCCATAAACAATGTCAGTACCATGTTTGAAAACTGTTTTCCTCTAAAAGTTAATCAAATTAAACAGAAGTCTATAATAAAACATGGATTACACAAGGAATAAAAATTTCCTATAAGACAAAAAGGAAAATGTATCTGTCGACCAAGAATAGCTCCAATGGTGAAGATTTAGCTAAATACAAGGATTACTGTAAAATATTTAAAAAAAGTAATTCAGATGTCTAAATAAATGCACTACGAGAAGAAGATAGCAATGTCAGGGAACAAAATAAAAACAATATGGGATATAGTGAAAGAGGAGACTGGTAGAACCAGAAAGGAACAGAAGCAAATAGCACTAATGGTAGATGACACATTAGTAACTGATGGGCATAGTGTGGCAAATCTATTTAACAAGTACTTTATATCCGTTACTGATAGAATGGGATTGTCAGGATCAGTAAATAATGCCCTTGAATATCTGAAACTAGCCTTTACAAATAGCTTCAGGTACATGAATATGTCACTCACTTCACCAAAAGAAATAACTTCCATAATAAAATCTTTAAAAACAAAACATTCTAGTGGTTATGATGAAATATCAACAAAGTTAATTAAGGCATGTTCTTGTGAGTTTAGTACAATTCTAAGTTGCTTGTGTAACCAGTCAATTATAACTGGGACATTTCCTGACTGGCTAAAATATGCAGATGTTAAGCCTCTATTCAAGAAAGGGGATAAAGAGATACCATCAAACTACAGACCGATTTCACTTTTGCCAGCATTCTCAAAAATTTTAGAAAAAGTGATGTACAGGCAGCTTCTCAACCATCTGACCACAAATAATATATTATCAAGAACACAGTTTGGATTTCTGAAAGGTTCTGATATCGAGAAGGCTATTTACACCTACAGTGAAAATGTACTTAATTCATTAAATAACAAGTTAGAAGCAGCAGGTATTTTCTGTGATTTGTCAAAGGCATTCGATTGTGTGAACCACAATATCTTTTTAAATAAATTAGAATTCTATGGTGTCACAGGCAGTGCTGCAAAATGGTTCAAGTCATACCTCACTAACAGGAAACAAAGGGTGTCAGTGCAAGGGACTAGTGAATTAAGTTATCAGTCATCATCAGAATGGGAAGAAATTACATGTGGTGTCCCACAAGGATCCATCTTAGGGCCATTGCTTTTTCTTGTGTACATTAATGATCTCTCATCAGTTACACTGCCAGAAGCAGAGTTCACTTTGTTTGCAATGACACAAGTATTGCAATAAATGGTATGTCGAGTGTAGTTCTAGAAAGATCTGCTAATGATATTTTCATGGATATTAATAAATGGTTTAAAGCCAACCCACTGACATTACACATCGAAAAGACTCACTTTATGCAATTCAGAACCTGTAAGAGGTTTCCACCCAGCATATGCAGGAAGTATGAAGAAGAGCAGATAGAAGAGGTCGACAGTCTTAAATTCCTGGGATTACAACTTGATAATAAATTCAGTTGGGAGGAGCCCACTACAGAACTGCAGAAACGCCTTAACAAATCTGTATTTACAATTCGAGTGTTAGCAGACATAGGCGACATAAAAATGAAAAAGCTTGCATACTTTGCCTACTTTTATTCCATAATGTCATATGGTATAATATTTTTGGGTAACTCTTCAAGTCAAACAAAAGTTTTCAGAGTCCAAAAGCGTGTAATACGTATTATTGGTGGAGTAAATTCATGGACGTCCTGTAGAAACTTGTTCAAAGAACTGGGTATACTAACTACTGCCTCTCAGTATATTTACTCCTTAATGAAATTTGTCCTAAATAATATATCTCTTTTTCCAGCAAACAGTTCAGTTCATACATACAATACCAGGAACAAAAATGATCTGCACAAGGACTTAAAAGCACTTACTTTAGTTCAAAAAGGAGTCCACTACTCAGGAACACTCGTCTTCAATAATTTGCCAACAAACATAAAAAATTTAGTTACAAATAAAGATCAGTTTAAAAGGAGCCTGAAAGACTTACTAGTGGCCAACTCCATCTACTCCATTGCTGATTTTTTTTATAGAAACAAATGATGTATTGTATATATTCATATTATTAGTATTGTTATTTCAGCTTTAAAAAAAATTGACATGTTCCACATCCACGAGGATCTCCTCAGCACGGATCTTTGGAACGAAAAACTAATATAATCTAATCATACCCTATAGATGCACTAATACAAAATCCAATAAAATTTCACTGCACCATGTACTTATCTTTGTACTTGTTGATGGTGTAACAGCCGAAAACCGGTTCATGTAATAAATAATAAATATTGTAGAATATTACGCCAGTGATGTGTGGGCTTCATTCATAATGTATAAAATGTTCCACAGAGAACCGACTGAACAATCAATCAACGCAAAATGTAGAAACGTGCGATTCAATGCTGACCATACAACTTATCTTCGAAGACTGGTTAAAAAAAAGTAAATCTACGTTTATAGCATTTGGTGGTTTAGAGAAAACTTTTGACAACGTCAAATATAAATCCTCTTTGAAATTTTGAAGGTTGCAGGGGTAAAATACAGGGAACGAAATGTTATTCACAAATTGTACAGAGGCCAGACTGCAGTTATGAATCGTAGGATAACTTTCTTGTGCACGATAAAAATGTATCTATCAGAACGTTTGATACAAATTCAGCCTGGCGGCTGCTCTAGACCGTGAATGTAGGCAAACCGCCCCTAAAGGGTGTCAAAGGGGTTACCTAATCCTCAGGAGCTAGAGTAGTCACGAGGCTGACATTTTCAACGTGCCCAATGCTGATGTGTGGTTGTCACCAACGGTGTTGCCGAATGGTAGGTCTCAGAGGGACCCTTCGTCATTTTATTCACTCATATTGTATGTTGCCACCCTCTCCCCTTGATCACACCACGGGAAGGCGTGAAATAGCGTAAAAACCTTTACTGCTTCAGATAAAGTTCAAATTTCTCAAATGCTTCCTAGTGGTTCTATTCGGTATACCAGAGCAAAAATTGCGCTCACTCTACACTCCAAAGCGGTCAGATCATGATCAACGAGGTTGCATTCCTACGATGTCCTCAGCAGGGGTGAAACGCCAAGGGAGTGGCTGTAGTGTCGAACGTTACAAAGAACATTGTTCTGTTACTCACTGCACAGCAAACTATCGTTTTCGACAGCGAAATGTGTGAGAATCAACGCCCTAAGGGATGGGATGCTTCCTTTGATGCCCGTTGTGCCTACCTCTGAGGTCTTTTCGTGTCGATTCTGAGAGGCAGAGTATCTGAAATGCTTCCCTCGGCAACCCATAAGAAAACCGCTTGATTTTAACGACGGTTGTCGCGATTACGACCTGCATCGCAGAGGCGGCAAAAGAAGGAGTGAATTATGGGTAAGAGAGGTATGATAATTTCCCATCGTGCGAAACGTCCAGGTGGCGTTGGGCAGAATTGTGGTGAAATCTGCTGTCAGTGTGCCAACATTAACCCACTTTGAAGCTCACACGAACTTCTGAACTCTGGTCTTTTCTTCGCTTTTGTCGGTACCTTGCTGTCTAAAGCGTCGCTGATCCCGAGGGTGACGTCACAGGGCAATAAGCTTTTACACTACTGACCATTAAAATTGCTACACCAAGAAGAAATGCAGGTGATAAACGGGTATTCATTGGACAAATATATTATACTAGAACTGACACGTGATTACACTTTCACGCAGTTTGGGTGCATAGATCCTGAGAAATCAGTACCCAGAACAACCACCTCTGGCCGTAATAACGGCCTTGATACGCCTGGGCATTGAATCAAACAGAGCTTGGATGGCGTGTACAGGTACAGTCGCCCATTAAATTTCAACACGATACCACAGTTCATCAAGAGTAGTGACTGGCGTATTGTGACGAACCAGTTGCTCGGCCACCATTGCTCAGACGTTTTCAATTGGTGAGAGATCTGGAGAATGTGCTGACCAGGGCAGTGGTCGAACATTTTCTGTATCCAGAAAGGCCCGTACAGGACTTGCAACATGCGGTCTTGCATTATCCTGCTGAAATGTAGGGTTTCGCTGGGATCGAATGAAGGGTAGAGCCACGGGTCGTAACACATCTGAAATGTAACGTCCACTGTTCAAATTGTAGTCAATGCGAGCAAGAGGTGACCGAGACGTTTTACCAATGGCACCCCAAACCATCACGCTAGGTGATACGCCAGTATGGCGATGACGAATACACGCTTACAATTCACCACGATGTCGCCAAACACGAATGCGACTATCATGATGCTGTAAACAGAACCGGGATTCATCTGAAAAAATGACGTTTTGCCATTCGCGCACCCATGTTCGTCGTTGAGTACGCCATCGCAGGCGCTCCTGCCTGTGATGCAGCGTCAAGGTTAACCGCAGTCATGGTCTCCGAGCTGATAGTCCATGCTGCTGCAAACGTCGTCGAACTGTTCGTGCAGATAGTTGTTGTCTTGCAAACGTCCCCATCTGTTGACTCAGGGATCGAGACGTGGCTGCACGATCCGTTACAGCCATGCGGATAAGACGCCTGTCATCTCGACTGCTAGTGATACGGCCGGCCGTAGTGGCCGAGCGGTTCTAGTCGCTACAGTCTGGAACCGCGCTACCGCTACGTTCGCAGGTTCGAATCCTGCCTCGGGCATGGATGTGTGTGATGTCCTTAGGTTAGTTAGGTTTAAGTAGTTCTAAGTTCTAGGGGACTGATGACCTCAGCAGTTAAGTCCCATAGTGCTCAGAGCCATTTGAACCATTTTTTTGCTAGTGATACAAGGCCGTTGGGATCCAGCACGGCGTTCCGTATTACGCTCCTGAACCCACTGATTCCATATCCTGCTAACAGTCATTGGATCTCGACCAACGCGAGCAGCAAGGTCGCGATTCGATAAACCGCAATCGCGATAGTCTACAATCTGACCTTTATCAAAGTCGGAAACGTGATGGTACGGATTTCTCCTCCTTACACGATTCATCACAACAACGTGTCACCAGGCAACGCCGGTCAACTGCTGTTTGTGTATGAGAAATCGGTTGGAAACTTTCCTCATGTCAGCACGTTGTAGGTGCGGCGTCAACCTTGTGTGAATGCTCTGAAAAGCTAATAATTTGCATATCACAGCATCTTCTTCCTGTCGGTCAAATTTCGCGTTTTAGCACGTCATCTTCGTGGTGTAGCAATTTTAATGGCCAATAGTGTAAATTATTACATTGGAAGATTGTAGGCACCTTTGAGCCAAATTTCAAACGTGCGTCGCAGTGGGAGACAGTTATGGGGTTTCGGAAAAGTGATCCTTTAATTTTGTTGCGCAGTGTAATTTCTCCCAGCGTCTCTGGTTACTGCTTGGAGTCGTTTATATCACCTTTCTATGATATATTTCCACACATATTATCTTAAAATAAATCCTCTACTTCTGGCTTCGCCTTGCCAATCAGCAACATTGATCAATTCATTTTCCTGTCTCACTGAGTTGCAGGAGGATTTAAAATTACGTACTAATGATCGTCATAGGAGCTCCGTTAGAAACTTCACTAAAAGAAGGAATCAGCTGACAGAACACTTCATGAGGTTGTTTGGTAATGGAAAGAAATGGATGGGGGCGGGGGAACATCAAAAATGCTAGAGGCAAACCAAGGCTTGAATATAGTAAGCGGGCTCAAACAGATGTAAGCTCCAGAACATAATTAAATGCTCACTTTTTTATAAACCCAATGATTTTCACCCATTGCGATGCAGGGGCTGTAAATTTAGCTCGAACATGCCTGCAACATTCCTCTGAAATGGTCCAAGATTTCAAGCAACAAGTTGTCGACAGGTACATAAAGAGCTGGCCGCTGTGGCCGAGCGGTTCTAGGCGCTTCAGTCCGGAACCGCGCTGCTGCTACGCTCGCAGGTTCGAATCTTGCCTCGGGCATGGATGTGTGTGATGTCCTTAGGTTGGTTAGGTTTAACTAGTTCTAAGTCTAGGGGACTGATGACCTCAGATGTTAAGTCCCATAGTGCTTAGAGCCATTTGAACCATTTGGTACATAAAGAAGAACATGAGGTGTAAGGCTGATTAGTGATATCAAATTGGTACCACATTTCCCCACAGTTCTGTGGAACTCCACTGTCGGCGTTTCACGCCATAGGAAGGTCGTCGCACCTCCTCTAACCCACATCTCAGCCTTTGTCTTGATGTCTCTGCGACTGATGTCAGAACCGCGTTGAAATCAAGCGGTTTTCTTATGACTGAGCGAGAGAGACATTTAGGACACACTGCTGCTCATAATCTACTTCCGAAAAGACCTCAGAAGGTGTTATCCGGACGTTAATTGGAAGGCTAATTTGCACACATTTCGCGGTCACCAAAACGACAGCTTTCTGTGCGACAGAACGACGCTTTCCACAACTTATGACACTGCTGACACACTCAAGACTATTTATTCCTTCTGTAAGGACATCGCGGGTCTGCAACCTCACTGAACATAATGTCACCTCTTTGATGTGTAACGTGACCGCAGTTTTTGCCCCTGAGGAACCATTAGGGACCGTTCAAAACCATTCGACGAAATTTGAACGTGATCTGAAGCAAATATGGGTGTTTCTGCTTTGGCGTCCCTCCAGTATTGCGCCATTCTGTAGGGTGCACACAGAGGGAGTCAAAGTGAGAGGGAGGAGCAACATTGACACCCAAAAAATTAAAACGCCAAAAAGTCCCTGTGAGACCTTCCGTTTGGCAACACACTCGGTGCCACCCGCACACTTTTGTTGGGCACTAAAAATGTTCCTCTATTGAAAATTCATTTACAATTCCTAGGTGTCAGCGGGATAGGCACCCCTTGTACACCCCTAAGATTTCGAATGCAGCCAGCAAACACTAGCACAGCAGCACAGGGTCACTCAGCTGTTTTGTTTTCATACAAGGCTAAATAATTTTCAGGTTATAGAAAAATACGTGTTTTAATGATTTTTTGATGATTTGAATTAATTTTCAGTAGCAGGTAGCACCACCTCTCGCACTAATGACAGTCTAGCATCAGTGACTACATCTGCCAGTCAAGGAATTGATGTACGCATGTGGGATATTATCCGGTTGTTTTGTAACACATCGGCCAATTCCTCAACTGTTCCTGTCTCGGATTTATGTGCTTTGTCCATAAAATCCCACACATGTTCAGTTGGGTTTAAGTCGCGGCTGTCGGCAGACCACTCCATCACTGGGATACCCACTGAATTAACAGGATTTCGAGTGAGTTGAGCTACGTGAGGCCGAGCGTTGCCCTGCTTCAGTATGAAGTGTTGCCCAAACACACATTGTTTCAAGCGTCACTGAGCCCGAGGGGGATGTCGCAGGGTGCCACACTTTAGTACCATTATAAAGTTATCGTCATCTTCGAGCCAAATTTCGAATTCCTGGGTCGTAGTGGGAGAAACTAACAGGGTCTCAAAAAAAAAAAAAAAAAAAAAAAAAAAAAGAGGGGGGGGGGGCCCTTTAATTTAGTTGACGTTACAGTAGCTACACAAAGAGGAAACAACTTGCATATGGCAGACCCTAGTCAAGAGCTGCCTTAAACCTGTCTTCAGATGGACGACTCCAACAACAGCAAACACAACAATGGTATTTGCTGTCACTTACCAATTTCTATTGCTCTTTGCAGGGATCTCCTACCTGTCATCAGAATGTGAGCACGTTTATGTTTACATTGAATTATTTCCATTGAATATCGTTTGCTGACTTTTTAAACGAGTCTCTAAGATGCCTTCTACAATCGTAAAAAAATTGTTTTCTACTTTACAGTAAATCATATGCCATAATTTCCTTCTTGCTCGTCGCGCGGGATTAGCCGAGCGGTATAAGGCGCTGCAGTCATGGACTGTGTCGCTGATCCCGGCGGAGGTTCGAGTCCTCCTCGGGCATGGGTCTGTGTGTTTGTCCTTAGGATGATTTAGGTTAAGTACTGTGTAAGCTTAGGGACTAATGACCTTAGAAGTTAAGTCCCATAAAATTTCACACACACACACACCTTCTTGCTCCGTTTTCCTGAAATCAAATGCACGACCGGATTTTAAACCTACTCTTTTTTGTGTTCCTTATTTCAACACGCTTTTGATAACTACATGACTTCTGCGCAGTTCAGACTTAAATGCTTGACAAGAGTCCATCGTACTACCTTCAGACTATTTCTCTACCGTTCAACTCCCGAACAGCGTGCAGGAAAAACGAATACTTAAATCTTTTCGTGCGAGCTCTGATTTGTCTCTATTACGACGATCATTTCTCTCTGTGTAAGTGTGCACCAACAAAATGTTTTCGCATACGGAGGGGACAGTTGCTGATTGAAATTTCATGAAAAGATCTCGCCGCAACGAAAATCGCCTTTGATTACCACCCTACTCGCGTATCAAATCGGTGACATTCCCTGCCCTCTTTCGTGATAGTAGAAAACGGGCTGCCTTTCTTTGAACTTTTTGGGTGTTCTCCATCAATCCCATCTGGTAAGAATCCCAAACCACGAACCAGTGCTCCATATGAGCACGGAAAAGAGGAATGTAGATAGTTCCATTATCAGATCTATTGCATCTTCTAAGTGTTCTCCCAATACAACGTAGTCTAGGTTCGCCTCCCACAGTTTCCAGTTCAAGAGTTTCAACTGTAGGCAAATGTCTGCTGATTCTTTGCTACTCAGCAGTCCTGTAGGATCCTTCACAGGTGTTTTCCACCCAGCCTCCCCCCCCCCCCCCCAAAAATCCAACCTTCCCTCCCCTCCCTCCCCCCAACCCCCACTGTACTGGACCCGCAGCTGTGCCAGACAAATTTGTCATCCCGAAATATTGCAATCCTGTACTAATGTTTTACTACACTACTGGCCATTAAAATCGCTACACCACGAAGATGACGTGCTATAGACGCGAAATTTAACCGACGGGAAGAAGATGCTGTGATATGCAAATGATTACCTTTTCATAGAATTCACACAGGTTGGCGCCGGTGGCGACACCTACAACGTGCTGACATGAGGAAAGTTTCCAACCGATACACAAACAGCAGTTGACCGGCGTTGCCTGGTGAAACGTTGTTCTGATGCCTCGTGTAAGGAGGAGAAATGCGTACCATCACGTTTCCGACTTTGATAAAGGTCGGATTGTAGCCTATCGCGATTGCGGTTTATCGTATCGCGACATTGCTGCTCGCGTTGGTCATCATATGACTGTTAGCAGAATATGGAATCGGTGGGTTCAGGAGGGTAATACGGAACGCTGTGCTGGATCCCAATGGCCTCGTATCACTAGCAGTCGAGATGACAGGCATCTTACCCGCATGGCTGTAACGGATCGTGCAGCCACGTCTCGATCCCCGAGTCAACAGATGGGGACGTTTGCAAGACTACAACCATCTGCACGAACAGTTCGACGACGTTTGCAGCAGCATGGACTATCAGCTCGGAGACCATGGCTGCGGTTACCCTTGACGCTGCATCACAGGCAGGAGCGCCTGCGATGGTGTATTCAACGACGAATCTGAGTTCACCAATGGCAAAACGTCATTTATTCGGATGAATCCAGGTTCTGTTTACAGCATCATGATGGTCGCATCTGTGTTTGGCGACATCGCGGTGAATACACATTGGAAGCGTGTATTCGTCATCGCCATACTGGCTTATCACCCTGCGTGATGGTATGGGGTGCCATTGGTTACACGTCTCGGTCACCTCTTGTTCGCATTGACGGCCCTTTGAACAGTGGACGTTACATTTCAGATGTGTTACGACCCGTGGCTCTACCCTTCATTCGATCCCTGAGAAACCCTACATTTCAACAGGATAATGCACGACTGCATGTTGCAGGTCTTGTACGGGCCTTTCTGGATAAAGAAAATGTTCGACTGCTGCCCTGGCCAGCACATTCTCCAGATCTCTCAGCAATTGAAAACGTCTGGGCATGGTGGCCGAGCAACTGGCTCGCCACAATACGCCACTCACTACTCTTGATGAACTGTGGTATCGTGTTGAAGCTGCATGGGCAGCTGTACCTGTACACGCCATCCAAGCTC